>NC_084794.1:263738718-264448718 GCF_963169125.1 Humulus lupulus
TATTTCAACAAATGAATACTTAATCAAAGACAATAAACAATTTACAAGTTTCAATTGGAATACACAACAGCACAATAGTTTAGTAGCACAGCAGAGACCTTCGCCGATCAGGATACACTACCAGGCACCAAGTCTGCGGTCTTAACCGAGCGGGTGTGGACAACATACTTATAGGGTCTCGCTCTAGCGACCTACATTCAGCACGCCTAACGCTGATCCTGGCCCTTTTCCACTCCCGGCCTTTACCGCTCTCGGCCTTTGCTGTTCCTGACCGCTGCCGCTCCCGGCTCTTGCCGCTCCCGACTCTTGCCGCTCTCGACCTTTGCCGCTTCCGGCTCATGCCAATCGGTCATAATCACATGTATGACCTAACAACTATAAACAATACACACAACATAGCTCTACGGGACAAACAATTCTCTTATCTTGTGTTCCGAGCTGACAACCCAAAGTGATCCCAAGCACGATCCATAATCCCGAGCCTGAGTGATAAAGCCAAGTCACATCGATAAAGCCTAGACATCCATCAAGCCCTAACCAATTAAGAACTTAGGATTAAAATAGTAGCCTTCGGGACCTCAGATTCTACTAAACTAGGTAGTAGAATCCTTCCCGGGCCTTAAGATTTGGGTTCCCAAACTTAAAACCCTATTTTGGTCATTTTCCTTAATTTAAGTGGCGACCCGCTGCAAGTCAGAGAGCCTTGGGATGTCACCTAGGGGACACGGGCCACGGCGTGCCTCAGCCTGTTTCGCAGCGCCTGGGCAGATATCCGAGGCTCCTAAGCCTCCAAGTTCATGCGGGTCGCGGCACCTGAAGAATAGGGCCGCAGCTCGAGCCTCAAAATCCATAAATTCATACATTTCCACTGCGTTTTCCCCCAACCCAACTCATCAAAACACACCCAATTCAACCCCTACTCTCAGAATTAAACCCAAAATTCTTATCTAGGAAACTTGGTCAATATAAACACTCCAGAAACCAGCTCATAACCTCTTCAAAATCTCAAAATCAGACCAAAGCTTGAACCTAAGCAAAACTTATCAAAATCCCAGAAGAAACTTAAAATTTCAATACCAAAATCCTTACCTCAATTGTTGATTCGACCCTGAGCTAATTCCCAATCACTTCAAGCCTCCAAGTCTTGAATTCCTTAGGCAAACTCCTCAAAATTCACTAAGGCTTCAAGCACACCAAAGAGAGGGAAAGATCTAATAGAGAGAGATATATTATAGCTGAGAGGGTTCTACTTCCTTTGAGTGTTTTGTTTTTGTTTCTCACATGCTCTAGAGGTCTAATTAGCTTAGGTATATCCTTGACTGCCTAATGTCCAAAATTCCCCTAAGTAGATTCCTTAGTCCTTTAATGCCACCATGGGCAATCCTGTCATTTGCCACATCCCACTAATTCCACGAGTGTTCCTATAATTCCTCATTTAATCCCCGACATGCTTAAATATTTGCTAACTCACTACCCGTTACCCGGTAAATCCTGAACAAGTGTTATGTTCCCAAAATACCCCTAGGCTCCCCCGAGTCGGGTATTCGACCCCGTTGTGACTATTTCGCTATTCTGCACCCTAGGACCTTCTCAGATCACACATCACAAATAAATCTCCACAATCGCGTGGTATCAAGCATAACACACATATAATTCACATTTTAAGCCCTCAACGGACCAAAATTACAATTATGCCCCTATTAACTAGAATGGGCCCGTATGCATATTTAATTCACCTAAACATGAAGTTCTAATCACATAACCATTTAATGCACATAATAACATACTTAAATCAATTATTGCCCTCCCAACACGCTAATCAATGCACTAAGCCTTATTAGCAAATTTGGGACGTTACAATAACTATAAATAATAGTATTAATATTATAATTTGGCATTTAATAATCAAATTTTATTATTGATATTTTACTTATTTGCAAACCCCGAGCATTTATTTATTTATTAAGCCATTTTTTAGACTCTATAAATAGGAGCTCATTTTATCTATTTGATATGCCATTTTGAGGTAGCAAAACTCTACCAAATATTAGTCTCACTTCTCATCTGTTCTCTCTATAATATTTATGAGAATGTGTAGCATAATAGGCTAACTTTCTTAGGAAGGTTAGAGATGATCATATATGCACTATGACTTTGTTTGGTATTTTTGATTCACCATGTGCTTCAAGTTTATATATTTGAGTGATTTATTTTCTTTCATCTCTTTTTCTTTATCTTGTTTATTTATTTATATTTTCTAATAGAATATAGATTTTCTCAAGCACTTTCTATGTCTTATCAAATTAGTAAAAATAATATAGATAATATCTTTATAATTTTCTTCATTTCATTCATACATATTTACTTTTGCTAAATCTTTATAGAATTAGTCATGTTATTTCTATGTATTTTATAAATAGTGAAAGTAATATTTGTGTTAGGTTTTATGTCCAATATTTTATTGCATTATTGTCAATGGTATAGTGTCATTTTGGATATCTCATAAGACTTATCTTCTCCATACACGGTAAAGAATATTAATTACTTAAATACATTTTTGTGAAATATTTTTGAGCTTCAATGTTAACTCTTCCAAATGAATAGTTGGGATGTGAACTATTCATTTATGTAATTTTGTGAATTAAATATCCAAATAAATGAGTATTGCATATATGTGACTCTCTTTTCTATTTGTTACCTTTTGTTACATCACATTTTTATCCTATCTTTATTTCTAATATTTAAATCTTCAAAAACAACAAAAATATTTTTTTTTGGTCAAGAAGAAATAACCTTCATTGAACAAACATGCAAGTACAACCAAGGGCAATCCGCCCAAAAAACCAGAATACAACCAACAAAGCTGCAACCTCACTCTACATACAATAAAGCTTCCTTAAGAAAAGCTTGAGATGAGGAAGAGCCTTCCTACTATGAACACTGAATAATCTGTATTGAACTAAGGTAATTACATCTTTAGCTATACAGTTAGCTATCAAAGAGAAACCATCATAAATGCATATATTTCTATTTCTCCAAATTTGATACACCACAGCTGCTAGAACCATATTTAGAATCATGCTCATACTGTCATTATGCCCACAATTAAGCCTCACAGTCCAATCCGAGTACCTGGTGGCCCAAGCATGAAACCCAAGCCAAGAAAAGATACAAGACAAGATTCTCTTGGATAAACAGCAATAAAAAAACAGATGGTTATGGTTCTCCAGCTAGTCTTCACAAACCGGACAGAGAGAGCTATTAAGATGAATGGTACATTTAGCTAAGTTATCTCTAGTTAGGAGGAAAGAGTTAACCACCATCCATAATAAGAACTTCTACTTAGGGAGAGTAGTACGACACCAGACCGCATTCTTATAGGGCACAATTTGTTGGTTTAGAGAGCTGTTATACAGCTTTGAAGGCCTGAATGTCCCAGAAACACCAGCAGCCAAGACCTCTCCTTCACTGAATCTCTTTCTAAGATGGCAAAGTTTGCGCCAATACCAGCTGCTGTCTTGCTTCAATACATAGTCCCAAAAGTTAACCCCCTTTAGGTAAACATGCTGAATCCACTTGACCCAAAGAGAGTCTTGTTTAGTAGTGACAGCCCAGACATACTTGGCTAGAAGTGCTCTATTCCAGCTAGCGCCATCCCTGAGCCCAAGCCCTCCATAAGCCTTAGGCATGCAAACTTGATGCCAAGAAGCTAAATGAAGTTTACTGCACAACTTCTCAACCTCCTTGATGATGCTTTGAGGTAAAATAAACACTGACATCCAGTAGTTTCTCAAGCCAAAAAGAACAGTTTGTATGAGCAATAAACGGCCAGCATATGACAGGTGTTTACTAGACCAGGAAAAAAGTTTTGTTCTCATTTTTTGGACTATAATTTCACAGTCCACATGCTTCCATTTAGTAGGCCTCAAAGGCACCCCAAGATAATGAAGAGGGAAAGACCCTACTGGAAGTTGAAGTACCTGCATTATCACAGTCCTATCTGCTGCACTAACCCCTCCAAAATAAATATGAGACTTCTTAGTATTTATTGTCAGCCCAGATGCTTCACTAAACTTCCTAAGAGAGTCCTTAAGAACATTAACAGCCGCAATAGAGCCTTTGCAAAACAAAATTACATCATCTGCAAAACACAAGTTTATAAGCTTCAGGCTCTTACACATGGGGTGAAACCGAAATGAAGGGGATCTGGTAGCTAGCTGCAGACATCTAGTCATATACTCCATAATGAGAACAAAGCGAAGAGGGGACATAGGATGCCCTTGGCCCAGACCTTTTCCCCCCTTGAAACTGCTTTGAACCTGACCATTAATCAATAAAGAATAGGAAGTACTCCTGATACAATTCATAACCCAGCCAATAAACTTCATTGGAAAACAGTAGGCCTTCAAGAGATTTTCCAAAAAATGCCAATCAACAGTATCATACGCCTTGGTAAGGTCAATTTTAATCGCACAGCGAGGAGAAGTAAGAGCTCTACCATAATTCTTAATTAAATCTTGAAGAATCATGATATTGTGAGCAATAGATCTACCATGAACAAACGCACCTTGATTAGATTGAATAAGATAGGGAAGCACCACTGCCAGCTGAGAACACAACAACTTAGCCATGACTTTATACAGGGTCGAGCAACAAGCAATAGGTCTGTAATCAGAGGCTCTATCTGGATTAGAAACTTTAGGAATCAGAGATAAAGTTGTTTCATGAAGCTCCTTAGGAAATTGGCCTGTAGAGAAACTATGAATGATTGCTGAGCATATATCCTGAACAATATCCTTCCCCATAGACTTGAAAAAGCTGGAACCATAACCATCAGGACCAGGCGATTTAGTACTAGGAATACTAAACATAGCAGCTCTTATTTCCTTGATGGAGAAGGGTTTTAAAAGATAGAGTTGCTGCTCCACTGAAAGCTTGGTGCCTAATGCTAAACAGTTCTGATCTACTATTCCTGTAGCTGTGCTTGAACTACCCAGATGGTTCTTGAAATGCTCAACAAAATGGTCCACCACCTCCTTAAAATCACTTATCAACATACCATGTTCATTTATATAAGAGACTATGGAATTCTCAGCTTTCTGCTTTTTCAGGATGGCATGAAAGAATGAGGAGTTCACATCTCCCTTCCTAATCCAGTTGATCTTACTTTGTTGAACAAGGAAACTGTGATATATTTGTTCTTGATAGTGAAACTCGGAAGCCCTCTCCTTAACCACCTCCTGCAACTGAAGATCTTGAGGATTCCCTTGAGCTTGAAGTTGGGCAATTTGAAAAGCTTCCAGAGCCAACTGGTAACCAGACCCTACATCTCCAACACAGTCCCTATTAAATTTCTTAAGCTTATGCTTCAACTGAGCTAGTCTGGTAAAAATTTCCCTCAAACCAGAAGCATTAACAGGGGCTCTCCAGCTATTCAAAACCATTTGGTTAAATTCAGGATGACTAGACCAGAAATTATAAAATCTGAACAGTTTAATCCCCATAGCCTCCAAAGGGATATTAGAGACTACGCAGGAGCAATGATCCGACACCACCTCGCATTGAAACACAGCCAAAGACTGCGGAAACATGTCCAGCCACTCCTCATTAATTAGAGCATGATCAATTTTAGAATAGATCCTAGCTAAGCCATCTTGGTTGTTTGTCCAAGTGAAATAAGAATCCATGCTCTTAAGAGCTTCAGTTTTAGCATTAGTCTTCCACCCAATAGGATCAGCCAATTCAAAACTAGCTATAGGACTACCACCAGACCTATCTCCACCTGAAAAAGGGGCATTAAAATCCCCTAAAACCATCCAAGCTTTGACTGAGAGCGATATGCGAGTTAGATCAAGCCAAAGGCTTCTCCTATTATCAACTGAATTGTAACCATATACAAAGGTGACATAGAAAACACTCTTATGGCCTACCAATTTTACCTAGCAATGAACCAGTTGAGGAGAGTCTTCCAAAATACTCAAATTCGTTATCCCCTTCCGCCAAAGAATTAACAGTCTACCCTCTGTGATTGGACTGGAGTAATAATCCCAATTAGGGAATTTATGCTCCATGAACTCACCAATTTATTCCCGCGTAATTTAGTTTCCATTAAACCACTAATACCAATCTTATTCTTTGTAAACACTTCTTGGACTGAACTTTGTTTATTCACCCTATTCAGCCCCCTTATATTCCAACTCAAAATAAAAATTGATTTTTCTGTTTTTGAACCGGAGCAGCCACATTAGAGGTACCATTGGCAGTGTGACCCTGTCTCTGAGATGCAACACGCCTGGGGGTTTGCCATTTCACTTCCCTGTTCCGCTCCATAACAAGCCCAGATTTAGTCTCCTATGACAGAGTCATATCACCCTCACCCGTTTCTGAGTCTTCAACTTGTTTAGACCCATCAACTTCCTCGCCTGGATTCCCTTCTTTAGGTCCATCTGAACCTTCTTGTTTATCCAAAGGATTCTTAGCTTTAGAATGAGCTACTTTTTCCACCCAAACTGCCTTATGCTCCTTCCGACAATCTGCCATAGTATGCCCAAAACCAGAGCAGCTCTTACACTTAGTAGGCAACCACTCATACTCTATTCCTTATTCAACCACCTGACCATGTTCATTGATAAACTGAAAGCTACGAGGAGGATTATCTATGATTTCCATCTCCACTAACACCCTTGCAAACTGAACACGTGAACGCTCCTTAGTAAATTTATCTACTAAAAGAGGTTTGCCAATCGTGCTTACCAAAGCACTGATACACTTGCTACCCCAATACTGCAGACCAAGATCATGAAGACGAATCCAAAGCGGAACCGAATGAATCAAATGAATCGCACTAAGATCTGCTGTCCACGGCCTGACAATGATAGGTTTCCTATCAAATTGAAGAACTCCATTCTCAAGAACATGATCTCTAGTTGCTTCATCATTGAACTTCACCAAAGTAAGCCCCAAAGTCATTCTAGAAATTTGGGCTATCCCTAGATGACCCCAAACCCTTTTTATGAAGCCTTCAAACACTGCCATTGGAGGATTTGCTCCAAGCACCATGCATACCACATCAGAGCTCCAATTTGCGGACTGAATTCTCACCTCTTCAATATCCACTTGAGCCAGCTTCTACCCATTCCTAAAGACAGGTTCAGTATATTCAAGCTTCGGTTCAGAAAAAGAAAGCTTACTCGTTCGGAATTGTTGCCAGTGAAGCTGGGGTTCAGACTGGAAATCCCCTTCCGTAACCATGTCACCTTCTTCACTCTTATCCGCCCAAGTGACATTCCTTGTCTCGGCACCCAATCCATCATCCACCACCTCGAAAGGCTGAGAACCCTTGCCCTGTCGATCCATCTCACCATCCTGCATAACCCCACGCCTAGGTACTTCGACATCCATTAAATTGCCCTGCTCTGGATCAGCAACATCATCTCCCTCAGATCCAAGCACTGCCTTCTGTTGAACCGCTTGCAAAACCTTCTCAGATCGATCATCAGAAAGAATATCAGGCTTACGAATCGGCTTCTTCCTCTTCGCCATGGAAGGGAGCAACCCGACCCCTCAGCTCTCTAATTCGAGTTCAACAACAAAAATATTACTTGTTCTATTTTTTTCACATTATTTACTTTTAACTCTATTTATTGATAACTTTGTTTTTTTTCCCCTTGTGGAATCGACCACCCATCTATGCTACAATTACTGCTAGAGAATGTCATAATTTGGGCGTTAAACAAATTTTGGCGTCGTTGTCGGGGAGGTAATAGTAAAAAAAAATTCAATAAATTTTGCAAGAGAGGTAAGTAATTCTATCCTTTTCTTTTTGTGTACATTTCTCTAGGATTTTTTTAGAATTACGTTATTTACTATTTAAAAAAGAAAAGGTAAAAAAAATACTATTATTTTTTTTGTTCCTCCTTAGTTAGCTTTTTTATTTTTATTTTTTTTCCATATCATTGTTGTATAAAAAAAACTTTACTATCATTTATTTTCTAGGATTTGTTCCCTATAATCTTAGTTTATTTTGTTATTGTTTTTCTTTTGTTAGTATTTTTTTCTCTTTTTTTATTTATTATTGTTATAAAAATAATTTTTTTTAAAAAAATCTTGTTATGTATGTATAATCATTAGTTTTTTTCTCTTAGTTTATTTTTGGTAGCTTATTTTTTATTTTTGTCTCTCTTTTTCTTTTATTGTCGTAGTAAAAAAAACCAAAAACAAAAAATAAATAAACAATTTACACAGCCTATGTCGAGCAAGGTACATCACTTGTGCACCGAGCTTATGGCCCATGTCAGGCGAGTGTGTACAACACTCCCATAATGGCCTTCCCATCACGACCTACATTTCGCATGATTATCATCGAATATAGCATAAGTCGATCAATCACAGTTAATTTCAATACAAATATTGTTAACAAATATTAATATGCAGAAAGGGGTACTTTGTTGAGACTGGTTAAATATAATGGTTAAGATGACTACACGTTGAGGTGCAACACACTTAACAGTTTTCACTTAAGTTGAAGTGAAAACATGAGATTGTGTAGTAAGCATTTAAAAGTGACTTTTATGGGTCTAAAGTGATACAATGGGGTATCTAAACATTCCCTAAGAGTTTGGAGGAATTTGGAGACTTTTTGGGGTCATGCTTGGGGTGGTTTTGTAGAGGCAACTGTGTTGCCTTGCTTATGAGAGGCGATGCATCACCTAGAATTTTCTGGGAGACAAAACACCCATCAGGCGTTGCATCGCCTATTGGGTGGCGACGTATAGCCTAGGATGTCCGTACGAGACCGTACACTTACGTGAAAGCCTTGATCACACTTTTCAACTCTCTCTCTCTCTCTCTAGATCTCAAAGACCATAAGTTTTTTCCAAGAAACTCATCAAGCATTGCTTGACTTGCATGAGTTTCAAGGCTTGTTAAATTCTAAATCTCATTATACTTGGTTGAAGCATCAAGTAATGAAGGAATGCTTGGAATAGAGATTTTGGACAACAATATTTTTATTGTCTATAAGCCTTAGAAGTTGCCAAAGTTTGAAGATTCAAGTTGTTCAATAAAAAATGTTGTATCTCTCACTCTAATCTTTATTGTGTTTATGTTGTTAGTATTGATGATTAATGTTACACCGAGATTTTGAGCATGGGAATTATGATCTCGAAATCTAGGCTCGTTAGGTGTAAGCTCGAAATTAACTTACCCAATTACTTGATCTACTATTCAGAGATGGTTTCACTGTGAATGATGAACTTATGAGCTCGAGGAGTATGTAGCCTCGAAAGTTCTCCGGGTTTATAAGTTGGACTCACAATTCACGATCGCATGGGTTCAACACTTGTATAAGTTTCTTGATGCATCTCTTGTCCTCAGACAAGATGGTTCAAGCTCGAGAAGTGTAAGCTCGAAGGTGATGGCTTCATCAATGGTTACTTGTTGGGAGTATAGGCGAAACAAGATGACGAGCTCGTGATAGCCAAATAGTCTCGAAGGGGTAATGAACCCAACATCTAAGCTAGTCGGTTACGTGTGAACGTGTTTATTGTTGTAAAATCCCTATGTTTATGGGATATGATGTAATTTATTATATAATCCCACATTCTATGGGATATTATCATGCACGTAGAAAATAATACATTAATTGGCATTATATCATTTTATTTACAGAATCTCTTCCCGAAATATGTGGGAATGAATTCTAAAATCTTCTCTATAAATAGAGAAGGAAACTTCATTTGTAAGGGACCGAAATATTGTGATTTGGAGAGAAAACTCTCGGCAATTATTCTCTAAAGGTTTCCAGGAAACTCCAAAGAATTAATAATATAGACTCGTGGACTAGGCAGATTTTAAACTGCTGAACCACGTAAAAACATATTGTTTTCGTCATTTTATTTCACTTCCCCTGGTATATTCATGTTTAATTGCTCTCCTTTTTAAGTTGACAAAAAACGACGTCACAATTAAATATTTCTAAGTTCATCATATAATCATTTAATCACTTAATCCTTTATTTTCAAGATTTGCATTCATTTCATGAATATAGTTCTTTGATGATCAAGATTTGCATTCATACATTGCATAAGGTTCTTGATTAGCATCTAGGGTTTGTAATATTGAATTATTCCTACCATGCATTATTGATTAAGAAAGTGTAAAGCCATAAATTTCCAACATACTTAACCCTAAATCAATATAGATATACGGTCATAACTGCACTCAAATATCACAAGGTCGATGCCCAACTCTTTGTGCATATGTCAGTTTTCTTACCTCGAGTCCTGTGCACAAATCAAGACAACCTCGAGTGCAATTCCCTTTTCGAGACTTTCGAAAACTTAGTCAAAACAATTATTGCACGCTCATTAGGAAATAAATCCAACTACGAACTCGAAAATCAACTTCCAATTATTGGGACCTCTAAACCCTGCTAACACGCTTGGGAAATCACCCTCGGGCCCCCAAAGGGGTCCCCAAGATAGATCCCAAAAATCCCATTTGAATGTACCAAAATCACAAAAATGGTGTTTCAGGGCACCTGGCGCGGTCACGCCTTCAGAATGTTTAGGATTTATGGGGCACTTGGAAGACTCGGGAGCTCAATGAATGGTGCTCTCTTAGGAAACTAGGTGAGATAATAGAATCCATCACCTCTGGTCTTCGTGTTGGGGTTGGCCTTGAGGCAGAAGAAGAACAAAATATCCTCGGGGTGAGATCCTCCTAGCTTTTCTTGTGCAACAAATATTTTGATCCCGCGAGGAGGTGGTAGGTGTTCGGAGGGAGCAGGAATGGAGTGAGCTTCACGTAATTCATGAAATCTGAAAATTAAATGCTCAATGGGAGGAATGCCCAAGCCTTCAGGTGTTCGTTGCTCCATGCTCCAAAATTATCTTCAAGAGGAGTGCATCTCTGCTCTCATTGGTTGGTCGAGCGAGCATGCCATTTGGAGGTCGTCTTTATGGTGTTCACCTTGGCCATTGAATTTATTCGAGACTTGATCTGCTCCGCCTCGTAAAAATTGTCCACAGTTGTAACAACATCCCTTTCCACCATTGGCCCAAAATAGGGAATTGGTGTCTCATCAACGTTCTGGTTTCGAGAGAAAGAACCAGCTATGACTTGGGTTGGACAACTCATATTAGCTCGGTTTGGAGAAATAAATTAGTTTTCCTGGGTATAGATCAAGTTAATCATTTGAGGGCGACCTAAGGATATGACTCTGGGATTTGGTTAAAATTTTCAAGTAAATTGGTCGTGTTTGATAACCATGAATAAAGTATTGGATAACTCAAGGATTTGTGATGGGAATTTAGACCCTGCGAGCTAAAATCTCATACACGAGCTGAGGTGGGTCTAGAATCTATGTTCATGGGCTCACGCGCGCCCCTAACTCACGCGCTGTATCCTCGGTAAGTACATATCACCTCAGAAATCACTTTTTAGAAATCCAGATTTGAAAAACGGTTTTAATGCAAAAAAAAAAAAAAAACACTCAAATAGCGTATCCTAAAAACTACCTAGTTTATGAATTCTAACCTAGAATTTACCCTAAAAACTTACCATAATTGTTCTTGATATGAACCAAAAACCCATAAAAGTTGCCTAAAATCTTACTATCATATTTTTCCATTTTTTCCTTAATTACCACACCAACATGCAATTCCTAATGCTACGTGTATTCAAGACGAGTCTTTCAAATGGAAAGAAGGCATGAAAAACATAGCACACAGGCATCTGAGAAACAAAAATGTAAAAAATAATAATAGCAGCAAAGGTTCATTAAAGATTCAAAAACTTAAGTGATAAAAAGAACATGGACGGCGATGAAGGTAGGAGGATTGCTTCCGTTGAATCAAGCAAATTAGCCATTAAGAACTTATGAGAAAATAGAGGGAAAGTTGGAAAGCACGGAGTAATTTTGCATAGAGAGATGAAAGTAAAAAATGAAATGGAGGAGAAAGGGGTATATATAGAAAAATTCCATATAAAATTAAAGACCGTTCAATGAAGACAATTTTAAATCGAATGATCACGATGGAATGAGCGAAACGACAAAAAAAATGTGAAAAGACAATTGTCATAGTACTTGGGAACCCGAACAGACTCCTATAAAGGAGCAACACATGTCAAAGTAATTGAGAGGGTAGATGAGCACGTTTCCCAAGGAGAAATGAAAAAGCCTCTATTGTGCTTGTCAAAAATAGGGGTGACATCATGCACGAGCATAGGCTTGGGGGACAAATGTTGTACCTGAAAAATACGAGTTGATGTATCTTTTCTGTGGTACCGTTGGAGTTGACGTGTCTTGTTCGTGGTAGAGCTATAAAACATTTAATGAATCTTTCCTTAGCTCTAGGCACATGGAGCTGATCTCCGGATACTTAGGTCAACTTAAGTATAGGTCGTCGAGGAATCGAGGAGACTGTTTAGCTAGAGTTCAAGGTCTCCTAGCCATAGCTCGAGTAACTTGATATGCAGCTCGAACCATCATGGAATTGTTGAGGTCGTGTTACAATTCCTTAGCTCGTGGCTGACATCCTAGAAGCACAAATACGAATCCCTGAGGACTTAGGATTTATATCTATTTATAATATTGTAATATTGCCTTATTAATGTTAAATATCATGCAATTAATGTAATACATGTAATAATGAAAAATTACCCAATTTTATAAGTTACCCAAACCTGTCCATTAATCCCCTATAAATAGAGATGGATTGGACAAGAATAGGGAGGAAACTGTTATATACTGAAACTCTGGAGAAATTGTCGTAAGCAATTCTCTTGAGAAAAATACAAAAATAATACAGACTCGTGGACTAGGTAGATTTTAAACACTGAACCACGTAAATTATGTGTGTTCTTTATTTACGGTTTAGTGCAAGCCTAATACTCTTTTGCGAATTTCTTAATTCTAAGTTGACGAAAAACTGTGTCAACAAGTTTATTAAAATAATATATTTGATAATAATTAATTAACTAAAAAATAATAATAGAAAAATAAGTAACAATAAACTCAATCAATATTTGTAAAATCTTTTTGATTGGTATAAAATTTATAATTTTGAAATAATAAAATAAATCACATAATTTGGTGGTATCTAAATGGTAATTTTTTTAATTCAAAAGTAACTTATGTTTTCATATTTGCTCTTATATAATTACTATAAAAATACAACAATTGTTGAATTTATATTGTTAAATGTACAACCTTTTGTCGATATTTGCAAGATATAGTTTTAATACGCTTGCATACATGTATGTAGCACATACATAGTAATGAGATACAATAAAAAAAAAAGTTTTATAATGAAAGCAAATCAGTTGTCTAAAAAAAGTTTTTTCCCTTCAAGAAATTTGATCTTTCCAAAGTTGGTGGACATTGGAAGGAAGGATAAGTGTATTCAACTTAGTTTACTTGTATTAAATTTTTATTGTATAGAGAAAAAAATAGTTATCACTAATAATGAAAAAAAATATGCGGCTATTATGTATAAATTAGATCTTATTAATATTATTTATTATCTATATATAAATTATAATTATAGCCCATGGTTTCCACCACTAGTGTTTATATAATTACCTTATAAATAAGGTCAAACATCTGTTTTTCCTAATTTGCTTTATTAATACTACAAAAATAACACGTGGCAAAATTTTGACAATGACCTGTAAGAAAAGGCGCGAGGTGACTCGATTTGTGTTAGAAATTTGATAATATGACTGCTCTAAATATAATTAAATAGATGTAAATAAATATAGACATTTACGTCGGGTCCCCACAAGAAGCAATTAATTATTTAAAGTTTGATACAAATATCTATAATCACTACATTAATTCATAACAACAACATTTAATTTCACAAGTACAAAAAAAAAAGAGACATTAAGGAAAACCTAATTAATTAATTAGCCACAATTGTTGTTTAAGAGGCCAAAGGATTAAATAAAGGGAAATTTAACACTATATGCATCATACTATAGTAAACAAATTTAACATACCATCATAAAAATTCTCCAACTAATGTGTCCCTCTCATATTTTGGACAAAAATACCCATTCAGTTAAAAATCTCACATTTAACACTTCACACATTTCTCTCTCCCTATCTCCCTCTCTCCTCCATCACTCACAACCATTTTCACAGCAACCCAACTTGAAATAGTCGAATATACTCAATCGAGCTACAATATTTGGATTGCTCGAATCTGGAAGTTTCATTTCATGTGAAGAAATTGTCATTCTTTGTGTTTTTGAAGAGAAAAAAAATAATGGGTAAGTATCCTCTAATTCGATCTACTTGTGTATACGAAATGTCATTGTTAGATATTAAATTCGAACTGTTCTGATGTTGAGTGTGATATTTTTTCTGCATTTTTTGATATGTTCTTCGGATATGAAAGATCTGGAAATCGGTGGACTGCCAATCAAAATATATGGTAAATCGACGCTAAATCGATGACATTTCGATGGTACATCGATGCCCTACCGATGTCCCATCGATGCTATTTCGATGCTGAGGCGAACATATAATTTAAATATTATTTTCGATATAATATCGATGTTTAATCAATGTCATATATGTTGATGTGGTTCAACATTAATATGGCATCGATATACCATCGAAATGGAATCGCGTACAGATGCGACCATCAGCATCGATTATACATCGATGTGGCATCGATGTTGCACTTCAATACAGATAGCGTTACATACGCATCGATTGTTCATTGATGTTGCATCGATTATAATTTTCTTATTCTTTTTTTTTTTTTTTGTAAATTTGCAGGTTCCAGAGGTTTCTTACAATGGGTTTTGGGAACAGAATGGAGAGAAATGGAATTTCAAAGCTAGTTTGAACACCATAATACATGTACCAATTGATGTTGGTTACATAGAATTATTGGAGAAGTTGTATTTGAAGCTGAAAGTGGATAGGTCATTGTTTGACCACTACTACAAAAATGGTCATTTGTGACAGTTCCTAACTTCCATAATTGATTTTTTGCGCCAATTTTGAAATTGACGCATAATCCCATGACGCAAACCAACCTGGCATTTGCGTCAGTGGAAAACTGCCACAAATGCCACATTTGTGACAGTTGGGCATTGACGCAAATGCTATATTAAAAAAATAAAAATAAAATGCTATGAACCCCGACCCCGTGTACCCAACTCTTAGCCACCCTATATGACCCAAGCCCCCATGTACCTAGTCCCCAACCACCCTTTCAACCTCGCGACCCCAGCCATCCCCCACGACCCCAGCCACCCCAATGACCCCTGTGAACCCAGTCCTTGCCACCACCTGTGTCCCCAGCCACCCCCTCCCCCCCACGACCCCGACGACCACCACCACAAGGCTCCTGCAAAACGAAACCCAAGAGATGAGGGTTTTTGGATTTTGGTTTTTAAACAATAATCTTCAAAATAAAAAATCTACACAAAAAATTTTAAAAAAAAACTATGTATAAGGTTCATAAACATATTATGTTCATCAACTTGACATTAAAATTTAAAAAAAATGAAAAAAAAAACTCACCAAAATGGGTCAAGAAAGTTGGTGGCGCCGCTGGTTGTTGGGAGAAAACCTAAGTTTTTGAATTTGAAAGAATGAGGGGCTCGGGGACGATGATTGGGATTTATTACGCGTGTTTTACTTAAACGTTTGCGTCAGTGCCCAACTGACGCAAACAAGCCGTTACCGTCAGTTTTGCATTGACACAAACAGTGACGTTAACAGCGTCAGTACGCCACTGACGCAAACTTCACCAATTAATAGCGTCAGTGTTACTACTGACGTAAATACCCTTGCATTTGTGTCAGTGCTTAACTGCCACAAATATAGATTCTCAGTCAACGACGTCAGTTAATTGCGTTGACTGACGTGTTTGATTGACACAAAAGGGGTATTTTGGTGTAGTGGACTTAAAGTTGGAAGTGTCGTTTACATGCAATGATTTTCACTTAGATCCCATTGAAATCACGGACAATGAAGGAGTTAGTCCTCTTATTCTTAACAATTTAAAGTCCTTAAGACATAGGGTTCCCTTAGACGTTAGTTCGATTGCAAATAACATTGCTCTTCCTAATCCATCTCCTAGAGCGAGTGTTAATATGGAAAATCATAATCAATCCTGCACGGTTGTTCCACAAACAGCTCCTGGGCCAAGTGTATGCATGGGAGGTCCTAGTCAAAATTAAACTTTTTTTCCCCAACAAATCTCCCACATGATGATGGGTATGAGTATGAGCCTTATGTCAATGACAATCCAGATGCCCATTTGGGTGATGATCACTACTACAAAAAAAGATTTTTAGGACTAGCATTGCGAGTCCTAAAATAGTTTTTAGGACTCGCGGGGCGCAAGTCCTCTATTTGAGAGCCTTAAAAATTAAAGTTTTGCGAGTCCTAAAAGAATGTTTTTAGCGAGTCCTAAAAAATCTGGTTGAGTGCCTTTAATTAAGTTGCGAGTCCTAAAAGAACATTTTTAGGACTTGCGTTGCGAGTCCTAAAAAATCTAGTTGAGTGTCTTTAATTAAGTTTTTAGGACTCGCATTGCGAGTCCTAAAAAATCTGGTTTAGTGCTTTAAGTAATTTTTTAGGACTTGCTTTGTATGCCCTTAAAAGTTTTTTTTTTTTAAATGCAGCTACAATTTTCATTTTGATTTAGAAAAAATATATCCCTTTGAGTGTCCAAAATGTATTATATATGTTAGATTTCTAAAATTTCAAAAGAAAATACAACAAAATAATTTTTTATTAATTACTCAAAAATATCATTTTAGTATTTAGTCTACTCGGCTTACAAAATCATATTACATGATAGTTTATACTACAATCAAATTTTATCATCACCAAATATTAAACAAGAAATGTATACAATGTTAGTGAAATATATTTTTTATTCTATAAACTTCAACTGTCAATGTTGTCTAGTATTGCGCCAAAGAAATGCATCTCAATATAGATCTGCACATTATAAAAAAGTTATTTAATCATAAATATATTATAATTCAAACTTATAAATAAGTAGACACACACAACAATTATAAATATATATATAATAAATGCGAGAATTATACTATCATTATCATTATAGGTATTCATATAGTCAAGGAGCAAACAATATCTTGTTAGATAGTACTATTTCATAAAATGGTATTCATCCAGTACATAGAGGTATTTCAAAACAGTAACAAACTACACCAAAATCAGCAACAAAATAGACCATAAATCTACCATATTAATCCATTCAACTTAGTTAACAAAATACACCAAAAATCTGTCACAAAATACGCCAAAAAAACTAGTTGCACAATACAAAAAATATACCATTAAAACAATAGCAAAATATACTATTAAAACTTTGGATCACAAGATCATGCTCCAATCTTTGACATACCTCATTTAGTCTCCATTGCACAATAGCAAACTAAATTTGTAACAAAATTTTAATAATTTTACTATTTAATTTTGTTATAACTTTGTAATATAATTCGACACTTACTAAGTTTGGGGGCTCAACTTCCCCTAATTTTCTCTTTGTATTTTAAATTTGTAAACAAAATAGATATTAACATAAAATTTTATGAAAAATTGTTAAAAAAAAGTCTCATTTTTTTAAATGCAATTAGTCCCTTAAGAAAAACTTTTAGCTCCATCAATTATTATTAATTAACATGTATATCTTCTAAAAAAAGAATTGAAAAATAATTTTTGACTAAATTAAGCATCTTTTAAGAGACTCTTTTAATCATAATACACCTATTAATCTCTAATTTCGTTAAAACTTTAATGCCGGCTTATTATTTATTATGATGTTATGGTTCAAGTGGGAAGGAGCTTAAGTGACAAGACATTAGTACTACTTAATTACTTGATTAATTAAGAAAGAAATATCACTAATTTGAATCCTATCTTGGATGTATAGTGGGTTTCAACTAAACATAATTTTTTTAGCCTATTTTAGTAATTAAAAATTTATCTCAAATCTAAGTATGTATTTAAAATTCCATAATCAACTTAATTATTAATTATACTGTTAAATGTTAAATATCTGGATCACAAATTTATCATTGTGGCAGTCATCTTTTTCATATTTCCACATAAAACTAAGTACAAAAAAATCTATAGAAAATCGGACAGCATATCCCTTAATTTACTAGCCTAGCCATCTGTCACAATCAACACCAACATATCAAACAAATCAAACAACACACAAATTTTCATCTATATATCACCGCAGCACACAAAATTCTCAGAACCTACTTCACTAAGACATGCAAGTTCTCAATCTTCCGTTATCACCGCAGCACACAGAATTCCCAGAACCTACTTCACTACGGATGAATATCTAAGATATTCAAACTCCACTAAAGTGTAATACTAAAGCAATTAGAGAATAAACACATACACATTCCTTCATTTGATCAAAAGGAAAACATAATTATCAAATCAATTACTAGTTCTATTGTTAAGAGACAAACTCAGAATAAGACATTATCCACTAAGTTTAAAAATAGATATCAACAGCTACGTTAAATTTGAATAAATATTTTGATATAATGTCATGTAACTCATAAATCATGGATGATGAACTAGACTAGGGGTCAATTTTTATTGAAATGGTTTCAAAAATCCTTAATGGAAAAAAATTGTCTAATAGAAAGCAACACCTCATTTATTTGAAAAACATTTCCCTGAACAACTTCTTAAAGATTAAAAAAAAAAAGAGATGAAAAGGTTAACATGAAAAGAGTACTAAGTTATACTTATACCTGCTTCCATAGCTCTTCAACTTCCTTTATACAGACGCACTTTTTTGCTCTATTAGATACTGCTATGGCCCAAAAGCCTATCCAAAAATACAATAAATAAAATTCAACTTAGTTGAGTTACAGAGACCATAAAAATATCTGACTTTCATTTTTTTGTTGGCTATAACTCTACCCATAATTATCCAGTTCACACTTTTCTAACCTTCCTCAAGCCGTCACTAGCTACTGCAGTAAAATAAACTTGCATAAATTTCACACATCACACTTCAAAATCCAATATCACAAATACCTGATTTGCATCATAAAAAGAGAACCCAATAGATACAAGAGTGCATATATATACTCATAACTAAATTAATGCTAAGAAAGCTAGCTTTCAGAACTAAATCAAACAACTTATTGCAAATAAATCATCACATACAAATAAATAAGAAACCTAAATAAAAAAGAAAGATATCAAAACTTTTGGTCAAACAAAATTTAGAAAAAGCCGGAAAACAACAAGAAGAAAACTCCCCAATCCTCTGTTTTAAAATGTCCCACTGAGTGTCAATGTCAAGAGCATGAGGCAAAACAAATAACAATCCATTTTAAAGATCATATACTGTATATAATAATGCTATTTGCAAGGAAAAACCCTATTAAATAAATATATATACAAAGAAATATATTTAAACAATAAACAGATTGTATATAATACCCTATCTTCATTTTGATTCTCTCGCTCCACTATTTTGGAAAAAAAATAGAGTTTTTTGGTCATCTAAAGAAATTCTTATAGTAATTAATTGAGGATATATTAAGAATAATTTAAACAATAAATATTTAAAACAGGAGCAAAGAACACATCTTTAGACTTCAAAGTCAATTTATTCACTATTTTGCATAACCAATATTCTTAACTAATTGTAAAACTCAATATGAAATAGCCACTACTTCAGAGAAAATTAGACATATTGGATGACTCAAAATACTAATTAAACCAACAATATTCTTATTATTCAAGAACAAGTCTCACGGTTAACCCAAAAAAAATTATAATTCAATGAGTAAGAAAAAAAGGTGTGTCCCTACCATTGTATTATAATTTTACTTAATCAAGTTTTGCTCTCCTCCCAGCCAAATATAATGTAAGAATGAGTTGCCATTTAATATTCAACTAGCAATTTCTTATAAATAACAATAAACTATAGATGTCAAGAGTCTCACCTGTCAACACCCTTGAAACTTATTGTTACTCTAATATATCACTCAATTCAATCAATGCATATTTATATGAGTGTTGGAAGCTGCAGGAAATTGAAGTAAAGTAAATATTAATAAAGTAGTCAAGAAAATGAAGGCATATAAAAAAGATAAGTATTATTAAAATCAATTCCAAGTCAAACCCATTATATTAATCAACCATTGGGTTCTCTTTATTAAGTAACAGACTAGAAAAAAGAAAAGAAAAGATATAAATATATATATACTCCCCTGCAAGAACACTCATTATATATCATAATCGAAGTCCAAACCAGAAGAAATTTGATCCAACATACACCATGGCTATAAACTAGAAGAACACCTTATTAAGTGACAGACTAGCTAGAAGTAAAAGATATATATATATATATATACATATAGCAAGAACACCCAAGAAGAACAATGTTCTTCTCTTACAAAACTTTTGCTTTCTCTCTCAAGAAAACACTCATTTTTGTAATATGAACAAAACCCAAAAGTATCTCAACTTAATATATAATTTGTGTTCCTTATATAATTATATAAAGACAAAACTCATAATACAAATGAGTGTGAAAAAGAAACAGAGAGTTGAAAGCTTACTTCTTCAACACTATTCTGAAACAACTCTTGTCGGTCAAAGGGATGTTTTAAAATGCTCAAAATAGAACAAATCTGAAGAAATCAACAAAAAATTCAGATAAAAAAATAGGTGGAGAAGCTAGTATTGTGATCTAAGACAAACTTAAAACATAATATATGAATGAGTGCTTTATGATATTCATACCAGGAGAGCATTCGAACCAAAAATTTGAAACAAGGGACCTTCGACCCCCACCTTAAGTCCTCCACGTATATAGATACAAACACACATATACATATATATATATATACCAGAAATGAGGCAAAACTGCCATGTGAGAGGAAGCCATGTTGTTTATATATAAAATAGATGCAAAATTTCATATCAAAAATAGAAGAGAAGAACACCTGACACCGAGAACACATGCTGTGGTGGCTGAGATCGCCTGGCACCAAGAACACTTGTCGTCGCCGCCGTCGCCTGTCGGTTTGAAACCCAGCCCAGAACCAGTGCCGCCACTGCAACCGGAAATGCTGGAGCCGAGAACCCACGACGCCGGAGAACCAGACCCGAGGGCCGACGCTTGCAACTCGCCTCCTCCGTCTCCGTTCACCACCAGCAGCCACCCTCCAACAAGCCTGCTGAAACCTATACAGTCCAAACCTAATTTAATTCCCAAATGTGAGATTTTTATTGTGTGCTGAAAAATTTTGAATCCCCAAATTTTCGAAAAAAGTAAGTTATATGTGTCCTTTTTATTAAACAATCCTTAATACTTTTTTTTAGGACTCACAAAGCAAGTCCTTAAAATTATTAAGTAAATAAACATAAAAATCACTTATTTTTTAGCCAAGATTTTTTTAGGACTCACATATTTTTTTAGGACTCGCTTAAGGACTCCCAAAACAAGTCCTTAAAATTATTAAGTAAAAAAACACTCATTTTTTATCCCAGATTTTTTTAGGACTCGCATATTTTTTTAAGACACTCATTGCGAGTCCTAAATTGTGTTTTTTTAGGACTCTCAATGAGTGTCCTTAAAATCTCCATAAACATTTTTAAGGACTTACATTTAGGTGCGTGTCCTAAAAAAGTGTCCCATAAGGGTATTTTGTAGTAGTGGATTATGAAAGAGTTGAGGGGTGTTGTAACACCCCACATCACTATGGCTACTTCCTGGAATGACGACTGGCCCTGCAAACTAACACGAGTCTTTCCAGCGTGCTTTGCCCTCACTCGCACGCTTCTTGGGAAAACTTCCCAGGAGGTCACCCATCATGAGATTACTCCAAGTCAAGCACGTTTAACTTTGGAGTTCTCAATTGATGGGCTACCGAAAAGAAGATGCATCTTGTTGGCATAGGTAGTACCCATCAATCCATTTAAGCCATCTCCAACTGTATAGTCCCATACCTACACAATATTAGAATCATCACACTTGACCTTCCACAAGCGATGTGGGATTACACAACTTTACCCGGTCTTTCCCCCTACGGATCAAGGGATACTGACTGTCACAATCACCCACCCTTAGGGGTCCAACGTCCCCGTCGACCACACTTTCGACTGGGTCAAGGCTCTGATACCATTTGTAACGCCCCACGTTACTATAGCTGCTTCTTGGAATGACGATTGGCCCTGCAAACCAACACGAGTCTTTCCAGCATGCTTCTTACTCGCACGCTTCTTAGGAAAACTTCCCAGGAGGTTACCCATCATGAGATTACTCCAAGTCAAGCACGCTTAACTTTGGAGTTCTCAAGTGATGGGCTACCAAAAAGAAGATGCATCTTGTTAGCATAGGTAGTACCCATTAATCCATTTAAGCCCTCTTCCCTACACAGTATTAGAATCATCATACTTGACCTTCCCCAGGCGATGTGGGATTGCACAGCTTTACCCGATCTTTGCTCCTACGGATCACGAGATACTGACTGTCACAAGTGCAGTACTTCTAATGATAACTTCAAGGATCAATTGTCAATGCTACCTATGGAGCAAGTGGATAATTTAAATGTACGACCCTTGCCAAGACATCAAGAAAGCCAAGGACGCAGGACTCCTGGCTCAGAGAGCAGTCGTCCAACTACACAAGACGATAGAAATAGATGGAGTTCACGTGCATACAATGTTGAAGATATCCCACGACCCTCTTTTGGTATCCTCAAGTTATCTGGAGTGAGTGGTGGAGTAATAGAAGTTGGGAAGGTTTTTTAGTACAAGTTAGAGTTTAAGACGAAGGCATACTTGTATGCAATGAAGCAGAACTTCGAGTTTGTGGTGAAGAAGTCAGGTACTGAAGTTTTGTGTATCACTTGCAAGGATCCTGATTGTGGGTGGAGATTGAGGGGGGAAGAGAATGCCTAAATCTAATATGTTCGAGATAACTTGTTTCACTAATAGACACACTTACTCACTTGACCTCTGACATAAAGACCATCGCCAAGCTGCACCTTGGGATATAGGTCATTGCATACAAAAAAAATATCAGACTGGATCGAATATGTACATGGAAAACAACATAAGAAAAGACATTAAGAATGATTATGGCATTGAGCTGTCATATGGAAAAGCTTGGAGATGCCGAGAAAAGGCTCTTTCTTATGTCAGAGGGACACTGGAAGCATCCTACCAGAAGTTACCATCGTAACTGTTCATGCTTCAACAGAAAAATCCTGAGACATTAACAGATTTTTTCACTGAGGAGGATCGGTTCAAATATTGATTTTTCTCACTCTGAGTTAGTAGAAGAGGGTTTCATACATGTCGTCTTGTGTTATGTGTGGACAACACTTTTTTAAAGACAAAATACGGTGGGCAGATGTTATGTGCAGTCGTGCTAGATGCAAATAACCATCTATTTCTAGTTGCATTTGGTATTATGGATAGTGAGAATCATGATTCTTGGAAGTATTTCATGATTCTTGGAAGTATTTCATGTCAAAGCTAAAGGAAGCAATTGGGGAAGTTGAGGACCTCGTGTTTGTATCTGACAGGCATGCAAGTATTACACATGCCTTGGAAACTATTTCCCTTGATGCTTATCACAGTGCTTTCTACCACCACATTAATATAAATGTGGTTTCTAAATTCAAGACTGATCATTGTCATGTGCTGATGTATAATGCGGCATATGCTTTTAGGAAATCCAATTTCCATGCTCTCTTCGAAACTTGATAGTGTGGCCATCTCACCCAATACAGTCTCATAAGCCATAGGAGCAGGAGCAGAAGTAGGTTCTGCACTAGTATCTGGAGCAGTCTTCGTCAGGGCATCCTCCACAAATATGCCATCCTCCACAGCATTCTCAGCCACCGCAGTAGCCTCTGCCTCAGGTTCATAAGATCTTCCATCCTCTGGCCGAGGCTGGATCATATCCTGCATCATTGCATACCTAGGAGCATCCCCCTCTATCCTCTGATATATGGTGCCAAAGAAGTATCGCTTTTCTGGTCGAGGCCTTAGGATAGAAATGCATGAAAATTGTAATGGAAACAAAACAAGCAAATTAGAAACGACAGTAGTTGATTGGTATAAGGAAAAAGATTTGTAATTATTTAAATTTAAAATAACTTACATGTCTCCTCGTAAGTACATCCTTCACATGCGAATGCTTTGGCTGGCATGTGCTCTCCCGCTGTAGCATCCTAGGGCACTTGAATCCATAGGGCTTGGCGTATTCCTCACGCAAATCAAGAATCGTCTCATATGCCCAATATTTCAAGGCTGGTGGATAACCCTTGCAAGTGTACTTTGCCTCCACCTGGACACCCTTAGAAGACTTCATATCAGTGGTCTTCTTCGCCTTCTTATCAGGTATTGTAGCACCAATCACTTTCATATCTCTACTGAATTGTTTCACAGTTGTATCAAATGAAAGAGATCCCCACGGATACCTCTCACAATAATCTAAATCCTCGACCATCGACAATGAATCTCGTCAAATAGCATTGTCGTTCTCAGTGGCCAACAGTATCCCCTCCATAAAGTAAACCAAACCGATCTTGAACAAATATTCAGGTACATCGCACATACTAAAAGCTCGTTCCAACATATTGAACTTAATGTTTATCCGGTTCCACATTGAAATATTTTTTGAGTAGGTGGGAGGATGTAAGGTGAGGTAGAATGTCAGCGGCAAGTGGTGGACAGGAGCAGCTCAGGCCAGTCATAATGGCAAACTCGTGCACCTCAAACTTACATAAGTTCAGGCCCATCAAGAAGTACACCTCATCACCATGCAGAGACTTCACCTTCTGCAAAAGCAGTGTGTGCACCAATGCCCACGAGAACGAAAAGGCAGGTGTTGTGAAGAATGGTCCAAAAACAGACTCATTCAAAAACTTGTTGCGATATTTTTTTTGCTATGCAAGTGCACACAGTCGCAATTCGTAATAAAATGGTAAATACCAAGTATCGTCCTCAAGGACTGATTTATCAATTACCAATCAATCAATCTTTTTAATTCTATTTGATTGAACAATTTCAGAGATTTCAAACAAAAAAAAATACTAACGAAGCACAATGAAAATTTAAACAGAAAATAATAGAGAAAATGAAATTAGGACAATTATGATCCTCTATTTTCTACCCTTTTATTTCCTAATGCAAGAATTTATATCCCTTTCTCCCTATTCAAGAATAAGTTGCAAAAACAATTCATAATCTGGTCAAGATTTATAAAATTCAATCTAAATGACAACTTCCTATATTTCTATGGTAAGTTGAATCATGTAGAAGGCATTAACCACACAACTCAGAAAAATAGGCAAACAATCTAGATACTTTCGTTTTAAATTAAATTTGCATCCAAACAATCAAAGCATATCAAATTTCACTTTTCAGATTTCAATTTGATTCATGAAATAACAATTAGAGGTGATCAATCAATAATCGCACAAATAACACAGATTGTAAGGAATTGAAAGAGATGAAGAAGAACATCAATTTTGCATTAAACCATAAAAAGGGTTTCCAAAAGATTCACATAAAAGCCCTAAAAAAGAATTTAGCCCATGATATTCATTCTAGCAATAAGATAATTCAATTACCACCATTTCGACCTTGCATCCTTCCTAACAAAGTCGTTTCACACGAGTTGTCCCGCGAGGCGCTCGCCTCGCACTAGGGCCATGATCTTGCCTAGGTAACATCGCGAGACACTCAATCCACGGCTGGAGATGCGGTCTCGCTTGGGTAACTTTACAATATGCTCGCCTCACGCTTGACTCAGAGGTCTCGCTCGGGTACCTCTGCAAGATGCCCGTCATGGCCCATGCCTCTGCCTCGGCAGCCCACCGAGCACCACTAGCCCACGTCTCGCACCACACCTTGCGAGACATTAGCGCCTTGCCACGCCTTGCGCCACACCTCGCGAGACACCAGCGTCTCACGCCACACCTTGCGAGACATCAGCGCCTCGCGCCACTAGCCCATAGCTTGCGCACCAGTCCAACAGCGCCTTGCACCACTGGCCCGCAGCTCGCGCACCAGCACCTCGCTCCACACCTCACGAGACATAACCTCGCACATGGTCCTTCCCCCCGTGACAAGCTCCTCAAGGCGCTGGCCTCCCATGCCTTTTGGGATCGTATCTTCCATGATGACCCATAAGGGCTCTAACACTTAAAGTTTTAGAGAGTAGAAAGCATTATGAGCATAAAAAAACCCACAAATGACTCAAAATAGATCATACGAATACAAAGTACGTACGGGGGTACGACGTTGAAGGCCCCAGCTGTCTAACCTCACCATGCGAGACAAGTAGTGATCGTATGAGTAGGGTACTTGACGTGGTCCTTCCCAGCCAACCTCTGACGTTCGTACTATACGGACGGTGGAGGTATAACTTGGTACTAAAGTGGAGGTTCTCCCGTAGACCCTGAGCATGTACTAAAGCTGACCACCACGCTCCTAGCACCACTACCATCTGTAGACTACATATGCAGAGTCGTGTCCCAGGGACCACCATGTACAATGAGCCAATAGTGCTCTACTATAAATATGTCCTCCCTTCACCTGAGAGGGGAGGGAGAATTTTTGGGAGAAAAACTTGTAACTAACTATTGCTAATAGACACTCAACATTCTCTCTATTTTTCACTTTCGAGTTCTAGCATTTACGTTCTATGTTCTTGTAATCTTTAGGAAGTTTATTCGAAATTTAGTCAGCTTAAGTTCACTTCTTTTATGACTCAAAAAGTCTTTAATCAAACTTGGTTGACGAGTTCTTTCCATCAACCGTTTGGCGCCGTCTGTGGGAAGGATAAGTTCCAAACCACTGTTCTTCCATTGAGTCTGGCAGAGAAAGATGCCAAGACACTCTAAGCGACTGAGAGATCCACGAGAGGTGGAGGTCCACCTTGACGGAGATCAGCTGAAGGCCTCCATGAAGAATCCTTCGCTACCAGAAAAATGTGGGTGCACTAAAGGAGCCCATGGTTCATGGAGATGAAAGGGAGGCTTCGTCCCCCAGCTGTCCAGCCTGATGAGAACCATTTGAGACCATCGGCTGCTCCCGCGAGAGATGCCAGAGAGTTCCCCCCCCCCCCCTCCCAAGGCCACCGCAGGCGCCAAACTCCGGCTGGAAAAATTCGGGTCCATCAACGCGTAGGCCAGACGAGAGTCCCCGAGTACATTCCATAGGCTCGAGCTTTAGGTCTTGATTTTACGAAGAAGAGATACATGAATTACAATGGAAGAACCAAAGGCTAGAAATAACCTTGGAGAATATGCAAGAGGTGTTGAATGGCCTGCTGCAGGGAAAATCAAGCATGCCTCTTCCTAAACGAAAGGAGAAAGGCCAAGTGGGTGTAGAAACCACAGTCCCTGTCAATGATGGGAGGACTCGACTCTCCACTAGTAACACCCTCAGGAAAAGCAGCCCCAGAGGCCAGAGCAGAAGAATAACACTAACCCTCATAACGAAGTCGAAGTCACCTCTAAGGAGGCATCACCTGACCTAAGAGAAAAGCTCAATAGAAGGAGGTCAGAAGAAAGGAAGACACCTTCTGTGGCCCCTCCGAAGGGTTGAGATAAGAGAAAGGCTAACCCTACTAAGCTGAGGGACTCTTTCAATAGGAGTCGACAGGAGCTAGACACTGAGATGAGGAGGCTTCAGATTAAGATCGTCACGATGTCTTGGGGGCACATTACAGATGTAGAGTTCGACTACGAGTCACCCTTCACGCAAGAAATCCAGTTGGAACGACTCCCGGCTAACTTTGAAGAACCTCATATATATGAGGGCACCTTGGACCCCAAGTACCACTTGGACATCTTTAACGATTTAATGAAGTTGAGAGGAATCAATAATAGAGCAAGGTGTCACTGTTTCACGGTCACGCTGAAGAGCCATGCATACAAATGGTTCAAGAGGCTGAGGCCGGGGACCATTAGGTCATGGCAACAATTTTCTGACAAATTTCTCCAACAACATCATGCCAAACGCGATTATACCCTGTCGCGCACTAGCCTTGCTAATATAAAGCAAGGTGAAGGAGAGAGCTTGAAGAGCTACATCCATAGGTTCAACATGGAGGCGGCTAAAGTGGAAAGCCTGACCAGGGGAGAACTCAAGATGGCAATCATGGCTGGAGTGCGCCCATGCAGTAAGCTTTGGGATAATATGCTCAAAAGAGAGGTCACTGATTTAGAAGATTTCTACGAACAAGCACAAAAGTACATTCGTGTCGAAGACGACCATGAGAACCTGAAGGCATCACTTGTCAAGTACTCAGCCCCTGAAGATTTGAATGACGCAAAAAAGAAAAGGGTGTACGAAGCCCCAAGAGATGACCACCAGAGGAAGCACAAACAAAGAGGTGATCCTAGGCAAACGTCTCACACCTTCTACACTGATCTAACATATACTAGGGAGCATATCTTCATAGCAAACGAGAATCAAGTTCCCTTCAAGAGACCCCCACCAATGAAGAGAGATAGGTCAAAGAGAGACCCCAGAAAGTATTATCAGTATCATAAATACATTTGCCACACCACCGCAGAATGCACTCATTTGAAGATAGAAATCGAAGAGCTTATACGCAGGGGACACTTGGGTAAGTACGTTCGCAAAGAAAACCAAACACCGGAGGAAGGAGTACCCTCACCACAGGCACGAGATGTAGCCCCAGAGGTGCAAGGAGAAGTTAAGACCATCTTCGTAGGGCCAGGGTTCAGAGTAGAATCAGGGAAGGGGAGAGACAAGTACGCAAGGGAGGCCAGGCAAAGTCCACCTCCGTGCGTCTTAAGTTTGGAGCAACGCCCCCAAAGAATTTTAAGGGGGAGAACGACTCAATAACCTTCACCGAAGAAGATGCACGGGGTGTGCATTTTCCTCACAACGATCCCTTGGTGTTGACTGGACAACTTGCTAACATGAAGGTGCACCGGGTCTTGGTTGACAATGGAAGCTCCGTAGACATCTTGTACCGCCCAACTTTAGAAAAGATGGGACTGAACAGCAAGCACCTAAAGCCCTGCAATACCTCCCTATATGGATTTACAGGAGACTCGATATAGCCCCTGGGTACAATCTAGTTGGCCATCACCATGGGAGAACTGCCAAGATAGACCACTATAATGACAAACTTTGTCGTAGGAAGTTGTTCCTTGCCCTTCAACGCAGTATTAGGGAGACCCTCCCTAAGAGAATTGAAGGCGATAACCTCCGTATACCACTTGGCCATAAAATTCCCAACTCCTGGGGGAGTAGCAAGCATGAAAGGGGAACAGAAAGAAGCAACATAATGTTATAACAAGTCCCTCCACACAGTCATGAAACCGCCAGAACCAATGGTGATGGTAGTGCATGGGAACGCAATCCCAAAGTTACTAAGGAGATCAACATTGATGGTGTGCGTACGCGCCTGAGAGGGAGCATTAGCTAAAGCTCCACTTTTAGTGTGATAAATCAAAAGGGTTAACACAGTTAGCCCCCCAACATAGTTGTGAGTCCTCCCCTCAAAAGCAGCTATAGATTAGAGGGGTAACCTAGATGCCTTGGTATGAAGTAAAAACAATGTTGCCTATGTACTCTAATTATTTCTAATGAATATGTTTTTTATTGGCATGATATCACCAATTGGAATTATCAAAGTGCATGAGCAAAATCATCAAAGTGCCTGATGAGATAAATCTCGCCAACCACTTTGGGGGGCAGAGTACACAGCCAAAAAGGGTCCTAAAAGAGACCCTTATAAAAAAAAAAGGAAATAAGGAAGAAAACCTTGCAAGGCATCTCTCGAGTTCACAAGGATTAGCTACCCTTATGAACATTAAGAGGGTCAAAAGTTCCTACAGGAAGAGCCTCCTAATAAAGGTTGGTACCTCCATGAGAGGAAAGGCCTCAGGAATAGCATCCACCAATAGGCCTAGAGTGGCCACCAAGCCGTCTAGCCAAAAAGGGACCTAAAAGAGACCCATCAAAAGGTCCTACAGAAAGAGCCTCCTAATAAAGGCTGATACCTCCACGAGAGGAAAGGCCTTAGGAAGAGCGTCCACTAATAAGCCTAGAGCGGCCACCAAGTCGTCTAGCAAAAAAGGGTCCTAAAAGAGACCCTTGCAAAAATATTAGTATGCATAATGACGAGAAGGACGTTTCTCACAAGAAATAACAAGCGCACACAAAAATATATAAAAGGATGGCTAGAACCCAAAGGATCAATATATCCTTACAAATACAACTAAGGTGCACCAAAGAGACCATCACTACTGGTCAAAATAAAAAATTGATGAGTTATTAGGAAAAAGAGAGACCTATCAAGAGGACCTCAAGCATAAAGAAGCCACAGCATAAACAAATGATCATATATATATATATATATATATATATAAGAAAAGAAAGTTGTGATAACATTGCAAGATAAAATTGGCATCAGCCACAGCAGGACTTAAAAAAGTTCCCTAAAAAATGAGGTGCAAATGAGCATACAACCAAATCGAATTAAAAGGTAAAAGTGGTACAAGCAAAATCTCAGGGCCTCCCACTGCGAGAATTCCATTTGGCCACCTTGGCAACGGCATGGTCACCAAAGGAGGAGAAATCGAAGCAAGGATTCTGCCTCCACATTCCATAGAGGGTGCGCTCTACGGACTTGTACTCGACCTCAGCCAAATTTTCCTCCAGGAGAGTGACCCTTTCCTGCAACATCGCAGCCTTGGCCTCCGCTCTCCCCAAATCAGCTTCCAGGAGAGTGACCCTCTCCTACAACATTGTGGCCTTGGTTTCTGCTCTCCTCTTCCTTTTTGACGACGAAGAGGCCTTTGCCAGGGCCTTCTCTAGCTTAAGCTTGGTGTCAATAAGCTGCCCCTTGAGCTCCTGAACTTTGATCGCTAGACGGTCCCCTTCAGCGTTTGACAAAGAGAGGTTCTGGGATGAGTCTGCGAAGTGTTGAGCCACTAGAGAAGCCTGCAAGGAAGCAAGAAAAAATGAGCAAACAAAATACCGAAAAAAAATACCAATGTAAGACGCATGAACTCACCCAGGTTGTGGAGTGCACAAGGGTCTCCCCGACCTTCGCCATGGTAAAATTCCTGAGACCTCTCCACTTGGTCTCAGGAATACCCTCGGTGACTCGGGTATACCTATGCACATAAAGGGCTTCCATACGACCCACCAAGGATCTCCCCTCCAAATCAGGGGGACCCGGGTGAGCAGGGACAGATGAACCACTCATCGAAGTTGGAGGAGGCACAGGAACATCGGAAAAACAGGGCCTCAAAGGACCATGATAAGTGGGAGCATGAGGAAGATTATCATAGTCCTCAGAGAAGGGCACAACGAAGCACCCTGGCATGGCCTGCGGACCGCGGGAATGAGAGGCTGTGTCGCAGTCTGTAGGGACAAAAGAAGGGCACCCTCTGGGGGACGGAGATGGTTGAGCTGAGTGCCTAAATTCTGGGGAAACCTCCCCAGGCACCTATTCCACATCACCCCCATCCAAGTGAGGCTCGGCTAGAGTCTCCTTCTTCTTTCTCAGAAAGATGCCACAACAGATCGGGCTCCGAAACCATGGATAAATCATAGCGGTTAAGGTTGGCCACAATGAAGAGACGTGCGACCATTTTTTTAGCAGGGTCGGCATCGAGAAAGACTTCTACTGGTGCTGCCTCCGACTCAGGAACGTCGGGGATACTGAAGCTCACTGAATAATCAACACAGTTATCAATATGAGCATAAGTTCCAAAATAGCAAATTCAATGTAAAAGGAAAAGGCTTGAAGTACTTACTTGGGGATGAGCGAAAATGTTCACGGACAGAAATGGGACCTTTCACAAATAAAAAGTCTTGCTTCTAGGAACCCGGGTTAGACACGGAACCCTCTATCAGGGAGACCTGAGAATTGGCTTTTTGCAGGAAATAGAACCCTTTGGATTTAGGGGTAGGCATGAGATTATACATAAAGTGCACCTCTTGGGTCGTAGGAGCACGACCGTTAATCTCCACAAAAGCCGTATATAGACAGCTTAATGTCAACCAGTTGTTAGGTACCAGATGAAGCAGAGCAAGGTCGAAGTGGTTGAGGACCATGATGAAGAACAGGTGTAAGGGAATGACCCACCCGCCTTCAGGATGTGCTCGCTCATGGCCACATAACCCTGGGGGGATTATCGACACGACACCTATTGGAAGGAATGTACAACTTGTACTCCTTGCCTTTATGATACTTCTTGGATAATTCTAACAACCGATTTTCTGCCACATTGGACACGATGGTTGACGCCAACAAAGGGTCAGAATTTGGCTTCTCGGGAGCCACCTGTCGTCACATTCTCTTTGACATATCTGCAAAACCCAAGGAAAAAGGTGAGGTCACAATAGGACACTTTACCCTCCATTTTTCCTTCTCGCAAGAGTTTTCCACCGAGGCATTGAGTGTGGAAGCATCGAATACGGGTAGATTGAAGACAAGGGTTGAGGGGAACCAGGGGTGACCTCAGGGCTATTATAGGGAGAGAATGGGGCAGGAGATTCATGAGGGAGGTTTCCCTCCATGAACTCCAACTCCATTTGTAGATCAAAAAGTCTCACTCTAAGGCTTGCAATGTGATCGTGAAGGTCAAAAGAGAAAGTGACTCCATCACCCCTCAAAATCGAATCTATTTCGCTCTCCACCACCTAGATTTTATGCCTAAGCTCGGCCATGCGCTCAAGGTGATATATACGGGCCCTCCTCAAAGTGTCATAGTCTTGGTAAGGGTTGTTCTCGGGGGACCCCGAGTCTGAAGATAAGTCTACAAACTCGACCCCCAGAGGAACGCTAGACGTCCATCACATGCCATGAAACCTCGTCTCATTTGTAATAAGGGTGCAAGTGTAGGTGAAAAGGGTGCTACAAACACACAAAGGAATGAGCTCAAAACCTCTAGACACAAGAGCTCGAAATGACCAACTACGAGGTACAAGGGAGGGTATATGTGCAAGCAAAGGCATATATGTGGATTAGCTGACGAGGAGCTTCGCCAAGACAACCCATCCCGAGTAATGCTAATATAAACCCACTGAGCACGAGAAAGGAAGAAAGTATACCTTAAGCGGGTAAAGTCGAGTACACATCACGGTCGATGGAATGCCAAGGGTCGAAAGCACCGTCGCGGTCGAAGGATGCCAAGGGTCAAAAGCATCACCGCAGTCGAAGGAATGCCAAGGGTGGAAAGTACACGTTTGCAAAAGGAAAGGAGAAAGGTGTTTTAGTCTCCTAGCACCTATATAGACGTTTACATATAAAATAAAATAAATTTTTTTAAAATAGAACCAATTACCTCTTAAAGGATGTGAAGATACAAATACCACCAAGCCAAGAAAAGAAAGTGTAGTAACTATGTTTAAGATGAAGATCTATTTATAAGAAGCTCAAACTCATCTTAGTCGTTGAATACAATGCTTGATCTATGGTCAAAAATGGAGCCAAACACCAACATTGGGATCCACGAAGCCAAATGATAGGCTCACATTCGATCTCAAGAGATCACAAGGATCACCATTCCAAAGTGTATTTTTAAATACCACCAAAGCGAAGAAACACATTAATGCCACTTATGCTTTGAAGACACCATGGAAAAGAGTCTGCCAGAGCGCCTAAAGGCCCTCTCCTAGACCGGGGGGCAAGTGTGGATGCTAAAATCTCCACACTGATGAAAGGCTCCCAACCCTTGACTGAAGCCTCTCAATGGTCCCAATAGCCATGACCAAAGCCCCGTTGGTCTCTTGGAGCAATGGCTCAATGGAAAAGGCATAAAACATGGTCTCAACATTACCACCATTTCGGCCTTGCGTTGTGCCTAACACAACCGTTTCACACGAGTTGTCCTGCGAGGCGCTCGCCTCGCGCTAGGGCCGCGATCTTTCCTGGGCAGCATCACGAGACGCTCAATTCGCGCCTGGAGATGCAGTCTCGCCTGGGTAACTTTGTGAGATGCTCGCCTCACGCTTGACTCAGAGGTCTCGCTCGGGTCCCTCTGCGAGATGCCTGTCGTGGCCCATGCCTCCGCCTCGGCAGCCTGCCTTGCGCCAGCAGCCCATGTCTCGCGCCACACCTCGCGAGACACCAGAGCCTCACGCCTCATGCCACACCTCACGCCACACCTCGCAAAACATCAGCGCCTTGCGCCTCTAGCCCACGCCTCGCGCCACTGGCCCACACCTCGAGCACCAGCGCAACAGCACCTCGCGCCATTGGCCTACACCTCGGGCACCAGCGCAACATCGCCTCACGCCACACCTCACAAGACATAACATCGCACATGGTCCTTTCCCCTGGACAAGCACCTCGAGGCTCTGGCCTCTCATGCCTTTTGGGATCGTATCTCCTAGGATGACCCATAAGGGATCCAACACTTAAAGTTGGAGAAAGTAGGATGCATTATGAGTATAAGAAAACCCACAAATGACTTAAAAGAGATCATATAGATACAAAGTACATACGGGGGTACGGCCCTGAAGGCCCCAGGTGTCTGACCCTAAACACCACACCAGACAAGTAGTGGTCGTATGAATAGGGTACCTTATGTGGTCCTTCCCAGCCAACCTCTGATGTTCGTACTAAACGGATGGTGGAGGTATAACTAGGTACTAAAGTGAAGGTGCTCATGTAGACCCTGAGCATGTACTGGAGCTGATCACCACCCTCCTGGCACCACTACCATCTATAGATTGCATATGAAGATTCGTGTCCACAGGGACCACCATGTAAAATGAGACAATAGTGCTCTACTATAAATATGACCTCCCTTTACCTGAGAAGGGAGAGAGGATTTTTGGGAGAAAAACTTGTAACTAACTATTTCTAATAGACACTCAACATTCTCTCTATTTTTCACTTTAGAGTTCTAGCATTTACGTTCTGTGTTCTTGCTATCTTTAGGAAGTTTATTCAAAATTTAGTCAGCTTAAGTTCACTTCTTTTACGATTCAAAAAGTCCTTAATCTAACTTGGTTGACGAGTTCTTACCGTCAACAAAAAGTTTTCCTATGACGTCAGCTGCTCGTGTGTGAGCCATGGCCTATAAATAGCCTTGCCTTTTCCCTTTTCATTCTTTAAGCTTTCAAAAAATTCTCAAGCCTCCTCTTTTTGAAATCCTCTCAAACCGAAGCCTTGTTCCTCACTCTCCGAACCCCAAATTCAATTTTTACTCAAGACCCTTCTCTCAATCCTTAATAATGTAAGTTTCTTGATCTTGTGATTGCATTTTCTTTACTTTTGTAACTTCTTGCTTTGATTTAATTGCTTTCTTGAGGATTTTGAACTTTTGGATTTTTTGTGTTCTTGATGTTCTTGATCTCCACATGAAAATTTTTGTTTTTGTCTTGTACAAACCAATGAATTTCTGGGAAAGTACCTATTTGGGAAGTAAGAAAATTGTTTAGGCTTCGGGATATACTTGATCGTGTTGATACATTGAGAAAATTCTTAAAAATCAAAGAGGTAGTGCTTGTTGTTTTTTGGAAAAAAAATGGTGGGAACTTTCCCTCCAAAAGGTAAGTGAAAAGTTTTCGTAAAAAACTTTTTAACTGCCTTTTGGATCCAGCCTAGCTTCTGCTAGAGCGTAGAATTATGTTTCTCGAGTAGCTCACAGTTATTAGGCATGCACAAAAATTGATCGAATAACCCACTTCCCTTTACTTGTTATCATATCTACGCACGTGATCACTGGGGAAGTGATTATTCAATTGAACCGGATTTGCTACAAATGTGGGTCGATGAAATGGAATGGACTGGACCAGACATTGATCTCAATCGCGATATTCCGGAACCTACTGATGAATCTGGTGAGCATTCTCATTATGATTTTCATTGTGTTCCCGATCAGGAATAATGTCGAATGATTGAGGAATTAAACCAAATAATAAGGAAACTCCTTCCAATTGATTGGACTTTTGTTATCTACCCTGACTCTATTGATCCACTCCCGGTCAGAATTCTGACCAGTGGGAGGGCAACGAGCAGGTCTACATTTTTTGAAGAGGATGTAACTGTTGCTTTATGTTCCCTAAATATGGCTAGGACTAAATAAAGAACCAGACAAAGATCGACTACAGATCCCCAGATCGTCAGGCATGCGACCTCAGGAACCAACCTCCACAACAACAACAAAGGCGATGTCAAGAACAACAAAAACAATAACCTCTACAAGAACAAGAGAAGTTGACCAACACCATTAGGCTTTATGCCAAGCAAGGGTCTTGTAAGAGGAAGAACGGGCCATAGTCCCTGCTAGTACCCTCACGAGCAGATTTCTTGAGAAGTACCCCAAGAAGTATAGAATCAAAGGGATAAATATAATTATTCCCCAGGCCGACTAGCATGCTAACCTTCCTGGTGGCACATTTAGCACCTGGTTGTGCTATAATATTCAAGCAGGAGCCATTCTCCCCCTCCAAGACTACTTTAGGGGCGTTGTCAGTTACTTTGACATTGCCTCATTCCAAATAACTCCAAATGTATATCTACTACTTTTAGCATTATATATCCTTTATCGCGCCCAAGGGTGGGATGCTCCTACTCCTCATAAAATTCATTACCTCTTTCGACTAGTCGGTCTCACAGTCAGGCAGGCTTATACCATTACGCTCACAAGCAGAATCTTAGCTTGAGCCTACCTTCGCACACCTCCGTTACTCTTTAGGAGGCATCCGCCCCAGATAAACTACCCACTTCGTAGTGTCCCGCCCCCCTCCTTCTCCCTTTTACCTAGTTATCCATCAAATGGCACTATCTTTCTATCTAGTTTCTATCAGTGAGCATGGTTAAGCAAGGTGAAAAGAGAAGTAGAGATTCTAGCGGGCTCCCACCCGATATCTCTTGTAGACATTTCTTCCTTCCCCAAGATTACGACGAAGGGTATCTTTCTCGCCTGGCTCGGCATCCCAGGTCGGGTTGTTAACTGAGCGAGAAAATCTGCTACTACCTGTCCTTTCCCACACGATCCTTAGAGTTATATAGTTGCTTATTGTGGGAGATGAGTTTTCCGTTCCTCTAATTGATCGGGATTGTTATCGACGTTGGATCTTTTTCGACCAGATTACTAGTGAACAGGTAACCGTAATGACGCCTAGAAAGCACATTCTTTCTAGCATGCGATGTTGGGATGCTCCTACTCCTCATAAAATTCATTACCTCTTTGACTTAAAGTCAAACCCAGGCCAGCGGGGCACGAGATTCTTCAATTTTTTCCATAGGGAACCGACCAGGGTATTCATAACAGAGCCCACGTTTAGGAACAATGTGGGTGGTTATTTCAAAGAATATTTTCTGACGACTGACTTGGACGTTATAATCCTTAGTTTTTCTCTTCACATTCTTCCTTTACACTAGTGTTTAGTTTTTTTAGTGTACTTTAGGTCCATGGAAAAAACCTATTCCTACGTCTGATATGGTAAAACGAGCTGCAGCCTTGAACAAAATTCCTTCGAGCAGAAGAAATACAGGCTGCTCATGACGAAGGAAAATTTAAGGGAGGTTGACCAGAACCATGACAGAGGCACTACTGAGGGTGCAGCTAGTGGAAGAACTATCGATCCAGCAGTTGGCGAGGAGGTGGGTGATCTGAAGCACCCCAAGCAACCCTGTCCCTTAAAGGATGAGGACAACAAGGATTAGCATTAGGGATCAGGAGGATGCTCCTCGCCCAAGGGCTCCAGCACCTTCCTTGGACAAAGGGAAGGGTAAACACGTGTTGGAGGAGGAGGACGATCCACTTGATATGTCTTCCTCTTCCGATTTCGACGAGGAATTTCTATGTAATATAGGCTGTTGGCAAACTTTTTAATTTTATTGAATGTTGACATAGGCTCTTTGTTCTTGCTTGTTGTGTATCTTTGATTTTTGTTCTTTAATGTTCATCTTTTTTTCTGCATCAATTTCTGAGTCAGACATTTTCAACCTCTACACTTCACCTCTAGCTCGACCAAAGGAGGCACGAAAAGCAAGGTGGCTCCTGAGGCTGGCTTGAGAAAAAATCCAACAACCAAGCAGCCAAGGAGTGATCCACCTGCTTCTGCCTCTTCTACGGTACCTTCTCCATCTTCTCCTATTTAGACTCCCTTCGCTAATCAGGAGTCTCCTGCTAGCCAACCTGCTTTTCTCTTGCTGACCGACCAGCCATGGACCCAACTACTGTTCAGACCGAGTGGCCAAAAGGGAAATTGAAAGTCGTCATGGAGGCCATCTCGTCCCGGGCCAAGACGCTTGTCCAACACTGCTTGAGTATTGAATCGATCATTAACCATGAGCATTCGTCTATGGACTCAGAACTGGGGTGCCATGTCTAAGCTCCTTTCGGTAAGTTTCCATTTAAATTCTTTAATTTTTTGTTAAGTTTCTTGCTCGAATCTAACTTCTATTGTTCTAGTTGGGTATGATAACTCTCACTAATATCCGAACCGACGCCCTGAAGGTTACAGAATCATTGAAGAAATCATGGACGGTCGTGAAGAGCTTCAATGATTCGAACACTATCAACTACAACCTTTGCAAGGAGATTCACGATGATTTGAAGGACAGAATCACCGAGGAAGAAAACAAGGGCAAGGTGATTAAGGTGCTCAAGGAGCTGGGGACCAAGTAAACGCGCTAGATTGAGGTGCTTGAATAGAAGAAGACAAACCTTGAGGAGCATGTGAAGCAGCAAAAGTTGTCGGATGAGAAAAAAGTACTCGAGGAGGAGCTTGCAAAGGAGAGGATTTACATTTCTCGGACCTAACAAGATTTAGGAGTGCAGCCTTCAATTGTTTTTACATGTTTCAGAAAAAAAATAAGGGAGCCAACTTCGACTACCGAACCTGCCAACCTTTGGGAAAAAGAGATTGCTAAATTCTTAGCCTGCGAAGAGGAAGAGTTAGTTGCTACTTCCCCAGAAGTCTCCTTGAATCCTGATGGTGACCAGAGGCCCGAGCAGGATGATGCTAAAGTGGTCAAGCCATGAGGGGGAATGCCCTTGGCTGTAATATATATTTTCTTTTGTTGGCCACCAGAACCGTCAGGTTCATGGTGAAAAAACATTGGTGCTGATCGAGTAGCTTTTAATCGTTGATATTTTTTTAATAATTCTCTTGCATTACATATGCTCATTAATTTTGACTTGATATAAAAATTTAAATGCCATATGTGTTTTCAAACTTTCTTGCTCGTTTCGAACAAACGAAGTTTTTAGTTTCCATGCTCTTAATGAACAAATCACAACACTTTATAAATTTATACTCAGTTATGTTTTTCCCTCATTTTCTTATGTGTGATTATGTATGCCCTATATGCCCCCCAAGTGATTGAGGAGGTAAGTCCTTGGTCACTTGCCAAATAACCAGTTATAGTCGAGCTAACACAGCTGCTTAGATTTATCTCATAAAGTAGTATACCTGTATCTTGTTATAGATACTCACATGTTAAAAAAATATACTTGTTATAATAACAAAATTTGGAAATATTAAGTGTGTCTAGCACACTCCCTTGTAAATATCTCGTAATAGCATGGCCAAAACATGTCTATTGAATTCAAATATTCTACGAGCGATGAATGTTTCGCATAAAAATCATTAAGAATTGAACTAATTAGAGGTTACTGGTCGTATTTAGGGGCAAAAAGTGTTTGATAACCAAATAACAAAAAAATGTCTAAGTAATAATTGGTGTTCTAAAAAAATGGGCAATACGTGCCTTACAACAAAAAGTAAACATAGAATAAAAGAGTGGCCAATAATCGTTCCATACAAGTAAAACAAATTTAGAGTTATCCTGGTCGGAATAAGTGGGCAAAGCGTACCATTCGACTAATGTTTATTGATAATATTTTTGCAAGTGTTCACTATTCCAGTATCTTGCGACTAGGTCACCATTCAATCAAGCAAGGTTATATATTCCTTGCTGTAAAATGTCTACGATTTGGTATGGTCCTTCCCAATCGGGTCTCAAAACTCCTTCTGCACGATCCTTAGTATTTTGGAACACTTGTCGAAATACTAGATCTCCTAGGGCAAAATTTCTATCTCTAACACAAGAGTTAAAGTATCGAGACCCTTTCTGTTGGTAAGTAGTCACTCGTAATTGTGATTTCTCCTTTTGTTCATCAATCAGGTCAAGAGTTTCAGGTAACAATTGGTGGTTTTGCTCTTGGTCGTATGTACTCCTTTGATGAAGAGGGGGGGGGGGGGGGGGGTTAACTCAACGGGTATCATAGCTTCATATCCATAAGCTAAGGAGGATAGAGTATGGCTAGTTGAGGTACGAGAAGTAGTACGATATGACCACAAAACTTCCGATAAAATGTTTGACCAATTGCCTTTAGCTTGTTTGGTCCACTTTTTCATTGTATTCTTTAAAGTTTTGTTGACGGTTTCTACTTATCCATTTGCTTGAAGATATGCCACTACTAAAAAGCTTTTAGTGATACCATGTCGAACACAAAAGTTTGTGATCATATCGCTATCAAACTGGATGTCATTATATGAAACTATTTTCTCTGGTAGCCCATACCTGCAAATGATATTTTTTACTACAAAATTGAGTGCCTTCTTTGATGTACCGGTTAACAGTGGTTCTGCTTCAATCCACTTAGTAAAATAGTCCACTGCGACCACTACAAATTTGACGCCACCTTTTCCTATTGGTAGTTGCCCGATTAAGTCAATGCCCCACACAGCAAAGGTCCATGAAATTTGCATTTGTTTAAGTTCGTTGGAAGTTGCTCGAGGTATTTTGGAGAATCTTTGGCACTTGTCACATTTTTGCACATACTCCATAGAATCTTCATTCATTGTTGGCCAAAAATACCCTTGTCGTAATATCATCTTAGCTAGAGTCTACCCCCCATGTGATTTCCATAGAATCTTTCGTGTACTTCAGTCATTAGCAGATTTGCTTTTGCTCTAATAACACACCGAAGTAGAAGCATCGAGTATCCTTTTCGGTACATCACTCCATCAAAGATTACGTTTCTAGCAGCTTGCCTTGCAGTTTTTTGAGCCTCATTTTTGTCTTGAGGTAAAATTACATGCTCTAAGTATGTTGTGATGTGAGTCATCCAGGAGGGGGTATTGTTGAGTAGTAGCATTTTTTGTTATTCATTTATACTAAGTTGGGCAAGGTGTTCAACATGTATTGCGTTTAGAGTATCGGCATCCTTGGTACTTGCCAATTTTGTTAAGGCATCAGCGTTAGAGCTATGGTCACGAGGAACCTACTGTATGGTAAATTTTTTCAGCTGTGCTAGAAGATCTTTAGCTTTACTAAGGTAGGAGGCCATTTTTATGCCTCGAGCCTGGTATTCGCCCAATACCTGATTTACTTGTGAATCACTGTATATATCTACTGCTAGAGCTTTGACACCCTTAGCAAGTCATAATCATACCAGGAAAGCCTCGTATTCTGCCTCATTGTTTGAAGTGTTGAAACTAAATTTGAGTGGCAATGAATGTGATGCCCTTCAGGAATAATAAGAATAAGTCCATCCCTAAAGTTGTATTTGTTTGAGGACCCATCCACAAACAACTTCAATGTTGGAAAAATTTCTCCATCATTCTTTGGTTCCTTTGTCTGCTTGTTTTCCTCTGGTACTCAAGTGCATTCAGCAATAAAATCTGGTAAGGCCAGCCCTTTGATAGCAGCTCTTGGAAGGTATGTGATTTCGTACTGTCCTAGCTCTATTGCCCACTTCAGTAGTCGACTAGATGTCTCTGGTTTTTGTAAAACATACCTGAGAGGTTGGTCGGTTAGTACTGTGATAGGGTGAACTTAAAATTAGGGCCTTAACTCTCTTGATGCTACTAGAAAGCAGTATGCTAATTTTTTGATTAGGGGGTATCAGATTTATGCTCCAATCAACCTTTTGCTTATATAATACACTGGATGTTGGATTATGTCTGCTTCTCTGATAAGAGTTGTACTAACAACAAGTTTCATAACTGCTAGACATAGGTAAAGTGTTTCCCCATCAATCGGCTTTGACAAGACTGGCGGTTGTGGCAAATGATCTTTGAGTGCTTGAAAATCCCTCTCACATTCTTATATTCACTCGAACTTTCTATTTCCTTTTAGTAGGTTGAAAAATGGCACACAGTTATCAATTTATTTTGAGACGAATCAACTAAGGGTTGCGATCTGTCCTGTCAGGCTTTTTACTTCTTTTATCTTGGTCAGGGATTTCATGTCAATTAAAGCCTTGATTTTCTATGGATTAGCTTCTATGCCTCTTGCATTGACAATAAAGCCAAGGAAATTTCCTGAGCCTACCCCAAATGAACACTTAATGGGTTAAGCTTCATATCGTAATGCTTGAGAATGGTGAAGCATTCTGCCAAATCCGCTATGTGCCCCCCAACCTTCTTTGACTTTGCCCGCATATCATCGACGTAGACTTCCATGTTGTTTCCTATATTGTTCTTGAACATCATATTTACCATTCGCTGGTATGTCGTGCCAGCATTTTTGAGTCCAAAAGGCATTACTTTGTAACAGTATAAGCCAATGTTGGTTCAAAAGTTGGTATGCTCCTCATCGGGAGGGTGCATGCTGATTTGATTGTACCTCGAGTAGGCCTCCGTAAATGTAAGGATTTCATGTCCTGCAGTAGCCTCGACCAGCTGGTCAATTCTTGGTAGAGGAAAACAATCTTTGGGACATACCTTGTTTAAATCGATGAAGTCCACACAAGTCCTCCACTTGCCATTGGGCTTTGGTCCTATGACAACATTAAATACTCATTTTGAGTAGAAGGCTCATCTTATGAATCCATTCTCTTTTAGTTTTTCTCCTTCTTCTTTTAAGGCCTTAGATCTTTCTTTATTGAGCAGCCTTCTTTTCTGTTGCACCGATTTGAACTTGTCTGTGTCTATGTTCAAGGCATGGCTGTTAATAGTGGGTTTAATGCCCACCATATCCTTCTGCGACCAGGAAATATGTCTTGGTTATTTCTTAAAAAAACTTATAAGTTCATACTTGACTTCTCCAGATAAGTTTTTTCCAATTTTTATTGTCCAGGACGAGTGAAACTTCCTTCAGGTTGTCAATTGGTCCCACTCCAGTATCAAAGTCCCCAAAGCGAGGATCAACATCTTCTCATTCGCTTTGCGCAACTCCTTATTCAGAGCAACTCGATTTATCTAAGGACATTGTGGCTTGTTCTTCGATAGTGCTTACTCCCATCACTGTTGTTGGCTTGCTCTCTATTGATCCAACAAATATCATGTTGGTCGTTGCCAAGCCTTTTTTAGTAGTTGTGATGGAGGAGTTATAGCACTTTCGAGCCTCTCTTTGGTTTTTCTTAGCACACCTGATTTCAACTTTAGTGGGAAATTTCATCATTAAGTGGAATGTGGATGTGATGGCTCTTAGGTTGATCATTATTGGTCTTCCAAGTAAGGCATTGAAAGTTGATGGAGTGTCGACTACCACAAACGTGGCCATGACTGTACTATTTTTTGGTGCAATTCCCACAGTCACTGCTAGTTTATGTTACGATTGGTTAAATACAAATGATAAGTGTTAAAATACAAGCAAGGTATAAACACTTAGTAAAATTCACATAATGAAGATGTGAATTTTGAGCTTCAATTGTAGGCACTTATAAAATGCTATTTTGGGTCCAAAGTGATGCATGAAAGTATCTAAGGGTTCTCAAAAAGTTTGGTAGCATTTAGATCATTTTTAGGACATTTGGAAGTGTCCAAAATCAGAGAGGGTGGCGATACATCGCCACCCAAGTGGCAAGGCATCGCCTGATGCCTAGGGTTTCAAAAAAACCCTAACAAGCGATGCATTGCCTACTGCAATATGTGAAATTAAGTAAAATGCTCATAATGACGTGTTTTTCAAGTCTAATCCTATTGGTTAGAGTTAATGGTGGTGCCTACTATATATAAGGGTCAAAATAGTGTTTTGGAAGACTTGATCACTGTTTACCGAGATTTTCGAAAACCACACTAATGAATATTAGCTAAGAACAATGATATAGAATGTAGGAGATTAACACAGAGTTTTTACGTGGTTGGAGCATTAATAAGCCTTAGTCCATGAGTCGGTTGCATTAGAGCTTGGAAAGTCTTTTACAATGGAGTTTCTCTCTATTTTTTGACAGAGTAACTGTATATAAGTCGAAAAAAGGTCCTTTTCCCAGTGTTCTATCGCCTGTATTTATAGTCTCATTGGAACACTGGGTTTGAGCCGGGTATGACCCGGGCCCATTAGAGACATGGATACTCTTGGCTTCCCTGGTGGAAGCCCAATATAAAAGATAAAACATACATAGATTCAAGACTAATTAAGGCCCAATAGGGTGGCCCAAGGACTACATTTCGCCCGACAAAACAGTGCTTTTGGTCTGGGCACTTCGAGTTACGAGGCAGATTTAGGGGACAAGACCAGTCAGAGTACTTGGCAGAGCAGATCTGAAACAGCGGCGTCCAATCCCGAGGTGGCCTTTTCTGCAGGTGAAAAGTGGGGACAACCCCACGCGGAGTGGGGCAGCTTCAGGGTCATGGATGCTTTTCCTTACCAACCAGGGACGACCTAATCCGGGTTCGTTTACCTTTGTCCCTCTTCATTTACCACAGGCCCGGACCGTTACCAGACTCCGGGACCATTTTACATATACTTCAACGGGATTCTGAGCTCTGTTTGTCTCCCGGGACAACTGTCCTGGATCACCATCTTGGACACCGTCCGGGCCCAGAATCGCACTAGGGTCGTGCCCCTTGGATATTCCGGTACCAAGCGGGCTTGGGCTGGGCCCACATTCAAAAGCCCAAACCATGGGCCTAGACCACCGTCCCGGGCCCATGTCAAGAAATGGGGATAACAATCACTATCTCTAATCTCTCTCTACCCCCTCTCCCTCTAACTCCAAGAATCTGTAGTTTTTCTCCAAGAACTCTCGAAGAAGGTGCTTAACTTTTAGAGTTGAAGGCTTGTTCAATATCAATCCTCATTTCCTCAAGAGAAGGCCTCAAGCATCCATGGTGGCTATGAAATAGAGTATTAGGATAGTGTTTTTCAACGTGTATAAGCCTTGGTGTTGTGTTTTAGGTTTGCTCAAAGGATTTGCTCAAAGTGGTGGTTTTTGCCTAGGGTTTTTGAAGCTTCATAAAAGTTGAAGAATGCCATTGATCTACTTGGGTTTGCAAGTTCTTTCTCAATCTTTTTTTAGTCTCTGACAATCCAATTTTTGTGTAGATTCTATTTTTTGAGGTGGTTTGTTATCTCACTCTCCCCCAACATTCTAATACTCTATAATCTGCGATAGTATATCATGGTAGAATCTAACTCTCTTTCAGCATTGAAATTCATAACTCAAGACTTTGTTAGATTGGATAGGTTTGATGGGACTAACTTTGTTCGTTGGCAAGACAAGATTAGATTCTTGCTCACCACTTTGAAAGTGTTACACTCTCAAGCCATTCCAAGAACTACTAAGCTTTGCCTAAGCTTTACATGTCCGATATCGCCGGCGACATCCACCGTTGCTTGCTAACTCTACGCCGTCGTCTATTCCCCACGGCCCCAGCGTCTGCCCATCCGCTTGAGAACATGTCCTGGGTCTGTCCTATTGACGAATTGCTGAACCGGCTTCACCATTTCAATAACAAAGTTCTGCCGCTCTTACCGTCAGACAACCACCATCTTCTACGGCCAATAACTCACAGTAAGTCCTTCTGACCTTCTTGATGAATATATGAACTTAGGCTGTTCTTTTAATTCGCATGTTTAGGTTGCTAGACCCTGATTACATTTAGGAGTTGTTAGGAAGGCCGCCTAGTTCGGGTTGCTCCGTATCCGAATGCTTCCCGGACAGATGGTGGAGCCTTAGTAGCTCTTTTTCCGTTCCCGATCGGGGTCTCGTGGTTCCTTGGTGATCCCGACCCCGATCCGCAGGGGCTCCAAGCAGTCCTTAGGAGACCCCCCGTACCTTAACCGACTTCCTTGGGTTTAGGTACTGACTGCTTGGCTTTATTTCTTTGTTCCCAGATCATCAACTATGGCAACAGGCGTCACTCTCCATTCCGAGGAAGAAGTCAACAAGGCCCCGATCGTCCTCTCTGGGTCCCGAACACACAAGGGTAACAGGTGGGAAATGGACGTGGCGCCAAACCTATTTCAGAAATACCAAATGATGTACCTTCTGGAGAAGCATCTGGGCATAGAATCCACCCCCGGACTCTTCCACAACCGTATGGCCAGGATTGAGGAGCGGGCGTACACGTCCATAGAGGGATTCGGGGCCTGGAGCGCCGGCCACATCAGCGCGGGAGCCACGCTCCCGCTCCACGACTACTTCGTGCGATTCCTGACGTATGTGGGGATCGCGCCGTTTCAACTCCTGCCGCAAGTGTACCGGCTACTCTCGGGATGGCGAGTGTTCTGCATCACGCAGGAGATCGTGGAGCCAACCCCTGCGGAAGTCTTATATTTCCACAAGTTGGAGTCGCAGGTCTACGTCAAGGACAAGACCTTGGACGACTTCTACAGACTGAAACCACAAAGTAGCTACCCTGCTCCCACCAGCTCCTGGAAGCATCCCCCTGACGTCCGTCATTACTGGTTTATGACGTCCGGGTTCCTCGTGGAGAAGAACCCTACACTGCTGCTGGATTTCCAGCGAGTGGGTAAGTGCTTCCCCAATCCTTTTTCTCATTTTTATTCTCTTTTTCTCCATTTCTCATCATGTTCCTCTGGGTGGCAGGACCTTTCGCTCAAACTCCCCTCACCCAGTTCATCATGGAACGGAGGAAGTTCTACTCCGGGTTGAGCGTGGAGGACCTGGACGTAGGCGGCTACGTCAACACGGACAACCTCCGAGTGGTCGGGATGCTCACTGCCACCTAAACCATCGTCATCTGGGAAAAATTGGCCTTGGACCACATTCCAGAAGTGGAGAAAGCGGCGCGAGCTGACGCGGCCCAGCGCAAGAAGGACCAGGCCCAGACGGAGGCGACCACTTCGGAGGAGCTAGAGGAGCTCTTCGAGGATGTCCTACCGAACACAGGGACTCCCAGGGCTAGTGTATCGGGGCAAGGTAACTCCCCATTAATCTTGACTTATGCTCCCCAAGTCGGGGACTTAGCTAGGGATAGGTTAGTACTCCAAGGCCCCGCGTTCGGGGCTGACAGGGAGACAAGACCTTCGACTCCCGTCCTCGTAGGCTCGGAGGTCCTTATGTTCTTATTCGGGTTCCTTCAGTACGAGAATTTCCTGAACCCGGACGACATGGGGGATCGAGTTCAATCCTTCGATTTAGAGGAGTTGAGTCGCGCCCGGGGCATAGATGAGGGTTCGTCCCGGGTCATTATTAGTTCTGATATTTATTTTTTTCCTTTTTTTTTGTTTGGTTTGCCATACTAATTCCTTTTTCTGTGCTTTTACAGGAGACTCTGGTATGTCTACTCTCACCAGCGAAATGAGGCGGCTCCTCAAGGACAGGGTGGCCAGGAAAACTGCAAGGAAGGCAAACGAGGCGACGGGCTCGGAGCCCAGCCTCAACAAGGAACTGTCCGGGACAGAACTTCTTCTCGGTGGGGGAGCCCTTGTCGCGGTCCCCATTCAAGCCGTGGAACTGGCTGTAGTCTCCGGCCCCGCCCAAAACTCGGTGATAGACTTGGAGGCGGGTGCAGCGGCCAGCCAAAGCTCTGGAAAAAGGGGCCTGGAAGCCAGCACTGAGGAGGCCAACACTGGGAAGAGGCCCCGGATGAGGTGGGCTGGCTCAGCCAACGAGTCGCACAACGAGAGTTGACTCACCGCGGAGGAGGTCCCCGCCCTACCAGTTCTTCCCATACGTCCGACTCTTCTTGAGGAGGGGGAGGCAATTTTGCAGGATGAGAAGTCCCGGCTGATCAACCGGACCTGGGAAAACGGTCGAGGCTGGAGGGACGATACGTACAGGGCCCTGACGATCCGCCGTCAAGTATAATTTGCTGAGCATCCGGCGGCGTTCAGCGCTCCTCAGCCGATCGTGGATCGGCCAGCTGCTGAAACGGGCTTTCGCCCTAAGCTCGGGCAGGACACAGCCCCCCTGGCGGCGGACCTGTTGGACCAGGTGGGGAACACCATGTCCAACCTCCAACTCAAGCGGTACGCCACTATATCCAACCCGGACGTGCTGTTCATTTCCCAGGCACTCCGCCACCAGGCCACTGCTGTAAGTTTTACCTGTCTTTTTCTTTCCCCTTCTTACTTGTTAATAAGGATTGTTCCTAACTTTTCTTTGCTCCAGGTTGATCTGTTGTCCCGTCGGAGTGCCAATCTGGTGGGCGAGCTGGGCATGAAGATGGAGACGGCCAAGCTGGAGCTGGAGGTGACCGTGAATCCTAGGGAGACTGCCAAGGGGGCCCTTGGCCGGGAGATAGCCCAGGCCCGGGCGGATCGTGAGGAGTTCGACCGCATCAAGGCCGGACTGGAAGAGGCTTTGTCTCGGAAGGAAAAAGAGGCCGATGAGAGGGCAACACTTCTAGAGGCGGCCACGGCTCAGTCCAGCTAGAACAAGGAGGAGATCTAGACCTTGAAGGCCTGGGTCTGTGAACTGGGCGATTCCCTTCTCGAGGAGAAGGCAGCGCGCGAAGCATCCCGCCGTGAGAAGGAGTAGGCAGAGGGCATGCTAGAGGTCACCTTCGAGGAGGCCATTTACATGGCTTGGTGCAAGGACAAGAGTATGAACCTCCTGGTCTTCCCCAATCCGGAATCAAAGCGGGCCGAGTTCGAGGCCAAGGAGAAGGAAGACGCAGAGCTCCTGGCGGATGAAGCCTAGGCCCGGATCCTCGCCTTGTCTCTGTTTCCTTTGTAAGTTTGTAACCTGTTTGGATGCGTACGCGTCCGAAACACTTGTTATTTTTTTTGGTTTTTATATATGTATTTCTTTTTGTTATTCCGAGTAGAAATTTCATTTCATTGCCGCGCCTAATTGATTCTGAGGGTTTGATCCCGGTTCCAACGGCCTGGACTAGACCAACTGACTAGCTTGTCGAGTTTTCAGACCTAACCGCAAAGTTTTTAATCCCAGCTCCAACGGCCAGGGCCAACGGGGCTGAGTTTATTTTGGAACCTTGTTCTAAGTTGTAGGCCACGGCTTTGCCCTGGGGCATACTGGATGCTTCTCTCTCCCGGACATCACTCGTCCAGAGTGGGACGAGCCTTGGGCTCAATCCTTTTTAATTTATATCCCCCGGACATCGTTAGTCCGGGGCGGGTCCAGCCTTGGGCTTGGTCCTCTTTAATTTGTACCCCCCAGACATCACTAGTCCGGGTGTGGGACCAGCCTTAGGCTTGATCCTCTTTAATTTATACTCCCGGACATCACTCGTCCGGGGTGGGACCGGCCTTAGGCTCGATCCCCTTTAATTTATATCCCCCGAACATCGTTCGTCCCGGGTGGGACCGGCCTTAAGCTCGGTCCTCTTTAATTTATATCCCCCGGACATCATTCGTCCGGGGTGGGACCGGCCTTAGGCTCGGTGATCTTTAATTTTATACCTCCGGACGTTGCTTGTCCGGGGTGGGACCGGCCTTAGGCTCTGTCCTTTTAGCTTTATACCTCCGGACATCGTTAGTCCGGGGCGGGACCTGTCTTAGGCTTGGTCTCACAGGGTTTGTATCACCCGGACCTCGTTAGTCCGGGGTGGGACCAGCCTTAGGCTCGATCCTCTTTAATTTATACCCCCGGACGTCGCTCGTCCGAGGTGGGACCGGCCTTAGGCTCGATCCCCTTTAATTTATATCCCCTGGACATCGTTCGTCCAGGATGGGACTGGCCTTAGGCTCGGTCCTCTTTAATTTATATCCCCCGGACATCGTTCGTCCGGGGTGGGACCGGCCTTAGGCTCGGTCCTCTTTAATTTTATACCACCGGACATTGCTCGTCCGAGGTAGGACCGGCCTTAGGCTCGGTCCTTTTAGCTTTATACCCCTAGACATCGTTACTCCAGGGCGAGACCTGCCTTAGGCTTGGTCTCACGGGGTTTGTATCACCCGGACCTCATTGCTCCAAACAGAGACTAGCCTGAGCTTGCACCCCGCCGGGTATTCGCTTGTACCCGGGATACCCCCCGTAAGTGGGCGTAGACTGGTCTAGGGTCACTTGGGAAAGATTCTCATTGTTTTACAATGTTTTTCTATGATGTTTTGTACACGCCATTTTTATTATTAAAAAGGGGTCGCCCTGAGGCGTACATTGTTTACAATAAAAATACTAAATTGGAACACGCTCTCCCGACTACTTATAGTATTTACGGAGATGTTCCACATTACAGGCTTGCGGGACATCCGAGCCATCGAGCCGCTTTAAGCGGTATGTCTCGGGGCACACTTCGTGTTGGATCTCGTACGGCCCCTCCCAATTTGGGCCCAGAACCCCCACTCCCGGATCTTGAGTAGCAGGGAAGACTCTTCGCAAGACTAAGTTGCCGGTTCTGAACTTTCAGCTCTTGACTTTCGAGTTGAAGGGTCGTGCGATCTCGCCTTGGTAAATCTTTAGCTGCACCTGCGACTCCTCCCGGATCTCCTCGTGGATCTCCTCGATGAGATCTAGCGATTCTTGGAGTAAGGTGTGGTTCTGGGTGGGGTCGTACGTGTCTCTTCCATGAGACAGGATGGTCGTCTCGATGGGGATGACGGGTTCGCATCCGTAGACCATGGAGTAAGGAGTGTGGCCGGTCGATGTCCTCTCGGTCGTCCGGTAAGCCCACAGTAAGCGGGGCAGTTCCTCGGGCCATTTGCTCTTGCAGGCCTGGAGCTTTTTCTTCAGCGTCCCTTTTAAGATTTTGTTCACGGCTTCTGCCTGCCCGTTTGCCTGGGGCCTGGCGACCGTGGAGAAGCTCTTGACGATGTCGTGTCTCTCGCAAAAATCTGTGAAGTGGGCGCTGTCGAACTGCTTCCCGTTGTCAGATACAATTTTGTAGGGGAGGCCGTACCGACACACTATGTTATTGATGACGAAATCTAATGCCTTCTTGGAAGTGATTGTGTTCATGGGCTCCGCCTCAACCCACTTGGTGTAGTAGTCCACGGCCACGATGGCATACTTCACCCCTCCCTTCCCGGTTGGGAGCGATCCCACCAGATCGATCCACCACACCGCGAAGGGCCAGGGGCTAGTCATCAAGGTTATTTCTGTCGGGGGGGCCCGCGGAACCTTTGCGTACCTCTGGGACTGCTCGCATTTGCGGACGTAATCAATACAATCTTTCTTCATGGTCGGCCAGAAGTATCCTTAGCGCAGGATCTTCTTGGACAGACTGGACCCGGCTATATGATCTCCGCAGAAGCCTTTGTGCACTTCATGCATGATGGCGCTTAGTTCCGTCCCGAACACACACCTGAGGTAAGGCATGGACAACCCCTGGCGATAGAGTTTTTCGTCCATCATGACATATCGGTGGACTTGGTACTGAAGCTTCCTAGCTGCGGCCCTGTTGGCTGGTACCTCCCTGGCGGTCAGATAGCAGATAAGCGGTCCCATCCACAACGTAGAGTGATCGATGGTGTGGACCGCGGGGGCCCTGATGCTTGGGACAGGGAGGTGGTTGACGGGGACTAGCCCAGCCAGTTCTGCTTCGGCTTCGGTGGCCAGCTTTGCTAGTGTGTCCGCGAAGACATTTTGCTCTCTGGGGATCTGGCGGATGGAGTGCCTTGTGAACGACTGCAGCATCTCTCTTGTCTGGGTCACATAAGCCGCCATTCTCTCTCCTTTAGTTTGATATTCCCCCAAGATTTTCCTAACAACCAGCTGGGAATCGCTGTAGATTTCCAAGTTCCCTGCCCCACACTCCCGGGCCAAATGCAGCCCGGCTAGGACAGCTTCATGCTCCGCTTCGTTATTCGATGCCTTGAACTGGAAACGAAGAGCATTTTGTAACTGGTTTCCCTGCGGTGACACCAAGATGATCCCGGCCCCGACCCCGGCCCCGTTCTCATTCGAGGCCCTGTCCATGAAGACCTTCCATACGGGCGCCGCGACGACCTCGGGATCATTGTCTTCCTGAGATACCCCGGAACATTCAACGATGAAATCGGCCAGGGATTGCCCCTTGATGGACACTCTAGGGACGTAGGATATATTGAACTGACTTAGCTCCATGGCCCACTTTAGGAGTCTTCCCGATGACTCGGGATTCTGTAACACTTGCCGCAGGGGGTGGTTGGTTAGGACCTTTATTGCGTTGGCCTGGAAGTAGGGCTGGAGCTTCCGGGATGCCATCAGCAGGTAAAAGGTCAGCTTCTCAATCAATGGATACCGAGACTCAGCGTCCAATAATCGCTTACTTACATAATACACCGGGAGCTGCGTCCTCTTCTCTTCCCGTACCAGCGCTGCGCTGATCGTGTGCACTGTCACTGCCAGATAGAGCTACAGAGGTTCCCCATCCACCGGTTTTTCCAGGATCGGAGCTTGGGCCAGGTGTTCTTTCAGTTTGCAAAAGGCTTCTTCGCACTCAACTGACCATTCGAAACGCTGGCTTCCCCGAAGGACGTTAAAGAACGGGATGCACTTGTCCGTGGCTTTGGAAACGAAACGGCTCAAGGCGGCTATCCACCCCGTCAGGCTTTGCACGTCCTTATGCTTCCGGGGAGAGGGCATATCAATCAGTGCCTTGATCTTATCTGGATTGGCCTCTATTACCTGGAAGCTCACTATGAAGCCCAGGAACTTTCCGGAGGCCACGCCAAATGTGCACTTTTTGGGATTCAGCTTCATCCCGTATTTCCGAATGACTGAGAAAGCTTCAGTCAGGTCGTCCACATGCTTCCCGGAAGTCTTGGACTTGAACAGCATGTCATCGATGTAGACTTCCATGTTTCGCCCTAGCTGGGCTCGGAACATCCGATTGACAAGCCTTTGATAGGTTGCCCCGGCATTTTTCAGTCCGAAGGGCATGACTAAGTAGCAGTATATTCCCTTATCAGTCTGGAAACTGGTGTGCTCCTGGTCTGCCACATGCATAGAGATCTGATTGTAGCCGGAGTAAGCATCCATGAAGCTTAAGATCTCATACCCGGATGTAGCATCCACCATTTGGTCGATCCGGGGCAGCGGGAAACAGTCCTTCGGACAGGCTTTGTTGAGATCCGTGAAGTCGATGCACGTTCTCCATGTCCTATTTGGTTTCGACACCAAGACGGGATTGGCTAGCCACATGGGGTACACAGCCTCACGTATGAAGTTGATTAAAGACAGCTTCTCAACTTCCAACTTAAGGGCCTCGGCCCTCTCCGTCCCCAAAGGCCTGCGTTTCTGGCGGACCGGGGTCGCGTTTGGATCAATACTCAATGCATGGCAGATGATGTTGCGGTCGATCTCCGTCATGTCCGAGTGAGACCAGGCCAGGATATCCTGATTCTCCTTAACTTGGGCGATGATGGCGGCCCGAACATCCGCCGGCAGATTTTTCCCGACTTGGATGACCCAGGTCGGATCGGTGTCGCTGATGCACACCTCTATCTCGTCCATTGGTTCTAGGACGCGGTCTTCCCCTATCCTTGGGTCCAGGTCATCTTCTTCCCAGACCACCCTCTCAGCAGGGGGGGAGGAATCGGGTCGATGAAATCCCCAACTGGCTCGTCCCGGACCATATAGATTGGCCGAGCTGACATGTGGTAGCATTTTCGGGCACTCTTCTGATCTCCCCGGACAGTACCCACCCCTCCGTTGTCGCAAGGGAACTTCATGAACAGATGTCGAATAGAGGTGATGGCCTCGAATTCTACTAATGCAGGCCGGCCAAAAATGATGTTATAGGCAGTGGGGCAGTCCACCTTTACAAAGGTGCAGAACTTGAAGGAGTGTTGCAACTCGCTTCCCAACGTAACGGGCAACTGGATCTTCCCCATGGGGAGTAGAGCATCTCCATTGAAGCCATAAATCTGGGTCGGGCACGATGCCAGATCCGCTTCGGTCAAGCCAATGGCGGTGAAGGCGGGCTTGAACAAAAGGTTGACGGAGCTCCCGTCATTCACCAACACGCGGGACACCAACTTGTTGGTAATTTGCGCATCTATGACCAGCGGGTCATGGTGCGGGAAGTGGACATTGCGGGCGTCGTCCTCCGTGAAGGTGATGGGGAGGTTCATCAACTTTGGGCGCTGAGCCGGGGCCTGGACAAGGGCGCATACCTCCTGATCATGGTCCAGTTCGCTCAGATAGCGCTTTTGGTCATTCCTGGACGGTCCTCCCAGGTGAGGTCTGCCCGAGATGGTGACCACATGCCCATCCACTCGAGGGGGGGCGGCCTCGGATGGGTAAGGCATTCCGGGGCCGGGAGCTTGCACGACGGAGGCCCCTTGAGGGGCCTGCGCTGTCGATCCCTGTGCATACCCTCCCTGAGGCGGGTATGCCCTGGGGGCTCCTGGAACCGTGGGTTGTCCGGGGCTTGCTGACAGGCCCGGGACTCCCACGGGCATCCTGACCCACTGGTGGAGATGCCCCAGCTTGACGAGATTTTCGATGTCGTCCTTGAGCTACCGACATTCTTCGGTAGTGTGGCCTACATCCTTATGATAGGCGCACCTTTTGTTGGTATCCCCTGGATTCCTTCCTCCCATGAACATGGGGCTAGGCTTCCGGTAGTGAACCGCCCTTTCGGTAGCCAGGTAGATGTTCTCCCTGGTGTCCACCAGATTGGTGTATTCTGAGTATTGGGGCTCGTAGCCCCTTTTTCCCTTCTTGACCTGCTCGGGCCGGTTCTGGCCTTTGCCATATCGCTTCCCCCGGGAGGGGCTCACGCTTGCTTCTGTCACTCCCGCCTGTGACTGTTGGGCCCCGACAGGGGCGACGCTATGTCCTGCCAACGCGGCTCCATATCAAGAGAAGTGGGTGGATTGGGCCGAGGCATACCCCGAAGCGACAGGACCGTACACCGTAGGGGTGTAGGTGACTCCGGGCGTGACGGCCGGTCCTGAGGCGATCGGGGGTGTGACATAGGACTGCACCGAGAACTGTACCCCGTACCCCGGGAACGATTGGGCGCTGGGCTACAGTGCCGGAGGCCACCCGAAAGCTTGGATCTGGGCCTCTTCCCAATTGATAAATCCTTGGGCCCTCCTGATGAACTCTTCCAAGGTAGCCTCCTTGGTCTGCTGCATGTCATCCCAAAGGGGGGATCCCGCCCGGATCCCAGACTGCAAAGCCACCAGGCGTTGTCCGTCATCGACCTTTGTTTTGGAGGCTTCTTCAGTGAAGCACTGGATGTAGGCCCTCAGTGTCTCCGTGGGAAGCTGCTTGATATTTGTGAGGGCGCTGATCTGCATGTCCATCCTCATGGCGGCCACGATCTGCTTGCGAAACGCTGACTGCAGTCCGGACCAAGATTGGATGGATCCCGATTTAAGTCTCTTCCACCACTCCTCGGAGGGACCACCTAGAGTGATCGAGAAGCATGTGCACTTGCCGTCGTCACTGACGTGGGCCACTGTCATGAGCCGGTTGTATCGGGACAGATGGTCCCTGGGGTCGATGTTTCCAGTATAGGCGGTGAGGCTCGGCATCTTGAACCCCTTGGGGAGTATAACGTCCAAGATGTGCCTCGCGCATGGCTCTTTATCTTCCTCATCGGAGTCGGTATCCACTCCTTCCTGCTTGCGGACCAAACGGTCCGTGACCTTTTTCAACGCAGCCAGCTGCTCCATGATCTGCTTTGCCGCATCATCCTCTAGGGGGATTCTTTCGTTCCTCTTGTCGTTGATGTTGTTCCTAAGGTCGCCACCTCGGGGGAGAATTTTTTCTTTACGGGCCCGATCCTTCCAAGCGTTCAGTCCGTCGCATAGGTCTATCCGGGATGTATCGTCCCCTGAACTAAGGGCATACCCCTCCTTGCTGCGTGACCGCTCCCAACGATTTTTGTTAACTGAGGCACTTGGGTGCAAAGAGCTTTCCCGTTCGTCTCGCCCTGGGGCGTGCTGGGGCCGTACGTTTCGCGGCCGCGTCCCCTGCGGATCGATCGGGTGGCCTCGTCCTCGGACGGGGCGCACCTTCTCTTTCCTAGGGAGCGGCCGGGAACGGGTCCCCGCTTTTGTGACGCGGGTGTTATTTTCTCGAGTCTTTCCACCGGCCTTCTTTTTCTCCCTGTCCAGGTTTCCTGGGGCTGGCTCAGGAAACTGTTCCGGGGGAGGGGCCTGCCTTGCTTCTTCGGGGGCCGGCTCAGGCTTGCGGAGCGGGCTGTTGCGCTCCCAGGAGTGGGCCAGTTGTAGGATTGGTTACCGGACCCTATGCAACTATGAACGCTTGCAGGGCTTGGAGGGACTCTTGCATCCGTCGATGCGCCTCTGCTTGCTCAGCGATCCTGGCCTCCTGGTCCAGGACTTGCTGCCTCAGTCTGGTCACCTCCAGTTCCTGCTGGTTGGGCTCTCCTTCGGGGATCTCGGGATCTGCAGCTTCGTCGTTGTACTCCCCCTCATTTTCCTCTTCATAATATTCCTCCTCATTCTCTTCTTCGTATTCTGTCCCACCCTCATAGTCTTGTGACTTGTCATGGTGAGAAGTTTGTGGAGGAGCGTTCTCAGACGGATTTTGAGGAAGATGCTGGGAAGGCAACGGATCTCCATTGCCCTGCTCTGGATTACTAGGGTCGAACGTTGTGTGCCATGTGTTCACCATTGTAGTCAAGGTTTAGTGTTAGCACTAGCTTTCTTCAGCTCTCAATGAAAGCACCAAAATGTTTACCGAGATTTTCGAAAACCACACTAATGAATATTAGCTAAGAACAATGATATAGAATGTAGGAGATTAACACAGAGTTTTTACGTGGTTGGAGCATTAATAAGCCTTAGTCCATGAGTCGGTTGCATTAGAGCTTGGAAAGTCTTTTACAATGGAGTTTCTCTCTATTTTTTGACAGAGTAACTGTATATAAGTCGAAAAAAAAGGTCATTTTCCCAGTGTTCTATCGCCTGTATTTATAGGCTCATGGGAATACTGGGTCTGGGGCAGGTATGACCCGTGCCCATCAGAGATATGGATACTCTTGGCCTCCCTGGTGGAAGCCCAATATAAAAGATAAAACATACATAGATTCAAGAATAATTAAGGCCCAATAGGGTGGCCCAAGGACTATATTTTGCCCGACAAAACGGTGCTTTTGGTCTGGGCACTTCGAGTTACAAGGCAGATTCAGGGGACAAGACCAGTTAGAATACTTGGCAGAGCAGATCTGAAATAGCGGCGTGCAATCCCGAGGTGGCCTTTTCCGCAGGTGAAAAGTGGGGACAACCCCCACGCGGAGTAGGGCGGCTTCAGGGTCACGGATGCTTTTCCTTACCAACTGGGGATGACCTAATCCGGGTTCGTTTACCTTTGTCCCTCTTCATTTACCACAGGCCCAGACCATTACCAGACTTCGGGAATGTTTTACGTATACTTCAACGGGATTCTGAGCTCTGTTTGTCTCCTGGGACAAATAGTCTTGGATCACCATCCCGGACACCGTCCGGTCCCAGAATCGCACTAGGGTCATGCCCCTTGGATATTCCGGTACCAAGCGGGCTTGGGCCGGGCCCACATTCGAACGCCCAGACCATGGGCCTAGACCAACGTCCCGGGCCCACGTCAGGAAATGGGGATAACAATCACTATCTCCAATCTCTCTCTACCCCCTCTCCCTCTAACTCCAAGAATCTCTAGTTTTTCTCCAAGAACTCTCAAAGAAAGTGCTTAACTTTTAGAGTTGAAGGCTTGTTCAATATCAATCCTCATTTCATCAAGAGAAGGCCTCAAGCATCCATGGTGGCTATGAAATAGAGTCTTAGGATAGTGTTTTTCAACGTGTATAAGCCTTGGTGTTGTGTTTTAGGTTTGCTCAAAGGATTTGCTCAAAGTGGTGGTTTTTGTCTAGGGTTTTTGAAGCTTCATAAAAGTTGAAGAACGCCATTGATCTACTTGGGTTTGCAAGTTCTTTCTCAATCTTTTTTTAGTCTCTGACAATCCAATTTTTGTGTAGATTCTATTTTTTGAGGTGGTTTGCTATCTCACTCTCCCCCAACATTCTAATACTCTATAATCTGCGATAGTATATCATGGTAGAATCTAACTCTCTTTCGGCATTGAAATTCATAACTCAAGACTTTTTTAGATTGGATAGGTTTGATGGGACTAACTTTGTTCGTTGGCAAGACAAGATTAGATTCTTACTCACCGCTTTGAAAGTGTTATATGTCTTGGATAAAGACCTAAAAGCATTGGAAGAACCCAAGGAAAATGACACTCAAGAATTTTTCAAAGAAAGGAAGAAGCGCGAAGAAGATGAATTAATATATAGGGGTCACATCCTCAATGCCCTCTCTGATAGGCTCTATGATCTCTAGACCAACACCAAAACCGCCAAGGAGATTTGGGAGGCCTTGGTAAAGAAGTACAATGTACTAAGAAATTCCTTATTACTCAATATATGGAATTTAAATTTCATGATGATAAACCCCTTCTTCCAAAAATTCATGAGCTGCAAATTATTGTGAATAAGTATTCTACTCTTAAGATTGTATTGCCGGAACAATTTCTTGTTGGTTCCATTATAACCAAGTTACCTCCTTCTTGGAAAGGCTATAGAAAGAAAATTCTCCATAGAAATGAAGAGATTTCTTTGGAGAAAATTCTCAAACACTTGAGAATTGAGGAGGAATCTCGCTCTAGATATATGAGTGAAGAGAAGTCTAATGGATAGACTTCTAAGGCCAATGTGGTGGCTAACCCTCCTAACAAGGGCAAAGGAAATGGTAAGAACAAGGGCAAGGGTCAAAAACCGTTGGGGCCTAAGAAGAATGAGGGACAATTCAAAAGTTCTAAGGGACCTTGCATTGTGTGTGGCATGAATGGCCACTTTGATAGAGATTGTAGGTTCAAGAGGAGCCAAAAAAATTGAGGTAAGAGTGAATTCAACCCAAGAAGAGCTAGTGGCAACACTAAGCGATGTGAATGCCATTCATGGAAAGGTGAGTAGGTGGTGGTATGATACTTGTGCAACCATTCATGTTACCTATGATAGAACTCTATTCAAGACCTTTGAATCTTCAAAGGAAGGGCATGAGATCCAAATGGGCAATGAGAAAAGGTCCAAGGTTGAAAGAAAGGTAACTATTGATTTATTCTTCACATCCAGCAAGAATTTTCTACTCACCAATGTCTTGTATGTACCGGAAATGAGTTGAAACCTTGTGAGTGGCAATTTACTTGTCAAATCAGGAATCAAGGTTGTGATAGGTTCTGGGCAACTCATTTTATATAAAGACAATGTTTTTGTGGGAAATGGATATGCATGTGATGGCATATTCAAACTTTGTACATCTACTGATCATGTGAACAATAAAGTTTCTTCTTGTTGTTATATGCTTGACTCAAATTCTATTACTTTGTGGCATATTAGATTTGCACATATAGGATTTAGTACAATTAAAAGGACTGTCAAATGTGGATTAATTGATTTGTGATAATGCTGAGCATGAAAAATGTGAATTATGTGTTAAATCTAAAATGGTAAAGAAGCCTTTTCCTAGTGTTGAAAGGGACTCTAGGTTGTTAGATTAGATACATAGTGATTTATGTGAACTTAATGGAATGTTGACAAGAGGAGGAAGTAGATATTTTATTACTTTCATTGATGATTACTCTAGGTTCACATATGTATATTTGCCTAAAAATAAAGATGAAGCATTTGATGTATTTAATGTGTATAAAGTGGAAGTTGAAAATCAACTTGAAAGGAAAATTAAAGTGCATAGAAGTGATAGGGGTGGTGAATATTTTCAAATGAATTTAACTTGTTTTGTGAAGAACATGGAATAATTCACGAATGTACAACCCCTTATACTCCACAGCAAAATGGTATAGCATAAAGAAAAAATAGAACATTTATTGAGATGATTAATGCTATGTCATTACATCTAAATTGAATTTTAGTTTGTGGGGTGAAGCCTTGCTATCCACTTGTCATATTTTGAATCGTATTCCCATGAAGAAAAATAATATATCTCCATATGAGTTATGGAAATGAAAGAAACCAAACATTGATTATCTTAAAGTGTGGGGGTGCCTTGCTTATTACAAAAGCACCGATCCTAAAAGGACCAAGTTGGGTCCAAGGGCTATAAGATGTGCATTTGTGGGTTATGCCCAAAATAGCAAAGCTTATAGATTATTAGACTTGGAGTCTAATGTAGTAATTTAATCTAGAGAGGTTGAGTTATTTGAGAATATGTCATGTGGTGACAACATACTAAAACCAAATCAAACTAGAGAGCCTCAAGAGGAGACTCCTAGAATAGTTGGTGAGCAACCTCAATTGCCTAGAAAGAGACAAAGGCTCAAAGATTTTGGATCAAGTGAGAAGTGTCCCCCAATAGAGACATTATACCTTGTTGAAGGTGATAATGAAAAAGTTACTTGGAAACATCCAATAGTACTTCAAATAGACAATGATCCCAAAACCTTCAAAGAAGCAATGTCCTCAAGAGACTCCACCTTTTGGAAGGAGGTAATTAATGATGAAATGGATTCAATTATGTCAAACCACACTTGGGAATTGGTTGACCTTCCAAGTGGGTCCAAACCAAGTGGGTGCAAATGGGTATTTAGAAAGAAATACCATAACGATGGCACCATACAAACCTTTGAAGATAGGCTAGTAGCCAAAGGATTCAAACAAAGAGAGTGAATAGATTACTTTGACAATGTACGCCCTGGTTTTCCCACGGGCTGATTAGCAGGTCGAGCCTCGGACTAATCATGGTTTAGTCCGAGGACTCCCCCAGGCCGGAGATCCTGTTTCGCGATCGTACCTTCTTAGCTCGAGGCATTAGAAGGCCTGAAGGCTGAAGGCCGGTTCAGGGAAGCAGCTCGTGGTACGAGCTCGCCATGGATCTCTGACCCTTTGTAAAGTCAACACACGCAAGATAAACGTGCATATATCTGACATCACGTGTCCGATATCCCCCTGACTTCTCGGACACGCAGCAGGAACGTGCGCATTCAGACACCCACGGCTGGGTTGGGCCGTGCGGCCCATTATCTCCTTACATACTGATTAGACCACACTTATGTGTCAGGTTTAGGAATTAATCATAAATGTTACAGAGTTGATATGAAAAATGGTAAGGTCACAGGATGACCTCCCTACCAACTTCCAGGTGCCTTCTCCTATAAATATGGGGACCCTGGGAGTTGATAGGGGTTGGGAAAAATAGACTCTGAAGAGCCATATACTTTGTAAACCAAATACCCAGAATATATGAATAATATTGACTAGTGGAGTAGAAGGATTTTAACCTTTGAACCACTTAAAAAACGTGTCTTGAGTCACCTAGTTCATTCTCTAAGATTTCATATCTGTGACGGTTCTACTTTCAGTACTAATCCCTTTCTCTTCTTCTCTTAATTACCTGTTGCCGAAGAACCGCGTCAACAGTTTGGTGCTTTCATTGAGAGCAAGTTCGATTAGTACTACCACAAACATCCAACTATGGTGACCACTCGATCCAGACATGGCAACGAAACAGAACAGCATGATGGGCAGGAGGCCCACCATGTTGCCATCCCTGATGAGAAAATTCCTGAAGTCCAGCAGAGGCCAGAAAAGCAGCTGGCGGGCCAAGACGACACTGGCAGTTCAACACCCCGGCCACCTAATCCGAATTCGTGTTATTATACTGCGGTGGAGATGGAGAATGCTCAGTTGAGGAGCCAGTTAGCAGCAGCTGGTCAGCAAATCCAGGATATTCTGAACCGACTACCCCCTCTCACAACCAACGTTAACGTTGGAGAGAGGCAAGGTGAGGCTCCTAAGTCTCGCCGGAGTAATCGGTCCAGACATAGTCGTTCGGATAGACTTCCTGCAGCCAACTCTACCCCTTCATCACACCACCAAGAGGCAAACTTCAGGGAAATGCCTAGAACCGAACAACAGCAATACAGCCGTTCGGTTAGGACGTCAACCCCTAGCTCTCAAACTTCCTCGAGGGCGCCCAGGAGAGATCGAGGAAATTCTCGAAGAAGATCCGGGGAGGGCCAGAGACGTCAGCCCGTCCCCGAAGACCATCCTGCGCCTCGTCCAGCTCGCCCAGCGCGGGACCAGCGGGTTGGCAGGGCCAAAAGGCCCCCACCGAATTTGATCCGTCCGGACGGAACTAGGATCGCCTCCCAAGTTAGGCATCCTCCTTCTCCAATCAGATACCCATCTCCTCAGCCCGTTCGAGACATCCCGACCTACAGGAGTAGTAGGAGAGACCCGCCGTCGGCTGGGCCTTCCTGGCGCAGCAGGGTGCCAGGGGAAGGATCAGATCGTAACCGCCAAAGACGCACTCCAAGCCTATCCAGCAGGAGCCACTGGACCGGTAGTCGCCGGAGTGATCTCTCGGGAGGAGACCTGCGTCAGCGACTAAGTTCGGCACAAAGTCACCAGACTACGCAGGGAGGCGACCTCCGAGATCGCCTCAACTCTCACAGAGACGATCGAACCGGAGATGGTAGCCAGGCCCGTTCAGTGGGAATCCGATCCGAAGTACGTAACGGAGGGAATGTCCCAAATAACCTATCTCAAGATAGGGGGGCCAACAACCCACCTAATATGTACAACGGGTCCGGAGCTGTTGAACAGCCCCAGAATAACCCAGGATCTCAGGACAAAACCCTCGAGCGCCTAACTCAGATGGAGGAGCTGATGAGAAAGCTCCTATCAGAAAAAGAAAAAAACGAATATGATTCGGGTGACGAAATGGAGCTCTTCGCCCCCAACATAGCAGCGACGGCATACCTGTCTGGCTTCTGTATGCCTCACTTGTCAAAGTTCAACGGGGACGGAGACCCATCGGACCATTTAGGGATGTTCAACACCCTAATGATGGCCCATAACATCAGCCCGGAGCTGCGTTGCTTGATCTTTCCTTCCACACTGACTGGACCTGCCAAACAGTGGTTCAAACAGAGTAAAAGACAGTCAATCAGCTCCTGGATGACCTTTTCGGCTGACTGCAAAAGGGCATTCCGCGCCTCCCAGGCCGCCCGAGTCCAGGCCGACTCCCTAGCTAACGTGAGACAGCAGCCCAGTGAGACGCTGAAAGCCTACTTGAGCAGATTCGCGAATGTCGCTGCTCGAGCCAGAGACGCTGACGATAGCTCCAAGCTCATGGCCATGAGGGCCGGAATCTTGGTCGGTGGAGACCTGTGGAAAGATATTCAAAGGAGGGGAATCAGCTCGGTTAGCGAATTCCTTAACAGAGCCCAAGAGTGGATAAACTTAGAAGAAGCTGAAGCTTCCGCCGCGGGGACCAGCCAAATTCCCGAGAAGGCCGCTGGATTGGAGACAGAGATCGTAGTGGCGATTCCCGACGTCGCACAGAACAACCAGCCCGGTGGTGGAAAAAGAAAGGGGAATGGTGAAAACAGCCATCACGGCCAAAAGAAGAATAAGTCCGTGGATAAATTCAAGCCCGTGTTCACAGCATATACCGAGCTCACCCAGTCCAGGGAAAGCATCTTCCTAGCCAACTCTACTCGGGTCCCCTGGAAGAGGCCGGAGCCATTGAAACACCACAAGAGATAGAGAGATACTTCAAAATTCTGCCGTTTCCATAACGACGTCGGCCACAATACCGACAACTGCAGGCATCTCAAAGATGAGATCGAAAATCTCATCCGAGCAGGCCCATTAGCGCAATACTCGCGAAACAGGGTCCCAGCGAGTCGACCCGTTCCAGAGGTCCCAGCCAGCCAGCCCGGGCCTCGGATAGATCAGGACGTCCTTCCCCCCGCGGTCGAGGGAGAGATATCCACCATCTCTGGAGGACCGCATATGGCTGGCACGAGTAGAGGCGCCCAGAAGAGATATGTGAATGAATTAAAGGCTCACAATGGAGCGGAGTTCATCCCGGAGCAACGTCAGTCAAAACAGCAACGGTTAGAGAAACAATCGATAACTTTCACGGAGGAAGACGCAGGCCATGTCCAATTCCCTCATAACGATCCCTTGGTCGTAGCAGTCCAGCTCGCCAACCGGAATGTAAGGAGAGTGTTGGTGGACAATGGGAGCTCGGTGAACCTCCTATTCTGATCCACCTTAGAAAAGATGGGTCTGACTGTCGCCGAGCTAAAGGCAACATCGATGATGCTATATGGCTTTTCGGGAGAAGGATCAGCAGCAATAGGGACGATCGAGCTGGTGATCACCCTAGGAGAAGAATCTCGGACAGTATCCAAACTACTCGAGTTCGTGGTCATTGACTGCTCCACTGCCTACAACGCCATTTTGGTCCGACCTGCGCTCATAGCTTTCGAGGCCATCACTTCCTTCGACACCTCGCCATGAAGTTCCCTACTTCAACAGGAATCTGTGCCATTAAGGGCGATCAGCTCGCTGCCAGGGAATGCTGCAACATTTCCATGAAGGGAAAGTCTAAACCCGGGCAGCTGGCAATGGCCATTCAGGGCGAAGAGGAATCTCAGGGACCCAAGGCGGCTCCCGAGATTGAAAAACCTCAGATTTCCGAAGAGGAAAAGCTCGCCTTAAGTGAGGACATTGACCCCCATGTAGGCGAGGACAGATCCGAGCTCCAAGCTATTGAAGAGCTCGAGGAGGTGAACATTGATAAACAAAACCCATCACGGACGGTTAAGCTTGGGAAGAACCTCTGTGACCAAAGAAAAGCGGAGGTGACTACATTTCTGCAGAAAAACCTGGACGTGTTCGCATGGTCGCACGAGGACATGATAGGGATCAGCCCGAGTGTCATCATGCACACACTCCACCTAGATAAAAGTGTTCCTGCCAAATCCCAAAAGCAGAGGCGTTTAGGAATGACCCGAGCCAAAGCCCTTGAAGAAGAAGTGGCCCGGCTCAAAAAGTGTGGCTTTATCCGCGAAGCCAAATTTCCAATTTGGGTCGCTAATCCCGTGCTGGTTCCAAAGCCCAACGGGAAGTGGCAGACCTGTATTGACTTCTCCGACCTGAATAAAGCCTGCCCCAAGGATTGCTTTCCATTGCCAAGGATCGATCAGCTGGTGGATGCCACGGCGGGGCACGAGCTCATGTCCTTCATGGACGCGTACCCAGGCTACAATCAGATCACGATGAATCTGGCAGACCAGGAACATACCAGCTTCATGACCCCGACTAATGTCTATTGCTATAAGGTCATGCCATTTGGCCTGAAGAATGCCGGAGCTACCTACCAAAGGCTTGTAAATAGAATGTTCAAGGACCAGATCGGAAAAAACATGGAAGTGTACGTCAATGACATGTTGGTCAAGTCAAAGACTGCCGACAACCACATTTCCGACCTGGAAGAGTGTTTTAACATACTGCGAGAGTATAGCATGAGGCTCAATCCTCAGAAGTGCACTTTCGGTGTCGTATCGGGGAAATTCCTGGGTTTCATAGTCAATACCCAAGGAATCGAGGCAAACCCCGACAAGATCAGGTCACTGCTCGAGCTTCCTTCCCCTAGGTCGCGAAAGGATGTCCAAGGCCTCACAGGAAGGGTGGCAGCGCTCAACCGGTTCATTTCCAAATCAACCGACAAGTGTTTGCCTTTCTACAACCTGCTCCGGGGAAACAAGAAGTTTGAGTGGACAGTAGAATGCGAAAGCGCATTCCTCGACCTGAAGGCGCATCTGGCTGAACCGCCTGTGCTATCCAAGCCCAAGGCGGGAGAACCTCTTTTCCTCTACATGGCCGTCACTGAGGATGCAGCTAGCGCCGTGCTAGTACGAGAAGAGGACCAAGTTCAAAAGCCAGTCTACTACATCAGCAAGAGACTCCTCGGAGCAGAATCAAGATACCCCATGATGGAAAAACTGGCGTTCTGCCTAATCACGGCCTTGCGAAAGCTCAGGCCGTACTTCCAGTCCCACTCTGTACACGTCATGACCGATCAGCCTTTAAGGCAGGTTTTGCAAAAGCCTGAAGCATCGGGACGTTTGTTAAAATGGGCAGTCGAACTCAGTCAGTTCGAGATTTTCTATACTCCACGAACTGCCATAAAAAGTCAAACCTTGGCCGATTTCGTGGTGGAGTGCACGGGATTCCAGGAGAATCCATCAGAAGGCTTGCCTCAGGTCACCTCCCCACATTCGTCGTGGAAGATCTTCGTTGATGGTTCATCTAACGAGAACGGCTCCGAGGCCGGAATCATCCTGATATTCCCCGAGGGACATAGATTCCACTCAGCGCTAAGGTTCGGGTTCAAGGCGTCTAACAACGAGGTAGAGTACGAGGCTTTGTTGGCTGGGCTGAGGGTAGCTAGTGAGCTAAAGGCGAGCTCCGTCCAGTGCTTCAGTGACTCCCAACTCGTGGTGAACCAGGTTCTGGGAGAGTATTAGGCGCGGGGACCCAAGATGGCTGCCTATTTGGAAAAAGTAAAAGCCGAGTTGTCCGCATTTGGGCGAGGGTCGATCGAACAGATACCTCAGGAGCAGAACGCCAACACAGACGCTCTCGCCAAACTCGCCACCTCGGGAGAGACAGAAACCCTGGGGTTGGTGCCGATAGAATTCTTGGAAAAACCAAGTATAGAAGGAGATCGGGCAGAGATCGAGATGATTGATATTAGGCCGACCTGGATGACTCCCATTATTGAGTATCTTGTCGAGGGCAGGTTGCCCGAAGAACGTAACGACGCACGGTGAGTCCTTTATCAAGCTCCTAGATATACGCTAGTCGAAGGAGTGTTGTACCGACGTGGGCACTCCCTACCTCTCCTCCGGTGCGTTCTTCCAAGTGAAGCGAAGGCCATCCTGCAGGAAGTTCACGAAGGATTCTGCGGAGACCACACTGGGGGGCAAAGCCTGGCCTTAAAGGTTCTCAGGCAAGGTTATTATTGGCCGACTTTGTCCAAAGACTCGATCTCGTATGTGAAAAGGTGCGACAAGTGTCAGCGATTCGCTGTGGTTGCCCGAGCTCCTCCTGTCGAGCTAAAAATGATCTCGGCTCCTTGGCCATTTGTCGTTTGGGGAATAGATCTAGTGGGCGCCCTGCCCACCGGAAAGGGCGGGGTCCGTTACGCCGTGGTAGCCATTGACTACTTCACCAAGTGGGCCGAAGCAGAGCCATTGGCGACAATAATATCGAAGAAAGTACTCGACTTTGTGGTGAAAAGCATCATCTGTCGATTTGGCCTACCTAAGAAGATCGTCTCCGACAACGACACCCAATTTGACAGCGATCTGTTCACCGAATTTTGTGAAAGGCACGGAATTGTGAAAAGCTTCTCGTCCGTGGCCTATCCCCAGGCGAACGGCCAGGTCGAGGCTGTGAACAAAACTCTAAAGGCAAGCCTCAAGAAGAGGCTAGATGAGGCAAAGGGGGTCTGGCCAGACCAGCTCCCCCAGGTCCTATGGGCATACCGGACCTCGCATCGGACTCCCACGGGTCACACTCCTTTCTCCCTAACCTTTGGGAGTGAAGCAGTCCTCCCCGTGGAGGTTAAAGTTCTGTCGCATAGAGTCCAGTCCTACGACCAAGATCGGAACCACGAACTCCTATGCCATTCCCTAGACCTAGTTGATGAAAGGCGGGAGGATTCGTAACTTTAACTCGCCCATTATCAGCAAAAGATCACTCGCTACTTCAACACTAAGGTCAAAAAACGTGCCTTTAGCGTTGGCGATTTGGTCCTAAGGAGAGTTTTCCTGGCCGGAAAAGATCCCAAAGATGGGGTTTTGGGACCAAACTGGGAAGGACCATACCAGGTCATCGAAGTCATCAAGGAGGGAACTTATAAGTTAGTTTGACTTGATGGAGGGGCGATCCCGCGGACTTGGAATGCCATCCACTTAAAGAAATACTATCAATGATCCACTTGTAAGGCCTGGAAGGCCACTTTCTATGTATAAATAAGAATCAAATGTTTCTTTTTATTTGCAAGTGTGATTTTAAAGTAACCACGAAAGACCCTTTCCCAGTTACTTGAGGGGCATATGGTACCTGGATATACCCAGGTCTCCTTAACGACTTAGATGTTGACTCTTATCTATGGATAAGGGTTAACGCGAACTAAGTCCTATCCTGGTTTTAACCGAGTCATAAAACTTAGAAGTTGATTTAAATCTATTGATCGTGGTTCTTCTTAAAGAACTCGGGATATGGATAAAAGTTAACACGAACTAAGTTTTCAAAATGAGTTCCTGGTCATAACCGGGTCATAAAACTTAGAAGTTGATTTAAATCTATTGATCGTGGTTCTTCTTAAAGAGCTCGGGATATGGATAAAAGTTAACATGAACTAAGTTTTCAAAATGAGTTCCTGGTCATAACCGGGTCATAAAACTTAGAAGTTGATTTAAATCTATTGATCGTGGTTCTTCTTAAAGAGCTCGGGATATGGATAACAGTTAACACGAACTAAGTTTTCAAAATAAGTTCCTGGTTTTAACCGGGTCATAAAACTTAGAAGTTAACTTAAATTTATTGATCGTGGTTCTTCTTTAGAGCTCGGGATATGGATAAAAGTTAACACGAACTAAGTTTTCAAAATAAGTTCCTGGTTTTTAACCGGGTCATAAAACTTAGAAGTTGATTTAAATCTATTGATCGTGGTTCTTCTTAAAAAGCTCGAGATATGGATAAAAGTTAACACGAACTAAGTTTTCAAAATAAGTTCCTGGTTTTAACTGGGTCATAAAACTTGGAAGTTAACTTAAGTTTATTGGTCATGGCTCTTTCTTAAAGAGCTCGGGATATAAATAACGGTAGCATGAACTAAGCTCATATAAAAAAATATATATATAAGTTAAGATTGCCAAGTAAATCGTCTCGAGGTGAAAACACCTCATGAAAAGGTTACAAAGACAAAATAAAAATAATTAAAAATGCATAAGGAGAAGTGCCCTAAGCCCCATCAGCTGGTCCTTTGGAGGTCGCGGTCTCGCCCTGCTCCACCGCGCCAGAGGCTTCCCCAGTCTCCGAGGGCAGTACCTCTTTGTTTAGGCGGGCTTGAAGCTTCGGCAGCAAAAAAGCCCAAAGGTACGGCGGCATAAAAGAGAAGTCAGCATTCGGGTTATGGGCCCAGCAGTGATAGAACAGGTCCTGCATGGACTGCTCCGAGATGGCCCGCTCGGCTTCCAAGGTGGCCTTCAGGGCGGCCTGGGCCTCGGTCTTCGCTGCCTCAAGATCTGTTCGCGAAGTGGCAAGAGAGGTTTCAAGTTCTTGGTTCTTTGAGCGGCTCCTCTCTAGCTCGGCCTTCGAAGCCGCCAGCGCATCTTTCGCCGCCTGAGCTTCCTGAAGGGCGGCCTGGCGCTCAGCCTCCATCTCCTCGAGCTGAGCCTTGGTCCTGGCGATACCTCGATGTACGGCAGCAATGCCCTGCAAGAAAGGAAGGATAAGTTGGCTAAGTGGAAAAACAAGGCATTGTGTAAGTGTTAAAGCTTTAAAAGAGTGGGGCAGATTACCGTTAGGGTCATGTCCATCGAAGACTCTATGACTCGGATCGGGCTCGTTGTTTCGATAGCCCGGAGATCCTTCTCTTTGAGCTTGTAGAAGCGGCCGACGGCATAGCTCGCCGACTCATACACCGTCCCCCGGAATGCTTCTGGGATCTTTCCCAGATCCTGGGGGTTGACCGGGATGCGTACGTCCGGAGCTGCCACAGCCGGAGTCCCGACCTCCAGTACCACGTCCTGGGTGGCTGATGGAGATCGCTGGGGCAGCGGGGGCATGTGTCCTGCTCCGGCAGCAGGAAGGATTACCCCCTCGACCTGGGATGGCGGGGTTTTTTCCTTCTCCATAACCGAGGATTTGGTGGAGGCCCCGGCCGCGCTCTTGGACTCTCGGAGCCTTTTCAACCTTGGACCTGCTGGGGGATTCCCGCCGATGACTACACCCCGCAGATTACCCCCGGGCTGAGACATCTCTTCTGCCAAAAACAAAAACATGGTTATACAAGTTAGCAATCATGCAGAGGTTAAAAGCAAAAAAGTATACGAATATTAAGGGAGCCCTACCCCCCGAGCTGGAAGAGCCTAGGACAATTATCTCACGAACTGGCGCGGGTTCTAGGTCCGGTTCTGACTCGGGGCTGGACTCTTCTACATACTGTCTAAACCCCGGAGCATAGACACCCCTCTGAAGTGATGGCCATGTGCGTAAGTTAGTCCCATACTCCTCAAAAAGGATCGACCTAAAAGCTAGGGTGTTATCTACTACTACGGTACCCCTAGGCCGGCTCTCTTGGTGATCCAGCACGAGCCGGTCAACATAATGGAGAAGGAGTGTATTCAGGTCCGGGTCCCTCCCGTGACGATGGACGATTTTCCTAGGATTGAACCTAACCGGCCGGGGGTCTGCAGTGGCCCTATCTACATTCTTAAACAAATAAGGGTTACCTTGGCCGGAAGGATTCGCGGCTGCTTCGGTTTGGATCCTCTCCTCGTCCATCCCCTGAGCGACCTCCAAGGTCCTTTTTCTATTCCTCACGAGCGGAACTTCAGCCGCCTTGCCTCCTCGTCTTCCTCTGCCGCGACCTCCTCCACTATGATAGGCCTGTTGTCGCGGGCTGGGGGCGGCCCCCGAGGCCTCTTCAGGTTTAGAGTCTGGTTTGGGAAGATCAATTTGCAGAACACCATCGTCTAGTCCGTCACGAGCACGCGGTAGTCCTTTTCGCTGGGGGGCAGGCCCGCCAATGTGTCATACTGACCCCCGAGGGTCGCAGACTTTTCGGTCCTTGCGTAGATGGCTGCAAGATTGGCTGGAGTCAGGGTGGAATACGGAAGGAGCTAAAATAAAAAATAAAAATAAAAAAACACTTAAAAGGCGAGCTAAGGTCAGGGACCACTTACGAGGGCGGTTAAAATAATGGTGCTCGCAATTCCGGAACCCAGTTGACATGAAGAACTGGTCCTTGAAGTCATTTGGATGGCTTGGAAGCTCGATGACCGCCGCCGTATTAGGGAAACAGGTTAAGTAGTAGAACCCGTCACCTCGCCCCCGCTGGTCCGGGCTGGCTTTGAGGCAGAAGAAATATAGAATATCCGCAAGAGTGGGGACCTCCCACTCCTGCTTCTTGAATAAATACCTCAAACCCGCCAGCAGACGGTAGGAGTTGGGGGGGAGCTGAAATGGGGCCAACCCCACATAATTCAGGAAATCAGCGAAGTACTGATCCAGGGGAAGGAAGGCCCCTGCCTTGAAGTGTTCACCGCTCCAGGCCGTGAACGATTCGTCGAGTGGCGTGCAGCTCCACTCGCCCTCCGCAGCAGGTCGGGCAATCACGGAGGCTTTCCCCAGTGGAATGTTGTGGGTGAGGAAGAGTTTTTTTATCTTCGCCTGGTCGGTTACCTTTGAGACGATTCTCTCCGCCTCAAAGAATGCGTCGGGGGCCACCTCGACCTGCTTCTCCACGGCCGGCCCGAAGTGGGGGATCGGCGAGCTTGACATCACCGCCTTTCCTTTCTCCTTCTGGGAGACCGAGCTTCCCACGTTCTTCTGAGGCAGATTCCTTTTTGGAGCCATCTGGTCGCCTATCGAACAAAAGAAAACACTTTAGAAAAGGAGACCCAAGCAGAAGGACGAAGAAATTATTATTTACACGAGCTGAGGTAAGCCCAGCCCGTGGAGAGTGGAACCACGCGGTTCAATGAACACGCGCATATGCTCCCAGCAGATCCCAGGTTACTCGGAATTCGTGTGTCAGGGGGTTCAGAGTAAAAATTTGCCTTGGGGGGGAAGTTTCAACAGGCAGAACGTTGCAAAACCGCTTTTGAAGCGTATCCCCTAAGCTACCCGGTTTTGCACCCAAAATTCCTAAAAATCCTAACCATAAATTGTTCCTGAAAAAGCATCTTGAAACCCATACTCTAAGGCGATTTCCTACAACAAGTGTACCCTAGCCTAAAAGGGGCTGTCACCCTCCTACCCACGCAACCCAGAAAACCCTTGCATGCGGCTACAGTAAAAATTTTCACCTAAGCTACAGTGGCATGTTTTCAAAATGAACAGGGTTTTGGTAGGAGCCTCGTCGGTGCAGTAGCTTCCAAAGCTTTGGAGAAACTCGTGCGCCTAAGCTTCTTGAACAAGGAAAATGGTGGAAGTAGAGTCGAGGGTTTCGTTCTTCTGAAAGTCAGAGAAGGAAGAAGGAAAGAGATTTGGGAAATTTTTGAATGAAGGGATGGCCCGTGCGTCGGATGGCCACCCCCTTTTTATATAAGGGAAGGATCACGTGAAGAAGGCTCTTGGATGGCCCTAGTGAGGGATCCGAGGCCTTCCACTTGAAATATGAAACGACGGCTGGGCAATAGGCTAGGCCATTAAATGCGGTTCTCGTAAAACGTACCGTCACCACCCACGACGTTCCACGTATTAGACGCCTGCACAAAGAATGGAATGTGAAGGGTTGTGGGGAAGTCTACAAGCCCCTACTATGGTCTTCTATATATGACATCATATACCACGAGCAGGAGCTTAGGGGGCAGGTGTACGCCCTGGTTTTCCCACGGGCTGATTAGCAGGTCGAGCCTCGGACTAATCATGGTTTAGTCCGAGGACTCCCCCAGGCCGGAGATCCTGTTTCGCGATCGTACCTTCTTAGCTCGAGGCATCAGAAGGTCTGAAGGCTGAAGGCCGGTTCAGGGAAGCAGCTCGTGGTACGAGCTCGCCATGGATCTCTGACCCTTTGTAAAGTCAACACACGCAAGATAAACGTGCATATATCTGACATCACGTGTCCGATATCCCCCTGACTTCTCGGACACGCAGCAGGAACGTGTGCATTCAGACACCCACGGCTGGGTTGGGCCGTGCGGCCCATTATCTCCTTACATACTGATTAGACCACACTTATGTGTCAGGTTTAGGAATTAATCATAAATGTTACAGAGTTGATATGACAAATGGTAAGGTCACGGGATGACCTCCCTACCAACTTCCAGGTGCCTTCTCCTATAAATATGGAGACCCTGGGAGTTGATAGGGGTTGGGAAAAATAGACTCTGAAGAGCCATATACTTTGTAAACCAAATACCCAGAATATATGAATAATATTGACTAGTGGAGTAGAAGGATTTTAACCTTTGAACCACTTAAAAAACGTGTCTTGAGTCACCTAGTTCATTCTCTAAGATTTCATATTTGTGACGGTTCTACTTTCAGTACTAATCTCTTTCTCTTCTTCTCTTAATTACCTGTTGCCGAAGAATCGCGTCAACAGACACATATCAACCGGTAGCAAGAACTACTGCTATAAGGTTGTTGTTTGCCTTATCATCTATATATAACCTTTATATTCACCAAATGGATGTCAAAACAACATTCCCAAATGGGGATCTCGAGGATGACGTTTATATGGAACAACTAGAAGGTTTTGTTCTTCAAGGAAATGAACATGAAGTGTGTAAACTTGTCAAATCATTGTATGGTTTGAAACAAGCTCCAAAACAATGGCATGAGAAGTTTGATAAAGTCATTGTTTCTAATGGATTTAGACAAAACAATGTGGACAAGTGCTTATACTATAAGACTTGTGGTGACTTAGTCATACTTGTGTGTCTATGTGTAGATGATATATTGATTTTGAGTAATGACATGAAAGGAATAATAGAAATGAAGAGGTTTCTATCTTCTAACTTTAAAATGAAAGACCTTGGAAATGTGGATACCATTCTAGGTATCAAAGTTAGAAGGAATAATGGGGGTTTTATGTTGAGAAAGTGCTCGAAAAATTCAGTCATCTCAAAATCAAAGAGGCACATACACCATTTGATTCAAACATGAAGTTTGAAAATAATGAAGGAAGAGTAATGGCTCAATTGGAATATGCAAGTGCAAAAGGAATCCTAATGTACGCCGCTCATTGCACAAGAGTGGATATTGCATATGCGGTTAGTAAACTTAGTGGGTTTACTAGCAATCCAAGTATCAAGCATTGGAAAGTTATTGACAGAATTCTTGGTTATCTTAAGGGTGCTAAAGATTATAGTCTTCACTATACAAATTTTCCAAAGATACTTGAAGGATATTCCGATGTTAATTGGATATCGGGAGTTGGAGATAATCTCTCCACCACCGGTTGGGTGTTTACTCTTGAAGGAGGTGCAATCTCATGGAGCTCCAAGAAGCAAACTCGTATATATCACTCAACCATGGAAGCAGAGTTTAAGCTTTAGTGGCAACCGGGAAAGAGATCGAGTGGCTTATGTATCTCATGATGGATATTCCTTTAACCACGGATGTGGTATCAACAATTTCAATACATTGTCATTGCCTGTAATGCCCCGAATTTCCCCGATGTGTTTAACAGCGTGGATAGTAGGCCGGGAGGGCCATACTTGCTTAATTGTGTTATTAATTGATAAAATGCATGTATATGTTGATTATATTATAATATGATGTGAAATGCATGCATGTGAGTCCATATTTTTAATTACAGGGGTGTGAAGGTAATTTGGCCCATTGAGGGTAAATTGTTTATTTGGATGCATGTTGGTGATATATTTTGAGACCACATTATGATGTGGGTTTGTTCGAGCCATTTGGCATGAGACGATCATGGTGTGTTAAATATCGGTTTGGTCATAACGGGCTTAAGCTCGGGGCTCGGGGTGAGTTTCGGGGTGTGTTAATGATTAGAGTATTACCGGGAATTTTAGGGTGACGGGATATGAGATATTGGAGTTTGAGATTATTGGGATTAGCGGGAATCGGGAAGCGTTAATTATGATTAACGGGATTAGTGGAAAGTGCCAACTTTACCCTTGAAATGGTTTTAGAGGCTTTTAGTGACTAAAGGGTATTTTGGTCATTTAGGATTTGGATATATGTGAAGTTTGGATGGCTGTAGAAACTGTACAGAAATAGAGCAAAAACAGAGTTGTCTTCTTCCTTCCCGTACGTTCATTCCTCCACTTCCTTCTTTGGTGTTCTTGAGCTCAAAGTGTGGAATTAAGCTAGGAGATCAAGGGGATGAGGTTTTAGGCTTGGTTCAGCTATTGGAGAGGATTTAATTCCAGGTTTGAGGTGAGTTTATCTATTGAGTTTCTGGTTATACCCTGTTTTCGTTTTAAGTTTTCAACTTTTGGTTTCTTGATGAAAGTGTGGATTTGAGGAGGTTTTAAGTGAAGTTTAGGTTGGGTTTTTATGAGGGGAAGTTATGGGTGTTGTTTAGGGGTTTAATTGTGTGTTTGGAGGAGGTTTTGAGTTGGTTTGAGGGGCTGGTTCCAAGGGAAAAATGCAGGGGAGTTTGCTGGTGCGTGCTGATTTCTGGGCTGTTTTGGGTAATGAGTCGCGGCCTGGCATAGGTGAGCCGCGGCCCATGGTGCTTGTCAGGATGGTGGCCACCTCTGTTTGGAGGCGCGCCGCGCCGCGACTAAGGAGGGCCGCGGCCCAACAGGGCAATTTTGGCCAGAATAGCGTTTTTAGCATGGGGATTCAAGCCTAAGGCCTCAGGGTTGAACCTACTACCCGGTTGAGTAGTGTTTGATGTCCCGGAGGTTAGGTTTTGGTTTGGGAACCTTTTATTATTCATTTTATTGATGGAATCCCATGATTGGTTATGACCAGGTAACCGCTAAAGGACCAAAAGGTTGGTCGTTCTCAGGGTTGTTCTTTTATTCATTCTAGCTCGAACCAGAGGTAAGAAAACTGCACCCCAAGTGTGACATGCGTGGATATTCATGAAGCATGCTGGTTGTGTAAATATGGACTTGGATTGAATATGGAATGTTTAGCATATGTTGCTCACTTGTGCATGGTACTGACTCATTAGTCAGATTTGGCAAAGGTGCTAGTATCAACTGTGAAGCTGTGACTTATTAGTCAGGTTCGGCAGTTGTACTGGGCACTGGTCATGTTGAGCTGACTCATTAGTCAGGACGGCCTTAGCGTGTTAACGCAAGCCAACAAGATTAGATCTAATCGACTATCAGCATTGAATGACTCAAAGAGCATTAATGCCAGACCTACCCCGAGGGTCGATGAATGAAATAAGCGCTTGGAGGCTAGTGGCTTACCTAGCAGCCACTCTCCCACTTGAAACAACGACATGCTTGTCAATCACTCAGTATGGTTTACCAGAACCTGTTGAAGGCTAGTGGCTTACCTAGCGGCCACTCTTCCATTTGAATTACTGACTTGCTTGTCAGTCACTCAGTATGGTTTATCAGGACCTCGTGTGATGTTCACTCATTTGTTTGAAAGATTTATGCTCAGTGTGGTTATAATGATAATCATTTGATAATGTTCATGTAAAGTGTTATGTTTTCTTGCTGGGCTTTGGCTCATGGGTGCTATGTGGTGCAGGTAAAGGGAAAGAAAAGCTCACCTAGCCTTGAGTGGAGAGCTGATGTGGTGATGTGTACATATGCGGCCGCTTGACCACCGCGGCCAAGGAGTTCTCAGAGGAACTAGGGGGTTTACCCTGTTTTTGCCGCTTAGGTCGGCGGGATTGTAAATTTGAAACAGTAGTGACCTTTTTGTACTGAGAACAACTTGTAAACGTTTTGTTTAGCTCTGTAGAGCAGTTTGTAGTGAAAATCTCCATTTCCTTTTTATTGATTTTATACCTTAACCTATTAATTACACTTAGAGCACGTTTTTTATCAAAGGACTTGGGTAGCGAGTCAAATTTCCGGTCCACCGTTCACCGTAACTATTCTGGGGTAACCAGGGCGTTACATTGCCAATCCACACTTGCTAGAGCATATAATAGTGTGTATAATGGAAAGCATTGACACATTAATCTAAGACATGAATATGTGAGAGAATTAATTAAAGTTGGAATCATATCGATCTCATATGTTAAGACAAGTGAGAACTTAGCGGATCCATTTGCAAAACTTCTTGTGAGAAGGTTAGTAAGTTCTAATTCAAAAGGGATGGGAATGAAACTCCTAGAATAATAGATTCACCATTGATGGAAACCCAACTCTCAACTTGTACAAATCAAGAAAAAGAGTTCAATGGGTAAGAACAAGTCATTGATAAGTGAATAGTTTCAACACTAAAATTTATGATGAGTTCCATTCGAGATGGTTAGTATTGGTTGCTATCGAGTTAGGGTTAAGCCTAGGGCTTTTAATGAAGTTTAGTTGAGTATAAGAAGCATCTATAAAGATAGCAAAGATGTTGTAAGAACTTTACCTATGTGGACTTAGAGGTGGTGCTGCCTCTCATGGAAGTTGGAGTTTCTTCCCGGAAAGTTCATGAAGAGATGAGCACATGGCTATGATAGTGCTAAGCGAGAAAGTAGGAAAAAAAAAAGATGTTGTGGAGGTGTATAAGGTATCACCGGTTTTATCATATGGAATATTTGGTTCAAGCTTTAAGCAACTAATGATTTCAATAAGACCTTGTGGTATTTTCACTAAGGTAAAGTTCAAACCAAAAGACACTTTATTTTATGCACCAAAACTGTTTTAAGCTAGAGAATGAGGCTTCTATTTAACCAAGTGGGGGATTTTTATGATTGGTTAAATACAAATGATAAGTGTTAAAATACAAGCAAGGTATAAACACTTAGTAAATTCACATAATGAAGATGTGAATTTTGAGCTTCAATTATAGGCACTTATAAAATGTAATTTTGGGTCCAAAGTGATGCATGAGAGTATCTAAGGGTTCCCAAAATGTTTGGTAGCATTTAGAGCATTTTAGGACATTTGGAAGTGTCCAAAATCAGAGAGGGTGGCAATACATTGCCACCCCCAACTGTCGAGGCATCGTTTGATGCCTAGGGCTTCAAGAAACCCTAACAAGCGATGCATCGCCTACTGCAGAACGTGAAATTACATAAAATGCTCATAATGACGTGTTTTCAAGTCTAATCCTATTGGTTAAACCTAATGACGGTGCCTACTCTATATACGGGTCAAAATAATGTTTTAGAAGACTTAATCACTCTCTCCAATCTCTCTCTACCTCCAAGAATCTCTATTTTTTCTCCAAGAACTCTCAAAGAAAGTGCTTGACTTTGAGAGTTGAAGGCTTGTTCAATCTCAATCCTCATTACCTCAAAAGAAGGCCTCAAGTATCCATGGTGCCTAGGAAATAGAGTATTAGGACAGCATTTTGCAAAGTGTATAAGCCTTAGTGTTGTGTTTTTGGTTTGCTCAAACTGGTGGTTTTGTCTAGGGTTTTTGAAGCTTCATAAAAGTTGAAGATCACCATTAATCTACTTGGGTTTGCAAGTTCTTTCTCAATCTCTTTTTAGTCTCTGTCAAACCAATTTTTGTGTAGATTCTATATTTTGAGGTGGTGTTATCTCACTCTCATCCAACAGTTTAATTGTTCCAGCTGAAGCCATTCCTTCTCCAGTAAGGCCATATAGGTGTTTAGGGCTCCAGATCTCATACAGAAAACTTCATCCGTTCAAGGGTAGTTTTGAAAAGGATGTTTACGGAGGATTCGTGATCTATGATTGTTCTAACAATGATCATATTGGAAATTTGGGCCTCTATCACCAAAAGGTCATTTTATGAGAATTTGACATGTGTGGCATCCTCCTTGGTGAATGTTATGGGCTACATTCATACCGAGGTATTTTAGGAGTGCGCTCCTTGATGGCCAACACCTCACTCCCGGTTTATGAAGTGTCCGAGCATAACGTTCTAGTGCCTTTCTACTTTCACCGGCCATGTGTGCTCCTCATCAGATCATGTATAAACGACTAGCTACATGGGCTGGTTGTAGTGGTTATGCTGGTGCATCGAAATTGGGTGCAATAGCCTGATTTTTTTCGACAGGACGTCGAACATACCTTCTCATGGCTTGGTGATTTTGGCAGATGAGAAATTCAATTTCATCCTTAAGTTGTTTCCCATTGGTGTCATGTTCGTAGTCGTTATGAAAGCGACAGAACTTGTTCGTGTCTCTCTTACTTATATCTTTCCTAATATTATTTGGCTTTCTATAAGGCACTTCAGCCTATGTAGCTTGAAAGAATTATGCCTGTGACCCCCAGAGCATATAATAGGTGGTAAAATGAGGATTGTACTCTCATGGCTTATCATTGGATATTGCTCATTTGTTATCATTATTGTTGCCACCATTCTGGTTTTTCTTACTACCATTACCATTGGTTGTCCGGTTTTGGTTAGATGTACCAGTATTTTTGGTTGGAGCTATATTGGTGCCTGATTGGTTGGCATGATTTTCTCTTCGAATAGCCTATTCTAGCTTAATAAACTTGTATGCTCAATTTAGAAATTCCCTAGTTGAGTAGACGGTATTTCTTCTGAGATCAATCGATAGGGGACCTTTTACTTGGAACCCAGCCATGATGGCCATCAGCTTTCCATCATCACTAATTGTTTTCAACCTAGCAGCTTCCTGCATGAATTGTTGTACATAGTCCCTAAGGGGTTCATTAGGCCCTTGCTTGATGTCAACAAGGTCGTTGAGTGATATCGCCCAATAAACTCCTAAGCGATCGCAGTAGTAATCGGACTATGTCGTATCCACAGAGAGGCAAACACAACTAAAGATTAGATCAGTAAAGTTAAAGATAAAAATAAAGTATAATTGAAGAGGTGGATTTTGTAAAATTAAAATGATATACTAGAGAAATTGATCGGATAAAGAGCATGGCAAGGTAGAAATGCAGTGCTGTAAATCCTATTCTAATATTGATATTAATTCAAAACACAATTGTAATTCTACACCATTAATTGCAACTGGAAGATGGATATGTCAACAACACAAATTAATTAATCTAGATTAAATTGAATCTAACTCTCAATTTCATAGCATATCATATTATATATCCAAGAGCGACAAAATACCACTGGTAGAATGCAGTAAAAGACATACAATATAACAAATATACTAAAATAAATTAACAATCTAAGTTACATAAGAAAAGCATGACTGAACTTATGTAAAAGATGTTAAATAATTTTAGAAAATAAATTAGAAGATGAGAAACAAAATAATTAATGAGATATGAAGATGAAGCATAAGAAGAATCAATATCACTATTGAGAATGAGAAGTACAACAACCACACTCTAACCTCCCCAATATTCCTAAAATAGTTCACTCATTTTTGTCACCTAAAACAAGCAAAACTAAGCTAGAAATAAGAAAAGAAACAAAATAACAAAGTGTCTTTTCCACTCTAAAATATGATGATTTTTTCCCTACATTTAACTCTCTATTTATAGTGAAAATAGGACCCAAAATGTGTAAAATCATGTATAAAATAGTGGGAAAGTGGCTACAAAACTGATGGAAGTGGGACAAGTGGTGTTGGGTCGTGGGGGACAGCTGGGCGATGTGGCAGCAGCTGGTTGGCTCTGCAGGCAGGCATGGCAAGCGGTCAGGCGACATGGGACCGTGTCAGGAGGCAGTGGCAGCTGGTGGGACCCATGGGACAAGCGCGTCAGGTGGCAGGCGTCAGGCAGCTCGCGTCAGCAGCTCAGCTTGGCTCCGTGGCATGGCTTGGACACGTGGGCACTGCTAAAAGCTTGGGCCTGGACTCGGCCTAGGCTTATTTGGGCCGTTTCATCTTCAAAAATACCATTTTTTCATGATTTCTTTAATTAGAATTCTTTCTTTCTTCTTTATTTTTCTTTGTGTCAAAATACATTTTATTTCCTGAAAAATTGAACACAGATTAAATTAAAATTAATATTTTCAAATTTACAATAAATACATGAAAATATTAATTAAAACTTGATTAATTTTAAAATTTAAGACTAATAAAATGATTTTTTTGAGCACTAATCATTGAACTCACCAGGTGGGATACGAGCAGCGAAGAATTGTGAGTAGAAGAGCCTCACAAATGTATCCCAGGATGTAATGGTTCCTAGTTCTAACTTGAAGAACCATTGTTGAGCATAATCAACTAGGGTGGCAAGGAAAATCTTGCAACAGACTTCATCTCTTACTCCTTGAAGATATGTTTGTATTTCAAAATTGTTGACGTGTGAAATGGGATCTTCTCTTCTTGTATATATTTTCCAAGTTGACATCTTGAACATGGGAGAGATTGTAAGAGCATTGATTCATTCTGAGAAAGGAGATCCTTTCCTTCCCTCAATATCAATATCAGTGAGTTTTGGAGCGATCAGCTCCCAAACCATCTGAGTGGGGGCATCTAGCTGTGCTTGGATTGCCGGAGAAACTAGTGACACAGTTACTGGAGCAGCAACTGGGATTGCAGCAGCTGCTACTTGTGGTGCAGGTGGCATTACTGGTGCAACAAGTCTTGCAACATTGGAACCATTTCCTTCCCGGAGCTGGTCGAGGACATCTCGCAGGTCGAGCCCTCTGTTCCAAGTGTATCGAAGATGCTTCCTCGTCTAGGTCACCCTTACATTCTGGCTATCTGTTTGAGGAGGGCCAGAATGTGGTCTTTTTGGATAGTTCGCTGGCTCTTGTTGCCTTGGTGGGACAACGGTCCTTCAGGCTACACATTTTCCCTAGGTGGGATATCTTGAGGCCCAGGTGGCCTTGGCAAAACAAACTGTCCTCTTGGGTGCCCATCATTGCGATTATTGTTGTAATATTGATAATAACAGGGTTGGCAGTATCGACTATCCCCCTCATCATTATCATAACCATCCATATATCTTGTTTTATAGTTGTTACTGGCTTCTTGATCATTCCTCCTATTTCTTCTGTGAGGATGACCATAATTGTATCCAGCATGTTGAGGTGGCTGGCCTCGGTTCTGGCCAGCTGGTCTTTCATTCCTTGGCTGTCGGAATTGCTGACCATCTTCAAGATTAGGAGGTTGGCCTTCCTGTGAGGTTGCACGCCTCGGTTGTTCATTAGCAGGCTTTCCAGTTCCAGACACTTGTCTAGCACAGCCTTGCTTTCTGTTGGGCATCACTTGCTCGTCTTGATGAAGCAGTCATTGCACCCTGGGCTGAGCCCCCCTATTGGAGCATTGGCTCCGAGTTTTCCCAGGAGGGACTACTTGATCCTGAGACCGCGATGGTTGAGCAGGTCTTGGAGCCTGACCAGCTGGTCGTTGGGCTTCAGGATTTTCCTGACCAATGTTTTCAGGCAAAGGATTCACTGGTCAGGATCTCGCTGCTTGATTCTGTGACAAGATGGCCTCTAGCAACCTTGCTGCCACAGCATTGCGACGATCAGCTTTCTCTTGTCGGGCCTCAAGGGCTCGTTGCCTTTGATCTAACCAGGCTTGAAAATCTTGTCTTTGTTTGTTGAGGGCTTCTAATATAGCTTATTGAGCTGCTACCTGACTCTCATGCATGACAACGAATTATTCTTACATCTGTCCCATGACCCCTTTCAGTTGTTCAAGGTCGGGGTGCAGATCTTCTCCTAACTCCACATGGGGCTCATCATGCCCAAATGTGGCTGGTGGAGGCAGATTTCCAAGAGGAGAAATTTGATGAGCGAGGCGCAAAGGAGGGATCTGATTGCTCGAGGGGCAATCAGAATGTCCAGTGTTAGGGTTTCCCCCTTGTGGTTCTTGACTCTGGCTTTTAGTAGTCATAGCCATTATTTCAGACGGATCTAATGAAGTAAAATCTTGGATTTCAGCTCTCAATGAAAGAACCAAAATGTTGACCAGAGTTTTGGTGAACGAAACTAAGTCAATATGAACGACATAAATAAATTTAAAGATCTGAAATCAAGTAAACGACACAAAGAATTTATAGTGGTTCGACTCGAAGAGTTGGTAATGACCTATGTCCACTTGCACTTATATTAATTAAGAAGGTCCCAGACCGAAGATCAAGAAGAAACATGGTTCAACTGAGTTTCTTAAGCCTGAGAGAGAATACAATTTAGTAAGGTTTTGTATGTAAAGTTCGCACAAATTCAGCTTAGAGATAATGACTGAAAGAGATCTCTATTTATAGAGTCTCTTATTGGGCTATGGACCTTTACAAATTAATCTAGGCCCTACACGTGTTGTGTGAGATTGTTATAACTAATTTCACATTCAAATAATACTGGAGAAATACATTCAAATATCAATTGCATGAATATCTTGGGATATTTCACAAAATCTCGTGAAATTCGGATCCTTAGGTGAAATTATCTTGCATATCGAGCAGGGTCTGTCTCCGAGCAGCTGCAATAGAGAGCACTTACTTGCTCCTTCTCGAGCAGGATACTTGGACCAAGCAGATTATGATTTCATATTCTGTTATGGCTTCCTCGAGCAACTATCTCATTTCGACCAGCTCTTAACGTTTGATGTCATTTATTGTCACGTGTCATCTTCAAATGTCACGTCACCAAGTCCAAAATTGGGTTAAACAAAAGGTAATGCCATTTTTTCATTTTCAAAATTTAAAATAATATAAATTTTATTACTGCTATAGTAGTACCTTTATTTTATCTATGTTAAACTATAATTGTAGCACATGGCTTCCACCACTATTATTTCTATAAGAAAAATTGCTCGGTAGTAATTGTTTTTAATTACTATCTATATGTATTTTTAGTATTTTCAGTACATTAAAAAACTACAACTGCATTTTTTTACATACCTCTAAGAAATTCCTGATAATTCAGGATACCGAAATCATGATTTAAATAACTTAATGCATACATGTTTGTTTTGATATTTATACGTGTGTGCAACATGCTGATTGAATCCTTATTTCCAAATCTTAAATTATCTAGAATTTCCTCAAAATTTGTTGGAAGTCTCCTGCAACTATATTATATATCGTCGTGTAAAAAAAATTAAGTTAAAACTTATTCATATACCGAAATATCAAAAGTACATATGGTAGTGATTAAAATCAATCCTACTATAGTGGTAATCTTTATATAATTACCTTATTTATAAGGTCAAAGATCTGTTTTTCCTAATTTGCTTTATTAATACCATAAGGAAAGGAATAATAACGTGACTCGAGTGGTGTTAGAAATTTTATCAAGCCGGATAAGACTGCTATAAATATAATTAAATAGATCTAAATAAAGATAGACAATTTAGTCTTGTCCCCACAAAAAGCAATTAATTATTTAAAGTTTGATACAAATTCTATAATCACAACATTAATTCGTAACCACAACATTTGAATATTTTACAAGCACAAATTTAAAAAAAAAAGTGACATTAACAAAAATCTAATTTAATGAGCCACAATTATTGTTTAAGAGGCCGAAGGATTAATAAATTGGATAAATATTATTTTTTGTGAAGGCGCTTGAGGGCAAAGACAACAACCAATAGAAATGCAAGGGCTCCAAGGGCAGACACCACAAAAGCAGCAGCTGCTTGGTGACAAAACTTGCCAAACACATTGCAAACCTTATTCCATTTCACATGTGAATTTCCTTGGAAACCCATCAGCCCGATGCTCACTGCCGCACCGTTGCTAGAGAAGAGCAGTGCTACCATCACTATGTCAGCCACCTCAATTGCAAACCCAATACAACTCTTCTTTCCACCGCGATTCCCCATTGAAAGAATTAGAGAAATTACTGCATACGCACATGCAATGGCATGCGCCACCACGAAGTACCTAACCATCACCAATAAACATACCCTCGTTAGTAATCTTTAATCTATCACTGTTTCAATAAATGGACAGAGTTAGTCCAAACAAAATAAATTAAATATTTGTTTATATATAAACACATCCATATTTGTTTTCAACTATTGTTATTTAATTACAATATTTTAAAGTTTATAAACATAACAATTTTTATTTTATTTTTAAAGCTTGAGTTGTGCTTAAAAAATAAAACAAGGCATGAGGCTAAATATGTTAAGAAATACATATAGTTTGCTTTCGTTAAGAAATTAATAATTTTTTGTTTTTCTTTCTTTTGTCGAGTAGTGTAATCAAGTCTCCTAAAAAAAGGTGTAATTAAGAGGAAGGTGTGGGAATTATAGACCCCGCATACTCATATTGTTTGGTTGGGTAGAACAGCTAATTTGATGTGGCATGTGACTGTGGATTACTGACTTTTTATAAACTCAATTTCGAGGCAATTAATGAGACTTAACAAAAAACATGATAAAGGTAACACAAAGTTTCTTTTTTTTTTAAAAAAAAAAAAAAAGTAACGCATAATTATGGTATCCCAAAATCATAAATAACATAAATGTAACTTTGAATTGGACGATGACTATTAAAAAAAATAATAAATAATATTCCTATCCATTAACTATCGTTACACTGCCTACCTCATAAAAATATTAATTAGAGAAAAATATATATATATATACACACACACTACTATAATACTTTTTTTTTACAATAATAAATTATTTTTTTATTTTTGACAACTCATTATTTATAATTTTAAATTTATTTATATAATAATGTACATTGTAACTATTTAGAACATTTTACAAATTTTTAAAAAATTCTAAATAAATTATGGTGTCAAAAATAAAATTCAAACAATTTATTACACAAGTGCTTATTTTTTTGTATAAGCGTGTAAAAATTAATTATTTGAATTTTTTTTTCGACACTGTAAATTATTTAGAATTTCTTAAAAATTTATAAAATATCTTAAATAATTACGGCGTACACTATCATATACAAAAATTATTGAAGCGTAGAAAATACAAACTCACTACCCCAATTTTGTAAATAAAAAAATAGATGCAGTGCTACCTATATATATATATATATATATCCATATATACTATTAATAATAATACTAGAACTAGCATTGTTTTTGCAAATTAGCTGTTCTTTTTTAGTAACTTAAAAAATTAACTAACAAATCAAAATTATCTTCATAACTACGCTGCTTAACTAAATATCAATTTAGTTTTTTTTTTTAACAAATCTATTTAGTATTTTTAAAAACCCTGTTTTATAATTAGAATGTAAAAAATGATGAAAAAAATATATATAATTAGTTATTTTTTAAAGTAAATTATTTTTATATTATTCAATGGATATTTTCATTATATCTCAATAAAATACTCTTATGTGTACATAGAATGGTGCGTTCTTCTGACCCCTTTGTGATATGTGAAGTAACTTTTTTGTATTATATTAAACACATTCGCATAAAAAATAAAAATAAAAGCTAAGGAATATACTAAAAAAATTGTAAAAGCAAATACTAAAAAACAAAAGAAAAGAAGGATACTATAGTTGAACATTGAAAAAACAGTACTCTTCCCAAGACAAAATATGCTAGATGTTATGTATTGACTCAATTTTCCCTCTCATCTATAATATTTTGTCATATAATTGACCCAACCCAAACTATGAGTAGATCGGTTTTATATTTTAAAATTTTAATTAATTAGTTGTTTTTGAATAAATAAAATAAAAATAAAGAGAAAAAAATTATATATTTCTTTTAAAAAAAGTGATTGTATCACCTCTAAGATTGAATAGAAGTAAGCTTATTCTCTAACTAAGAACATACATGTTCAGCTAAAATATGAGTCATTTTGTTATATGTGGTTGTTTTTTACAATAATTTTTTTGGTTTAAAAAAACAAAACAAATATTTTAATAGTATCACATGTTAAATATTTTTAAATTATTATTTATAAAAAAATGGGAAAAGGAGGAGAAGAACTTACTTGAAAGCAGACAAGTAATACCACTTGGCCGGAACAGGAACATTGATGGGTGGGAGAGAATCCAGAAGCTTCATAGCAACCACTTTGGTTTGCTTGTCAACTCCAAGAATGACAGCAGCCGATAAGCAAAACACAAACGCCAAAACCCTAAGCAGACCCTCACAACCACCGGCTCCTCTCTTGTTAGCCACCTTCACTTCTTTCTCCACCCCCTCCACGCCCCCATAACTTTTGCTCTCCATTATAATATTTTCCCGAGAAACAAACAGATTATTATTTTCTCTCTTCTCTTGACACCTTAAGAAACTGGCCTGAGATATATAGAGAATATTGAAAGATATGAGAAGAGAGAAATTATGTTACAAACTCTATCTCTTCGGAGTTAGCAGTTTGGAAGATTTATATTAATAGACATAACGCACATGTACTGGGTTCATATATTTTTTTTAGACCTTTTATTTGGTCTTATTATTTTTTTGTCCTGTTATTTTTTAAATTTAGTATGGTGTAAAATAGTTCAAATACATTCTTAAATCTGTGAGGTATAAAAATTTTGATAAATTATTTATAATTTTTTAAAAATTTGAATATAATCTTATTTTGACGAATATAAAAGTTTTGATAAATTATTTATAATTTTTAAAAAAATTTGATCATTTTACAAAATATATGGTTGAAAATATAATTTGTCAAAATTACGTATACAAATATGATAATAGCACATAATATAGGTTGAAAAGATATAAACTTGTATATTTATATATATTGTGTTAATGTGAAAGGTCGCTATATGCATTAGTTAGGCTAGGGATAGGGAGAGATTTTTTTTTTTTTGAATTATTTGAGAGAAAATAAATGAAGGCTTGAAATATTGGGTAAGTGAAAGGGGTCCGTCTTTCTCCAGAGACGTTGCGGTGAAGTAATGGTCGGCCATGATCATCAAGTATTATTAATAAAAACCTTTAAATTTGGCCATTCTCAATTAATTGGTCACTATTAATAGAAATATATATATATATATTTATATACCTAGTGAGGAAGAGGCACAAATACTTTTATTTGGGGTTCTTTGTTATTAATTAAATATCTTTTGTTGGAGAATTACTTTCAATTTTATGAAAATAATTATTGAAAATATGATTTTTGAATAATTATTTATGTTTTTTTTATAAAATATTATATACAAAACGTTTGGAAAGTACATTTGCTTAGTTTTATTTATAAAATTTATTAATTATTTTTATTAAATGTATATGATTATCATATGAATTTCAAATAAATAAATAATATTTATAAAAGAATGACATAAATATATTAAAAAAAAAATTAAACCAAAACATTATTTATGCTTTTTAAAAATTTATATATATAATATGATAATTTTTTAGATCACAAACTATCATATTTAAGGTACAAAATATTAATGATATTATTCAAATTACACCTTAATAATTGGAGAGCAACCTTGTTTATTTTTTATAGAAGATAAATGTTTAAAAAAAAATAACATGTTTTTTTTTAAATATAAATGATAATTTTTTTAATAAAAAATTAAGATTATGTATTATATATTATTGTTATAATGATATTTTATAATATTTAAATTTATATTAATATAAGTATTTAATATCTAGTTTTCTATTAAATATTATTATTATTATTATTAGTATTATAATAATAATAATAATAATAATGCTACACCCAAATTTCGACACAGTCATAAATGAGCCTCGAAATGTAGATTCGTAAAGCAGAAGCTCGAAAATGACAAGCAGTGACTGGACACTTGTATAAATTTTCATGATTCCTGACTTGATCTTGTTGGTGATCGAGCACAAGTTTAGGAGGCTCGAGCTTAAGCCTCAAGCTCGAAAGAACGAATCTTCTCTGATGCATATGGTTGTTATTCGAGCCTTAGTTGCAAGCTCGAAGATGTTGGTCTCCAAAGATTGAGCTTGATGGAATCATTGGCTAATGAGGAGGCTAACTAGAATAACGAGCTCGAAGTGTTAGTCGATCTCGAAAGCACGTAAACCTTGCGTTCGAGGTCAGCAATGCGTTTTGCACACAACAACTGTTAGGAGATCCCTATTCCTTAGATATATGTTTTTATCTGATATTAAATCCCAATTGTCATGGGATATTATGTAATTAATGCATTTATTTGTATTTATTTTAAATTTGAATGATTGATTGTAAATTCTCGAAATAAGGAGAAGATATTCTGTCAACCAGGTCTATAAATAGCTTGGGGAATTTCATTTGTAGACATGCACAATATTGTATTGAAAATACTTTGTTGAATTGCTTTGAAAAAGCTTTGAGAGAGTATCACGAATCAATAATATTGACTCGTGGACTAGGCAGATTTTAACTACTGAACCACGTAAAAATCCTACTGTTCTTTCCTTATTTCGTAAATCTTTGTTTAGTGTTATTCAGATTTAAGTTGACGAAAAACGGTGTCAACAAATAATATTTTATAATATTTGAATTCATATTGTTTCACCCAAATTTCGAGAATGAATAAATAGCCTCGAAATGTAGGCTTGAAAAAAATAAGCTCGAAAATAACAAGTGTTGGCAGTACACATGTATAAATTGACATGATTCTAGATCCGCTATCAGTTATCAATACCTGAGCATGAGTTGTATTGTTCGAACCTTAGTTGCAGGCTCGAAGGTATTAGTCTCCGAAGGATGATTCGATGAAACCACTAGGTGAGGAGGAGGCTGACTGGAATAACAAGCTCGAAGTCTAGATCAGTCTCCAAAGCGCGTCAACCTTACGATCGAGCTCAGGAACGCGTTTTCCTCGCAACAGCTGTTAGGAAATCTCTATTACATAGGGATTTGTTGCTATCAGATATTAAATCCCACTTATCATGGGATATTATGTAATTAATGTGTTTATTTGCATTTATTTCATAATTTGAATGATTGATTATAACTTCTCAAAAGAATGGGAAGATATTGTGTCAATCAGACCTATAAATAGCTTAGGGAATTTCATTTGTACTCAGGCACAAAATTGTACTAAGAATATTCTGCCAAATTGATTTCTAAAAAAGCTTTGAGAGAGTATCAAGATCAATAATACTGACTCGTAGACTAGGCAGATTTTAACTGCTGAACCACATAAAAAGTTTTGGAGTTTTTCTATTTTTTATGAAATATTGTTTAGTGCTCTTCATAATTAAGTTGACGAAAAACGGCGTCAACAGTTTAGTGCTTTCGTTGAGAGCATTAAACAAATCTTTGTATTGTTTGATCAAAAACCTTTTGTATAACATCAATGGCCGCCACAAACAATCCACGAACTAGTGGACAACCATTCCCACAAATCCCTGAATAACGAACTCCTCAGTCTAAGAACCATTCACAAAGGCTTGGGAAGCAACCTATGACAGATCAGGGCCCGGATGAGGGAAGGGCGTCATCTAACTCCAGGGAGCCACCTGCTCCAACCCACAGGCCCGATGAGGATCTCTATTATAACCCCGAGAGGTGCGTGCCCATTTTGGAACCAGAGAATCACTAAATGTGCCAACAGTTGGCCAAAGCCACACGGCGTAATGAAGAATTGATTAGGCAGGCTGCCGAGGCCCAAGCACCTCCTTGGAGGACTAGAGGGCGTCCTTACGGGAGTACGACCGCCAACATGGCCGAACAAAGGGCCCAGTAGACCCAGCCAAGGCCCAGGGCAAACACCAGCAATGATTGCCTTGAGAGGAATACTCAAACTACTATGGCTAGTAATCCTACGGTGAGTGTAACTGCAGGAATGGGGAATAATCGAGCTCCCTCAGTAGCTCAGAACACTAACCCCGAGCCTATCAGGAATAACCCGGAGTCAGTCCAAGCCAATTATGGACCTTCTACGCCCAACAATGGAAGGCCCCCACCGTCGCATATAAGGCATCCTCCGTATCCAATAAGGCCCCCATCTCCAATTCGAGAGGCACCCCAACCGGCTTCGAATAGCAACCGGACAGAGGAGCGGGCACCTCAAAGACCTTCTCGAAGTGGCAGTTGAGACAGGAACCACAGAGCTCGACTCGAACACGGGGCGAGCGAGAGGCTCCCCGAGGACATAGGGTATCCTAGCCAGCAGGAAGTCACATGTCGAGGTCACAAACAAATGGAGCGAGAAGGCTAGTGGAAGATCCACCTCGCAACCATCGAGCCACACAAACAAGAGAAATGCTAGTTTCATGAGGGGAAGTTTGGACCTCAGTAGGTCAGTGAGTGTATATAATATCGAACCCAGGAATACTGAGAATTGCGAGAACAACAATGTAACGCCCTAAACTCCAGGGACCGTTACGATGCACATTGCAAACAGTGCTAAACTCGCTAATCGAGTCATTTGGCCATAAACGTGTAACTAAGTATGATTAGCAGTTTAGGGATTAAAAAATTTGGTTAAGATATAACATTTCATTAGAACGTCTATTATATATATTGGGATCCCAAAAATATAATTTAGAGGTCTATTACAAGAAAATATTTACAACTAGCCAATCTAAGCGGCAAAACAGGGTTTAACCCTAGTTCCTCTTCAAACCTCGGCCGTGGTGGTCGAGCAGCTGCATATGTACACATCGTCACCTAAGCTCTCCAACTCAAGGATGGTCCAGCTTTCTTTTGACTTTACCTGCACCACATAGCACCCGTGAGCCGAAGCCCAGCAATAAAACTCAATATGCTCATGAACAATCATATTATGATATCAAATCTTATCTGGCATGCCTAGCAAACATAGCTTTATTCAAGCATGCAAATAAATTCAAACAATGCTGGGGAATCAAGGATAAGAAATCATGCCCTCATGATTGGATGAATATCAAGTCATTCCTAATCAGTTGAGTGTTTCAACACTTGAGGTTCTGGTAAACCATACTGAGTGACCAACAAGCAAGTCACTACAGGGCTCAGTACCCAAAGCAATGCACATGATGATCAGAATGATCATACAGAGCTTATAGCTCTGAACAGATGAGTGAATATCACTTTGAGGTTCTGTTAACCATACTGAGTGACTAACAAGCAAGTCACTATGGGGCTTAGTGCCCATAGCCGTGTAACGAAAATGTTACCTGGGCTTTCCTGCAATGGCTCTAATCAGATGAGTGACTGATGGGTAGTCAATAGCTTAAACAGATGAGTGACTGATGGGTAGTCACTAACTTAAACAGATGAGTGACTGCTGGGCAAGTCACTAGCTTAAACAGATGAGAGACTGATGGGTAAGTCTCTAACTTAACAGATGAGTGACTGATGGGTAAGTCACACAAGCAATTTTTAGTTTTCATCGAACTTGAGGTCGGTCCGGCATTAATGCTCTTGTTGAGTCATCTAATGCAGAATGTCGATTAAATCTAATCTTTTATCGGCCTTGCATTCATGACGCTTATGTCGTTACTGGCTCCCAGGTCGATATCACACGACCAATGCCAAATATGAGTGATCAGGGCCATGCACAAGTAAGCAATGCTACCAAACATATATCATATGTCTAATATCCAAATACAGGGCATTCAACATGCTTACTTAACAATTACTAGCACAATTAAGATCATGCATACACATAGAGGCTCAAGCTCTGAACAATCTCATATTCAACATTCATGGCATGCCTTAATCACATGTTTCTCGTGCATCACATGCATCATATTTAAACATCCAACATGCATAAAGAATAGCCATGCATGTCACATATGGGGTGCAGTTTTCTTACCTTTGGTCCAAGCACAGGTTACCAGTAAACGAGCCACAAGCACGATCTCGATTCCAAGCCTCTAGTGATAACCTAGTCACAACCATAAACTTTGATCCAATGAGTTCAAGTTCTAAAACCAATCCTGGAACCAAAACCTAGCCTCCAAGACATCAAACTCCACCAATCTGGGTAGTAGGAACGATCCCGAGGCCTAAAACCAAGTTCCCGAGGTCAAAACGCTCAAACGGGCTCAAAACCAACCAAGGGTTGCGGCCCTAACACCTTGAGCCATGGCCCCCAGCCACTCCAGGAGCAAGGGCCGCAATGCCCTACACCTAGGGCCGCAGCGCCCAGCAAGGCCAACAAGCTCCCACCAGCTTCTTCGAACTAGGGCCGCGGCACCCAAGAACAGGGCCGCGGTCCCCAACCCAGAACCAGCCATAACCCCGATTTTAACCTTTTAAAACCTCCCAAAAACATATCGAAACATCTCGAAACTCAAAAATCAAAGTTCCCAAGCACCCCCATCATCCAAAACCAACAAAACCCAAGTCTCAAATCTAACAAAAACTCATCAAAACACAAAATCCAATTCAAGCTTAAAAACTTTAAAAACTTAAAACTTGAATTACCTCCAATTGAGTTGTTTCCAACTAAATCCTCTGACTAATAAGCTTCTAATCTTTCCTAGAATCAATATGCCTCAATCCTCTCTTGAATCTGAGTCCTAGAACTCAAGTTATCTTCGAAAATGCGATCGGGAGACGAAAATGGAACTTTGAGGAAGAGAGAACGTACAGAACATCCTTTTATTCTTTTAAAAGGTTACTTCAAGCTTAAGTATCCTCAACCAAAACCTAACACTTGGGGTCCCGAAAACACCCCCGGGGACAAAATAGTCAAAACCTCTAGAATTTCCCCCTGATCTTACTAAGTCTCAATTTATCACCAAATATTAATTCCCATTACCCAACAACCCGGTAATGCTCTAAATACCCCTTGACTCACTTCAAGTCAAGAATAAATCCCGTTGTGACTTTCCCACTAGCTTACCTCCTAGGATCATCTTGTGATGAGTAACCCTGGCATAACCAAATAATTATAAAGCACCACACACATATCACATATATGCCAACACATGCCCAAAATGGCCAAAATATGAAAATCGCCCAATTACTCAGAAATGAGTTCACATGCATATTTAATACACCTAAACATGCATATTATCATTTATAACACAATAAATCAATTATGGCCCTCCCGACCTCCTAATCAAGGTCCTAAACCTTATTAGGAAATTTGGGGCATTAAAAACAACGCTAATCTTCGAGATCATTTGAATCAAAAACCGAGGGCAGGCTAACCCTTCAAACCCAGATTTACGGGCACATATGAATAGCCAAAAAGAGCCCATGCAGACAATATATGGGAATCAGTACAATCCTATACTGGGGCAAGGAGCTGGAGTTTTCACAAACAATAACCAGCTACCCCAAGTGCAAGCTCAACCTCTGGGGGACTTGGTCCAAGAAAAAATTAACCAACTCAAAAGAGCATTTTGACTCCTGCAAGATTAAGGAATAAGGACAAGGCAGATGACTCCGATGAGGAGCTTGAGCCTTTTGCTTCGCACATATCGAATACTTTGTTTCCTTACGATTTTAAGATACCCCACATGGCTCATTTTGACGGGAACTCAAACCTGTACAACCATCTGAGTATGTTTAACACAATCATGCGCACTAGCAATGTTGGTTACGAGCTCAGGTGCATGTTATTTCCAACCACTCTGACGGGACCAACAAAAAACTGGTTCGACCAGTTCCGAAGGCATTCGATCTCATCTTGGGAAAAATTAGAAAAAGAGTTTAAGAAACAATTTAAGGTCATGGTAGGCGTCAGACCTGAAGCCTCGGTCTTGACTAATGTTAGACAGCAACCAGGAGAGTCATTAAAAAGCTACCTGGCAAGGTTTAACATTGAGGTAGCATGAGCTCGCAATATCGATGACAGTGGTCATCTTATTACAATACGAGCTAGGATATTGCCAGGAAGTCCCCTTTGGGACGATATGCAGATGAAACCTATAAGGACCATAATCGAGTTCAACAAAAGGGATCAATGATTCGTCAATGTAGAGGAGGCAATGTCAGCCTTAAAACTGACCCCTCAACCTATTATAACTACAACAATGAATGTTAACTTAGCCTCGACCTCGGCTACCCCTTAAACGTGTCGACCCTCAGGAGACAACCCTTCAAAGAGAAAGAAAAATGAAGGGAATAACTCGAAGGTGGACGGGGGAAAAAAAAAGGAGATAAGTATTTCTCCATTTACACGGTTTATACCGAGCTTACTGAAACTCGGGAAAACATCTTTATCGCAAATGAAAATAAAGTCCTGTTTAGACGACCTGACCTAATGCGAAATCAAAAAGAGAACCAATAAGTACTACAGATTCCATTGGGATATCAAACATACCACCAATGAATGAAGACAATTGAAGGATGAGATCGAAGGTCTGATCTCGATAGGATATTTTGGGCAGTATGTAAGAAACAGAAATCAGGCTCAAGCGTTGGCTGGATAGAGGGCAGCTCCTACGCAGCTTGCCCAGCAGAATATGGCCTCACGAGCGAGGGAGGATGATCGACCTCCCCCAATAGATGGGGAGGATGTGGTAACCATTTTTGGAGGACCACACCTCGCGGGATCGGGTGGAAACACCCAGAAAAGATATGTTAACGAGCTCAAGACAAGGGATGGATATCCCTACGAACCTAAACTACGAGCTCCAAAATAACAAAGGGTTGAAACGCAACCCATTACTTTTATAGAAGAGGATATGTCGCACGTTCAGTTTCCACACAACGACCCTTTGGTCATCATACTCCAGCTCGCCAACAAAAATTTGCGTCGGGTCCTAATAGATAATGGGAGCTCGGTCAACATCCTTTATAAGGCCACTTTAGAAAAGATAGGACTCGCGCTTTGAGATTTGAAAGCTTGTGTAACGACATTGTACGGATTTTCAGGAGAAAGGATAGCCAGCATAGGATCCATCGAGCTCCCAGTAACCTTGGGAGACTATCCAGTCTCGGTGACCAAGATGATGGAGTTTACAGTGGTGGACACCCCATCTGCCTATAACGTATGCTCGGGAGACCAGCACTGATCGGGTTGAGGGCAGTGTCATCCGTTAGGCATTTGGCCATCAATTTCCTGACATCTAGTGGCATTGGGACGCTGAAGGGAGACTAGCTCACCGCTCAAGAATGTTATAGCATTTCCATGAGAGGGAAGAACCAAACAAGTTCACAGACACTTATTGTTATCCGAGAAATAAGTGGGTCTGTCTTCGAAATCGACCCTAGAGTAGAAGAGGATATGGTCGATCTCAGACCAGTAGGGGAGCTTAAGGACGTAGAGCTCGATGAAAAGGATGCCACTAGGGTGGTAAAAATAGGGAAGAACCTCTCCAAGGACGCGAGATAGCAGTTAATTCACTTCCTGAGGGAAAATCAAGATGTGTTTGCATGTTCACACTCGGACATGGTTGGGATCAGCCCAAACATTGTAAGCCATGCACTCAACATAGACAAAATGTAACGACCCAAAATCACTATTAAGGCTTAAGGGCCTTGATTAGTGTGACGGGAGGGCATAATTGGTTTATGTGTGATTTAAATGATTAAATGCATGATTATTTGATAAGCATGCTTATATGATTATATGGATATGTGAAATGCATGTTTATGAGTATTAATAAGCATGTGGGCCCTGTTTTAGCTTATAAGGGCATATTTGTATTTTTGGCCCGTTGAGGGCATAAATGTGATTATTTGTGATAAATTGTTAAGACCACATTATTATATGGATGTATTTGTAGCATATGGCTCGAGGTGATCCTAGTGAGCGGTTTAGCGAAATAGTCACGGTGGGGATTTATACCCTGCTCGGGGGAGCCTAGGGGTATTTCTAGGAATTTGGGAAATATATTGGAGACTATTTGACATTGGGGAAAATAATTGGTGATTAATTGGATGACGGGATTTAAGTGATAAAAGTTAGGGACACTTGAGGAATTAGCAGAAATTGGGAGCAAATGACCAAAATGATCTTAGAGTGAATAAGAGACTTGGATTTAATTGGGAGGGCAAAAGAGTCTTTTGATTTTTAAAAGGGGATAAATGATGTATTCTGTTCATTTTAGACTCTAGTGGAAGTTGTAGAAAGGGGTAGAAGCTGAAAAGGAAAGGAAAGTAAAAGAAGGGAAAAACAGAACACTCACTTACCTCTCTTTCTCTCCCTCGCGATCACTTCCTCTCTCACTCTCCCTTGAGAATTTTTGAAGCTAAGAACTCAGAGGAAGTCTAGGCTTGATTTGGGGTGTTGATCCTTGGAGAAGCTAAGGGATTCAGTTGGAGTTGGCTGCCAATTAAGGTAAGTTTTAAAGGTTTTATCTGAATTTTCTGGGTTTGTGAGGTTGAATTGTGAATTTGGATTTTGGTTGGAAATTTAAGGACTTGAGCTTGGGGATTTAAGGAATTAAAGTCTGGAAGGGCATTGAATGCAACCTAGGGTCAAATTCACTCAACTAAGGTAACAAATTCTGACTTTGTTTATCTGGGTTTTCTGGTTTTTCTAATGAAGTTCCTGAGCTTCAAGCTCAATTCTGGTTTTATATGTTTGATGATGCTTGTGGCCAAGTTTTGATGTTGTTAGGTCATACTGGATGAGATATAGTAGATGGTAGGCTTAATTTGGAGTTTAGTTGAAGTTTGGAATGGGTCTTTGGAGCTTTGGCTCGAGAAAGTTCGAAGGAAAAACCCAGAAGTTTTGCATGTGCTAGTTGTAGCGCTAGGATAGGAGCGCTATGCTTCATTTTTTTGGGGGGCTAGCTTTCTAACTGTAGCACTGTAGCGCCCTTCTTGTGGCGTTGTAGCGCTACCCTGCCTCAAGAAATGGGTTTTGGGTATTTTTCTTAGGGTTTTTGCTTGGGGGGTCGATTCCACCACCCCGGTTTGTTGAATTAGGCTTCCCGAGAGCTTGGGATTGGTTCCAAAGTTGGATTACATAATTGAATGTTAATGAGGATTCTATTTTACTACTGTGACTTGGTGTACGCTAGGGCTCGGACAGGATTATGCTCGAGGGTCATCTCAATTAGCCAAAGCGCTCAAAATCAAAGGTAAGAAAATTGCATCCGGTCATGTGGTTTTGTTGGGACTAAGAGTTCCCTATACTTGCATGTAATATTGTAGGATGGTATTATGCCATGTGAACATGAAATAAACGGCCTAAGAGTGCCAGAATTAATATTGGCATACAAGGACGCGGCTCGGCCACTGGTAGCTGAGGTTAAGTATATAATCACTGAACTCGGCCTAAGCGAGCCGGAGTTAATGGGACAATCAGAGAGTGCGGCCTGAGGGTGTCAACCCTGGATATTGTGTGATATATTTATTGTTATTAATCTGATGATTATGGCATGTTTATTATCTGGATGATTGATTGTTGGTTTGCAGATTGATGTCATTGATTATGTGAATAATGTGACCCGCTGAGTATCTGATCGATGATTTGTGAATTGTCTAACTATTGATTATCGTTTATGCTCTGCATTATGGTTTTCTTGCTGGGACTTGGCTCACGGGTGCTAGTCCTGAGTTAATGAGCTCTGGGGCAGAATGTACATAGTCAGCTGACCGGCTGCCACAGCCGAGGGATGGTTCAAGGACAGGAGAACCTAAAGTGTCTATTTTGCCATTAGAGTGGCTTGTGGTTGTACATAAACTTTGAAATTTTGTAAACTGTCCTTTAAAACCTATTTTGGGATCCCATGTATTAAACGTTTATTTTAATGAGAAATTTTCTGTTTATGACCAAAATCTTTTAACCCTAACCTAATTACGACTTTAGGGTCATGTTTTTAACTATATAACTTGATTAGCAAGTTTTGCACCTTTATAATCACATAGTATAATGACCTTGGTTATCCAGGGTGTTACACAAAAGCTTCCCTCCAAAGAAACAAAAAAGAAGGCTCCTAGACGATGATAGGAAGAAAGCCCTGAAAGAAGAGGTCGAAAGACTAAAGGCGAATCAGTGTATCCGGGAAGCTTTCTACCCTGATTGGATAGCCATTCCTGTGTTGGTTCCGAAGCCCAATGGAAAATGATGAAATTGCATTGATTATTCAGACCTCAATAAGGCATGTCCAAAGGATTACTTTCCCTTTCCTCGAATCGATCAGCTCGTAGAAGCCACTACAGGTCACACCATCATATTGTTCATGGATGCATACTCTGGATATAACCAAATAGCCATGCATGCACCTGACCAAGAACATACGAGTTTCATGACCGATAAAGGTTTGTATTGCTACAATGTAATGCCTTTCGGGCTCAAGAACGCAGGAGCCACATACCAAAGATTAGTGAATAGGATGTTTGCCAAACAAATAGGGAATAACATGGAGGTTTATGTGGACGATATGCTAGTCAAATCCAAGCATAACTATAACCACGTGGACGACCTCGCTGAATTCTTTCCTGTGCTCCGGAAGTACAATATGAGACTTAACCCGCAAAAATGCTCATTCGGAGTATCCTCAGGAAAGTTTCTTGGATTCATAGTGAATGCTCAGGGCATAGAGGAAAATATCGATAAGATTAAGGCGTTAATCAATATGCCCTCACCTCGAAAACATAAAGATGTCCAGAGCCTAATTGGACAAATGGAGGCCCTTAGTAGGTTCATCTCGAAATCTATAGATCGGTGCCTCCCATTCTTTAACCTTTTGAGAGGGGGCAAGAAATTTGAATGGCCGCACTAGTGTGAACTCGCATTTCAAAATCTTAAGAAGCACCTTGCCAAGCCACCAGTCTTATCCAAGCCAATTACAGGGGAAGTATTGTACTTATACCTCGCCACAACTGAGCATGCCATCAAGGCAGTACTTGTTCGAGAGGATAAGAAAGTGCAAAAACCTGTGTACTATGTTAGCAAAAGGTTACTGGGGGCAGAGTCGAGATATCCGTTAATGGAAAAGTTGGCTTTGTGCCTAATGCATGTATCTCGAAAGATTCGACCCTATTTCCAAGCGCATCCTATACATGTAGTAACTAATCAGTTGTTAAGACAAGTATTATCCAAGCCTGAGGCCTCCGGGAGACTGTTAAAATGGGTTGTCGAACTCAGACAGTTCGAGATCACCTATCATCCAAGAACGACGATCAAAGGGCATGCCTTAGCATATTTCATTGTTGAATGTACGGGAATCACCAACGAGGAAGTCATAACCCCAGCCCACGAGTTGTGGAGACTTTACGTCGATGGATCTTCCAATGAGAACAGGTCGGGGGCAAGAATCATTTTGATCACTCCGACGGAAAATCATTTTCATTCAGCGTTACAATTTGGCTTTGAAACATCAAATAATGAGGTTGAGTACGAAGCACTGTTAGCAGGTCTCCGGATAGCCTCTAAGCTCGAGGAAAAGGCCATTCACTACTATAGTTATTGCCAATTAGTTCTTAACCAGGTCCTAGGTGAATATTAGGCTTGTGGCATTAAAATGGCCTCCCATTTGGAGAAAGTTAAGGCGGTGTTCGAGGAGTTTGAATTCTACGCCATAGAACAAGTTCTGCGAGAGAAAAACTCAAATGCGAATGCCCTAGCAAGGCTCGCCACGACCAAAGAAGTTGACACGCTTAATGTGGTGTCAGTCGAATTCTTACCGGTCCCAATTATAACTGAGCCCGAAGAAGAAGATGTCAACATGATTGACTCACAACCTACCTGGATGACCCCTATAATTGACTACCTCGAAACCAGAAGTCTCCCAGCTGACCAGAACGAGGCTAGGAAACTTATGTACTAAATACTAAGATACACCATCTTGGAAGGAAGGTTGTACAAAAGAGGGTATTCCATGCCCCTACTTAGGTGTGTAACTCTACCCGAGGCAAGGAAGATTTTAGAAGAAATCCATGAAGGCTTTTTCAGAGACCACACTGGGGGCATAGTCTGTCAAAAAATGTGATTAGGCAAGGATACTTCTGGCCTACAGTTAAAGCAGAATCGTTCGAATATGTTAAGTGATGTGACAAATATCAACGGTTCGCTTCGATACCACGAGCTCCACCCACCAAGCTTACCATGATGAGCTCTCTGTGGCCATTCGTAATATGGTGAATCGACCTCATAGGCTCCTTGCCAATTGGAAAAGGAGGAGTAAAATATGCGGTAGTCACTGTTGATTATTTCACAAAGTGGAACGAAGCTAAACCTCTAGCAACCATCACCTCGAAAAAATTTCTGGATTTCGTGGTGAAGAATATAATCTGTAGGTACGGGATGCCCAAGAAGATCGTTTCAGATAACAGGACCCAATTTGATAGCGACATGTTCAAACATTTTTGTGAAAAATAATGGAATAATTAAAATCTTCTCCTTTTGTGGCCCATCCACAAGCAAATGGCCAGATCAATGTAGTAAATAAGACTCTAAAGAGTTCTGTGAAGAAAAAGCTAGAAGAATCTAAAGGAAGATGGCCAGAGGAACTACCACAAGTCCTATGGGCGTATAGAACGACAGTAAGAACTTCAATAGGATATACCCCTTTCTCCCTGGCTTATGGTTGCGAGGCCATGTTGCCTATTGAGGTCGAAATCCCAACTATAAGGCGCGAGGCGTACGACCAGACCTCGAACCAATCCCAGCTCGAAGAGAGTCTAGATCTAATTGAAGAAAGACGAGATGAAGCCCAGCTAAGAAATTTTGCATACCAGCAGAGGGCTATGAGATATTTCAACAAGAGGGCCCGAGACAGGAAATTTGGATTGGGAGAGTTGATGCTCAGACGTGTGTTTCTGGCCACACGAGACCCATCTACTGGGGTGCTCGGGCCTAAATTGGGAAGGACCTTACCAAATTGAGTCCATCATTCGACCTGGTGTTTATAAACTAGCAAGATTGAGTAGAGGTTTGGTTCTGCAAGCTTTGAATGGTGAACATCTACGACCTTATTATCAGTAATATAAGAATGATGTTTATTCATTTTAACCCAGTTTCTATTTAATTTTTGTTTTTCATCAATAAAGCACGGGATTTCATTCAAATTTTGTATTTTTATTGTTATACTTTTTGCAAGCCCTCAAAATTCAATAACCTAAGATCTCAATCATAGGATATTACAATCATACCATGAGCTCGAAAAAACATAACATCAATAAAAATAAACAATAACGATGTTAGGATTATTAGCCAAACACGAACTAAACAAGTTTGGAACAGACTAGTAAAGCCTACGATAATAGTGTATGGATTATTAACCAAACACAAACTAAACAAGTCTGGAACAAACAAGCAAATCCTAATCGACACCATCAAAAGTTGGAATTCTAGATAAACCAACAAAAATCATAAGTCGAGACAAGGGCTGTAAATTTTTGCAAATACGTTTCGACCTCACATCCTCGAGATCATACTTGAGGATGAGGAAAAATTACTATGGAAGAAAAAAATTTAACTAGACTAACGAGGTTACACGTCACTAAGTATTTTTTTAATAGAGTTACATGGTAAAAGTAATATTGGACCTTGACAATAACGAAGTCGAAAAAGGGAAATCGAGTGAACTATGCATGAATGCGTCAAAATTCAAGCTTAAACCCAACAAGTATTTGTATAGATAAACAAGTACAACACTTTATGCACAATATGTCTAAATGTTTCAAGCAAGAAATGTAAGCGTGTGAAAAAGTAAAACGCATCCAAGGTAGACAATATGCGTAAATATTTTGAGCAAGGAATATAAGCATAAAAATAAAAAGTACCATTGACATATAAGTAAGAAAAATAAATAAATGTTTCAAATTGTCTTGGCCCAAAGGGCGTAAAAATAATTACAAAAAAAATAATAAGGGATGCAATCCTTTTTAATAAAATTCAATCTTGGCCAACAAGATCAGTCTCGGCTTCCTCCCCTATCTCTTCTTCACCCCCACCATCCAAAGTGTTGGCCACAACCTCCTCCTCGGCAAACCGAGCCTTCCACTTAGAGATGAATTCTTCTTCTTTATCCTCGAGGAACGAGGTGTCCATCTCGAGGTTCAAGGACCACATCATGTACATGGCCCGGTCGGTTTCCCATTCCTTTTTGGCCTTAAATTCCTCGGGCATGTGTTTCTTTTCATCTTGGAGAATCTCGAAGGCAGAGTTCTTCTCCTCCCTCAGGCGTTCTGCCTCCGCCTTGGTAGCACTTGTCTCTGCCTTCAGGTGATCAATCTTGGCCTTAGTGACGTCGAAATCAGCCGTATTGGTATCGAGCTCCGCCTTCAAGTTGTCGACAACAATCTCGGAAGAGGCGAGTTTGGCTTGAGAGATTTTGAGGGCATCCTTGAGTTTGTCCTGGGCCCCCTTGGCCTCCTTCAGATTGTCCTCAGCATGGATTCGAGCCTAGTTTGTGTCATAAACTAGGGTCTCGGGCGCCGCCATTCTTGAGGAGAAGAGCGAGCTTTGACGAAGGATACCTAAGAGAGTTTGAAACGCATGATTACCATGGTTAGAAAATCAACAAGTAATCGAGAAAATAAAAATCACATGAAATAGACTTACTGAAACCCTGAGCTCCATGGTTTGGTTGAAGAGGCATGTAGGATTGTCCCCCTTCAGAAATCTCCATACATCGACATTGAGGTTGTTGTACGATTGGCCAACCCGAGACAGGAAGTCTGAGCATAGATTGAGCCCTAGGGTCCTAGCCTTGCTTGCCAAAGGGTATTCCCGCATATGGGACGAGGCTACGAATTGTTAAACTATGGTTGGGGTCGAGGCACCCACAAGCCCAGGAGTCGAAGGAGGCACAACGTTTTTGCCTTTGTCTCCAGTAGGGACCATGCAAGGAGGAGGAGGAGGAGACTTCACTTGAGGAGGTGGCATGGTAACCAGGGGCTTGATGGTGATTTCCATTGAGGTTGCGAGAGTAGTGCCACTGACAACGCTGGTAAATTCCGGAGCCTGGGGCTTGGACTCATTAGAGATAGGCTTTGAGGGAGAGGAACCCTCTACAACCTTTTGCAGATTTTGAAGGAGCGCCTTTTTTTGAGGTGGCGCGTCCTCGCTTTGTTCCTCGGGCCTTAGGAGGTTTCCCTAGGAGGTTGTCCAAGTCTAACTCCATGTCACCTGAAAAGAACAAAGAAGATCAGTTAAGCCGAGAAAGGAAAAATTATACACATTTCAATATTAAAAATGACTAAGTATCAGGAACCTAACTGGAGGACTCATTGTTGTGAAAATTAATATACGCAAGTATACGCAGTCACACAAGTAATATAATGATAAGTAAGATCGTCTCCACAGGGATTGCAAACAAAATTCAATGTAAAACCAACTAATTAACAACTTAAGATAAATGGAAAATATGGGAATGATTGAGTAATGAATCTAAATTTAAATGACTGTAAATAAAACCTGCTTAAAATGTGGCTACAATTACTAGAAAAATAATTGCAAGAAAAAGTATCTATGGAATGATAGACTTGAATAGCTAAATTCCCCCTATGTCTAATCTGCCCAGTTGTTACAGCATTTGGTTCAGCAAAGTTGCACAGAGTTAACAGAATTCTAGAATTGCTCGTGAGATTTTTCCAAAACTCACTGATTATGTTCTACCACTTAATTTAATATATTCCTATATTTAATTAGGTTGCAGAACATCAATTAAACACCAATTCTCAAGTTATGCAAGGTAGTAAAATATTCCTATCTTACTTACTAAGAACAACCTAAACATGGAAATTCTCTTGCATCATCCAAGTTATATCCACTAAATTTAGCCTTTCCAGAACCAGATCTAGCTTAGCAAATTGTTACTCATGGCCGATTAATAACAATTAAATAACAGTAAGCTCACTTGAATGAACAAAGGCAAAATTGCTAAACTCATGCATTCACGTTAATTAATCACAAGCATAGGGGTTCATAGCCATCCAATTCTCAAAGGAGCTTAGCTCATGTTCAAAACAAAAAATAAAATATAAAATAAAATCTGTTCTCCCATGGAAACTACTTTGTCTTTACAAAATTATCAAAATCCAAGTTTAAATAGAAGGGAAGAAAATAGAAGAAGACGAATAGAAGGTGGACTAAATGAAGCTTCGGCCTCCTCTTTCTTTTCTCGATGGTTTCCTCTTTTTAATACTTGGTTTTCAGTACTATCCTTTTCTGCAACTATTTTCTCCTTTAATGGCAGCAGCACACATGTGTTCTATTCAATGATGTTGGTGGCTGGTACTTCTTTTTCTTCTATATCTCCAGGGTACAATTTCATTTACCCTAATTAGAAAGCCCACTTTCTTCTCTTTGGCCCACTAGTCCAATCCACATCAGCCAGCTGACATAATTTTAAGTGACTGCCACATAGGCGCTGAATTAGATGAAGAAATTCCTGCTGCTATTTTGTCCACGTCATTTCCCAGTACCCAGAAATGCTATAGCATTTTGTTCTCCAGCAAATTAGAAGCATTTCCAGCTTTCGTGTTCACTTTGGCCTCGAATTCCTTTCTTTCCCTTGGCAATTCAAAAATTCCTTTCCTAAACAACAAAACAAACATAATTAATTAGTTAATTACATTTAACACTAACAACTTAAAAGACTCCTAAATTAGTACACTAACTAGAAAAGAAAGATAAAAACTAATCAAACTTACAAACAACATCACATTCATTACTCTTTTCACGAAAAATCAAGTTTAAAGTTATAAAAATAACTCTATACCATAGAGTTATCACTCATTAGAGCTCGAACTCGAGGACCAGGAAATTTCCCTATCTTCTGAAGAGGCTACTGGAGTCCCCTCCCTAAAAGTAGGGGACATCCTTGAAAGGTCCCTATAATCGTTTGTACCATATTGCACGACTACTCCATCCCAAACCTCATTTAACCTATACATGGTCTGGTATTTCCCTAGCCAATTATTGAATCTATGGACTCTAAGGTCTACCCTCAACCATGCCAGGAAGTTATTCATGGGGTCCTAAGAAAGAACCAATACATCGGGTTCATATTTAAGTAGAGAGGGAGACCACATAGATGGGTCGAGCACAACTTTACCTCCTCCTAACGAGCTCGATGAGGCCTCGTCCTGTGCCTCATTACTCGAGCTTGAGGGTTCAAAAGGGCGATATCTAAGGGTATGCGAGCTCGGGCCCGCGTATTTACCTCTCACGTGGAGCTTGGTGGTGGGCACGGGGACATCTTCCCATCTCGCGTATTTGCGATTGCCCGAGTCGTTACTAGTCTCACCATCTTCAAGAAGGTTGCAAAGCCAAAGCTTGTCTTCGTGAAGAAGGTATGAGAGGGATCGCCGACCGTAGGGAAGCTTAAGGATAGCTTCCCTATGTTCCCTCATGGCGTCTGTAAGTTGAGGACGGTGATAGTTGGCTTTATACCAGATTGGAGTGAGTCAATCGAGCTAAAAAATGAAAGAGAAAATCAAATCAGAAAATACTAGTAAAATACTTATGAATTTGCTGGAAGGAGTGGAAGCGAGAAGGAGCGAGACCATCTGACCAGAAGAAGGCGGTCTTAAAGTTAGGAGGATGATTTGGGATATCCTCTTATATTCATTTCTCCTTGGGATAGTTCGAAAGGTAATAGAACCCATCTCTACCGTGAGCTCGGGAAGGGTTGCTTTTGAGGCAAAAGAGATAGAGGATCTCATGTGCCGTGGGCTCCTCCCACTTCATCTCCTAGTACAACGACCTTAACGTGGTCAAGATCTTGTACGAGTTCGTCTGGAGTTGGAATGAGGCTATACCAGCATAGTCCAGAAAGCTTCGGAAGTAATCCTTCAGCGGCAGTAAAGCCCCAACTAACAAGTGCTCACGACTCTAGGCTACGAGCTTAACCTTTCTATCTAGATCTCCATCACCAAGGGCAAAATAGCTCCTCTCGTCAGAGCTAGTGGGGAAACAAACTAACTAGCCAGAGATCTTCAACCCATGGCAGAAGCGGAGCTTGAAATCTGTCGAGTCGAGGTTATGGAGCTTTGGTAGTGTTCGACCTTGAAAAAAGAACTCTCCAAGACCGGGATGGAAATAGATTTGGGGGCTATGGATGGCTGGTTAGATGGACCCTCAATGAGGCTGAATACGAGGTCACCAGGAGGATAGGCTATGGTGACTTTGAGTTTGGGGTCTACCGAAATCGGCCGGATCTTAGGGTCCGGATCAGGATACCATAACTCGGAGCTTTTTCTTTTCCTCTCTTCGACCTCGTCGATTTGACGTCAGAAATGGGCTCATATATCTTCCTACTCACACCGTTCCTTGTGCTTGCAGATTAGTCATTGATTTTGTGTGAATGGCGATTTAGGTCCGGGAGTTGATAGATGGTAAGGGATGGCAAGCTTAGCTGCATAGGCCCCCACCGATTCTCAAAAGACTACAACATCTGACAAGGAAGAAAAAGATGAGGGCCCATTATAAAAAAAGATAAGAAGAATAGGGAGGGGTTAAGATCTTGATAACTCGAGTTGCGTAAGCTCGAGGTAACGAGATCGCATTAATCGGTCCTAAAGGCTCGAAAAGGCAAGGTTAACTTAGATGCCTATCCCGAACTATTGTGAAGTTCGAGGCATCGAGAGTGCACTCACGCGAGGGTGGGACGATTATTACCAATTTAGATGAGTACTAAATTCCTAGGGAAAAGTGGGCAGTTACCCGAAAAGGCGATATTTTCAGGATGTGTACATTAAAAACTTAATCCAAAAACCTATTCCTTAAGCTACACGAAATTTGTGACCTAAATACCCCATAACCTAAAAAGGCCCCATTTTCATCTGATTTTACCAAAAATTTTGGCCTAAATTCATGTTTCTAATCACTTCGAATCTGCCTAAACCAAAATTTTACATTATGCAAAAGAAGCCTTAAAAATCTAGTGGAAACCAGAGAAGTTTTCCTTATACACAGAAGAAACACATAAAAAAAATATGTGAATAAGGATTAGAAACTTACACGAAAATGATCTTGGAAAAGAAGATATCGTCGTTTAAAGAAGTGGAAGCAGAAATGATCCTACTAAGCCAAAGGTTGAGGGATTATTTTGTTTTTTGGGTTTAGAGAACATGCAAAGAAAAAGGAAAAAAAAGGCTCTCGTTTTTGTTCTTTGGTTCGTGTTTTCTGAAAGATGAAACACAAAAGGAAGAAGAAGAAGGTGAAGAGGGGGCTTAAATAGACAAAAGGAATGTCAAAGGTTAGGGAAATCTGAGCCTTTGATTTGGGTTAAAACGCGATCTGATGGACCAGGTTTAATTCTAAAAGTTGGCGGCAAAAAAGGTCATATGAAAGGACGTGGGCAAATAACAAGGAACTCAAGTACTTTCAGTGTGCAATCCCCAAATGACACGTGTCCATACTCGAGTATGGTAGGTGGGCATGTTTTTCGAAAGTAGAGTACAAAAGTTTCCTTCTCAGAGGATTCGAACCAACACTTTTGAGAGGGAAAATGTTACACCCAAATTTCGAGAATGAATAAATAGCCTCAAAATGTAGGCTCAAAAAATAACAAGTGTTGGAGCATGAGTTGTATTGTTCGAGCCTTAGTTGCAGGCTCGAAGGTATTAGTCTCCGAAGAATGAGTTCGACGAAACCACTGGGTGAGGAGGAGGCTGACTGGAATAACGAGCTCGGAGTCTTGTTCAATCTCGAAAACGCGTCCACTTTCCGATCGAACTCAGGAATGCTTTTTATAGATGACAACGTTTAGGAAATCCTAATTCCTAAGGGATTTGTTGCTAACAGATATTAAATCCCAAATATCATGGGATCTTATGTAATTAATGTACTTATTTGCATTTATTTAATAATTTAAATGATTGTTGGTAACTTCTCAAAATAAGGGGGAGATATTCTGTCAACCAGACCTATAAATAGCCTGGGGAATTTCATTTGTACTCACGCACAAAATTGTACTAAGAATACTCTACCAAATTGCTTTCTGAAAAAGCTTTGAGAAAGTATCAAGATCAATAATACTGACTCGTGGACTAGGAAGATTTTAGCTACTGAACCACGTAAAAAGTTATAGAGTTCTTCTATTTTTTCTTAAATATTGTTTAGTGTTCTTCATAATTAAGTTGACGAAAAACGGCGTCAACACATATTAATATAATTAGTAGAAAATCAGGTTATATATTATTTTCATAATAATATTTTATAACATTTAAATTTATATTAATATAATTATTAAATATTTAGGTCTTGTATTATATATTATTATAATAATGATATTTTATAACACTTGAATTTGAATTTATATTAATATAATTAATAAATATCTATTTTAATTAATTTTATATTTCATTAAATATTTATAATATTCAGTTAAAGTTAGCCAAAAAAACCCTCTAAAATTTAAAAAAATATGTTATCTACACACTTTTTATATAAAGAGATGTGTTATAAACCTTTTAGGTTTTTTTTGGTGCAAATAAAGAAATTATTTAATATAGAAAAAAATTAATTACTATTATTATTATTATCATTATCATTAAATAAAATAAAATAGAATTAATTATTATTATTATTATTAAAAATGAATTAATATATAAGAAAATAAATAAAGTAGAATGTATCATCTCATTGTAACCTTACTTTATATAGATAAATAAATTATTGTATTATATATACTGTTTTATATTAAGAAATACATGATAACAAAGGAAATTTGCAACAATAATACATATGTAGTTAGATTTGTTATACTTAAATGCCTATGTAAAAAATTTGGCACCAATAATGCTTATTGTTATGAATTTGGTGTAGTCGTTGGTCCTGACCGTTAAGTCTAACCAGGTACAGCCACGTGGGTGTCACGTAGGTCCTTGGTTAAACTTAACGGCCAGGGACCAACAATTACACCAAATTCGTAACGGTAGGCATTATTGCCGCTAAATTTTTTACATATGCATTTAATTACAACAAATCTAACTACATAAGTATTATTGCCGCAAATTTCTCTAATAACAAATATGGATTTAATACTTAAATTAAATCTAAACCTTGCTATCAAACCAGCCATCAATTTTTTTCAATAAAAAAATAGAAGGAAAATTTAATACAAGTCTGTTTTTTTTCTTTCAAAATTATAACATTTTGAAAGTTACAGTGGCACCCCGGTCCCATCGCCACTGCTTATTATAATACAATAATATAATATTATTAAACTCAATCTACCATAAATACCATTATATTTCTTTTGAAAAAAATTACCAAATTGCAAACTATTTAGGACAAAGTATACACCAAAAATATATTCGTGATTAAAAAATTGTATATCATGGTTATTATATTTCCTGATTAAAAATAAAAGTTTGTCCCCAAAAAGTAATAATTTAGTGTAATTAAATTTATTATTTTTAATCACAATTAATTTTTATAATTATAGTTTTTTTGACAAGATTATAATTATTAATTTAATTACACCTAAATGTGTTATCAAAAAATAATTATGATGAAATGTTTTTTCTTTCAAATAAAAAAATTATCATCACCAAGTTTTTTTTTTCTTTTCTTTTTATACATATAGTTTTATTATTGAAAAATAGATTGAAACCGAATTTAATTAAAAATTATTAATTAGTTTTCGCACTTATATAGTGAAGGAGACATGCTATGATGTAATTATGGTTTAGAATGGGAAATTTCATATTATATGCATAATGATTTAGTAAATTTTTTTAATATGCCACCATAATTTACTATCCCAAATATATGACAATTTCAATTTTTTAGACAAAAATACTCCTAACATCGAAATTGCATTAAAATCGCATCGAAAAAGCATCGATTGGGATAATAATAAAGTTTTCATGATTGCGTTGAAATAGCATCGATGTACCATCGATTTTGCATTGAAATACTATCGATTTTGAATCGAAACATCATCGATGTACCATCGAAACAACATTGATGTACCATCGATTTTGCATCGAAACACCATCAGCATCGATGTACCATCGATTTTGCATCAAAATACCATCAATGTATCATCAATTTTGCATCGAAACACCATCGATTTTGCATCGAAACATCATCAGTGTACCATCGATTTTACATCGAAACATCATCGATTTTGCATCGAAAAAACATTGTTTTGGATCAAAATCAAGTTTTCATGATTGCATCGAAACATCATCAATGTACCATCGATTTTTCGATGCAAAATCGATGGTGTTTTGATGTTCTTTCGATGCAATCATAAAAAGTTGTTTTTTTTTGCCAAAACAAGGTTTTTTCCATGCAAAATCGATGGTATTTTGATGTAAAATCGATGGTGTTTCGATGCAAAATCGATGGTACATCGATGATGTTTCAATGCAAAATCGATGGTACATCGATGCCGATGGTGTTTCGATGTCAAATCGATGGTACATCGATGCTATTTCGATGCAATCATGAAAACTTTATTATTATCCCAAACGATGCTTTTTCGATGCAATTTCGATGCAAAATCGATGGTACATCGATGCCGATGGTGTTTCGATGCCAAATCGATATCATTTCGATGCAATCATGAAAACTTTATTATTATCCCAAACGATGCTTTTTCGATGCACTTTCGATGTTATGGGTATTTTTGTCTAAAAAATTGAAATTGTCATATATTTGGGATAGTAAGTTACGGTAGCATATTAAAAAATTTCACTAAGTTATTATGCATATAACATGAAATTTCCCTTTAGAATTTGGGTATAACTGACCTCTACATCGATCTATATCAGATTACAGGCAGCATAGTTGGAAAGATATATACATAATAATTGAGATTAATATGGCGACTAATGGTTAATTTTTTTCATTTTAATATAATTTTTGGAACAACCTTATACCCTTATTTAAAATATATATTCAATTTTTTTAGGTAGTGATTGTTTTTAATTACTATCTGTATATGAATAAGCTGTAATTTTTTTTATATGAAAGTGTATAATGTAGTTACAGGAGATCTCTCACAAATTTTCAAGAAATACCAGATGATTTAGAATGTTGAAATCAAAATTTAAATAGTTTATTGTATGTGCGTATAAATATTGAAACAAACATGTGTGCAACAAGTTCTTTGAATCTTAATTTGAGCATCCTAAATTATTTAGAATTTTCTGAAAATTTATAGGAAGTTTCTTATAACTACATTATACATCATCATAAAAACAAATAGAGTTACAGCTTAATTATGTATCAAAAATACTAAAATATATATATATATATATATAGTGATTTAAAATAATCACTAATAAGGTAATACCTATATATGTGCACTAATGTTTGTTGAATTTTGGAACACAATTTGCAGAGCTAAAATGAAATGCTTTGAAGAGGTGTCTATTATTAGAGCTATAAATTTATAATATAATTCTCAAGTAGTTTCCCAAAAAAAAGGATTATTTTTGTACTTTTGTGTTTTTGCTACGTGGATAGAGTTATAATTCTAATTTTTTTATATGACTGAATATATTGTAGTTATAGTATGTATTCTACTAATTATTTATAAATTCTAAATAATTTAAGATGTCGAATATATGAACCCTACTTTTGGCACCATAAAAAATTTGAAATTTTCCAAAACCTAATAGATGCTTGCTATAATTACAATGTACACAATCATATTAAAAAATTGGGATTATAAATACCTACATACAGAAAATATCAGCACACTAATGGTCCTTTTTCTAGGGGATTACTAGAGAACTACCTTATAATATAATAAAAGAATATGTTTATGCTGTGTACTGTAAAATAAATAATGTAAGACTTTTTATTTATAATAATTATAATAAGGGTAAATATCATTTTGAATCTTGTGTTGCGCAAAAGTTATTAATTGGACCATGTGTTTTGCAAAATGAAACAAAATAATATCATGAGCCAGATTTTGGTCAAATAATTTTTCAATATGACCAAAATACCCCTACAGTTATAAATAGGTTAATTTAATAAATTAAAAATTAATATGAAATTTTAAAAAATTATAAAGAAAATCATATTTTAATTAATTAAAACTTTAAAATAGTTATATGAAAATTTTAAACCTAAACACTATATTTTAAACCTAAATTTCATCATTAACTTATAACATGAACCAAATTAATCAAAATCTAATAAAACAACTAACAAAAATTAAAAATCCAACCAAATAATTATAGCATAACATGTTCTTTATCCTTGAAACCCGGAAACTCATCAAAATTAAAACCAAAAATATGTTCTTGAGTTCAACCTCAAATCCATAATTAACAATGTTATCCCCAAAATTTGAATATGATGACGTGGCAATTAAAAGTGACAAGTGGCAATAAATGTGGCAAAGGTTGGATATTAATATTTGGAGTTGTGATATTACTGGTTACAAAATTGATTTATCTGGTTAGGAAGTAATTTGACCGACCAGGTAAACTTTCTGTCCGACCAGTAAAAAGTTTTATCCGACCAGTCACTTCAGAAAATAGTATTATCCGGTCAGTAAAATGTTTTGGGCGACCAGTGGAATGTTTTGGCCAACCAGTAAAGAGTTTTGGCCGACCAGTCACTTTAGGAATCAGGTTTATCCGGCCAGTCAGTTTATGAAGATGTTTTAGCCGACCAGTAAAGTGATATAGCCGACCAGTCTCACTTCAGGGAGTGGAGTTGGCCGACTGGATAAATCAAAAACTCAGCCTAGTGACTCTTCAACAAAGTTTCAGTAATGACTTCAGTTAGAATCATCCGTAGCCACAGCAGGAATCTCTCAGTTATCCCAAATAAATCGCTTATTGTTGTATTTTAATTTTGATTATTAATTAAGAGTTGGTTAGAACAACTCAATTATCCCGATTATTGAGGGACTTTGATTGTACGATCCATGAGCCTATAAATAAAGAGCTCATGGCATCATTGAGATAATTCAGATTCGGATTTTTCTGAGAGAAACTTGTGGGAACTCGGGTATTCTTGAGTTATTTTTCTGAGAGAAAGTTTGTATTCTTGAGAGAGAAATGTTGTACTTTTTCATTGACACTTAAGAAACTCAATTGACATAGGTTCATTTGATCTTAAGTGTAGTTCTATGTATCACAACTCCAAGTGGATTAGGCTATTACCAATAAATTGGGGCTGAACCACTATAAAATTATTGGTGTCGTATTTTCTCTTGAAGGTTTACTGTAGTTTTGATGTCTATTCGTCGTTGGCCAAAATCATGGTCAACATTTTTTGTGCTTTCATTGAGAGCCTGAAGAGAAGAAACACACTACCATCATAGCATATGGCACCCAAGAATACCAATGTGGCATCCAAGAAATCAGGCACATCAAAAGAGCTTATTAGATCAGAAGGTCCTAGACCTCAAAACTCTGAGATTGAGCCCAGTGTCTTCCTTGAGGAAACGACTCCAGAGGTTGAACAACTCCAGGAAGCTATGGGGGCGTTCCAAGAAGAGATGATGCAATTCAACGCTCGACAGGAGTCATTTGCTAAAGAGATGGCCAGGCAGAAGGCTGCATTTGAGCAGCAAAGACGGGAGATGGATGCCAGAAGAGAAGAGATCAGACGACGGCAGGAGGAGGCCGATCGGAGACACCGCGAGGCTGCACCTGCTCTGGAAGCAGCAACGCAGTTGACCCGGGCCAATGCCCAGACCGCTACAGGAGGAGCAGCCACACAGGGAGCAAAGAATAATGATGCCGGTTGGAGAACTGCTAGCAGAGCCGATTCTCGGGGCCCAAACAGAAGTAGGAGTAATCCTCTTGGTCGGGAGGATGATGGGATCCGCTCCAAAACTGCTTCGACACAAAGGGAGAACTCTAGAACTCCCTCCAAGAGCCACCGGTCGAAAACTTCTAGGTCAGGAAGTCACCGGTCGGGCAGTAAAAAGACTCCTCCCAGTAAGGATCAAACCAGAGCTCCTCGTGATAAGGGAACTTAACAGTTCAAAGATGGACATGGTCGTGATGAGGCTGATAGTCATCACACCGACCGGTCAAAGGAAAAAGATGGCAACGACCAACAAGGAGGAAAACACTGTCCGACATGTACAGGGAGGCCACCACTACATCCCGACCAGCAGCGCAGTGGGAGAGAGCAGGTCCTGCTTGGTAAGCCTTTTAAAAGAACTCGGAGCACAGTGTTTGATCGCCTAGGAGGACGCACTTCCCGGAAAGATCTAAGGGACGTTATCAGGGACAAGAGGAGGACTGTCATGGTCGAAGGGCAAAATCTAAACCACCCTGCTAGCCAAGTAGAAATACTTGACAGCGGTGCACCAGATGAAAATGCCCGACTAGGCGGTCACGACCTTGGCACCTTGTTGGTTGCACCAGCCATCCAAGCCCAGCTTGATGCGCTAACAGTCGCGGTTCAAGGTTTGTCAAAACATCCCTCCGGAATGGAAGTGATGGACCACAAAAGTGGTAGTCCCTTTTGTGCTAGGATCAGAGCAGCCCAATCGCCAGCTAAGTATAAAGCACCAGTTCTGTCAGTATATACAGAAAAGGCAGATCCCATTAGGCACATTGGGAAATTTGAAGATCAAATGGAGCTGCTCGATGTAAGTGACGACTACCGGTGTAGAGTCTTTCCGACTACATTGTCCGATACTACCCAAGAATGGTATTGGAAATTCACGCCAAACTCCATTACTTCTTGGGAATCTTTTAGGAAAGAATTTTGTAGGCCATTCAATGCTGCTCGGACCCCTCCAGTTTATGCCAACCATTTGGCTGACATCAAACAAGGAAATGATGAATCTCTGAAGAATTATATACAGAGATTCATGAGAGAGGCCAACCGAGCAACTACTGTAGGAGATGAGGGGAAGATGGTTGCAATATCCTTTGGGATAACTTATCGGAGCCCCTTGTGGGATAGTATACATCACAATCCAATTTCAACACTCCAACAATTTCTTGACCGAGCAGACAAGTATATGAAATTGGACGATGCGATTAAGAAAGAGGAGAAAGGCATAAACAATCAGGGTGGATCAGCTGATCCTCCTAAGAATGGAGGAAATAGTCAAAATGGCGGAAAGAAACGTGAGAATAACGGGTCTGACCGTCATGATGAAAAGAAGGCTAAGTAGAGTCTGAACGATAAGTCGACCAAGTATGAGCCCCGATTTACAAACTACACAACTCTTTCGGCTGGCCGGGCAGAAATCTATCTCACCAGTCATCAGGAAGTTCCCTACAAGAAACCTCCACCCATGAGGAAAGAGATATCTAAGAGGGACATGCACAAATTTTTTCGGTTCCATGGAGATTATGGCCACGACACAAATGAATGCAATCACCTCAAAGATGAGATAGAATTTCTTCTCCGGTCGGGCAAGTTGAAAAAGTATCAAGCAGAGACACCCCAAGGAGAAGGAGGCAGCAACAATCCTGGGTTCAAACGGCAGAGATCTCCACCCATGCAACCCGAGCCTGTGGACTTTACCTTAGACACTATATGTGGAGGTCCACACTTGGTTGAGAATAGTAAAAAAGCAAGGAAGATGTATGCCCAGACACTTCGGCATGAGCGAGAGTGCTAGAATCGAATTTGGTGGACGGAGCCTGATGAGGAACCACTGGAATGGCGAGCATCTGAGGATATTTTATCACTAAAATACCGCTTTTAGAGTGGTAGCATAATTTCAAGTTATTTAACTTGTTATTTGAGTTTGGTTCATGAGCTAGTTATTTGCTAACCAGACATTTATTTATTTTTGAACAATTTTTGTTGTTTAAGACTCATTATTAGACACGTTTTGTCCTTTTTAATTTACGAGTAATAAAGGAGACTACGCGCAGCGTGGTTGATTCTTGCTACAAATGTGCATGTGTGTTAATTATCCGAACATTGTTCAAGTGGTCGGTAAAATTGGACAATGTTCAACTGGTTGATACATTCAAGCAGTGTTCAACTGCTCGAATATTTTCCATATATTCTATGTATTTCACGAGTAATTAACTACTCGAACAAATTCGGTCAAGTAGCAAGTGACCAAGGATCTTTCAACCCTCGATAACTTGGGGGGCACATGGGGTATACTGGTATATAATTTAACATAGGCAATAAGAGCACGAGTTAAGATATTTTTTTTTAGGCTGACTTGTAAATTTTCGAAGTCAAAAAAGGCCATTAAGCAAACTTGTTTGACAAAGCTTAAGCAACTTGGAATTTTTAAAAAAATTTGAGTTAGAAGCAAATATTCGTGTGGCAATAAACATTGTGCTCATAAAATGTTAGAGCAATAAGAGTGTGAGAAAGCATACTTAGTAGGGACTTATGAAATGTCTACAATTTCTAAGTTAGAAAACTAAGTACTTATGCGAAAATGTAAGGCATACATACTTTACTATTCACAAAAAACTTAAAATGTTTTAAGTCTAAATAGACTTAGAATGTTTCAAGTTAGCAAAGAAAAGTAAAGTATAAGATTGTCTTCACAAAAGGCGCGAGAAAAAGAAGTAAACTACTGGCTGGGAATAAAGTTTTCACTATTCTAGTTGAGCATGGCCTCTGGTCGGCCAAACATGTTCTCTGGTCGGTCCAAGATGCTCACTGGTCGGGAAGATTGTTTCCTGGTTGGTCAACGCCGTCGCCATCAGGGGCTTCCTTGAGTCGAAAAGATAAAGCAAGAGAGGCAGGCACAGTGCCAGCTGGAAGAGCTTCCTCCTCGGCAGCCTTGGCTTCGCATTTGGCGAGCTCCTCGACTTTTGCTTCTTTAGAAAGAAAGTCAAGGTTGAGATGTTTATTCAGCTTCCAGATCTGGTAGAAGCAGTTGAAGAAGATTTCTTCGTAGCGAGCGAGATTAGTTTCCTTATCCTGCTTCAACTCCTTGATCTCTTGAACATTTTTCTCTTGATGATCGGTTAATTCTTGATGGTTTGGATGAGTTTGTTATTCTCATCAATCAACTCTTTCAAAGTTCTATCTCGGTCAGCAACTATTCTCTCTGCCTGCTCTATTTTTTCTTGAAGATCTTTTTCAGACTTGGTTAGGTGTTCGATTTTCTCTTGGGATTCCACCAATTGATCGTTCAAGACTTTGACCAACTCCTTATAATCTACTGCTCGGTGTTGAGTCTGGCTGATAGTGGTAAGGGCCTGAAATGGATAACAAAAAGTTACTTAGAGTAAAAACAATTAATAACAATGTTGACGCCGTTTTTCATCAACAGTGAAATAAGAGCACGAAAACAATAATCAGTTGTGGCCAATAAAAATATGATAACTCAAACGAGATTTTTTACGTGGTTCAGCAGTTAAATCTGCCTAGTCCACGAGTCTTTGTTATTAAACTTAAGACGATCTTTGAAAATTCTTCAAGGATGAATTCTCCAGAGTTTCTCTCAAGATCACAAAAATTCGGTCCTTTACAATGGTGCATGACCTCTCTATTTATAGAGAAGATTTCAGAATACTATCCCACATATTTCGGGAAGTTATTCTGTATATGCAAATAAATTTAATGGCATTCAAAGCCTGTAATCCTATATACAAGGAAACGTCCCCTGAAGATCAGGGGGCGTATAACTGAACAATTAATATCCCTTGATTATAGGGGATATATAGCAATCAATGTGGACCGTGTCTCTCGTTGATGACTCACTAAGATATTCAAAGTTATTATCTTATATCGCCAAGGCCCTATTCACCCAGGTATCTTATTGACTTTCGAGCTATAGCATCTTCCCGAGATTACATGACTTTGAGCTCATACGTGTGTCAGGCTCGGAGCCCTGATCCGAGGTCATCCCGAGATAGACGTACTTCGGGGTCTTTCTTTCGAGCTTGTGAGGATCTCAAGGCTACCATCTTCGAAGTCGTCTCTGCTTCGCAGGCTCGATACCTAGACTTCGGACATCTTCCAGACATTACGAGTCCACTCATTACGAATCCAGCTTTCGAGGTCACAATTCTTATGGCTCGAAATCTGGGTGTAACAAACAAAGTGTGACGTCTTGATGATAAGATACTTACACTCATCATTTGAGCAAGGCCTCTTTGAAGGACAACTTCAACACTAAGCCGGGGTAAAGACTCAAAGGTTTGAGTTGTCGTAGCATGGTGTAGAGTGTGGTCCAGCAAATCCTTTCCAATATCACCAGCAATGCGAAGGGGCTCACTTAAGCTAGCTGACCGGGTAGTTGTTAAGCTAGCAGAAGGAGGAATTGATGAAGGAGTCAATTGCGAGATAGTGATAGGGTGGTCAAATAATCTCCCTTGGCTGGTCGGTTAGTACATTCTTCGCGACTTTGCTCGGAGGGTTTGAGCTACTACCTTCCCTAGATTTTAAACATACCTCGATCTGCAAAAAAGAGTGAAGCACAAACTTCATTAGTAAAAATGGGAGATAATATATAAGTAAATGAAAATTTTACTATTACCACATAACTTTACAGATTTCACACAATCATTCTCGAAGAAAGTTATTTATAACAAACCACCAAACTATGGTTACTGTTAGCAGAATAACCTGAGTTTAGAATTTCATCAAGAAAGTCGTCTTCTTCTTCAGATGATGAGCTGACTTCTCTAGGGAGCTCAAGGTTCTTTCCTTTCCTAGGCCTGGTAGGAACGACACGTCTGCGATGGTCTTCTGGAAGAGGTTCCCTAATAATAAGGTCGCATGGTCGACGTAAGTAGGGAGATGGTTCAGGAGAGAACTGATCCGTCACTACTTCAGTATCAGCATTTGATTGATCGGTTGTGTTCGCTTATTCAGTGGTACTGCCCTCTATGATGTTCTGATTGCTTGATAATAACCCCACTAGTTGAAGATTTTCCACGTTGTCCAACTCCTTGACATTTTTCTCTTCAATAGACATGTTAGCAAGTTCTTCTGCTCGTGAATGCATTTCCCTAGTTGGTAGAGGTTGATGGAAAGGGCCTGCATGTGTGAAATCCAAGTTGTTGGCCTTAATGTTTAGAGTGAGAAAATATTCTGTATAGTATTTTCCAGGATTCAATTTATGTGCGATACCATGAAGATACTTAATCCCTTTTTGCCTATGGAAGAGGTGGAAAAAACCTGTATTCTTATGGCTTGGGTTAGTCCTAAAATAAAAAAGGCAATGCACTTCATGAGGAGTTGGTGGCTCCCAGCCTTGAAAGTAATAGAGAATATATAAAGCAGATAGTGCTTAAATTCCATTAGGAGCTATTTGGAAGGGAGAGACATTGAAGTAGTATGCTACTGACCGAAAAAAGGGATGCAGTGGGATATTAGCTCCTACAAAAACACGGTATCTAGACCAGGCGCAGTAAGGTCCATCAGGATTGTTAGCTCTCTGATGAGGTCGCAGGCATATCACATTTACTCCTTCAAGGCCCAAAGCTTGAATGTGTTTATCGAGCATTTTGGAGTTAAGTTTAGAAAGTTTGGAAGGCGTTCCATCTTCATCATCTTTTCTTGGTTTTAGAGCAAATGATTGCCGAATCTCACTTGTGAAGTTCTGGGTAGTCTTTTTCCAGGGCTTGCTAGCTTTTTGGACCTGGCAAGGAGGCCTTAAAGAAGCTGTAGTTTGAGCTTCACTACGTTCCACTATCTTTTGTGTCGCTCTTCGAGCCACTTGAGGATCTTGGTCTTGAGGAAGTCGATTGGATATTTTCACCCTCATTGGCGGATGTTGAAGCTGTTGATTAAGAAATTGTTATTTGTGAAGGAAGTATAAAGACGACTGGGGAAGGATTTTCTTAAGGCAATGAAGGCGATCCTCAGGAGTATGACTGCTAGGAGATTTGGATGAAGAATCGCTGCTTTGAGGAGTGTCGATTGACTCGGGAACTGAAGAATCAGAGTTTGTATGGTTGTCACCTCCCCTGTAGTCGAAGTGATTCATCTACAAAAAAGTATGGGGAGGTGAGTGAACCAAACAAACATAAATCAATGAATGCAAAGAAAAAATATTTACTACCCAGTAAAATATTTTATCTGAGCAGTAAAAATATTTTTTACTCCCCAGATAAACATGTATGAGAGCAACAATAATAAGAAGAAATTTTTGGTGCCTAAAATGCATGAACCATTTTTTTTACAAGCCCAAAGGCTTGAGAGCATTCAGAGCCAAGCGGGTAGGCTCTGGTGTCCGATCGATTGGGCATTTAATCCGAGTGGATAGACGTGGTGTCCAGTCGGTTGGCGCAGGTGTCCGAGCGGATGGATGAGCGTCCGATCGGTTGGCACAAGTGTCCGAGAGGATGGAGGAGCATTCGAGCGGTTTCCGTGGTGTCCGAGCGGATGGAGGAGCGCCCAATCGGTTGATGTGTGTGTCCGAGAAACCATGTGCACGTATGAGTGATTCTGCCTTTGCATCCAAGCAGATGGTGGCATGCCCGAGCGTCTTGGGGGCGTGTCCGAGCGTCCGAGTGATTGTGCCCTTGCATCCGAGCAGATGGTGGCATTCCCGAGCAGCTTGGGGGGCGTGTTCGAGTGTTCGAATGGTTAGAAGAAGATGACCGATCGACCATACACATGCTTTCGCAATAAATTATTTTTGAGGAGACAACAAATCCCAAGAGCATGGGACACAAACATGTTTTTCTTATTCATGGGACACTACAACAAGATCAAAGAATGGAATTTGAAGAGTTCAAGAGGTTCTAGGGATTTCATATGCTCATCAAATACCCATAAACCTAAATATGCAATGTGGAATGGAAAATCATTTTTTCTTCAAATTTTCATAAAATTGGAGACCAAATTGATTTACCCATAACCTAAACTACATCAAAACAGCCACAAATTGCATCATTTGTCAAATATTCATACACAAATCCAAGAGTGCATTCCAAAAGAGGGTTTCGGCACATATAAGTTCTAGCAAGCTTTTATGTAAATTTTTAAAGCTTAAAAAGCTTACAAATGAAGATGAGGAGGAAGAACTTACTCAAATATCTTGAAGAGGTATTGATTTCTTGAAGGATCCTTAGATGTGCTTGAAGAAATTGGAGCCTTTTTGGAGTTCTTTGGAAGTTTCGGCCAAAATGAGAGTAATGGGTTTTTTATGAGCCTTTTTGCTTATGAATTGTAAGCACCTACGGGTCTATTTAACAGGAAAATAGTGGAAATTTTCACTTACCCTTAAAACTCTTAAAATTCTCTTGCTATTCTCTCCCCCATGATTGGGAACAGGTAACTACCATGATCTTGGTCTAGCAACTTCAGTAGTGGTTTGTTTGAAAAAGCGGGAGAATGCGGAGAGTCCGTTTTTTTTATGCCCTCGGCAGCTAAGAAAAATTTATTATGTGAGTAAATCATATAATAAACTTAGGGGGCAAATGTTATCCCCAAAATTTGAATATGATGACGTGGAAATCAAAAGTGACAAGTGGCAATAAATGTGGCAAGGGATGGATATTAATCTTCAGAGTTGTGATATTACTGGTTACAAAATTGATTTATCTGGTTGGGAAGTAATTTGACCGACCAGGTAAACTTTCTGTTCGACCAGTAAAAAGTTTTATCCGACCAGTCACTTTAGAAAATAGTATTATCCAGTTAGTAAAATGTTTTGGCCGACCAGTGGAATGTTTTGGCTGACCAGTAAAGAGTTTTGGCCGACCAGTCACTTTAGGAATTAGGTTTATCCAGCCAGTTAGTTTATGAAGATGTTTTGGCCGACCAGTAAAGTGATATAGCCGACCAGTCTCACTTAAGGGAGTGGAGTTGGCCGACCGAATAGATCAAAAACTCAGCCCAGTGACTCTTCAACAAAGTTTCAGTAACGACTTTAGTTAGAATCATTCGTAGCTACAGCGAGAATCTCTCAGTTATCCCAAATAAATCGCTTATTGTTGTATTTTAAATTTGATTATTAATTAAGAGTTGGTTAGAACAACTCAATTATCCCGATTATTGAGGGACTTTGATTGTACGATCCATGAGCCTATAAATAAAGAGCTCATGGCATCATTGAAAGGATTCAGATTCAGATTTTTCTGAGAGAAACTTGTGGGAACTCGGGTATTCTTGAGTTATTTTTCTGAGAGAAAGTTTGTATTCTTGAGAGAGAAATCTTTTACTTTTTCATTAACACTTAAGAAACTCAATTGACACAGATTCATCTGATCTTAAGTGTAGTTCTATATATCACAACTCCAAGTGGATTAGGCTATTACCAATAAATTAGGGCTGAACCACTATAAAATTATCAGTGTCGTATTTTCTCTTAAAGGTTTACAGTAGTTTTGACGTCTATTCGTCGTTGGAAAAAATCGTGGTCAACAAACAACAATACAACAAACCCAGTTTTACAAACAAAATCTAAATAAATATATAAAAAATCAATCCATAATGTCAACATTACATTTGAAAATCAATATCAAAACTCAACTATTTTGTTCTTCTTATTCTTCTTCAAAAGTAAAACTTGGTATTCTCGGTTGGCAAGTCACCCAAATCGAGTCGCCCTCCGATCAACAAACAACCTTCGTCAGTTGTCACACCCTAGAACCTCTTCATCGCACCTTATACTCAGCCATCCCCGTCAACCATCCCCATCAACTTCAGACCTCACTAGTTCTTGGACTTCAGATCCGGCCTCACCAGTTGAACAGGTGCACCAGATCTCGGTTGTGGGAGGGATGTGGGAGCTCACTAGTAGCACAGGTGGACCAGAACATAGGCCAATTTCTGAAGAAGATTAAGAGCTCCCCCGATGTTTTGCAGATTCACGTCCTCATAACTCCCTGACGTTTTCAGATCCACGTATGCTAAGCTTCTCAACTCCATATCAAAAGTCGCGATCTGTTCGTGAGGCTTGCCACACAACCAACCTTTGTTCGTGGTGACTTATGTCGATTCGTTCCTGAGGTTCGCCACACTCCAGATCGTTTTCAATTCGCAAGCTTTGATAGAGGTAGTAGAGTTCCTCCCCATGGTTGAAAACAAGTAGTAGTAGAGAAGAAGGAAAGAGAGAGGTGGAAGAACGGGATAAACGTGATTAAGAGTTGGGTTTTTGTGCTCAGCTCTTCTCTTGGGAATCAATCTTTTTTTCTTTTTGTATAGGGAATTTACTTATTTGGTACCTTGTATTTTTGCAAAGTATCGTTTTGGTACCCTTTTTTTTTTTTTCAATAATGTTTATATGGTACCCTCTATTTTAAAGTCATACATATTTGGTACCTCAAACTTAGATTTGATTAATAAACTTTTTGACAATATTACCAAACTGTCATCAGTTATATGTAATTAAGTAATTAAATTTTAATTTGAACCTCATACAATTGATAGCATTTTGATTAAATTGGTAAAATTTTATTAATTGAATTTGAGTTTAGGGTACCAAATATGTACGATTTTAAAATACAGGGTATCAAATATGTATGATTTCAAAATATAGGATACCAAATGAGCATTATTGTAAACACAAGGTACCAAAATGATATTTTACAAAAACACATGGTACCAAATGGTTACTGTTTACCGAGTTTTTCGGAAACCTTAATAATAGAATATTAGAGAGCTTAGAAGAAAGGATTTATGGAATAAAGACAAGGTTTTTACGTGGTTGAGGCGTTAATGAGCATTAGTCCACGAGACAATTATATTAGAGCTTAGAGAATCTATAACAATGGATTTTTTCTACAAGTTTCAGCAGAGTAACTGTTTACAAGCCAGAGGTCCCCCTTCCCCAATGCCCCACTACCTGTATTTATAGGTTTACGGGTGCACTGGGCTTGGGTCGGGCTGACCCGGGCCCAATAAGGGTATAAATAATGCCTGACTTCTCTAATGGAAGCCTAATACAAAGAATTAAAACATAGAAAATACACTAATCTGAGCCCACTGGGCCAGCCCAAGCCACATTTGTCATCCAACAAGTTGGGGCTTTGGTATGGGCATCTCGTGTTACGAGGCAGATTCAGGGGACAAGATCGGTCAGAGTAGTGGCGGCGCAGGTTTGAACCAACGACGTACAATCCCAAGGTAGCCTTTTCTGTAGGTGAAGCGTGGGGACAACCCCCACGCTTCATGGGACGAAGTCAGGGTCACTAATGCTTTACCTTTCCAACCTCGGACAACCGACCCGGGTTCGTTTACCCACGTCCCCCTTCGTTCATCAAGGTCCTGTATCGTTTACCAGGGGCCCGGATCATTTACTAGGAGCCGGGACCGTTACCAGGAGCGCGAAATGCTTACTAGGTGCTCGGACTATTCCACCAGGATCCCAGACCGTTTACCAAGCTCTGAGATCATCCACTGCGATCCCAATTGTCATTACCGGAAGCCACGCTCATACCATCTCCCGTATGACCATCTCGGACAACACTCCCCGGATGCCCTTTGGGCCTCGTCTAGACTTTGGGCTGCCAACGTCTATTTTACTCTTTGCCAAACGGGCCCGGTCTGGGCCCAAACTCATTCGGGCGGCCCGCAAGCTTGAAGCGTGGACCCGGGCGCCCGGAAGGAAACGGGGATAACAGTTACCTACCCTTTTGTATATTAAGTTATTTTTACTGTTTATGGAATTTTGTTTAATTTTAGTTTTATTTTTGGTTTTAATTTTATTTAATTTGTTAAATATGATTTTTTTATTTCGAAATTTATATAATTTTTTATACTTTTCATTTTAATAATATTTTATATTTAATTAAATAATTAATTAATAAAATTTAGGGGTATTTTGGTCATATTTAAAAAAAGTTTTATCAAAATCGGACTCAGTGTATTATTTTGTTTCATTTTACAAAATGCAAGGTTCAAATTGTCATCTTTAAAAATAGAGAGTCTGATCGATAAATTTTACATAACACAATATCTAAAATGGTATTTACACTAATAATAATAGCTATTAATTTTCCTAAGTGATGGAACATTTTAAAAAGTATAAAAAATAATATTCAAGTTTTTTTTAATATCCTAAATCTGGACATGTTTCTTTTTTACTACATTACATTCCTTCATACATGTGAAAACTTAACACAATGAGACTTATTATAAAAGTCAAGTCAAAGACTACATGCTTGGATGAGAATGGGTTTACATGGCTTTTGAGTCGCCATTAATGAAAGTCTTTTGTAAAAAGTTGTCAACTTCCACATGCTTCCTTTTTTGGCATGTATCACCGTTTTTTAAGCATATACACACACACATATATATATATAATATATGAGATATATTTTCTAAATTTATAGTGCGTGCTAGCTAGTTGCATGGTGGACCCAAATAAAAATAACACTTAAGAGTCTATATTGTATAAATAAATGTATGAATGTGATAAGTCTTAGGTGAAATTGAATCATATCATCATAATTTTATCTGACACTATATATCCTTTAATTGCAATAGTTGGTTAAATATACCTAAGAATTTTATGATGCATAAATTTAGTGTCTATACACGTCTAATGATGTTAGAACTAATTTGACATTTTCTTGGTGATCCATTTTCTTTTACTTTCAAGTTAGAGGTGGTGAAAATATTTCACTTGCTTTTAGGTGACTCAAGTTGTCTAAGAATACTTGGGCATTACTCAAGTTGGTGGAAATATAGAATTTCGACAAAATTCTCTTAACTTGTTCAAGCCTCATTGTTTTTTTTTATTGTTCTCTTGTTGATTAGCCATTGGTGTTCATAGCTAGGAGCTAGCCTCCATTATAAATTAATATATAACATATATATTGTATATATAAACATAATATTGATTATGCATATGCCTATGCTTTAAAACTCTTCAAAACTAATCCTTTATATTATTATTCGAATCGATGGGGTTGAGATTTTCTTTCATTCCAGACCCTATATATTTAAGATATTGAAACCTGGAAATATTTTCAACTTGAATGCATGCCATTTAAGATGAGTGGTTGAAATATTCAATGAGCCAACCTATAATATAAAATTTGTATAGTTTTTTGAGGGTCAAACAATTATAGTATACGTTATTTAATATACTAATTTGGCTCGTTTAATTAGAGTTTTAATCCCAGCTGTTTCACCACCTATTCTGATCATTAAATATATCTCTTCTATATAAAAAATGTGTAGATAAAGGAAATTTTGTATTTTAAAGATTTTTTATTTTTTTCTGTTAACTTTAACGGAATATTTTTATATTTAACAGAATATTTTTATATTTAACAGTAACTTATAAACATGATTTAAACTTAAATAAAATAAAATAAATAAATAATTAAACAAATTAAAATAAGATATGTTTAAGATATTTTACAATAATAATTATTTAAAAATAATAAAACCATACATTTTAATTAATAAAAACTTAATATTATACACAAAAAAACCGAGCTTATCAATATGTACAGTAGTTATATATATTAATATATAATTAATTTTAATTATAATAATAAAATTTCATTATACTTAATATTATATTAAACATCTTTTCTATATAAAAAGTGTGTGAATAACGGAAATGATTGGTTTTAACCGTTTTTTATTTTTTTTTCTGTTAACTTTAACAAAATATTTTTATATTTAACAGTAAATTGTAAACATGACTTAAATTTAAATAAATAATTAAACAAATTAAAATAGAATATTTTTGAGATATTTTACAATGCTATGTATTTAAAAATAATAAAACCATATATTTATTAACTTAAATAAAATTTAATTAAACTTAATATTATATTAAATATATAATATATAATCTTTTATTGTCATTGCCAAATTCAAAAATTAGAATAAACATAAACTTAAACAAAAATAAATAAAGTAATTAATTAATTAAAATATAATATTTTAAAGATATTTTATGATAATTTAAATAATTAAATCATATTTATTTAAAATAATAAATGCATATATATCATTTTTTATCTTATAAATTTGTGTAATATTTTATTTTTTATCAAGTGATTGAAGCTCTTTTTCTTCATCAAATTCACCAAAGGACATTGTGAGATACATTAGACACTAAAAATAGTTGATGCATGTATATTATTTTCTACACTATGATTTTTTCTATTCTTATTTTATTTCTATTATTAATTTCTTTTTAAATATTATTGTATTTTATATATATTTCATGTAGTCGTGTAAATATATATCTATGTCAACATTGTGTTTAGATGTTATATATGTAAATATTATGTAACATATATTATTGTTATATATGTTATATATATTGTATATATATATTATTATAATATATATAATATTATTATTATATATAAATATTTATATATACAATAGAATTATAATTCATTCTATTAAATATATATTAAAAAAAACAGTGAACTAAATTTTATTAAAATTATAGACAATATTTACAACTTTAAAACTAAGCAAATGTGCGTTGTACATTACTTCTACCTAGTATAATATATAATTTTTTGTTGTCACTACCAAATTCAAAAAACTAGAACAAACATAAAATTAAACAAAAATTAATTAATTAATTAAAATATGATATTTTTAAGATATTTTATGATAGTTTAAATAATTAAAGCATATTTATATAAAAATAATAAAGGTATACATATATTTTTTATCTTATAAATTTGTGTGATAGTTTGTTTTTTATCAAGTGATTGAAGATCTTTTTCTTCATCAAATTCACCAAAGGACATTGCAAGATATATTAGAAACTAAAAATAGTTTATACATATATACTACTGTCTACACTATGACTTTTTATATTATTATTTCATTTCTATTATTAATTTTTTTTTTAAATATTATTGTATTTTTTATATATATCATGTAGTCATATAAATATATATTTAGACAATGTTTACAACTTTAAAACTAAGCAAAACATGTTTTGCACGTTCTTTCTATCCATTATATATAATATTATATATATATATATATAAATGGGTGTAAAACCATGTTATATAATCAATACAATTATCTTTAAGAGGATATGTAATATCCTCTGGCTTTAATTCAATAATAAAAAAAAAATGATGAGATTTTATTTCTTGGCCAGCTAGACTGATACATATCATGGCTTTTACAAATTGTATAAAGTTTGATTTTACGAAATCACTATATGATATGCTATAATTCCTTAATGAGTCAATCCCCAAATTATTTGGGTTTTATTTGAGCAAATACAACTCATATGAACTCCTTAAGGGGTTGATCATATAAAGTTTGACATAATTGAGATATTTTGTGTAATATTATATATTTTCTTGACCTAGCTCATCTGAGTTGTCCTGGCTAGAAATATCGCTGACAGCTTGAAAAAGTTTAATTCAACCAAAGAAGAAGAGAATTCAAGATTTGATTTCACACTACATAATATTAATATTTATATAGTTATAGAATCAGATAAGATCTTTTTTCTAAAAAAGAATCAAATATAATTATTGATAAAGAAAATAAAATAGTATGAACGGTGAGGGCAGAACTTGGTCATATCAAGAATTTTCTTGAAATAGATATATCTAAAAGCATATAAGAACAAATAAAATGATCATTTTCATTTTTGTTCCTGAATTAATAATTTTTCTGTTTTTTAATGTTTTTGTTTTTAATGTTTCATTATTTGAATTTGTTACAATAATTTAATAATATCATATCTGCAAGTGTAGTACTCGGAGAGTATGATGAAGAAAGGAAAACGAAATGTGTTATAACACTCTTTCTATAAAATTAGTTTCATATCCTATTCATTATTATAGTGATTTGTAAGTTTTGTTTTTATTGTCCAGATTTTCGAATATCTAATATTTGAATTAGGCCAAGTTTTTTAATTTCAAATTTAAAGTAGCTGAAATTTCCAAAGAAATTTTTGGATCTAAATCCCATTGATTTGTTTTTATTTTTTAAGTGTAAAGCCCTACTTATTTAATTATAGTGTACATGTTATAAAATTATCAAGAATAATGAAATATAAAATATATGTTAGAGATATGTAAATTGGGAAAAATGTAAGACTCTTACAACTCTAAGCAAAATAATACAAAAGACAAAGTAATTGATTAAATAAGATTACAACTCTATAACAAAAAATACAAGTAAATATATAAATAAGTAGATGAAGATAATAATAGAGAATACAACTTTAGATAATAGATACAAATAAACTAAAAGATGAAGAACAAGAGATAAAATGGAAGTACAACTCAATAGAATAAATATACAACTAAATATGTAAATAGACAAAAAAAAATGAAGATAAAAGTAATAGAGAACAAGAACAAAATAAACACTTATCACACAACCAAAGTGAAGAGTTTAGGGATCACTAACTTTGTAAAATCATTTATTGGCATATTTGACAATAATGACAAAATTAATTAAAAGGGTATTTTCGAAATTAGTGGTTTCCTCTTTTGTAATATTTTGTGGTGAATTTCGAAAATGGGTAGTTTCTTGTTTTGGTAAAATATGTCTTTCTATATTCAGATTTTTATTTATGTGTTAATAAAATAAATATATATATTTTCCTATAAAAGAATATCTTTTTCTTGAAATGGAAATTATTAATATTTATTTTGTTTATCTGTTTTGGTTGCCCAGAAATCGTGTACAGCTTGCAATTATAAAGGATATATTGTTTCCTTATTTATTTAAGGAAACTGGGTTGAAAAACTGTCCAGGTTCAATGAATCTGTTTGAACGGATTGCCAGTCTGTTTGAACAGGTTTTGACTTTCCTGTTTTGGAAGATTTTCCATTTATGGGCTGTTTGATTTCTGATTTGTTTTCCACGACCTAAAGGGATTCTAAACAGTATATAATCATCCTTAAGTCGTTGGTTTTTGATCATCTCTCTTGGGTATTACTTTCCAAATATTTTTCAAGTTTTAGAGAGACTTTTTATTATGTGAAGAACTTGAGTCCAGCAAGTTCTTAGTGGTTTATTACAGTGTACTTCTGTATTGTTTTCCTTTGTGTTAATTGTGCAGGTTGAACACACTTGGACATTGGTCATCAAGCTTCGGGAGAAGTCTTGTTCGTGAGTCACTTTTCGGGAGGAAAAGTGCAAGTGTTATGATTTGAAGGGAGTTCAAGATCTTAGCACTTCAGAAATTTGATTAGAAGTTTAGATTACAACAGTTGCGACAAATTCAAGAGGGAGTCTTTATTTTTATAAGTCAATTTGGTTTTGTAATCATTTAGATATTCTTCTAATAAATTTCATTCTCTGGGCGTGGCCTCGTGGACTAGTAGCAATCTGCAAAGATTGCTGATACCACGTAAAAATTCGTGTGTTCTTTACTTTATGTTCGTTTTTATCTTCTGGTCACAAACTGTTTAAACATATCTGGTATCTGTTTAAACATTTCTGTAACAGTTTAACAATTAATTATTTAATTTAAATAATTAAGTTGGTAATCATAAAAAACGGAATTTCAATTGGTATCAGAGCGGTTCACTAAACTCTTAGTGAGATCTTGTGGTTATTTTCCGTTTGATTTGTTTTGTGTGAAATGTCTTTCTTTGCAGAAGGTAGTTCGGTGTCTCGACCTCCATTGCTAAATGACTCAAACTATCCATACTGGAAAGTTAGGATGAGAGCTTTCATAAAAGCTCAAGATGAGAAAGCATGGAGAGCAATTTTGTCTGGATGGTCACCTCCTACTGAAAAAGGTGAAGATGGAAGCACAATTGTAAAATCTGAACTTGTTTGGGACACAGAAGAAGAAAAATTATCCAGCTATAATAATAAAGCTCTTCACGCCATATTTAATGGTGTTGGAGAAAGTTTTATAAAACTTGTTTCCACATGTGTCTCGGCTAAAGATGCTTGGACAATTCTTCAAACTCAGTTTGAAGGAACTGTAGATGTTAAAAGGTCTAGATTTATCATGTTACAAACCAGGTTTGATGACCTTAGAATGTCTGATTCTGAAACACTATCTGAATTTTATGAGAGATTATCTGATATTTCTAATGAGTATTTTGCACTTGGTGAAAAACTTGATGATTCTGTTCTTGTTAGAAAAATCGTTCGAGTTCTTCCTAACAGGTTCAATGTTAAGCTCACTGCTATGGAAGAGGCAAAAAATTTCAGTACTATGAAGGTAGAAGAACTGATGGGGTCACTTCGTACCTTTGAGTTAAATCAAAAGATTCGTCAAAAAGACAAGCCAAGCTCTTCCAAAGAAAAGGAGAAAACCATAGCTTTCAAGAGCACTGAAAAGGAAGTCTCAGATGATGAAGATGGTGATAATGAAATGGCAATGCTTGCAAAGAATTTTTGAAAATATATGAATAAAATAGGAAACAAAAAATTCAATGGCAAGATGTCAAAATGTAACCCTTCTTCTCTTAAACCTTTTCAAACTAATAAAAAGGGTATTCAGTGCAGGGAATGTGAGGGATTTGGTCACATCCAGTCTGAATGTGCAAATACTTTGAAAAAGAACAAAAAAGGTATGATTGCTACTTGGAGTGATAATGACTCTGAAAGTAGTGAAAATGAGGAAGGTAATGTCGCTCTCACTTCTATTTTACTTGGTTCTAAATCTGAAAATAAAAAAAATTGTTTGCTTGAATAATGTTTCAAAAGATGAAGAAAATTCTGATAGTGATGAATCTGAATTGAATGATGAGTCTTTGAGTGAATCTTACAAAAAAATGTATGGTTCATGGGTGAAAGTGTGTTCTGAAAATCGGTCATTGGTAAGCAAAAATAAAGATTTATGCCTTGAAATTAAACAACTTACTGATTTGAATGAAAATTTGGAAAAAGAAATAATTTCAAAAAATGTTGAAATTAATAAGTTGTCTAAAGATTTGGATACTCTTGAGAAAAATGTTAGAATGCTTAACCCCGGTTCAACTATTTTTGAGAATATACAGAATTCAGGTCAAAGAAATCATGTGGGACTGGGTGCTTCAAGTTCTCAAAAATCAAAGAAAACTGTCTTTATCTCGGCTGGGATGTTATCGTCTGATGTTCCTGTTGCATCCTCAGTGAAATCTGTTGTATCCGGTACTCGGTTTGTTCCAACAGAAAGGACACAGTCAGCAGGTAAATCCAATGGTAAATCCGAAAAATTCATTCCAATCTGCCATTTTTGTGGTAGGAAGGGTCATATTCGTCCTAAATGTTTTACTCTTATGAATTTTGCTAAAAACGAATATTTTGAAAAATTCAATTATTTTGATGATTTCAAAAGAGTAAAAAAGGAAAATGTTCAATCAAAGAAAATATGGATAAAAAAGAATAACTGTTTTGCTGGTTTTACTAGTGAATATGATAGATCTGCTTCTTCATATTTTTGGTATTTTGACAGTGGTTGTTCAAGACATATGACATGTGACAAGTCTATTCTTACAGACATAAAACCTATGCATTGTGGGTCTGTTACTTTTGGCAATGGAATTGAAGGTAATGTTCTTGGTATGGGTACTCTTAACTTTGAAGGGTTGCCTAGAATCAAAAGAGTGTTACTTGTGGAAGGTCTTAAAGCTAATCTTCTAAGCATAAGTCAAATTTGTGATCAAGGTTATACTGTTAACTTTGATAAAGAGAATTGTTTTGTGTTAAACAAGAATGGTGAGAATGTTCTTGAAGGTTATAGATCTAATGACAATTGCTACACTCTTCTGCCATCTATTATGTGTCAATCTGTTGTGAGTAATAACACTGATATGTGGCATGCTAAACTTGGTCACATAAATTTCAAAACCTTGAAAAAATTGTCACATGCAGGGAGTGTTCGTGGTTTACCTAAGCTAGGTAAAGAATCTGATGGTAAGTGTAAAAGTTGTCAACTTGGTAAGCAATTGAAAATTACACATAAAAGTGTTTTTGACATAAACACTTCGAAAGTTTTAGAATTGCTTCACATGGATCTTATGGGTCCAATTCAAATTGAGAGTTTAAATGGCAAAAGGTATATTTTTGTTTGTGTGGATGATTTTTCTAGATATACTTGGGTGGATTTCTTGAAAGAAAAATCTGACACTTTTGATTCCTTTAAAACTCTTTGCTTGAAATTAAAAGTTGAAAAAGACTGCAACATTGGAAAAATTGTTCGTATAAGAAGTGATCATGGTAAAGAATTTGAGAATTCTGTCTATAATGATTTTTGTAAGTCTGCAGGTATCTCTCATGAGTTTTCAGCTCCCAAAACTCCTCAACAAAATGGAGTTGTAGAGAGGAAAAACCGCACTCTTCAAGAAATGGCTAGAGTGATGCTAAACAGCAAAAAATTGACTAAACGGTTATGGGCAGAAGCAATTAACACTGCTTGCTATATCATAAATCGTGTTTTTCTTCGTCCAGGTACATCTAAAACATCTTATGAAATTTGGAAAGGTAAGAAACCAAGTGTGGCTTACTTTCATGTTTTTGGATGTGTTTGTTACATTTTGAGAGACAGAGAAAATCTTGGTAAATTTGATGCTAAAAGTGATGAAGGTGTTTTTATTGGATACTCCACTAACAGTAGGGCCTATCGTGTGTATAACATGAGAACCCAAATTGTAATGGAGTCAGCTAACGTTGTTATTGATGATTCCAGGGATTTTTCTGAGTTTTCTACTGAGGAAGAAATTGAAAGGTTTATTGATGAACCTACTGAAAAACACGAAGAAGCCTGTGTCAGTGATACTACTGTTGAAACGTCTGGTCCATCTGTTCCAACAAACCTCGAATCCGATGAAACAAATTCTGGACAGACAGAAAAGAAATTTCCAGATATTATTTTGGATGAAGTCCAAAAGGAGCCATCAACCAGAGTTAAGTTAAATCATCCAGCAGATTTAATACTTGGAAATCCAAAAGACAGTATGGTAACACGAAGAAGGTTGTTCCAAATGGATGTCAAATCCGCATTTCTCAATGGGATCTTGAATGAAGAGGTATATGTTGAACAACCCAAAGGATTTGAAGATCCTCATGCACCTGATCATGTTTACAAATTGGAGAAAGCTCTTTATGGTTTGAAGCCAGCCCCTCGGGCTTGGTATGAGAGACTTACTCAATTTCTTGTTTCTCATGGATACAAAAGGGGTGGAGTAGATAAAACTTTATTTATCAAAAATATTAAATCTAACATAATTATTGCTCAGATTTATGTTGATGATATTGTGTTTGGTTCTACTTCTGACATTGAGGTGCATGTATTTGTGAAACAAATGAAAGAGGAATTTGAAATGAGCATGGTGGGAGAATTGACTTATTTCTTAGGTTTACAAGTCAAGCAATTAGATGAAGGCACATTTGTTTCTCAAAGAAAATATGCTAAGAACCTGGTCAAAAAGTTTGGACTTGAAAGTTCAAAGATTGCCAAAACACCAATGGGAACAACTGTAAAGCTATCCAAAGATGAAAATGGTGTCAAAGTGGATCCTACACTGTATAGGAGCATGATTGGTAGTCTTCTTTATCTCACTGCTAGTCGACCTGATTTGAGTTATAGTGTTGGTGTGTGTGCCAGGTACCAAGGAAATCCCATGGAGTCTCATGTTGCAGCTGTCAAAAGAATCATTCGATATGTTCATGGGACTGCTGATTATGGTATTTGGTATTCAAAAGAAACTAACCCTAATATAGTGTGTTTTAGTGATGCTGATTGGGCAGGTAACACTGATGACAGAAAAAGCACTAGTGGAGGATGTTTTTTCTTGGGAAATAATCTTGTTTCTTGGCACAGCAAGAAACAGAATTCTATTTCTCTCTCAACAGCTGAGGCTGAATACATTGCAGCAGGAAGTTGTTGTGCACAACTTTTGTGGATGAAGCAAATGATGATGGATTATGGGTTTGATCTTGACATTTTAACTATTTTTTGTGATAATACAAGTGCAATCAATATTTCAAAAAATCATGTGCAACATTCTCGTACTAAACATATTGATATTCATCATCATTTCATAAGAGAATTAGTTGAAAATAAAGTTCTTGTCTTGGAATATATTGAAGCACATAAACAAATTGCAGATATTTTCACTAAAGCTCTTGATTCGGTTCGCTTTGATTTCCTCCGAAAATCTTTGGGGGTTTGTTCTCTTTAAATTCTCTCGTTATGTTGTCCGCTTGATCTAATGTGTGTTATTCTTTGTTAAGAAAATTGTCAATCAATTTGAAAATTTTGTTGTGTGTCAAGCTGGATAATCTGTCTTGTGTTTATGAATCTTTGGTTGTATATTCTTGAGAGAAATTTAATCAATTCCTCCTAGGCATATTCGAGTAAATTAATCAATGTTTAATGTTTGAGCTTCCTTTTGTGTAGCATTGTTTCAAGCTCCTGTGCAAGAATAGAGCTACCTGCATCAGTGTGTGAAAGCCGTCTTTTGAGTAAGTTGGAATTTTGTAATTCGGAGTTATGAAGAGGATACGCTACCATAGAAAAGGGCTACCACTGGTGTAGTGTGACAGCGTCTTCATGGGTTACAATTATTTTAATTTCGAAAAAGACTTATTTGTCATTGGGCAATGTTCCCTTGCATACACTGTCACACACTTATGCTTGAAACAATGCAATAAAAATTGTACACAGTTTAAAAAAAATATATATATGTGAGTGTAAGACTCATACATGTTGATTGATTCACTTAAGAATATGTGCTTGTGACTGAATTGTGCTTTATTTCTCTCGAATATTCTTTCTAATTTTTCTTTTTCACAAGTGTTCTTTTCTATGTTTTACACTAACACTTATTTTCATTTGCTTGATTTTATTCTTATCAGGATGACTCTCTTTGATCAAAGCAGATTTTTTTTTGGTTGAGTTTTTATTTTTGTTCATATATATAAAATAATAAAAAAAAATGATAATAAAAAAAAATTATAATAATTTGACAAGGAAATTCTTGGTGGACCGAATCATTGTGGTGATTATGAGAAATTATGCATTTAATTGTGTGATTTAATATATTCTTTGTCTCCAAGGAATTTATTTTTGACTTCTTTCTCATTTTGGAATATCATGATTTGTATCTTTATTATATTGTACTTTGTTTAGATTTTTTTTTTTAAAAAAAAGGGAAAAAGTCATTGAGGAGATCGCGTGGGGTAATTGTTTCTGGTTACCTTTTTTGGTTTGGGTGTTTATACATATTACATTTTTATAAACAGTTTTTTTAATAATAAAAAAAAAAAAAGGGAAAGTTGTATGTGAATCGTGTAGATTGTTTCCTTTTCTTAGTTAATTAAAACAATTTTTTAATAAAAAAGGTAAACCTCTTTTTGACCGTGGGTATTCATTTTGGGTAAGTAAGTTATTTAAAAAAGGCATGCCATTACCCTATTTCTTCTCACCCACGACTTCACTCAGTTATTTCTTCTCCTTCTCATTTTTTTTTCTCTCATTCTCTTGTAAGTACTTTCTGTTTTTCAGAGAAAAAAATGGTGAGAACTCGTGGTGCCTCCTCCAAGAAGATCCCTGTTTCTCAATCCCGAAAGGTGCCATCTCCTTCGCCTCCTCCGTCTGTGTCAACGGTGCCTCTTTCTGTTCCAACAGCTCCCACATCTGTTGGAAAGTCCTGTAAATCCAAGGCTCGCAAAAAGGTGTTTTCGCTCTCTCATGAACATCCTATGGTGTTTCCAGATATCTCTGCTGACATTGTTGCACCACCATCTGAAGTGGTGGTGCCCTCTCGAGCCAAGGACCATTCTCCTCTTCCATTTGATTCGTCTTTGGAGGCTAGGGAAAAATCGAAATCTGTTTCCTCCTCTTCCAAAGCTGCTGTTGCTGGGTTGCTCAAATTGCCCTTGAAGCCGAGTCAGTCCAAGAAAAATTTTGTGACTCCCAAAAGGAAATTGGGGTTGGACGCGTCTCTTTCTCCCTTGTCTGCTGCCAAGAAAAAATTGAAGGCTCATCCCCCTTCACTGTCCTCCTCCGAATCTGATCCTGAGGAAGATAAGTCAGAATCTGAAGCAACTCATGATACCACATTGTCTGATGAAACGGTTCCTGACATTGCAGAATCAGAGGCTGAGTCTGATGAGCCAGAAAAAGAAGACACTATCCCCTCTGAACAAGAAGCCGAATCTGACTCAGACCACATTGCATCTCCTTTGCCATCCAAAGCTAAAGGGAAGAAACCTATTTCTGGTTCTACACCTTCACCAAAACATTCAGGTGTAAATTTCAAACCTTATTCTTCCATTTTTTGCTATAATGATAATGCACGTGATATGGTTCTATATGCTCAACGAAAATTTATCATTGAAAGAAATTATGTCTTGAGTGATCATCGTCCTTTTGGTGTGCTAACAATGCTTCAAGATCGACAATGGACAGGTTCTTTGGTTAAATTTTCTGGTTTTGTGGATAGAATATTCAAGGAATTCTATGCCAATCTTACTAATGAAATTATTGAACCTTCATCTCCTCTGTATAATAAAGTGTTTGTTAGGGGCCATTGGTTCTCTTTTTCTCCTCAAGACATTGCTCTTGCTTTGCATCTTCCCCTTGATGTCGAGGATGATGTTGATGGTGCTTCTCTTGACAAGGATATGGTTATCACTGAGTTGGTTGGTCAAAAAATGGTATGGCCATCTCATACAGTCATCTCAGTCTCAAATCTCACCTACACTTATGCTGTCCTCCATAAGTTTGCAACAACAAATTGGAAGCCCACATCTCACACGGCCACTATCTCTTTTGATATGGCATCATTTTTGTACAAAGTGGGGACCGGTCTTGGTTTAAATTTGGCTTCGGTTATTCATGATCAAATCATTGGGTTTCACAAAGGTAACAGGAAAAACTTGAATCTTCCTTTTCCTCAAGTTATTTATAAAGTGTTGAGTATGCAGAAACAAGACCTCCAACGTGATCAAGAAGACTTGGTGGCCCCAACTACTGCTGCTTCCTACAAAGCCTCTGCCCTTCCTACTGAAGCCACTGCTGCTCCGTCCTCCAAGAAATTCAAGCCCCAATCTTTGAAGATCGCCTCGGATGACTTCCCTCATGCCTCCTCCTCTGTTGCCACAGATTCAGGACTTGTTGCAACCGAAATAGCTGCTGTTCGAGCCTCTGTTGATTCTTTGACTGCTCGAGTGATGTCAATTGAAGGACTGCAACGTTCTGTGTTGGAGGTTGTTCAATCTCTGTCCAAAGCTCCAATTGTTTAGTTTTATTCTCGTTTTTGTCCATTAAACATTGCTACTCTTGTTTTAGTTTTATGGTTCTTTGGCTACTTTGAAAGACACAAAGGGGGAGAGTAGATTTCCAAAACCTGTTTGATTGTTTGTTTGTTTAACTCTGGACCTTCTTATTTTGAGGGGGAGTTAAGTCTAGTTTATTTACATGTTTGTTATAAGTTCATGCATGTTTGCAGGGGGAGTTTTTCCTCTTTACTTATCACTAACATTTGTGTTGCAGGTTTTTGAATTAATTTTGCCTATCAAATTGCCAAAGGGGGAGATTGTAAAATCCTTTATTGGCATATTTGACAATAATGACAAAATTAATTAAAAGGGTATTTTCGAAATTAGTGGTTTCCTCTTTTGTAATATTTTGTGGTGAATTTCGAAAATGGGTAGTTTCTTGTTTTGGTAAAATATGTCTTTCTATATTCAGATTTTTATTTATGTGTTAATAAAATAAATATATATATTTTCCTATAAAAGAATATCTTTTTCTTGAAATGGAAATTATTAATATTTATTTTGTTTATCTGTTTTGGTTGCCCAGAAATCGTGTACAGCTTGCAATTATAAAGGATATATTGTTTCCTTATTTATTTAAGGAAACTGGGTTGAAAAACTGTCCAGGTTCAATGAATCTGTTTGAACGGATTGCCAGTCTGTTTGAACAGGTTTTGACTTTCCTGTTTTGGAAGATTTTCCATTTATGGGCTGTTTGATTTCTGATTTGTTTTCCACGACCTAAAGGGATTCTAAACAGTATATAATCATCCTTAAGTCGTTGGTTTTTGATCATCTCTCTTGGGTATTACTTTCCAAATATTTTTCAAGTTTTAGAGAGACTTTTTATTATGTGAAGAACTTGAGTCCAGCAAGTTCTTAGTGGTTTATTACAGTGTACTTCTGTATTGTTTTCCTTTGTGTTAATTGTGCAGGTTGAACACACTTGGACATTGGTCATCAAGCTTCGGGAGAAGTCTTGTTCGTGAGTCACTTTTCGGGAGGAAAAGTGCAAGTGTTATGATTTGAAGGGAGTTCAAGATCTTAGCACTTCAGAAATTTGATTAGAAGTTTAGATTACAACAGTTGCGACAAATTCAAGAGGGAGTCTTTATTTTTATAAGTCAATTTGGTTTTGTAATCATTTAGATATTCTTCTAATAAATTTCATTCTCTGGGCGTGGCCTCGTGGACTAGTAGCAATCTGCAAAGATTGCTGATACCACGTAAAAATTCGTGTGTTCTTTACTTTATGTTCGTTTTTATCTTCTGGTCACAAACTGTTTAAACATATCTGGTATCTGTTTAAACATTTCTGTAACAGTTTAACAATTAATTATTTAATTTAAATAATTAAGTTGGTAATCATAAAAAACGGAATTTCAAACTTGAACAAGGTTTACAACCTTTGTTCAAAAACTTATTTCCCCCAATCTCAAACACTAAGAGAACTTTCACAAATAAAATAGTTTTCAGGAATAAACAAGCATCTATGGTGAATTTATAACCAAGTGCTCTAGTGGATAGAAATTTGTGTGTCTTACAAGTGAGCAATAGACTCATATTTATAGAGTTTTTAGACACTCTTTGAATTTCAAATTTCACCAACAATATAATTGTTACCAATGTTTGATTGGATGTTTATGGAATTAAAAAAGATTTTTGGGAGTTACATGAGTTGTTGGAGCCGTTCAAAATTGAAATGGAAAAATGGCTTTGACTGTCAGCCTCAATGGTCGTGGCCAGAGCTATTCCTGGTCGCGGCCGGGAGCCTCTGTTCCATAGACCGCGACCAGGTACACTTGTTGTCGCGATCATAGCTCATTTTCAGCACACACTTTTGTGCAATTTTTCCAAATAGTTCTATACTCTTCCCACATGACTTTATAACCTCCAAACACATTATGAGGATTAAAATCATGTCTCCAACAGTCATATCACTTATGACTTTGAAAAATTCAAATCAAAATATGTAACATCAAATCTACACATTATTGGGTAATATTTGGGAGTTACAAATTTGTAACTGTTTTTGTAACCCCAAACATGTTACACATTTGGATATTCACACTAACAAAAAATGTAACTCCCATATATATTATGTTACAATATGTGACACACTTTGTCACATTTATTTAATCTAAACATTATATTATAAATAATATAACATTCTCCCACTAAATTAAATAGTTAACTATTGTAACACTTATTTCATCAATCAACATTATATTTAAAATATAACATTTCCCCCACTTGATTAAATAATAACCATCTCATATAGAAGCCATTACATTGGTGCATAAAGTAAAGTGTTCTTCAACTTGAACTTTACTATAATGTAATTATCACAAAGTTTGTTGAAAATTTGGTTGCACTAGGCATTGAACCAAGTTTCCATACTAACAAATCGGTGATAACACACACACCTTTGCTATGTCACATGAGACCTCTTTGTCTCGCTTTGCACCGTTAATGGACATAAGCATTTTCCATTCATGGAGGTTCTTGAAAATACTCCCAATTCTCATGAGAGGCGGCACGACCCCGAGGTCCATATAGGTAGAATTCTTACAATATTTTGTTACCATAAAATACTTGTCTTCTCAAGACTAAGTTGTATTAAAAAATCCTCATGATTTTAACCCTCAAATTGGTAACTCACAAGTACTCATATCTCAGATGGGACTATTTTGAGTACAACTAATATTCACTTGATTGACTTGTTATTACCTATTGAACCTAACACTAGTTAAGTAACTAGTATTAAGATAGGTTACCATCACTCGTGAATTGCTTTAGGGAGTTTAAGTCTCATCCCTCGAGATGAGGTAGCCACTAAATCTCTCGTTAGTGGCTTAGTAAAAGGATCTGCCAAGTTTTTACTTGTTCTCACATGGGATATTGAGATGACTCCTCTTAGAATCAATTATCTTACATATCCATGTCATAGACTAATGTGTCTAAACTTCCCATTATACACTCCCATGTAAGCTCTAACCAATGATGCTTGGCTATCACAATGTATCGATATAGTGGATACATTCTCTTTGATTAAGGGGTATCTCCATCAAAAGATCCCTTAACCATTCGACCTCTTTGTCGGTGGCAGCTAGAGCTATGAACTCTGCTTCCATAGTAGAATGAGATATACATGTATGTTTTTTGGAACTCCAAGAAATTGCACCCCCACCAAGTGTAAATGTCCAACCAGTGGTGAACAAGTTGTACCCTAGATTGGATATCCAACTTGCATAAGTATACCCTTCTAAGATTGAAGGAAATTTGGAGTAGTGAAGGCTTAGTCTGTAACGTCGTACTACTCAAGGACCGTTACACTGTGTATTTTAAATAGTGCTAAACTCTCTAAACGAGTCATTTGGTCATAACCGTGTAACTAAACGTGATTAACGGTTTAGGGTTAAAAATTTTGGTCAAAGATACAAACGTTTCACTAAAACGTTTACTGTATACATGGGATCCCAAAATACATTTAAAAGGTTAATTACAATAAAAGAGTTACAACCCGCCGACCTAAGCGAAAAAATAAGGTTTGACCCTAGTTCCTCTTTAAACCCTCGGTCGTGGTGGTCGAGCCGCCGCATATGTACACATCGTCACCTAACCTCTCCAGCTCAAGGATGGCCCAACTTTCTTTTCCCTTTACCTGCACCATATAGCACATGTGAGCCAAGGCTCAGCAAGAAAACTTAAACATGCTTATATGCAGTTAATAACAAATTCCCAAATCATAATAAACGTACTTAGCAGTAATAACCATACTCATGCATGCATACCATCCATATAATGACTACAGCGTCATATGGGCCAATAGCCCAAGATAAGTGATCAATGAATCATATCGGGGTCCAATGCCCAAAATACATGATTATGGAATCATATTGGGGATCAGCGCCCAAACACATGATTAATAAATCATACTGGCTCAACGCCCAAGGATATGAGACTAATGAGTCACCCTGGAGCCCTTTGCCCTGTCCTCTGTATAACCAGCCTTGAAGCTGGCCTAGCGTACCTGGCACTTTAGTTTTCTCCGACCAATAGATCGGTCAAGCATATGATGCGCTCCTAGTTAGACTAAACTATATTGATGAGCGTGCAGCGTGCTATTACCGTCCTTGACTCATAAGTCAATGTTTTTTTACTAGCACTCAACGTGCTAAAGTCGTCCTTGACTAATAAGTCAATGCTTTACGACCAGCACTCAGCGTGCTAAGGTCGTCCTTGACTAATAATTCAATGTTGGGGCCCAACCTTAGGATATGAGATTAATAAGTCACCCTGGGGCCCGCTGCCCTATCCTTTGTATAATCAGCATTGGAGCTAGCCCAGCGTACCTGGCGCTGAGTTTTCCACGTCCAATAGGTCGGTCAAGCGTATGATGCGCTCCTGGTTAAGCATAACCATAACGACCAGTGCACAACACTCTAATGCTGCCCTTGACTAATAAGTCAATGCTTTACGACCAGCGCTCAGCGCTATTGCCGTCCTTGACTAATAAGTCAATGCCTTATGACCAACACTCAATGTGCTAATGTCTTCCTTGACTAATAAGTCAATGCTTTTCTCAATTGTATAATGCTAACATGCATTCATCATATATCAAATATCTAGATATAAAGCATTCAACATGCTTAATCAATAATCACAAGCATAATTATAATCATGCACATACTCAGGCGTTCATGCCCTATTCATGTTCATGTTCAACAATTCGGGAATCACAAGCATAATCATAATCATGCACATTTACAGAGACCCAAGCTTTGATCAATTATATATTCAACATTCAGGCCAAGCCATAATCACATGTATTACATACTGGGTGCAGTTTTTTTACCTTTGGTCCAAGTACAGGTTACCAATGAACGATCCCGAGCACGATCTCGGTTCTGAGCCCCTAGCGATAACCTAGTCACAGCCATAAACGGAGTTTCAATGAGTTCAAGTTCCAAAACCCAATCCTAGGACCAATCCCGCGCTCTCGAGACCTCCAATCCCACCAAACAGAGTGGTGGAATCGTCCCCCGAGCCCTCGGGCCAAAACCCCAAAATTTACAAAAAAATCAACTCCTGAAAACTGTATAGTGCTACAACGCTACCTACTGGGCGCTACAGCGCTATAGTCAGAACTTCAACCCCCAAAAGATAGCCTAGCGATGTAGCGCTTCCAACCTAGCGCTACAACACTAATACCAGAATTTCAAATTTCTAGGTTTTTCTCTTCGTGTTCTTCGAGCCTCAAAGCTCCAAATCCGATCCCAACGGGTCCCCATCCCCTCAAATCAACATTTTAATCATCCAAGCAGTTCACCCAATAGCTTAGCAACATTAAAACAGCAGCAAATACCCAAAATCCCCATAGGACCTCATAATCCAAGTCTTGAGTTTGTAAAACTCAAGAACACCAAGAACAGAGTAAGAACTCAAAAATTCAAAGCTTAAATTACCTCTGATTATGTCATTTTTCTGCTAAATCATCCGGCTAACAAGCTTCTAATCTTCCCTAGAATCGTTATAACTCTAACCTTGCTTGAATCCGAGTCCTAAACATCGAGTTTCGTTCGAAAATGCTATTGAACCCCAAAAAAATAACGGGAGAGAGAGAACTGAACGTTGTCTTCCTATTTATTCTATCAGATTACTTCAAGCTTAAGTAACCTTAAGCAAATCCAAATGCTCAAGGTACCCAAAACGTCCCCGGGGGCCAAATAGTCAAATCCCCATAATTCCCTCCTGATCTCACTAACTCCAAATATATCATCAAATATTTATTCCCATTACCCAATAACCCGGTAATGTTCTAAATTCCCGATATACCCCTTGACTCACACCGAGTCAAATATGGGTCCCGTTGTGACTTTCCCACTAGCTTGCTCCCTAGGATCGTCTCATGCTGAGTAACACACATATATCCACATAATATTGTGGTCTCACACATATATCACATATATGCCAAATATACCCATAACAGGCTAAATTAAGAAAATTGTCATTTTAATCAGAAATGGGCCTACATGCATATTTAATACACCTAAACATGCATATCAAGTCATAATATAATATAACTCACATAATCATATAATGATACACATATATATCACATAATCACATAATTTCCTTAATTTGCCAACCTGACATCCTAATCAAGGCCCTAAGCCTTATTAGGTAATTTGAGACGTTACATAGTCCTTTGGTTTTCTTAAGATAACCAAGGATTCTTCCAATAGTCTTCCAGTGATCCACACTTGGATTACTTGTAAACCTACTAAGTTTACTTATCACAAAAGCTATATTAGGTCTAGTACATTGAGCGACGTATATAAGACTCCCTATAGCACTTGCATACTCCAATTGAGCCACCACTCTTCCTTCATTCTTCTCTAGTTTTACACTATGGTGAAATGGAGTATTGGCATCTTTAACCTTGAGATGGTTAAATTTGTTCAATACTTTCTCAATATAGTGGGCTTTCCCCAGCACAAAACTCCCCACTATTTTTCATCACCTTGATACCAACTATGGTATCAACTTCTCCAAGATCTTTCATCTTGAAGGTTGCTAATAGAAACCTCTTTGATTCTACTATCTCTTTCATGTTATCACTTAAGATAAGCATGTCAACCACATATAGACAAACAATAATCACATATCCCTTACAAGTTTTTGAATACAAACACTTGTCTCCATGGTTATGTCCAAACCCATTTGACACGATAGCTTGATCGATTTTTTCATGCCATTGCTTTGGAGCTTGTGTTCAATCCATATAAGGATTTTACAAGTCTACACACTTTATGTTAATACTTTGGTAGTACAAACCCTTCAGGTTATTCCATATAGACCTCCTCATTGAGGTCACCATTAATGAATGTCTTCTTGACATCCATTTGATGAACATACTGTTGACCCAAACTCTTAAGTCTCCTTGTTTTGATGATTAACAAATATTTGATTATTATTTGTTACTAATGATTTGTTGATTTTGTAGCAAAAACTAAAGTGAATTAGCACTTCAAAGTCAAAATTATGACCAAGGGCAAAATGGTCATTTTACCAAGTTTTCCGGAAACGACCCGAAATGGACTTCAAGACTCAAGAAACTCAAGATAAAGGTTTAACTTCATTTCTTAGTCTTGTAAAGTGATTGCAAGTATACTTTAAGTCATAAGTATAGAATTTGGCTCACTCACGCACTAAAAAATGGTGATTTTTTAAAATGAGAAATAATTATCCTAAATTCACTTTTAAGAAAATACATCCCGATACGGTCGTAACGCAATTGGAATTTTTGAAATCGGATAAACGAGCTAAAAGTTATAAAGAATTGAAAAATGGGAAAATAGGCTTAAAACTGATTTTGCTCTCTGTTTGCCATCCGGAATTCCGGTTGCTTCCAACCGGAATTCCGGTTCCCTCATCCGGACTTCCGATTTGCGGCAGACAGCTTCGAAAATTGATCCCTAACGGCTATAAACGGCTAGTTTTTTCCCAAACTCTATATAAACTCGTTTTTCACTCAAAGTTGGAGGTTGGCTGAGCATTTATTACATATACCAAACCAAATCCATTGATTTCAAAGAGCTTTCAAAGTTTAACTCATCCAAACACATATTCACACACTTGAGCCAAAATTTGTATTTATTTCTTCTAAGTGTGCTTGCTAATCACTCTAGGTTTCTCATTGTATTATCATACTTCTAGAGTGATTTTTGCTTGTAATATCAAACACATTCCCATATTGAGATTGAGGTGAGGTTGGCACCGGTTTTGTAAACAACCCGGTTAGAGTGAGATTGGCACTTCAACAATCCGAAAAAGAGGTTGATAGTCCTTGGTGGTGGAAAACTATTGTAAGAGGTTTGGAAATACCTTGGTGAAAAATTCCCGGTTGTAAGGGTTAGTCAAGCCCGCTAATTTGGCTCGATAGTTGAACTCAAAGCTAGGTCCTTAGCTTTGAAGACCAAGGACGTAGGTGGCTTAGTTCTACCGAACCTTGTAAAATTCGAGAGTTTGCGATTTCTTAACCTTCAACTCTTTACATTACAAGTTTAACTATTTGCTATATCTATTTGATTGCCATATTATTTGCTTATACTTGATAAATATGATTTATTGCATAATTTGGCATATTAAGATTTAAATTTCCGAAATTAGTTTAAATTTCCAATTCACCCCCCTCTTGGAAACATATCTTGGGTTAACACATACAAGTTATGTATAGAAGTCATAGCGAACAAAATTCTTATAGAAGTTGTTCTTGCAACAGGCTCATAGGTATCGAAATATCGATACCCTCATTTTTCCTAAACCATTTAGCTACTAATCTAGCTTTAAAGATTTGGATAATTTTGTCAGTGTGGTATTTTCTCCTAAATACCCACTTACACCCAATTGGCTTAGACCCCGGTGGGAGGTCTACCAATTACCAAGTGTTATCCAAAAAACAGGCATGGATGACATGGCAGCCATTTAATACATGTGGCTGACATCTGGCATAATTCTTGCTCGACCATCGACCAGGAAGATGTCTATGGCGCAACACTCAATCTTTATATACGACCAGCTTGGTCGTATACTCGCTATATTTGGAGAAAATCTTATGCAGTTATAATCATATCTGAAATTATCTCCCATGATTTCTTGAGTATCCGATTATTTAGGAAAGAATATCTGTAACAAATTAATGTAATCTTCCTTGAGCCTATAAATAGAGAAAGATAGATCAAGGAAGGGACTTTTGGCTTTCTAATTATTGGAGATTAGAGTTTTACGAGTGTATTAGAGCGATCATATTCGATATATTGTTTTGTTCTTCAGAGGTTTGTGAAACTCATTGGACCCTAGTTCTGTGATCACTCCTTTGAAATATTATATCAATAACAGCTCTAGTGGACGTAGGTTATTACCAGATTCTGGGGTCGAACCACTATAAATTCTTGTGTGATTTATTATTTTTGTCATCATTCTCATTTCAACATATTTGTCCACATAAAGCATTTTTGACTCCGTGTCAGTTGACCAAAATCAGGGTCAACAGAAAGACTGAAACCCATCTCATCATTGATGGCTTCTTTCCAAAATGCACTATCTCTATATTGCATGGCTTCACTATAAGTCTTAGGTGTTGGGAATTGTGCCCTTAAAGCAATTTTAGTAGACAATGGTTTTAATGAAATAAATAAATGAATTGAATTATTGTATATATGTAGCTTATGTACTATATTATTGCTAATATTATTAAGTAAATATCAGAAAATTCTTGTAATGCCCCACGTCAATATGGTTGCTTCCTGGAATGACTGGCCCTGCAAACCAATACGAGTCTTTATAGCGTGCTTTGAACGCCCCACGACATTATGGTTGCTTCTTGGAATGACGACTGACCCTACAAACCAACACGAATCTTTCCGGCGTGCTTTGTCCTCACACGCTTCCTGGGAAAACTTCCTAGGAGGTCACCTATCGTGAGACTACTCCAGGTCAAGCACGCTTAATTTTGGAGTTCTCAAGTGATGGGCTACCGAAAAGAAGATGCATCTTGTTGGCATAGGTAGTACCCATCAATCCATTTAAGCCATCTTCAACTGTGTAGTTCCATAACTGCATAGTCTTAGAATCATCACACTTGACCTTCCCCAGGTGATGTGGGATTGCACATCTCTTACCCGGTCTTTCCCCCTGTGGATCACGGGATTCTGACTGTCACAATTCTCAAGTTCATCTATGTGGTCTCAATCTCATATTGGTATGAGAGGATCGAGATTGAGATAATGAATTTAAATAGTTCGCAGTAAAATAAAGTTATGGAATCTTTAGATTAATTACTACTAGTACGATCCACTAGTATTATGAATACATGTGACCTATATCCGGGTTACTAGTGTAGTAGGTGTAACGCCCTGGTTGCCCCAGAACAGTTACGGTGAACGGTGGACCGGAAATTTGACTCGCTACCCGAGTCCTTTGGTCAAAAACGTGCTCTAAGTGTGATTAACAGGTTAAGGTATGAAACCAGTAAAAAGGAAATGGAGATTCTCATTACAAACTGCTCTGCAGAGCTAAACAAAACGTTTACAAGTTGTTCTCAATACAAAATGGTCACTACTGTTTAAAATTTACAATCCCGCCGACCTAAGCGGCAAAAATAGGGTAAACCCCCTAGTTCCTCTGAGAACTCCTTGGCCGTGGTGGTCAAGTGGCCGCATATGTACACATCACCACATCAGCTCTCCACTCAAGGCTAGGTGAGCTTCTCTTTCCCTTTACCTGCACCACATAGCACCCATGAGCCAAAGCCCAGCAAGAAAACATAACACTTTGCATAAACATTATCAAATGATTATCATTATAATCATACTGAGCATAAAGATTTCAAACAAATGAGTGAACATCACATGAGGTCCTGATAAACCATACTGAGTGACTGACAAGCATGTCACTAATTCAAATGGAAGAGTGGCTGTTGGGTAAGCCTCTAGCCTTCAACAGGTTCTGGTAAACCATACTGAGTGACTGTCAAGTATGTCACTGTTTCAAGTAGGAGAGTGGCTGCTAGGTAAGCCATTAGCCTCCAAGCGCTTATTTCATTCATCGACCCTCGTGGTCGGTCTGGCATTAATGCTCTTTGAGCCATTCAATGCTGATAGTTGATTAGATCTAATCTTGTTGGCTTGCGTTAACACGCTAAGGCCGTCCTGACTAATGAGTCAGCTCAACGTGACCAGTGCCCAATATCACTGTCGAACCTGACTAATAAGTCACAGCTTCACAGTTGATACTAGCACCTTTGCCAAATCTGACTAATGAGTCAGTACCATGCGTAAGTGAGCAACATATGCTAAACATTCTTTATTCAATCCAAGTCCATATTAACACAACCAACATGCCTCATGAATCTCCATGCATGTCACACTTGGGGTGCATTTTTCTTACCTCTGGTTCGAGCTAGAATGAGTAAAAGAACGACCCTTGAGAACGATCAACCTTTAGATTCCTTAGCGGTTACCTAATCATAACCAATTATAATCCATTAATAAAATAAATTAATAAATGGTTCACAATCTAAAATCACACTCCCGGGATCAATCCCCCACTCTCGGGGTGCTTAAAATACTCAAACGGGGCAAAGGAACCAAACCCCAAACCTTAAGGATCATTCCGAGCCCTAAAATGTGTTTGCTGAAAAATGGACTAGCGATGCAGCCCCATCAGATGGCGCTGCAGCCCTGTGAGTGGCGCTGCAGCCCTATTTCCAAGTCAGAGAGCCCGTCTCTGAGCCCTGAATAGCGCTGCTGCGCCCCAAGTGGCGCTGCTGCGCCAATAACAGACCAGAAACTTTCTGGTTCATCTTCTTTGCGATTTCTCTTGAAGCCAAACCCTCCAAACCAAACCAAAACCTTACCAAGACACCCAATTCACCCCTAAACTTCATCTACATCACACCCTCATCAAAAACCAATCAATCTTTCACAAAAACTCCCATTGATTCCAACTATCCACACCAAAACTATAAGCTGAAAACTATAAAGTAAAACAGAGTATGGCTTGTTTTTCATGGATGAATTCTTACCTCAAATGGAATTAAAGTCCTTTTCAATGGATGAACCGAGTCTACAACTCCCAAGCTTTGATTTCCTAGCTTGTATCTTCAAATTGGGACCAAGAACTTCAAAGGAAGAAAGAGAGAAATGGATGTACGGGAAGGGAATTTCTTACTCTGTTTTTCTGTTCTGTTTCTACAGCCATCCAAAACCATATAAATCCAAACCCAAATGACTAAAATACCCCTAGGTCTTTAAAAGTTTCTAAAGCCTTCCCAAGGGCAAAGTTGGTACTTTCGAACCTATACCGTTAATCATAGTTAGCGCTTCCCAATTCCCGCTATTCTCAAAATTCCCAAACACCAATAATTCATGTCCCGTTACCCTTTTTACTCCCGACTACGTTCTAATCATTAAAACATCCCGAGACTCACCCCGAGACTCGAACTTAATCCCGTTATGACTAAACCGCTACTTTAACACTTAAAGATCGTCTCATTCTGAATAGCTCGAACAAATCCACATTTTAATGTGGCCTTAAAACATATCACCAACATGCATCCAAATAAACAATTTACCCTCAACGGGCCAAATTACCACCACACCCCTGTAATTAAGAATATGGACTCACATGCATGCATTTCACAGCATATCATAATATAATCAACATATACATGCATTTTATCAATTATTAACACAATTAAGCAAGTATGGCCCTCCTGGCCTACTATTCACAGCCTTAAACACATCGGAGAATTCGGGGCATTACAGTAGGACACTTTAGTGGAGGTACTTTGCCTGCTGAGAGTATGTAGAACTGGACCATATGTGATTTAATAATACTTGTTCAAATATCATTTCGTAGTATTATAAAACATCAACTTAAAGCATCAGCTACCATGTTGGCTTTTCCTGGATGATACAAAATCTCATAGTCATAATCTTTTACTAACTCCAGCCAACGCCTTTGTCTCATATTCAAATATTTTTGCGTGAAGAAGTATTTCAGGCTCTTGTGGTCTGTATAGATCTCACACTTCTACCCATAAAGGTAATGCCTCCATACCTTTAAAGCAAAGACCACAGCCGCCAATTCTAAATCATGAGTGGGATATCTCTTTTCATACTCCTTCAGCTGACGTGAGGCATAAGCAATTACCCTCTCCAACTGCATCAGAACATAGCCCAAACCCTAATGTGAAGCATCGCAGTAAATCACAAACTTCTCCTGATTTGTTGGAAGACTCAGAATCAGAGCTGTAATCAACCTCCGCTTCAGTTCCTGGAAGCTGTTCTCACACTTATCTGACCACACAAACTTCTGATTCTTGCATGTCAGCTCAGTTAATGAAGTAGAAATCTTTGAGAACCCTTCCACGAAATGCCTATAATAACCTTCCAATCCAAGGAATCTTCTAACCTTAGAAACATTCTTTGGCCTTGGCCAATCTTTGACTGCCTCAATCTTTGCTGGATCTACCTTAATCCCCTCCTTACTGACAATGTGCCCAAGGAAAGATACCTGAGATAACCAGAATTCACACTTCTTGAACTTTGAAAAAACCTACTCAAACATCTCCAAATCCAAAAATCAAAGTTCCCAAACATCCCCATAATCCAAAACTATCAAAACCCGAGGCTCAAACAAATCAAAAACTCATCAACACATAAAATCCAATTCAAAGCTTAGAAACTCGAAAAATCAAAACTTAAAGCTTGGATTACCTTTGATTAGGCTGTTTCTCGCTAAATCCTTTGGTTAAGAATCTTCTAATATTTCCTAGGATCGCTATGCCTCGATCCTCGCTTGATTCCAACTCCTAAAACCCAAGTTTTCTTCGAAATTGCGACGAACGGTAAAAAGGAATAACGGGAGAGAGAGTCAAAGTGTTTGAACGTAGTTTCCTTTCTGACAGGTTACTTCAAGCTTAAGTAACCTCAACTAAATCATAATGCTCGAGGTCCCAAAAACGCCCTCGGTGAAAAAATAGTCAAAACTCCCATAATTTCCTCCTGATCTCACTATCTCCCAATATATCATTAAATAAACATTCTCATTATCCAATATCCCAATAATTGACTTCGTTATGACAAAACCGCTAACTTGCAACCTAAGATCGTTTCATGCCGAATAGCTCAAATATATCCACATAATAATAGGATCTCATCCATAAATCACAACATGCACCAAAATACACAAAAATGCCCTTAACGACCAAATTACCAAAATGCCCTTATAATAAAATGTGGACCCACATGCATGCATTTAACATCATATTGTAATATAATTTACATAAAACATGCATATAATAGTTTAAGGGCATAATAAAACAATTATGGCCCTCCCAACCTACTAATCCAACCTTTAAACCACATTAAGGATTTTGGGGCATTACATTATTGGTCCGTATTATTTTTCATATTCATATTATATATTGATTAACATATTGCATATTAAAGGATCCTCACATAAAGATTGTTTATATGAAAATTTTTGTTGTATACCATTATCGCAATTTCAATTGCGCACTAAGTTCAATGGGTTGCTCTACATTCCTTTGAGAATTCTCCTCTTGAGAATTATTTTTGAAAGTAGATGCTTGAGAATTGTTCACATATATAAAATTCTCCTTTAGAGAGTTTGAAGCATGAGAATTTTTGTCACATAACATGTTCTCAAAGAATTCAACTTCCCTAGATTCTATCACAACATTAGACTCTATGTCTAATAGCCTATAAGCTTTACTATTGTTGGCATAACCAACAAAAGCACACTTTATGGCTCTTGAACCTAATTTTGTTCTATTAGGTTCATTTTTCTTGCAATATGCAAGACACCCCCCCACACTTTGAAGTACCCTATATTGGGTTTTCTTCCCTTCCATAACTTATATGGAGATATCTCATTTTTCTTCATCGGTATTCGATTAAGAATGTGACAAGCGGTTAACAACACTTCACCCCATAAGTTGAAGTTCAACTTAGAAAACACCAATATAGAATTTATCATCTCTAGATAAGTCCTATTTTTCCTTTCGGCAACACCATTGTGTTGTGGTGTATAAGGTGCGGTGCACTCATGAATTATGTCATTTTCTTCAAAAAAAAAATGCATTGAATTCATCAAAGAAGTACTCACCTCCTCTATCACTTCACCTTAATCTTTTTATTTCATTGATTTTCAACTTCTAATTTATAAATTTTAAAAGCATAAAAAGTCTCATCTTTATTCTTTAAAAGAAACACATAGGTATATCTACTAAAATAATCTATAAAAGTAAGAAAATATCTTTTACCACCTCTAGTTAAAATACCATTTAATTAACAAAGATCACTATGGATTAAATCAAGTAAATTAGATGATCTTTCTACACTAGGAAAATATTTCTTTATCATTTTTGCTTTAACACATGTTTCACATTTTCAATAGTTTTTAATGTTGCATGCAATCATATCACAATTTACAACTATTTTCATTGTTGAAAAATCTATATGAGATATTCTAAGATACATAAAAATAAACAATCATACTCAACAATATAAGCAGAATTAATATCTTTATTGATAACATTGAAAGTTACATCATTGGTGCACAACTTAACCATAGCCTCGCAAGAGTACTAATATCCCAAAAATACATTGGACTTGGTAAGAATGGGTTTATCGGACTCAAAAATGGCCTTAATGCCGGGCTTGCCAAGAAAATCTCCACTTACCAAATTTCTACTCATTTCGGGAGCATAAAGCACATTCACTAATGTGACTTTCTTGCCAGAGGTGAAAAATACTTCAATGGTACCTTTTCCAAGTACCTTGGATTTGCCCTCATTGCCCATTTGAATCTCATGGTTGTTGTAACGCCCTGGTTACCCCAGAACAATTACGGTGAATGGTGAATAAAAAATATGACTCGCTACCCGAGTCCTTTGGTTAAAAACGTGCTTCTAAGTGTTATTAACAGGCTAAGGTGAAAAAAACCAATAAAAAGGAAAGGATATATTTTATTTAATACATAAAACTGTTCATGGGCCCATCAAAACATTTACAAGTTATTTACAACTCAAAGTGCTCACTGCTGTTTCGAATTTACAACCCGCCGACCTAAGCGTCAAAAATAGGGTAAACCCCCTAGTTCCTCCGAGAACTCCTTGGCTGTGGTGGTCAAGCGGCCGCATATGTACACATCACCACCTAAGCTCTCCACTCAAGGCTAGGTGAGCTTTTCTTTCCCTTTACCTGCACCACATAGCACCCATGAGCCAAAGCCCAACAAGAAAACACAGTAATGCATATAGATATTAACAACTGATTATTATTATAATCACACAGAGCTTATAGCTCTAAACAGATGAGTGATTCAACACTTGAAGTTCTGGTAAACCATACTGAGTGACTCACAAGCAAGTCACTAACTTAAATAGATGAGTGACTGATGGGTAGTCACTAGCTTAAACAGATGAAAGACTAATGGGTAAGTCTCACGGGCTCAACACCCACAACCATGTGACTAAATAGTCACTGTGGCTCTAAGTGACTAGCCTTTGGCTAGACAAGCGCTTATAGTATTCATCGAACTTGAGGTCGGTCTGGCATTAACACTTTTCTGAGTCATCTAATGCAGATGTCGATTAGATCTAATCTTTATTGGCTTGCATTGAACACGCTAAGGCCGTTCCTGACTCATGAGTCAGCACTATGTGACCAGTGCCCAGTACCACTGCCGAACTTGACTAATAAGTCACAACCTCACAGTTGATACTGACATCTTTGCCAATTCTGACTAATTAGTCAGTACCATGTACAAGTGAGCAATATTTTCTAAGCATTCAATAATCAATCCATGTCCACATTTACACACTCAACATGCCTCATGAACAACCATGCATGTCACATATGGGGTGCAATTCTCTTACCTCTGGTTCGAGCGAGAAATATAATAAGAACGACCCCTGAGAACGATCGACCCATTTTGATTCCTTAACGGTTACCTAATCACAACCAATTATAATCTCTATTAATGAAAATCAACATTGAAAGGGTCTTAACCTAAACCCCACTCTCGGGACCTCGAAACATACCCAAACGGTGAGTAGATTCGATCCCGGGCCTTAAGGATTGAAACCCCGAGCCAAAAACCCTTATAAACACTCAAAACAGGATACTGGAGGAACAGAGTAGCGCTACAGCACTGCTCCCTAGCGCCCCAGTGCTATACTCAGAACCCCCAACCGCCCAACATTCATCCTTTGTAGCGCTATAGCGCTACCCCTAGACTGATGCTCCCCTGAAACCTCCTTCTTCGACTCCTTCAATTCTAACCTGATTCTAATGCTTCCAAATCCCATTTTTGATGCCAAATGAACCCAAAAACCATCCTCACATACCTCAAGCATCACAACCACAAGAACCCTAACCAAAACTCCCAACAAAACCAATCATCCAACATAGAAATCTCAGCTGAAAACCAGAACTGAAACAGAGCAAAACAGGGACTTTAATGGCTAGAAACTTACCTCAAGCTCAGATTATGATGCTCTTCAATAATGGAACACACTCCCAAACTTCCAAGACTTACTTCCCAAGCTTGAATCCTCAAGAATGGCTCAAAAATCACAAAGAAAACTGAAGGAGAAAAGGTATAGGAGAAGCTTCAAACTTATGCTCTGTTTTCCACTCCATTCTACAGCCTTAATGGCCTATATCCATCCTAGGGGTGAAAATACCAAAATACCCCTAGGTCAATTAAGGGTTTCTAAAGGCTCCCAAGGACAAAATTGGCATTTTCCACTTATCTCGTTAATCATAATTAACGCTCTCCAATTCCCACTATTCTCAAACACCAATAATACATATCCCGTTACCCTTTAATTCACGGCAACGCTCTAATCACTAAACTCACCCCGAGACTCATCCCGAGCCCGGAACTTAAACCTATTATGACCAGACCGCTAATTAATATTCCAAGATCGTCTCATGCCGAATGGCTCGAACAAACCCACATTATAATGTGGTCTCAACAATATGTCACCGACATGCATACAAATATACAATTACGCCCTCAATGGGCCAAATTACCAAAACACCGCTGTAATAAAATGTGGACCCACATGCATACATCTAACATCATATTATAATATAATTCACATAAACATGCATATTATCATTTAATGGAATAATTAAACAGTTATGGCCCTCCCGGCCTACTAATCCAGCTATTAAACCGCATTAGGGATTCCGGGGCATTACAGCTATCCCCTCCTTACAGAAATTTTGCCCTCGAAATTTACCTGAACAGCTCGGGATACTGACTCTGCGTATCTGAATCCAGCTCCCAGGTCGCTTCCTTAACCTTGCTGTTCCTCTACAATACCTTAACCAAAGGTATCGTCTTATTCCTGAGGACCTTATCCTTTTTGTCAAGAATCTGGACTGGCTGCTCCTAAAAGGAGAGATCTGCCTCAAGCTCTAGATCTTCATAGCTCAAAATATGATTCACATTAGATACATACCTCCGAAGAGCTGAGACATGAAATACATTATGCACGGCTGACAACGCCGGAGGCAAAGCCAATCTATAAGCCACTTGACTAACCCTCTCCAGGATCTCAAATGGACCTACAAACCTAGGGCTCAGCTTGCCCTTCTTCCCAAACCTTCTCACCCATTTCCATGGCGAGACTCTAAGGAAGACATAGTCTCCCACTTGGAACTCCACGTTCCTGCGCCTGGGATCTGCATAACTTTTCTGCCTACTTTGAGAAGCAAGCATCCGAGCTCTAATCTTCTCAATGGCCTCACTGGTCCTCTGAACTGCCTCAGGACCTAAGTACCTCCTTTCACCTGTCTCATCCCAATGAATGAGAGACCTACACTTCCTACCATACATCATCTCATAAGGTGCAACTCCAATGGTAGACTGATAACTGTTGTTGTAGGAGAACTCTATCAAAGGTAGATACTTACTCCAAGATCCACCAAAGTCCAGCACACATGTTCGCAACATGTCTACCAATATTTGGATCGTCCTCTCAGATTGCCCATCTGTATGAGGATGATAAGTAGTACTGAACTTCAATTGTGTCCCCATGGCCTTTTGCAAACTTCCCCAGAACTTGGAAGTAAAAGTAGGGTACCGATCTGACACGATCGACCTAGGAACTCCATGGAGGCGCACGATCTCTCTCACATAGAGATCTGCATACTGATCAACTGTATAAGTAGTCCTTACTGGCAAGAAGTGAGCTGACTTGGTGTAGCGATCCACTATCACCCAAATAGAATCATGCTGACCAGCAGTCTTGGGTAAGCCCACCACGAAATCCATCGTGATGTCCTCCCACTTCCACTCTGGGATATCCAGAGGCTGCAATAACCCTGCCGACCTCTAATGCTCAGCCTTGACCTGTTGACATGTCAAGACCTTACCCACATACTCTACTACATCTCTCTTCATCCATGGTCACCAATACAACGATCTCACATCCTGATACATCTTCGTGGTGCCTGGATGCAAAGAGTAAGGTGTAGTATGAGATTCATCCAGAATATCTCGCCTCAAAGCAATATCTAACGGAACACATATCTGCCCCTTGTATCTTAACAACCCTAACTCAGACACTGTATAATCTCTGGATGTTCCAGCCAGAACATCCTCTCTGATCTTAATCAACTGCGGATCACTCAGCTGACCTTCCTTGATCCTCTCCAACAATGTAGATTGTAGCGTAATATTAGCCAACTGTCCTACTAGCAACTCTATACCAGCTCTGGTCATATCATCTGCTAACTCCTTGGCTATCAGCCTCATATCATAAATCTGTCCTGGACCCTTCCGACTTAAAGCATCTGCTACCACGTTGGCCTTTCCTGGATGATACATAATCTCACAGTCATATTCTTTTACAAACTCCAGCCAACGCCTTTGTCTTATATTCAAATCTTTCTGAGTGAAGAAGTATTTCAGGCTCTTGTGGTCTGTATAGATCTCACACTTCTCTCCATAAAGATAATGCCTTCATATCTTTAAAGCAAAGACTACAACTGCTAACTCCAAATCATTAGTGGGACATCTCTTTTCATACCTTCTCTGAATGCATCAGAACACAACCCAAACCCTGATGAGAAGCATCACAGTAAATCACAAACTTCTCCTGATCTGTTAGAAGACTCAGAATCGGAGCTGTAATCAATCTCTGCTTCAGTTCCTGGAAGTTGTTCTCACATTTATCTGTCCTCACAAATTTCTGGCTCTTGCGTGTCAACTCAGTCAATGCAGTAGCAATCTTTGAGAACCCTTCCACGAAATGCCTATAGAAACTTGCCAATCCAAGGAAACTTCTAACCTCAGAAGCATTCTTTGGCCTTGGCCAATCTCTGACCGCCTCAATCTTTGCTGGATCTACCTTAATCCCCTCCTTACTGACAATGTGCCCAAGAAAGGATACCTAAGATAACCAGAACTGACATTTCTTAAACTTGGCAAACATTCTGTGTTCCCTCAGTCTCTATAGAACCAACCTCAGATGATGCTCATACTCTGACTCAGGCTAAGAATATACCATAATATCATCAATGAAGATGATCACAAATTGGTCCAGATAATCCTTGAACACTCTGTTCATCAGATCCATAAAAGCATCAGGGGCATTAGTCAATCCAAAAGACATGAGTAAGAACTCATAATGCCCATACCTGGTACGAAAAGCAGTCTTCGGTATGTCTCCCTCCTTGACCCTCAACTAATGATAACCAGAATGAAGGTCAATCTTTGAGAATACCTTTTTACCTTGCAACTGATCGAACAAATCATCTATCCTTGGCAAAGGATACTTGTTCTTAATTGTCAGCTTATTCAGTTCTCTGTAATCAATACACATCCTCAGAGAACCATCCTTCTTCTTTATAAACAGAACTGGCGCACCCCAAGGTAAGAAACTAGGTCTGACAAAACCTAAATCCAACAGCTCTTGCAACTGTACTTTTAACTCCTTCAATTCAGCTGGGGCCATTCTATAAGGTGCTCTAGAAACTAGATTCGTCCCTAGTGCCAGTTCTATAACAAATTCAATTTCTCTGTGTGGTGGCAATCCTGGCAAATCTTCTAGAAACACATCCAGAAATTCACAAACAAGTCTGGTCTTTTCTGGCCTCACTGGCACGACCTGATTGGTATCAACCACACTGGCTAAGAATCCAATGCAACCCCCTTGCAATAAATCCCTAGCCCTCGATACAGAAATCATAGGTATGCGAGGTCCATGCACAATACCAACAAACACAAAATGATCCTCACCTTCAGGCTCAAAGGTGACCATCTTCCTTCTGCAATCAATGGTTGCCCCATACTTCGCCAACCAATCCATACCCAGTATCATGTCGAAGTTAGTCATAACCAACTCTATCAAATCCACTGATAACTCTCTGCCCTCTACTGTCACTAGAAAATATCTGACCCATCTCCTGGATACCACTAACTCTCCAGTGGGCAACAAAGTTCCAAACCCCACAGCATAAAAATCACAGGGTCTACACAGTCTATCAATAATACTACTAGCAACAAAAGAATGTGTAGCACTAGAATCAATCAGTACATTATAAGGGGTTCCAGCACTAAGAAGCTGACCTGTAACAACTGAGGGAGAAGCCTCAGCTTCTGCTTGAGTCAATGCGAACACTCGAGCTGGGGTCGAGCTGTCCGCTTTTCTGGGATCTTCTTTTCTGATGTTAGGGCAATCCTTTTTAAGATGACCCACTGCTCCACAAGAGAACCAGGCCCTTGCCCTACACTCTCCCAAATGATGCCTCTTGCATCTAGGGCATTCAGGATGAGTCTTCCAGGCTTCACTACCACCTGAACAACCCATTGAAATACCACGGGGCCGCCTATCAGGACCTGGAACTGGGAAGGTGTCAGGAACCTTCCTCTTCTGCTCACTGGGGCCTATACCCCTACTAGAACCCACAAATGGAGGACCTGTCCTCCTGAAATCCTTTCTGGCTGCACTGTCTCGCCAAATCTAGTTCTCTACACTCTCAGTTGTGAGTGCCTTCTCAACCACATGTGCATAGGTAGTAACCCCAGCCACAGTGGTAATACGCACATCACAAGCTAATCTGGGCTGAAGCCCCTGAATAAATCTTTCTCTTCTGGTCCCGTCAGTGGGCACTAGCTCCAAGACAAATTTCACCAAACGATCAAATTTTAAGGCATACTCAGTGACTGACAAACTTCCCTGAAGTAGCCTAATGAATTCCTCAGCTTTAGCTGCCCTGATGGCATCATTGTAATATTTCTCGTTGAACAGAGTTTGAAACTCTTCCCAAATCAGGGCATTAACATTCTTGGTCTGGGTAATAACCTCCCACCAAATCTGGGCATCCTCCCGAAATATATAAGTGGCACAGGCCACCCTCTCATTTCTAGTTACCCTCATGAAATCAAGGATAGTGGTAATCATACTCATCCATTGTTCTGCCTTGGCAGGATCTGCACTGCCCTAAAAAACTGGAGGTTGCTGCTTCCTGAACCTTTCATAAAGAGGCTCCCATTTATTTCCAACCTCAGGTAGCTGCTCTGCTGCTGGAACCGACACAGAAGGTGCCTCCGGTACACTAGCTATTGCAGGCGCTTGCTGTTGTTTCAGGAGACGAAGCTATTCTCCCTGTTTGAACACTGTTGCCTGCAGATCACTAATTATCTGCTGCCAGTTTACAGGAGCTGGTTGTGGAATCTGTGACTGGTAATTCTCCTGACCCTGACTGTTATTATTCTGTCCTTGATCACTCTGGCCAGCTGAAGTATCTGTCTGCCCTGGATTCATTCTTATTACTGATACCTTGCTGAAACAATGGTCAATACGACCAGTTAGGTAGTAATAACTAAACCTATTACCGCCTTACGGTCCAAGAATAAGCAGACAATTATCACATTCCACAGTCATACAATTATACAAGCAGATACATGTTTATAGCATTTAGCACTCAGCATGTATCATATAATAATTCACAATAACCAATACTAATAAGTATGTTCCAGCAATCTCAGTACTATTTAGCACACATTTGCCGAAGATATAATATTTCAGGGCACAGGTTTAACATGGTGTCTCATGCATACAGGTAAAGCATATATACTATATTTAAGCAGTTAAACATATAACTACATAAATAGTTACCAAACCATGAGTCGAGCTTGACTTCAGTGATGTGTGTACATGCATAGTCAGTCTACAGGAACCCTAACCTTGGCACGCTCTGATACCAAGTTGTAACGCCCTGGTTACCCTAGAACAATTACGGTGAACGGTGAATCGAAAATATGACTCGCTACCCGAGTCCTTTGGTTAAAAACGTGCTTCTAAGTGTTATTAACAGGCTAAGGTGAAAAAAACCAATAAAAAGGAAAGGATATATTTTATTTAATACATAAAATTGTTCATGGGCCCATCAAAACATTTACAAGTTATTTACAACTCAAAGTGCTCACTACTATTTCGAATTTACAACCCGCCAACCTAAGCGGAAAAAATAGGGTAAACCCCCTAGTTCCTCCGAGAACTCCTTGGCCATGGTGGTCAAGCGGCCGCATATGTACACATCACCACCTAAGCTCTCCACTCAAGGCTGGGTGAGCTTTTCTTTCCCTTTTCCTGCACCACATAGCACCCATGAGCCAAAGCCCAACAAGAAAACACAGTAATGCATATAGATATTAACAACTGATTATTATTATAATCACACAGAGCTTATAGCTCTAAACAGATGAGTGATTCAACACTTGAAGTTCTGGTAAACCATACTGAGTGACTGACAAGCAAGTCACTAACTTAAACAGATGAGTGACTGATGGGTAGTCACTAGCTTAAACAGATGAAAGACTAATGGGTAAGTCTCATGGGCTCAACACCCACAACCATGTGACTAAATAGTCACTGTGGCTCTAAGTGACTAGCCTTTGGCTAGACAAGCGCTTATAGTATTCATCGAACTTGAGGTCGGTCTGGCATTAACACTTTTTTGAGTCATCTAATGTAGATGTCGATCAGATCTAATCTTTATTGGCTTGCGTTGAACACGCTAAGGCCGTTCCTGACTCATGAGTCAGCACTATGTGACCAGTGCCCAGTACCACTGCCGAACTTGACTAATAAGTCACAACCTCACAGTTGATACTGACATCTTTGCCAATTCTGACTAATTAGTCAGTACCATGTACAAGTGAGCAATATTTTCTAAGCATTCAATAATCAATCCATGTCCACATTTACACACTCAACATGCCTCATGAACAACCATGCATGTCACATATGGGGTGCAATTCTCTTACCTCTGGTTCGAGCGAGAAATATAATAAGAACGACTCCTGAGAACGATCGACCCATTTTGATTCCTTAGCGGTTACCTAATCACAACCAATTATAATCTCCATTAATGAAAATCAACATTGAAAGGGTGTTAACCTAAACCCCACTCTCAGGACCTTGAAACATGCACACACGGTGAGTAGATTCGATCCCGGGCTTTAAGGAATGAAACCCCGGGCCAAAAACCCTTATAAACACTCAAAACGGGATTCTGGAGGAACAGAGTAGCGCTACAGTGCTGCTCCCTAGCGCCCCAGCGCCATACTCAGAACCCCCAACCACCCAACATTCATTATGTGTAGCACTATAGCGCCCTCTGTTGGGTGCTGTAGCACTACCCCCAGACTGATGCTCCCCTGAAACCTCCTTCTTTGACTCCTTCAATTCTAACCTGATTCCAATGCTTCCAAATCCCATTTTTGATGCCAAATGAACCCAAAAACGATCCTCACATACCCCAAGCAGCACAACCACAAGAGCCCTAGCCAAAACTCCCAACAAAACTAATCATCCAACCTAGAAATCTAAGCTGAAAACCATAACTAAAACAGAGCAAAACAGGGATTTTAATGGCTAGAAACTTACCTCATGCTCAGATTATGATGCTCTTCAATGGTGGAACACACTCCCAAACTTCCAAAACTTTCTTCCCAAGCTTGAATCCTCAAGAATGGCTCAAAAATTCACAAAGAAAACTGAAGGAGAAAAGGTACGGGAGAAGCTTCAAACTTATGCTTTGTTTTCCTCTCCATTCTACAGCCTTAATGGCTTATGTCCATCCTAGGGGTGAAAAGCCAAAATACCCCTAGGTCAATTAAGGGTTTCTAAAGGCTCCCAAGGACAAAATTGGCATTTTCCACTTATCTCGTTAATCATAATTAACGCTCTCCAATTCCCGCTATTCTCAAACACCAATAATACATATCCCGTTACCCTTTAATTCACGGCAACGCTCTAATCACTAAACTCACCCCGAGACTCATCCCGAGCCCCGAACTTAAACCTATTATGACTAGACCGCTAATTAATATTCCAAGATTGTCTCATGCCGAATGGCTCGAACAAACCCACATTATAATGTGGTCTCAATAATATGTCACCGACATGCATACAAATATACAATTACGCCCTCAACGGGCCAAATTACCAAAACACCCCTATAATAAAATGTGGACCCACATGCATACATTTAACATCATATTATAATATAATTCACATAAACATGCATATTATCATTTAATGGCATAATTAAATAGTTATGGCCCTCCCGGCCTACTAATCCTTCCATTAAACTGCATTAGGGATTCCGAGGCATTACAGTTGCCCTTTGACTCTTCAAAGGTCTTGAACAATGACTTGTCATAGGTGACATGGACGGTGGCACATGTGTCATACCACCACCCTTTCACCTTGCCTTGGAACTCATTCACCTCACTAAGGGTATCAAAAGGTCCTTGTTGGTCTTTTCTATGCCTACACTCTCTAGCATAGTGACCATTTTTCTCATACACAAAGCAAGGACCTTTCTCGCCCTTCAACTTGTTTGGGTTGGTTTTTGGACCCAAAGTTCTCGCATTACCCGTCTTGTATTTCCCCTTATTTTTGGATGTTTTGGTTGTGATACCACATTTGCTTTGGAAGTCTATCCATTAGACCTCTCCACAAGTTTATCCCTACATATAAATTCCACATCGATTCGAATATATTTTTGGATTTCCTCCAAAGAATAATCCTCATTTTTATGAAGGATTCTTTTCCTATAGCTCCTCCAAGTTAGTTGTAATTTTGCCACTATTGCACCAACTTGAAAGGCCTCAGGAAACTCAATCTTCAAAACTTTTAATTTGTTAACAATTATTTAAAGCTCATGAATTTGAGGAAGAACAGGTTTATCACCAAAAAATTTGAAATCAATGTATTGAGAAATCAAAAACTTTTTGGTGCCTTCCTCTTCCGCCTTGAATTTTGTCTCAAGTGCATCCCAAATCTCCTTTGCCGACTTGGTCTTGGTATAGAGGTCATAGAGCCTATCGGATAGGGAATTGAGGATATGACCCCTACAAAGAAAATTGTCCTCCTCTCTCTTCCTTCTTTTCTCCACCTCCTCAGGAGTGTCTTTGTAACGACCCAAAATGCTAATAAGGCTTAAGGGCCTTGATTAGCGTGTCGAGAGGGCATAATTTTTATATGTGTGATTAAATGGTTAAAATGCATGATTATGTGGCATGCATGATTAATATTATTATATGAATATGTGACATGCATGCTTATGAGTATTAGATATGCATGTGGGCCATTTATAGCTTATAAGGGCATATATGTAATTTTGGCCCATTAAGGGCATAAATGTGATTATTTGTGATGAATTGTTGAGACTACATTATTATGTGGATATATTTGCAGTTTATGGCTCGGGACGGTCTTAGTGACTGGATTAGCGAAATAGTCACCGCGGGGTTTAATACCCGCCTTGAGGGAGCCTAGGGGTATTTTTGGAAATTCAGAGAATATTTTGGGAATCATTAAATATTGAATAATTGATTGGTATATAGTTAGATATGACGAGGTTAATTGGTGAATGTTAGGAACACTTGAGGAATTAGTGGGAACTGGGGGTGGAATGACCAATTTACCTCTAGGAACAATTTGAAGACTAATAGGCTTGAGGGGCAAAATAGTATTTTGTTAAGCAAGGATATACTTAGACAAAACACTTGGGATAAGCTCAGTAACTCTAAGAAATAACCAGAAACTGAAGGAAAGTTCTCTCTCTCTCTCTCTCATGATTTATCCCATCTCTCTCTCTTGGTGGTTGAGTTTGAGTAGCTGAAGGAATTGAAGGACTGAGGAGCTTAGGCTTAAAGCTGGAAGGAATTTGGAAAAATTGAAGATATGGAAACTAGGGGGTTTGGCTGGGACTTAAGCTCAAAGATTGGAGATTGTATCTTGAGGAATATCATTGATCATTTTAAGAAATTCTGGTGTTAAAATTAGACTGGGTTTTTGGGTAATAAATAGCCGATGATTTGGGATAGAAACTTCAGTATGTATTGTTATGATTTTGTGTTTAATTGGATGATTAAAGGTCATAAATCCGTGCCTAAGTTTGGTTGTAGTTGTGGGGTTTTACTGAATTGAATTATGGGAAAATTTGGCTGGAAAGGGTTGGAGAAAACCCAGAATTTCTGGGTTCGAAGGGGGAGCGTTGCGATCCAGTTCTGGGGCACTGCGACACGTGTGCCCTATAGACCCTGGGTTCTCAAGTTCGGGGCGCGCCGCGAACCTAGGGGGCAAGTCGTGACCCTAAGGGCCAGGTCGCGGCCCGCCTAGAGGTTTTGCCCTAGACTAGTTTCTAAGGTTGGTGAGGCTTGGGGGTTGAAACCTAAGCGCTTGGGACAATTTCTACTACCCAATTTAGCAGAAATTGTGGTCCTGGAGGCTAGTTTTTATCTCCAAAGTATTTATTTGGATTAGAAGTTGATAAATACATATTGGCCACTGTGACTAGGTTTATCGCCAAGGCTCGGGACTGAGGATCCACTACAACAAAATATGAGTTTTATGACTTCATTTGGGAGACATTGAAAGTCTACAATGTCTCCCAATTGGGGAGACGTTGTAGGCGGGGTCATTGTAGGTATATGTCTCACGTCTCCCAATGGGAGAGGTGAGAGACTTCCCATGTCTCTGTATTAAATTAAATAATTATTTTAATTTGATTTAATAATTAATTAAATTGACATAATTTTAATATTAATTTTATAATTAATTAAATTGAAATCTGTTACACCCAGATTTCGAGACCAGAAGTTATGACCTCGAAAACTGGACTCTTCAGGTGTGAGCTCGCAATATATGAAATACATTGTATGGTCCAGTTGTAAGATCTCCGAAGTAAAATGACGATCTCGAACATGTGTAACCTCCAGATTCTTTCTGAGCTCGAAATGACATGACATTGGGATACATCCATAATCGAGTGCCTTCGGATTGAGCATCCCGAGCTTGGGAAACGCAGGCTCGAGTGTGATAGCCTCGATAGTATTTATCTGTTCCGAGCATGTCTTGGAGTAAGAAGGCAAGCTCGTAGCAATACCATAAGTCTCGACAGCCACAAGGTTGATCGCTGATCTCGAAGATCAGATGAGTCATCTGGGACAACCCGTTATGTATGAACATATTTATTGTTGTATACTCCCAACATTTAAGGGATATTTTTAGTTTGTTATCCGTCCCCAGGTCTTCAGGGGACGTTTCCTTGTATATAGAAGATACAACATTTAATGTAATTATTTGAATTGATATACAGAATATCTTTCCGAAATATGTGAGAATGAACTCTGTAACCTCTCTATAAATAGAGGAGGAATGACCACTTGTAAAGGCCCAATTATCTGATATATGGAGAGAAAAGTCTGGGTAATTCATCTTGCAAGAATTTCCAGAACACTCCAAGTCTTAATAACACTGACTCGTGGACTAGGCAGATTTAACTGCTGAACCACGTAAAAACCTTCTTGTTTCTCCTTACTATTCGTTTGCACCATAGTTTACATTGTTTAATTGCTCTACGATTTAAGTTCACAAAAAACGACGTCAACAAAATCAATCTAATATTAATTTAAATTGAATTTGACATAATTAATAAAATGAAAATAACAAGAAAAAAAAATTGGTTAGACATATATTTGTTAGACATATACAATAAACGCAATATTTGTTAGACATATTCAAAATTAACAAATATTGCATTGTGTATGAAGAAAGAGGTAAAAAAATAAGAAAACCTAATAACGAGGTCGGTAACTTTGGATTATCGGTAACATATATGTCGCTCATTCTTGTCACAACTCATCAATTTGTGCCTCTGTATATGACGTACTTGTTAGCTGCAAAAAATATAAAGTAAAATATATAAAGTAAGATCCATCTTTTTAACATTTCCACACTTAAGACATGGACAATAAGTAAAATTTGGGTCTTTCACATTTTCTGAACAAAACCTTAAGGACAAATTGACCTCGTTCCTATATTCCGTAGATAACCTATTCGTCGACATCCACTATTTATCCATATATTCTCCTATGTCTATGAAAAAGAAAAGAAACGACACTAAATAAGCACATGATAAAGTTGGATGTCTATATAAAAGTAAATATTTATTATCCTATATAAAATCGAGCAGCATTTCCCCTATAATAGTGACCTAACCTTCTGCATGTGAATAGAAAAACAAACAATTCAAACAACATACAATAAGTTTCTTCCTTATAGCTCCGCAGCACACAACCAAATTTCTCAGTACCTACTTCACTAAACACACACAAGTTCTCAACCTTCCGTTATCACCGCAGCACACAATTTTAATCTCAGAACCTTCTTCACTATGGATGAATATTTAAGATATTCAAACTCCTCTAACATTTTTTTAATAATATTAAAAGTAGAAATAAGAGAATATATATGTACCTCTTGCAATTAATAATCCGAAAGCTGACAAAATTACTTCACGTAATAATTGAATTCGCTATTAAATTCACAAACCAATAAAATAAAATTAATAAATAATAAATAAAATATCACTAAATATCTAGCAATATATAACTTATTATTGTAACTTTATAAACTTAATTACCTCAAATGTGTAATTGATATAGAAATTTTGATGCAAAAAATACTCTATAAAATATCACCAACAAAATCACAACCTACGAAATTAAATTAATTAATATGTTAAACATTACTAAACAAATATCACTAAATATCTAATAAGTAAATGATTGTTAAACAAATAAAAAAACTCCAATGAGCCACTAATTAACCTAAACAAAAAATCAATAAAAAAATTTCATAACCTAAAAACTCAATAATCAACAAAAACATAAAAATTTTCATATATTTATATTTTAAAAATTATTTAATAAATTTATTTTAACATAACTATATATATATAACAAAATAGTTAGAATTTAAAAATAAATAAATATATATACAAATATACCTAAATTTCGAAATAAATAATGATAAAAATTTTAAAAAATCATGAACATATATACTCTAATGAAATCTATACAATGTGATAGGTTAAATTAAACAAAAAAACTAAGAAATCCTGAATCTATAGAAACCTACCATGGAAAAACTAAGAAATCCTACAATATATAGAAAAAAAATGCATAAAAATATAAAACTAACAGAAAATCATGTATATTACTCATCTTAATGCTAAACTTATGATTTTTTTCAAAATAATTAACTAAAATTCATGAAAATTGATAAAAACTTTCCTTAAAACCCTAAAAAACGCAGCCCCTTCTCCCACATCATGAAATCGACTGATGTGAAGAAGGAAGAAGAGAAGCAAGGGTTATAAATATAAGGGGGATATCCAACGCCTCCCACTGGGAGACATGGGACACGTGGCACTTCTCCCAGTGGGAGACATTGGATGTAACGTCTCCCAATGGGAGACGTTGGATGTCTTCCTTATACATCCAACGTCTCCCACTGGGAGAAGTGCCACGTGTCTCATGTCTCGTAGTGGGAGACGTTGGATGTCCCCTTGGCCACGTATCTAGCATATTTTCAACGTCTTCCACCATTTTTAATGTCTTCCAATTGTAGCCATTAATAAAAACTTTCAATGTCTCCCACCATTAGACATTTAAAATCCCTGATAAGTTTTAATGTCTTACACCAATGGTGTAAGACATTGTAGGGGGTCATTGTATATCAAATTTGTTGTAGTGATCGTGCTCGGGACCATTCTATTTTCTTTGCTCGAAATTCAAGGTAAGAAAACTACACCCTTAAGTGGTTATAACGGGACTGAGATTCCCAATACTTGAACATGTTTACTCTATGGTTAAATGATTGACTTGGCATATAAGAATTAACGACCTAAGAGAGCTGGGGCTGATAATTTGCGCACAGGACACAGCTCGGCCATTGTGAGCTAAGGTCAACTAGATAAACACTAGACTTAGCCTAAGCGAGCCGGAGTCAGTGGAGTAAATAGAGGGCGCGACCTAAGGGCGCCAACCCTGGATATTGTATATTGATTGAGATAAATTGTTGAACGTATATGTTTACTGATATTAGTTTGATGTCTATAACTTGTTGAATATTTGGACAACTCTTTTATGGTTGAATGATTATTATCATTGATTATGTATTATTGTTATGGTTTCCTTGCTGGGCCTTGACTCACGGGTGCTACGTGGTGCAGGTAAAGGCAAGGATAAGATGGATCAACCATGAGTTAGAGAGCTCTAGGGGGGAGATGTACATTGTCATCTGCTCGCCCACCACGGTCGAGGGAAAGTACAGGGACAAAAGCTTAAAACTTGTAATTTTGCCATTAGAGTGGCCACTGATTGTATATAACTTTTGAGAATTTTGTAGCTTTGTCTCTTAAACCCTGTTTTTGGGACCCCATGTACCAAACATCTATTTTAATGAAAAATTAACCGTTTAAGATCAAAATCTTTTAACCCTAATCTGATTGTTGACCTTAGGATCACGTTTTCAATCAAATGACTTGATTAGCCAGTCCTGCACTATTTAACTACACAGTGTAACGGTCTTGGTTATCGAGGGCGTTACAATCTTTGTCGGATGGTGCTGGGAGAGGTTCAAGGGTGGACACTAGGATGTAGGTGATCTTGAGAGTGGTCAAGAGGAATCTCACCTTGTCTTGCCACCTAGTGAAATTGGATCCATAAAACCTATCCAACCTCACTAGGTCTTAATTCATAATCTTGATAGTCTCACCTTCCATTGAAACAAACAAAGGATAAGCTTTTGAATGTTAGAGATATGTAAATTGCCTCAATGGAAAAAAGGTAAGACTCTTACAACTCTACGCAAAATAATACAAAAGAAAAAGTGATTTATTAAATAATATTACAACTCTATAACAAAAAATACAAGTAAATATAGAAATAAGTAGATAAAGAGAATAATAAAGAATACAACTTTAGACAATAGATACAAATAAACTAAAAGATGAAGAACAATAGATAAAATGGAAGTACAACTTTATAGCAAAAAAATACAATTAAATATGTAAATAGACAAAAAGAGATGAAGATAAAAGCAAAGAAGAACAAGAACAAAATAAACACTCTCACTCACACAACCACAGTGAATAGTTTGGAGATCACCAACTTGAACAAGGTTTACAACCTTTGTCCAAAAGCTTATTTTCCCCCATCTCAAGCACTAAGGGAACTCTCAAAAATTAAATTGCTTTCTAGAATAAACAAGTATCTATGGTAAATTTCTAGCCAATTGCTCTAGTGGATGGAAATTGGTGTGTCTTACAAGTGAGCAATAGACTCCTATTTATAGAGTTTTGAGACACCCTTTGAATTTCAAATTCCACCAATCCCCATGACTATTACCAATGTTTAATTAGATGTTTATGGAATTAAAAAGAAGTTTTGGGAGTTACATGAGTTGTTGAAATCATTCAAAATTGAAATGGAAAATAGTTTAGGTTGTCAGCCTCACTGGCCATGGCCAAAGCTATTCCTGGCTGCCGTCGTGAGCCTCTATTCCATAGGCAGCGGCCAGGAACACTTGTGGCTGCGGCCACAGCCCATTTTCAGCACACACTTTTGTGAAATTTTTCAAAACGGTTCTATACTCTTCCCACATGACTTTGTAACCTCCCAACACATTATGTGGGTTAAAATCATGTCTCCAACAGCCATATCACTTACGGCTTTGACAAATATAAAACAAAATGTGTAACATCAAATCTACACATTATTGGGTATTATTTGGGAGTTACAAATTTGTAGCTGTTTTTGTAACCCCAAACATGTTACATATTTGGATATTCACACTATTCAAAAATATAACTATCATATATATTATGTTACAATATACGATACACTTTGTCACATTTATTTAATCTAAAAATTATATTATAAATAATATAACCGTATAAAGAGAAGAAATAAACAGATTAATAGAGAGATGTAAAAAGGCAGTAAAACACTTGTGTATTATTTCAATGATGAACTCTTATTTATACATAAAGATATGATCTAGGAAAATCAAGTAGCTAACATAAATACAATCAAGAATTAATGATGATGTTTAACTTTGGGTAATCTGGTGATTCTCTATGATTTTGGTATTTGACTAAGGGGATTTCCCATTATTATTGATATGTATTTATATATTATAATATTTATAAAACTCCCCATTGTATGTCTATAATAACTACCTCATTAAAACCTCGTGTTGACCCTTGATTTAGTCAACGACACAGAGTCACCAAAAATGAAAGAATTAATAAACTGAATGCAAGAACTAAAATGACACAACTATTTTATAGTGGTTCGGCCCTAGAAATTGGTAATAACCTACGTCCACTCAGTGATTTTATTGATGTAAATCCTGAAACCTGCGATCAGCAAACTAGGGTTCACTAAGTTTCACAAGCTCCAAAGTGGAATACAAAATCGTGTATAAAAGCACTTCTTCTCTCTTAATACAAATTATTGTGTATCTCTCAGATAGGTCCTATGAGTCTTATTTATAGGCTCTAGGGTGTACATATGGGCCTATGGGCCGTCCTATACTTGTGCTACAAGCATATTTAAATAATAACAAAAATAATAATATTTACATATAAAGAAAATCAAATATCTTAGAAATATCTAACATAACCGTATTTGAATTCTGGCTTTAGTCCTTCAAGCAGATCTAGTCGCATATTTCAGCACATCAACTTCCCTGTTACTCAGCATGCCCCTCGTGCCTATCGCCCAGCTTAATTTCCTGGTCATTGGTCGACTAGACTTTCATCAATAAACAGTCACGTGCGGTTCATGTGCGCCTTGATCGTGTCACGTCATCAAGCAAATATTTTTGGATAAACACCTTGCCATAAAAACATAGTGGGGCAAAATCTTGGTAAGGAAAAAGAGTACAATGTTTATTTACTCCCATCATTGTGACATTCTATGAGATCTTTTAATCGGTGCATTCCAAGCTTATGTACTATCTTCTTGAATGTTGATGTTGAGAATGACTTCGTGAATAAGTCTACGAGATTATCACTGGATCAAATTTGTTGAACATTAATATCACCACTCTTTTGAAGACCATGTATGAAGAAGAATTTTGGCGAAATATGTTTAGTTCTATCTCCTTTAATGTATCTCATTCTAGCTGAACATTACATTCAATATTATCTTCATAGAGAATTGTTGGTACTTTTAATCTTGTGATAATCCACATGTTCTTGGAATATGTTGTATTGTTGATCTTAGTCGCACATTTTCTACTTGCCTCGTGAATTGCAAGTATATCAACCTGATTTAAAGTTTGCCTCTTTAAAAACCTTGTCAAGAAAACTAAGTGGGACAAAACTTGAACTAAGGGAAAAAGAGTGCAACACATATTTATCATCCCCTCGTGAAAATTTCCATAGTAACTTTGGTGACCAGATATCTCATATAACTTTCATTATAATTATAAAATCATCACTTTTAGATATCACCATAAATTATCCACGACCACATATTTAATATAACTCTTCTAGAGCATATGTGTAAAATAGAAGATCAATATTTATCTAATATATTAGATCATTCATGTATATATATAACATTGTTTCATTATTATATCATATAAACAATGTCATAAATATGCATCATATTTGTAGATATTCTTTATTTATGACTACTAGTCAACCCAAAATTTGAAATTTTAAGTATGCGCATGCATGAATGAATATCTTCAATGAAATCAATTTTTCAATAAAGATTGTACTTTAGAACCATACATAATTTAATTTATAAAAAACAATATATTTAATAATTCTCATTCTGCAAGATGAAATAAGAAATTTTTCTTCAATATTTATAAAATAATCAGAAGCACTTCACAAGCCTTTTACAATTTATAAATTACAAATTCATATTGCATAGACAGTCTTACTTATAATTTCTAATAATTATCCACCTACTCGACATCTTTGTGATTCTAGGTCAGAAAATGCCCCTTTAGCCCACTCTCTTTTTACATAGCCAACTAGTTGGCACAAAGATCTTTGTTATATAATGCACATGACTTTGAATATATATCTCTTAAGGCATATTTTAGGTTTTCATATTACTAGGAGCTCCAAATAAATAACTTGTGTTACAACGTTTATATGACACATATCAATTCTTTCAAAACATATATTCCAGGCTATAATCAAAATTTGATTATATTTTTTCACAATATTTTAATCAATCTCATGTATTTTGTACTACAAATAATTTAGTGCACAAATATACAAGTTTATCATTTAAATTACATTTTCTTATACAAATATTTATTTGTACTCCCTACATGTTTTACTTCACTTTATGTGAGTATATTTTATACTGGCTAGATTGCGTCATATGATTTTGGCAAAAATATATGCATGTCAATAATTCTCTACGAATTTAATATCATAATATTTGCTATCTCATATTAGTTTATTGCATATCTAAACATTTAGTATTGTCAAAAATAATTCATAATTTGATCATTTCTCATATTGACGCAACTTTTAGAGATCTCTTTATTTTCAACATACTTGTCAAACATGTATATTATTTGTAGGTACCTATATAACAACTTCAAGATCTTTAATTATAATCAAATTTATTATGTCGATAACTTTTTTAAAATTATCAATACTTTATAATATTAATGTATCTTTATGAGTACTTCTTTCTGATAACATTGTAACGCCCTGGTTACCCCAGAACAGTTACGGTGATCGGTGAACCGGAAATTTGACCCGCTACCCAAGTCCTTTGGTTAAAAACGTGCTCTAAGTGTTATTAACAGGCTAAGGTGGAAAAACAATAAAAATGGAAGGATATATTTTATTAAAACTGTTCATGAGCCCATCAAAACATTTACTAGTCATCCATAATACAAAATGGCCACTACTGTTTCAAATTTACAACCCCCCCGACTTAAGCGGCAAAAATAGGGTAAACCCCCTAGTTCCTCTGAGAACTCCTTGGCCGTGGTGGTCAAGCGGCCGCATATGTACACATCACCACCTAAGCTCTCCACTCAAGGCTGGCTGAGCTTTTCTTTCCCTTTACCTACACCACATAGTACCCATGAGCCAAAGCCCAGCAAGAAAAATACAGTATTGGATATAAACATTATCAAATGATTATCATTATAACCACACAGAGCTTATAGCTCTTAAACAGATGAGTGAATATCACTTGAGGTTCTAGAAAACCATACTGAGTGACTGACAAGAAAGTCACTAATTTAAACAGAAGAGTGGCTACTAGGTAAGCCACTAGCCTTAAACAGATGAGAGACTGATAGGTAAGTCTCTAACTTAACAGATGAGTGACTGATGGGTAAGCCACACAAGCGCTTATAGTATTCATCGAACTTGAGGTCGATCCAGCATTAATGCTCTTTGAGTCATCCAATGCAGATGTCGATTAGATCTAATCTTTATTGGCTTGCGTTGAACACGCTAAGGCCGTCCTGACTTATGAGTCAGCACCGTGTGACCAATGCCCAGTACCACTGTCGAACCTGACTAATGTGTCGCATCTTCACAGTTGATATCGACACCTTTGCCAATTCTGACTAATGAGTCAGTGCCATACACAAGTGAGCAAGATTTTATAAGCATTCGATAATCAATCCATGTACACATTTACACAATCAACATGCCTCAAGAATAATCACGCATGTCACATATGGGGTGCAGTTTTCTTACCTCAGGTTCGAGGGAGAAATATTATAAGAACGACTCCTGAGAACGATCGACATTTTGGTTCCTTAGCAGTTACCTAATCACAACCAATTATAACCTCCATTAATGAGAATCAACATTGAAAGGGTCTTAACCTAAGCACCACTCTCGGGACCTTGAAACATGCCCACACGGTGAGTAGATTCGATCCCGGGCCTTCAGGATTGAAACCCCAAGTCAAAAACCCTTAAAAACACTCAAAACAGGACTTTGAAGGAACAGAGTAGCGCTACAGCGCTGACCCCTAGCGCCCCAGCACTATTCTCAGAACCCCCAACACGCCCAAATGCCCCCTGAGTAGCGTTGTAGTGCCCTAAGGTGGGCGCTATAGCACTACTTCCAGACCAGGAACCCCCTGAAACCTCCTTCTTCATCTCCTTCGATTCTAACCTGTTTCCAATGCTTCCAAATTCCATTTTTGGTGCCAAATGAACCCAAAAGCCATCCTAACATACCCCAAACATCACAACCATAGGAACCCTAGCCAAAACTCCCAACAAAACCAAGTATTCAACCTAGAAATCACAATTGCAAAACAGAACTGAAACAGGGCAAACTAGGGAATTCAATGGTTAAAAACTTACCCAAAGCTCAGCTTATGATGCTCTTCAATGAAGGAACACACTCCCAAACTCTCAAGGCTTACTTCCCAAGCTTGAATCCTCAATAATGGCTCAAAAATCCCAAAGGAAACTGAAGAAAAAGAAGGTACAGGAAAGCTCTCCAAGTTGCTCTGTTTTTCTACCTCTTTCTCAGCTCATAAATGGTTATATCTATCCTAGGGGTGAAATGACCATTATACCCCTAGGTCAATTTAAGGTTTCTAAAGGCTCCCAAGGGCAAAATTGGTATTCTCCACCTATCTCGTTAATCATAATTAACGCTCTCCAATTCCCGCTATTCTCGATAATCTCAAACACCAATAATTAATATCTCGTTACCCTTTAATTCCTGGTAATGCTCTAATCATTAAAATATCCCCGAGACTCATCCCGAGCCCCGAACTTAAACCTGTTATGACTAGACCGCTAATCAATATTCCAAGATCGTCTCATGCCGAATAGCTCGAACAAACCCATATTATAATGTGGTCTCAACAATATATCACCGACATGCATACAAATATACAATTATGTCCTCAACGGGACAAATTACCATCACACCCCTGTAATTAAAATGTGGACCCACATGCATGTATTTAACATCATATTATAATATAATTTACATATACATGCATATTATCAATTAATGGAATAATTAAGCAAGTATGGCCCTCCCGGCCTACGAATCCTGCCATTAAACAACATTGGAGAATTCGGGGCATTACAAAGATCTTCAAGACAGACCAAATGAACATTTGATTTCATAATTTATACTTTGTTCACTTATGCTTCAAGTGTTATTAGACTCATTCTGACTCAATTTTAAATAATATTGATTTGCAGTTGGCATACATATGTGTATGGTTTTATCATTTTTAACTTTTTGGTTCTTATTTTGTGCCATGATCATTTTTCAAAACACTCATCGATCCAACTGCATTTCTCTCCCCCTGATCAAGAGAATTTTTGTAAAAATTAATACATCCTATAGGGATTTCAATATATCACAATAAATCAATATTTGTTCAAACCCATATATATTATTGGGTCATTGAACTTTAGATTCAATAAATCACAATTATTAACTTATTTTATTTTCAAGAATGAGTCATATATAATTTTAACTAGAAATATATAAGCTTATAATTTTTGTAAGTTCATAATCATACGATCTTATCACACCGATAAGAAATTATGCAATAAAAATCCAACAATGATTCAAGAATGCAAAGAGAATATAATCAAACACTCGTTATCAAAATAATATCATTTTTTTTTCTCACACATATTGGATAAAATAAATAACTATATAACAAAATAATTTATATAGGCAAAATAATTTTCATAAGAAATATAATTTCAACTTATAAACAATCATGAAAAGTTTGATAAATGAATGCACTAACATTCTAATGAGTTGCACTTTTATAAATTATGTATATGTAGTAAGAAATTTAACAATAAAATTGCACAAGTTAAAATTATTTCAAACAAAACATTTGAAAACTAGTTGAAATATATATGTATATTTTTTTCTCTATAAAATTACAAGATATTCAAATTAATTTTTACTTTCCATATGCAAAATATATCTACCTGTTTCCTTGAGCACCATATAGGAATTAATAATGAAAAAAATATTATGGTTCTTTATTCAAATTAAGGAAAATTATTTACATTTTATTGCATATGATTGATTATTTCTAAACAATTCACTCAATAAACTTCAGGCTCACTATACTTTGTATTTCACTAAAAATTTTAGCATATAAGTAACAACTATAAGTTTCATTTTTATATCCTAAAGAATGAAACATATAATAGTATTAACTTTTCAGGAGTCTTTATTAATTTTTTGTAATATTATGTTTAGCAACATTATATTTTATAATTTTCTCTATTCAATGGTGTGTGTGCTTAAAAGCACAATTATATTTTTCAAATATAAACAACTCCATCATTTATTCAAGTTAATACACAATAATAATAATAATCATATTTGTTGTAGTCAAATAGATATAATTATAATATATATATATCATTCATTTTATTCTTCATCTTTTTCCTACAAGTGGATAAATTTATTAATATGAGTCATTCATTCTTACGATTTGACATATTATATATATTTAATTGTACGGCCGCTACATATAATAAGTAATTTCTTGTTACATTCACAATTAAATAGAAATTGCACAACTGGTACATAAAAATATATTTAACTTGAGCTAGCAATTAGTTTGAAGTTTCATCAAGAACCTTTAAAAATAATATTTGTGGCTTTATAACACTTTGAAGAATAAAATTATAAATTACATTTTGACCAATGACAAAGTTCACTATAATATCAATAATTTAGACATTCACTTTTGGGAATGTGTAAAAATAATTTACTTAAGTAGTAACTATTTATATATATATATATATGCCAACAACGATATCTCAATGAATAATATATGTAATATCATTCACTTCAAGGAATAATATTGAAAAGGTTGTACTTGCTTCTGGCAATAAATATTGCATATATGATATATATATATGTGCACTCTTAATGGTTACTTTACTATTAGTCATTGGATTAAGATCAATGTTCTATATTTATAGTTGTTAATTAATATTTCTAAAAATAAATTTTTATTTTTTCAAATTTTTGGAAGGGCTACCTGATGAAAAACATGTATTTATTACGAAAATATAATATTGTAAATTTTTCATTTTCAAATGCATGTCAATTTCTAAATATAGCTAGTGTCTCTTATTGGTTGGAAACAACATCAATTATGACAAAAATAAAATAACTAAATTCAAAATTAATGTAGAAAAAAAATATTTACCTATTGGTGACTTGCTATACTAAGTCACTATGTTGCCACATCATCATAATTGTTAGTACACATCTATGGGTAGTAACCATTGAGAAGTCTTCCATATATATATATATATAATACCAAAACTTTTTAAAATAAAATTTATTTTCTATCATTTTCTTCAGGGAATGACGTTTAAATATTATATAATTTACAACAAAATTGAAATACACATTAACTTCTTTATTGTACAATACACATATATCCAATTCAATAATCAAATGTAGTTTCACCTTAATTAGTTTGTCATCTTCATATTTTTTTTCAATCATGTTCATAACTATTTCATATTTTAATGTTTTAATCCAATTTTCTTAAAAAAATATTAAGACTTAAAAAATCAGTCTCTAATTGCATCAATCATAATATGTTTCAATGTTCTTTAATTGTGTTCATAAATTTTATATAATTGATAAATATAAAATATTCACTTCAGGGAATTTTGCTAAAATATCACAAATCTTTAGCAATTATATTTATTTTTCAATATTGTCAGAGAACACATAAATATATATATATCTTAATAAATAATTATAATGAATAATATCATTTTTGCATAATCTTCCGAATGTATGTAATAACTTATCAAGGATCTATAATAAATATATTTTTTTCAATATATCATAGATATTGGATTTTACTATTTCTAAAGTAAACATTATAAATAATTATAAAATAAATACTATATAGGTCATTAAACCATCTCATGCTATCACAATGGTGAAATAGCAACAGATATATATATATAAGTTTTATTATCAAATATATAGTATGGTAACTATATAAACATGCCTTCGCAATAAAAGAAATTTGCCTTAATGAACTATGATGACTAGAGACTTGATGATGAATTTTGATATCAACACAGGACGATAGTTGAAGACTGAATCATCAAGTTCATATTCCAATAAATGATTATCGCTAAAGACCCATGATAAAATTTTAAACCTACAAATAATGATAGTTAGATAATCGTGTTGATAACGTATTATAAAATTACTAAGAATACTCAAATATAAAGTATAAAGAAAAGCAATAGACAAAGTAATAAAAATATATGTAAAAAGAGAGTGAAACATTTGTGTATTATTTCAATGGGGATGAACCCCTATTTATACATAAAGATATGATCTAGCTAGAAAAATCAAGTAACTAACATAAATACAAACAAGAATTATAGATGACATTTAACTTTGGGTAACCTGGTAATTCTCTATTATTTTGATATTTGACTAAGGGGATTCTCCATTATTATGGACATTCATTTATATCTCTTCTTTATAAAAAAAAAAATGTGCTAATAATGAAAATTCTTGATTTTAACAGTTTTTTGTTAACTTTAATGGAATATTCTAAATATTTAACAGAATATACCTTTAAAACTAATTAAAAATAGATATTTATTAAGCATCTATATATTTATATAAAGGAGAGCATTAAGGAGATGATGTGACACTTTAAAATTACTTTAGAGCAAACTTTCTATTTTCTAAAATTTTCACATTTTTTAATTCTTCTTTTTCAAATTTATTATTATTAGTTAATAATTCAAAATTCAAAATTAAAATATTTAAACTATCTAAATATCTATAAATCTAACCATTAAATTCAAACTATCTAAATATCATCTCTTTTTTATTATAATAATAAATTACCATATATGCTATTGTTATCCCTGTTTTCCACCTGTGACACGTGGCATGACCCAATGGGTCCGTCGGCCCTCTTAAAAGGTCCGGGCCCATCCTGAACCTGGTGAACGGGGAAGGATGAAACCCTAGATAGCCCAAGCACCATCGAGCCCAACAACGCTCAATGGGCGCGAGCATAACAAAGGAACTAGGACTAAGATGCAGGCCTGACTCATCTTCCCAACCACGACCAACCTACATCCTCCGGGATGCCAATTGAGGTGACAGACTAACTAGTCGATGGAGATAGACCTTATCAAGAATCCAGGGGAGATACTTAGTGTCACGATGTCCATCTTGGAAAATAAGCCTAAGTTCTAGTAAACGAACCAGGACTCTGGTAAGTGAACCGAGACATTAGTAAACGAACCCAGACCAGACTTTCGGATAAGGCAAGCCTAGCTAGGCCCAATGCTGACCTGTCCCCATGAAATCTGGGAGTTAGTCTCCTCAACTAATCTACAGAAGATGATACGCACGGAACGTACACTATTCCTAGGAAACAATGATGCCACTACTTTGACAGATCCTGTCCCCATGATCCCCTTAGAAGCCCACGCGGAATAGCCCGAGATAACGTACAATGGGCAGCTGTAAGGCTTGACCACTCCTAAGCTGGCCCAATGGGCTCAGATTAACTACATTTTATTATGTAACATTCTTTGTATTATGGCTCCATTAGCGAGCAAACTGTGATTACATCCCTATTGGGCTTGGATTAATCCGGCCCAAGCCCATTGCGCTTGACTGCCTATAAATAGGGCTAGTTGTGCACTATAGTAGGGATCCCAGAATTTTCTCTTGTAAGAAAAACTCTGCTAAAACTTGTAGAAAACTCCATTATCAGAAACTTTCTAAAGTCTAATACTATTAACTCGTGGACTAAGGCTCATTAACTCCCCAACCACGTAAAAAATCTGATTGTTCATCTCTAATTCTTTCTTTTTAGCTCTTACTTCTTAATAAATTTCTAGTTTCCAGAAAACTCGATAAACATTTTGGTGCTTTTATTAAGAGGTGAAGGAAGCTTGAATCAATCTCGATCATCTGCGAAAATGGTGAACACTAGGCATACCTTGTTTGATCCTGCGCACCAGCAACAACAAGACAATGGAGAACCATTGCCCAATAAAACATTTCCTCAAGACCAACCCAAGGATACCCCTTATCAGGGGCCTCTGCCCAAAAATTCCCAGAACTTTGGGGATGGGGGTGACTACGATGAAGTCTATTACGAGGAAGATGAAGGGGAATATGAGGATCACAAGGCCGAAAACCCCGTTGATCCTAACGAGAAGGACATGAATCATGAATAGGAGGATCCAGAGGTGGTCTACCTAAGACAACAGGTCCTGTATCAAGAAGCCAGGATAGTTGAACAAAAAGAGGCTACCCGCCAAATGCAAGAGTCCCTCCTGGCTCTTCAGGCCTTTATTGCTGCCCAAGGATTGGCAGCCAATCCTTCAGTCGTTCCTCCTCCAGGAACGCAGCCGCCTGTCCCACCTATCAAGACTGGCGTGCCCAACGACACTAGCCCTATTCTTCCTTCGGGACCATCCCCGCATCCCAAAGGTGGCCCGTCGAATCCTGCTCATGAGAAAGGAAAAGCCAAAATGGTCGATCCTGTGGGAAAAACAAACCCCCAGAAGAAAGCTCTTCCTGTTCAAAAAACTGGGGCTAACCCAGGACAATTCCCTAGGAAAGAATGGATGAATTATGTCCCAGGACGGGATCATCCAAACGATCCGCAGGGGAAGCACCCGCAGGGTATTAAGCCCCAAAACGTCCCTATACGGGATGAACGGAAACGAAGCTTTTATCCCAGCGCCTCCGTGAACAAGGATCACAGAGGCTGAAAATACGGAGAAACCAGAAGACGTTAGTTCGGGAGATGATACTTCCTGAGTAGACTTGCGTGATGGCCTCAATGCCTGAAAGGAGCGGGCCCACAAGGAAAAGATTCACCCCCGAGGAGGTGACTTGAGGAATAATCTCAACGACAGGAGGAACAAGTGAGCCCCCCTAGACAATGGAATGGCCAGACAGTTCATGGAACAGCTAGCCGCTCTTAAAAAAAGTCACGGAACGCTTAGTCCAAAAACAAGAAGGCGGAGGTTCCGATTCTGAAGAAGAGGAAAAGGAGTCATGCGCCAAGCACACACTGGATGCTGTGCTACCAAAGGGGTTCAAGATGTCGGACCCACCCACCTATACCAGGAACACGGACCCCAGAGATCACTTTTCCCACTACAATCGCCTGATGAATGTAGCTCACGTCTGCGACAACGACAAGTACCTATGTTTCTCGATCACTCTGGCTGGACCCGCAGAAGAATGGTGGAAAAGACTTACGCCAGGATCAATCCAATCTTGGTCCAGATTGCAGTCAACATTTCGTAAATAGTTCGTGGCCGCCATAAAGTTGGACATGCTAGTCAGTGCGCTAGAAAATGTAAAATAACATCCCACGGAACCCTCAGGGCTTACATCCAGTGCTTTCCAGAGGAAGCCTCAAAAACTAAGCTGGACGATGAACAACACCTGGTGGCTCTCCAGTCCAGGATCAGAGCTGGGTCCTCTCTCTGGGACGACATGTAGAGCAACAAGGCGGCCACTCTTGAAGAATTCATCAGGAGGGCACAAGGTTTCATTAACTGGGAGGAAGCCCGAATCCAAGCCTTTAGGTGGCAGACAACAACCCAGTCGACCGCCCAAACCTTCCCCGGATATGAAATGCAGTATCCAGCAAATACTATCAGGCACCCCCAGCAACGTCCAGATCCGCAGGGACCCTTGGGATGCCATTCATGACCTCGACGGTCTACGGTCCCAATTCAACGGGTTATGCTCCCGCTCAATTTGCTTCATTTTTCCAGGTACGGAGTGGCACCCACCGGGTACATTGCCACTACCGGCGGTGCCCAACTGCCTCAAGCTGGAGGAGCTGAGGCAAGCATAAACCCCTTTTGGGGAAAAAGATCAGGCAAGAGTCAGAACTGATCTAAGCCATCAAAGAAAGGAATAAAAGGGTACGAGCCCCAATACACGGAATATACCAACTTGGTGGACACTCAGGAATATATATCTGGTAACTGGCAACGGGCAACGTAGTCCATTACCCTAAGCCAGCCCCCATGTTTAAAGGGGGAAATAATTCGAGGGACACGAACAAAAGATGCGCTTACCACAAGGGCGTGGGTCACACAACCAAAGAGTGTCGTCAGCTGAAGGATGAGATCGAGCACCTGATCAAACTGGGGAATCTCCACTAATGGGTCAGGATGCCAACAGGGTTCCGGGACTGCCAGCAACTCCCGGACAACCTATGGCCTCAGGTGCACTAGGATCGTATCAACCTCCTCATGGAGGGTACGCTACAGGATTGGGAGAACAGGCCCCCAGGGGGCCCCAATAGTGGAAGCACCTAGGCCCGGAATGCCATATCCTCCCGAAATCGTGCCTCCACGTGTAGATGGCCATGTGGCCACCATATCAGGAGGCCCACATCTGGGAGGGACATCCTTGAATGATCAGAAAAGATACCTCAGCGAGCTCGATCACGACCATGAGGTATGCACCTTGGTCCAAAGTCCGGTCCAGCGTTTGAAGTTGTTGAACCTGCCCATCACGTTCACGGAAGAGGATGCTCGGAACAATCATTTCCCGCATCATGACCCCTTGGCCATTAATCCCTAAATCAACAAAAAAAAGGGTATCCCAAGTATTGTTGGATGACGGGAGCTCCGTTAATGTACTGTTCAAGCTGGCCTTCACAGTAATTGGATTGACAGAGGAAGATCTGGCTTCATGGCCAACACAGACCTACGAATTTAATAGGGATTCATTGCTCCCGATGGGTAAGATTCAACTACCCGTGACGTTGGGGAACAAGGTTTAGGGCTCGTTCAAATATTTCACTTTCGTAGTGGTGGACTACCCCACTACGTATAACGTAATTTTTGGCTGTCCCACTTTAGTCGATTTCAACGCCATCTCCTCCTTCTGCCATCTCTGCATGAAGTTCTCATGCGATAATGGAGGAGTGGGAACTATGCGGGGAGATAAAAAAAAGCACCCGAAAGTTCTATTACGTCTCTGCCCGACCAATCTTCATGGTCCGCAAAAAGCCTCTTCAAGAGGAAAACGTTGATCCAATCCCACCACCACAACCAGCACAGAGGGTGGTCCGGGAGGAGGAAGAATTGGATACGCAGATAGAAGCGAATAAGGCATTAGAACCCATGGAGGAGGTTGAAGAGGTGTGCATCGATGATACTGACCAGACCAAAGGAATCCGAGTCAGGGGAAACCTGAACTCGAAGGTCAGGGCTGCCATAATTGCCCGGTTGAAAGAGAACCAGGATGTCTTGGCTTGGTCTCACTCGAATATGACTGGGATCGACGCCCTGAACATTGACGAAAATACAACTCCCGTCCGGCAGAAGCGGAGACCTCTAGGGGCAGAGAGGGCATATGCCCTCAAGTTAGAAGTCGAGAATTTTTCCTCGATCAACTTCATTCGGAAGGCCCTGTATCCCGTTTGGCTGGCCAATCTGGTGTTAGTACCGAAGCCAAATGGGACATGGAGGACTTGCATCGACTTCACCGATCTTAACAAAGCCTGCCTAAAAGATTGCTTCCCTCTGCCCCGGATTGACCAGATGGTAGATGCTACGTGAGGGTATGAGTTGTTGAGCTTCATTGATGCCTACTCCGGATACTACCAGATCTCAATGCATGTAGTAGACCAGGAACACACCAGCTTCCAGAAGGACAAGGGTGTATACTGTTACATCGCCATGCTTTTTGGGCTTAAGAATGTTGGGGCCACCTATTAGAGGTTGGTCAATAGGATGTTTCGGAACCAACTAGGGAAGAACATGGAGATCCATATAGACGACATGTTGGTCAATTCTAAGACCTCGGTTGAACACGCGGATGACCTGGCAGAAGCGTTTGCCATTATCCGGAAGTATGGGATGAAGCTGAACCCCAAAAAGTGCACTTTTGGCGTGGCATCCGGGAAGTTTCTAGGCTTCATAGTAAGTTCGAGATGAATAGAAGCAAACCCATAGATGATTAGAGCGTTGATCGAGATGCCATCGCCCAGAAAGCACAAAGACGTTCAAAGCTTGACAGGAAGAATAACAGCTTTAAGCCGCTTCGTCTTGAAGTCCACGGACAAGTGCATCCCATTCTTCAATATATTTTCCGAAAGCCAGAGGTTTGAATGGATGGCCAAGTGTGAAGATGCCTTCCAAAAATTGAAGGAACATTTGGCCCAGGCGCTAATCTTGTCGAAACCAGTGGAGGGGATCCATTGTACCTGTATTTGGCAATGTCGGAACACGCCATCAGCACTGCTTTAGTGCGAGAAGAGGGAATGGCCCAGCTCCCCGTCTATTACGTAAGCAAAAGGTTGCTGGGCGCAGAGTCCAAATACCCATTAATCGAGAAGCTAACATTTTGCTTACTTTCAGGAAGCTGAGACCTTACTTTCAGGCCATCGCCCTTAAGGTACTGACGAACCACCCCCTACGATAAGTACTATAGAAAACTGAATCGTCGGGGAGACTCTTGAAGTGGGCCATGGAGCTTAGCCAGTTTGACATAGCATATGTCCCCAAAATTTCTATCAAGGGACAAGCCCTGGCCAACTTCATCTTAGAATGCACTGGGATAACCGAAGATGAAGAACTTATCGACCCCATAATGCCTTTGTGGAAAATCTTCGTAGATGGAGCCTCAAATGAAAATGGGGTTGAGGCCAGGATAATCTTGATATCCTCTCAAGGTCACCAGTTGCAAAGCGCCCTATGCTTCCAGTTTGAAGCATTAAACAACGAGGCTGAGCACAAGTCCATGCTGGCCGGACTACGCTTGGCCAGGGAGGTAGGAGCAGCACATATAGAAGTCCACAGCGACTCCCAAATGGTGGTCAGGAAGATTTCTGGGGAATACCAAAAGAAGGAGGAGAAGATGGAAGCCTACATGACACGAACCCGAGAGTTACTCCAATCTTTCAAGAAATAATTCATCTGCCAAATCCCCAGGGAACAAAATGTGTTTGCAGACACATTGGCAAAATTGGCCACATTGGCAGAACTCTCTGGAGTGGTCCCAATCGACCATCTACCTGCGCCTAGTATTCAAGCCCCCACAATCATAAATTTCATTGATTACTCTACGTCCTAGATGGGCCCTCTCATCCAGCACTTAACCACTAGGGAATTGTCTGCGAATATAGCTGCCACCAAGAAATTTCAGTACCAGGCTCCCAGATACATCATGATGGATAACAAACTCTATCACAGGGGGTTATCCATGCCCTATCTTCGATGTGTATCCGGGACAGAAATGAGTGCAATCACGCACAATGTACACAAAGGTTCTTGTGGGGATCATACAGCCGGATTCAGCTTGCCTAAGAAAATCCTAAGGCAAGGATATTTCTGGCCAACGGTGAAGAAGGAATGTGTTTATTACGTCCGCAAATGTGAACAGTGCCAAAGGTATGCAAAGATCCCGCGAGCCCCTCCAACAGAAGTAACCCTAATGACCAGTCTCTGGCCTTTTGGAGTGAAATACGTCATTGTAGCCGTTGACTATTATACCAAGTGGGTCGAAGCGGAACAAATGGGCACAATATCCTCCAAAAAGTCCCTGGACTTTGTCATCAACAACATCGTGTGCTGATACGGCCTCTCTCAAAAAATTGTGTCCGACAACGGGAAGCAATTTGATAGCGTCCACTTCACAAACTTCTGTGAAAGGCACGGCATCATTGAAAGCTTCTCCGCAGTCGCAAGGCCTCAAGAAAACATGCAAAAATAGGCCATGAACAAGATTTTGAAGGGGACACTAAAGAAAAAGCTACTAGCCTGCAAGAGCAAGTGGCCAGAAGAGTTGTCTCGCGTCTTATGGGCCTACCAGACCACAGAAAGAACGTCAACCGGACATACTCCCTATTCAATGGTGTACGGATGCAAAGAGGTCATCCTAGTAGAAATGGTGGTCCCGTCTCACAGACGAGACACATACGTTCCCGTCTAGAACCATGCCTTACTCCAAGAATCCCTAGACCTCATCGAAGAAATCCGGGAGGAATCACAGGTGCAACTGAAGATGTATCAGGGAAAGTTCGCCAGACACTTTAACTTAAAGTTCAGAAACGGAGGTTCGAAACTAGTGATCTAGTCCTTAGAAGATTCTTCCCTACAACTCAAGATCCAGGAGTGGGGGTTCTAGGACCAAACTGAGAATGACCCTATGAAATCCAAAATGAAATATGTCTGAGAACGTATCGCTTAAGGCGACTAGATGGAACGGAGGTCCCAAGGGCCTAAAACGTGGAACACCTCCGCTAGTACTATTAGTAGTCAGGAGGATCTAATTATGTTCCTTCCTAACTTTTTTTATTTATGCCCCAGGGTGATTTCTTTTTTTTTTTTTGGAAATAGTGTATAAAAAATATCATAAGAAATGTTGTAAGGAAAGAAAAAGTTTGCATCCGTCTTCAAGTTTTACACAAACAAGTGACCTAAGAGTACACTCTTTGGTCACTTGGGGGGGGGGGGGGGGGGGGGGTAAGGCCATCTATAGAAGTCCAGAAATAAAGAAAAAAAAAAGGATGCAAAGCTCAGAGGTTAGTACTGATCCGGACTCGTATAGACTGGGGGTGCAAAACCCAACTCCCAAAAAAATAGGATGCAATGGTCCTAACCCGGATCCGTGTGATCCGGGGGGTTCATCCAAGATAGGATGCAAGGCTCAAAGCCCAGTCCTAGCCCAGATAACATTATTTGGGAGGTTTGAAACCCAACTCCCAATAAAAAAGGATGCAAGGGTCAAAGCCCAGTCCTAACCCGGATCCGTGTGATCCGGGGGGTTCAACCAAAACAGGTGCAAGGCTCAAAGTCCAATTCTAACCCGGACCTATATGCTCCGAGGGTTCAAAACCCAACCCCTAAAAATTGGTCTAGATAACCAAATCCCTATTCATGTCTTCCTTACAATGGCCCAGAACCAATGAAACGTGAATCTTAGGTTTAAATTTGTTAAAGTTAGTCTTATAAATAGCTCAAGCCATTGGAACCTGAACCTCAGGTTCAAAATAAGTTAATTAACTAATCTCTGATGGTCAAGACCATTGAAATCTGAACGCCAGAGTCAGGACAAATAAATCGGATGACAATTATTAACTCCTTAACGGTCCAGGCCGTCAGAACCTGAACCTCGGGTTCAAAACAAGTTAAATAATTAAGTCATATCTAAAAAGAAAATCTCTAATGGTCCAGGCCATTAGAACTTGAACCATAGAGTTGGGATAAATCAGTTAAGTTATATTGGTTAAGTCCAAAACAGTCCAAGCTGTCAAGACCTAAACGTGGGTCTCAGGACAGGATAAATACCTTTCTACAATATTCCCCTAGTGGTCCTGGCCTTTGGAACCAGCACCCAATATTGAACTTGGATTCATGCAAAGTGTAAAACACATAGTGAATTTAGAAGAAAAAATAAACGAATATAAAGTGGGAACCATTATGTAGAGAAAAATCAATATATAACAATACGGATAATAAAAATTGTCTTGGACGCATCCGCGACCATAAAAGTAATACAACTACAAAAACAGAAAGGAAACCCTAACTAAGATACAAAAGACCCAAGCTTAGGCTTTGTCCTACTCCGAGACATCTGGAGCATTCTCACCATGTTGGTCCCCAGCTAGAAGCACCGCATTAGCTTTCTCTTTGGTTTTGAATTCAAATCTTTTTGCAGCTGGATCTAGATAGACGAGGAGATTCATGTTCTTATCCTGGAGCCAAGCCATGTAAATGGCCTCGTCAAAAGTGACTGCCAACATCTCGTCAGCCTGCTCCTTCTCATGGTGAGCTTCCTCACTCCGCTTCATCTCCAGCTGGACCATGCCTCCAAAGCTTGGTTCTGGGACTCAAGGTTTGCCACCTTCTCCCGTTCCTGGTGAAGTTGGACCTCAACCGCCTCCAGAAGGGCTTTGATCAAAGCCTTTGAGCTACGAACACTACATAGCTCTGCCTCCAGGTTGTCCACCAACTTCTTATGTTCAGCGTCCTTTCTAGACAAAGCTTCCTCGTGTTGAGCCCAAACTAGGGCGGCCTCCTCATGCTCAGTCTCAATCTGAGTAACCTCCTTGGAAAGGGCCTCCCTGGTTGCTTCCCGCTGATTAACGGCCCCTTCCAGCTCCATCTGGGCTGTCGCCAGCTTCACCGCCATCTCGGCCACCAGATCCGCGTTCCTATGGGACAGCAAGGCATCCTGGAACAAATCAATGTTAGAAAATTCACAAGGAATCATGATTGTAAAATAAAAGACTAGGCGGGCATATGGCTTACCGCGGTGGCCCTATGAAGAATGGCCTGGGAAATGAAAAGGGCATCCTGGCTGCCCAAGGTGGAATATCGCTTGAGCTGAAGATTGGACATGGTAGCCCCCACCTAGGCCAACAAATCCGCAGCAAGAGTTGTATCTTGCCCCAACTTAGGCGAAACCCAATCTTGGCTACAAGTCGGTCCACGATCTATTAGGGAGCAGTGAAGGCATCAGGATGTTTGGCAAACTCCACCTTCCACCAGATGTTCAGGGCCCGGTACACCTTGTCCCGTTTGTCCCGACCGTCGTCCCAAACCCGGGACACCATTTTCATCCTCTCCTCCTGGAGGACCAGGTCCCTTTCCTGGGAAGGACTAGGTTGACGGGAAGCCATGGAGCCTCCAAGACCTCTTGTTTAACAATGAGGCTCTCCCCAGAGGAATGCTCCTCAGGTAGGGTTGGATCCTTGGTCTTGTTCCTCTTGGGCCGCTTCGAAGACACCACGACAACTAAGTCTGCTTTCCTCTTAGCCGCCCCTCTTCCTGCAGAAGGCTCCTGCTCCAAACTAATAACATGGAGAGGAGCAAGCTGGGGCGGGACCATTTTGGCGTGCGCCACTGGGATGGAACTTGCAGTTGGACCCCTCTTAGAAGTTTCCCGGACTAGCTCTAAGTCCCTGAGGATCAGCACCATAATTTTCTTTTTGGTCGGGCCCTTGGCAGCCCTCTCACCGAAGCCTTGGCTGCGGCCACCCTGGCCTCGATCATCTGCTTCATCTTGGCCATAGGGTTGGACATCTCCGGATCACCTGAGACAGACAGAAAAAGAAAACTAATCAGTAAAATACATGAATGGGGATCAAATTCAAAAATAAAAGAAGCATTTAAGTCTAAAGTCCTCTGGGTCGAACCATTATCTAAGGAACCGACACGACTCAACTCCCCTTGGGCGCAAGAGTGAATTTGATCCCCCCATGTCATCTTGGTCCAAAAAGCTACCATATTGGAGTAACTAGGATGAGTGTATGAAGGTCAGCGTGTCTATAACAATGGGACAAGGAAGTGCCACGCTACTAACAGTCCTGGTCAAATAATTATAGTATTGTTGCCTATTCCTAACTAAGCCCCCAAAATGAAGGGCATAAGTTAAAATAGGAGGCGATTTACCTTGCACCGAAATGCTAGCTCCAGGAGCTCCGGTGTTAGGCTACCTCCCCTCGAGAAAGGCATCCAGTTCTTCAGACTCAGCCCTCTTTGCCTGACGAGCCTGCTTCTTCTTTGTTTTTTCCGCGTCCGCCTTGGCTGCGGCCTCCACTGCTTTGATGTGGATGTGGGCCAGCTCCTCCCTCAGAGTGGGATCCCTCTCGCATTGTAGCCCCTAGAAGCTGGGAGAATATATCGACTGGTTCACGGCAATCAACCTGACCAACCAAAGATTATCCGTAGTTACGAAGCCCCCCACGTCCAGCTCATTGGCACTCAGAGTGGCATAGAATTTTTTTCGCTCCAAGATCGACTTGCTAAGCCGGGTCTGAGCATATGGACTTGTGTTCCAAGACTGTGAGTGTCAAATAAACAAAACTAAAGGCTAGATAGAAAGTGGAGAAGGATAACTTACCCACACGCTGGAAGTCCAGCACCAAAGTGGGGTTCTTCTCTAGGAGGAACCCGGATGTCATGAACCAATAGTGCCTGACATCCGGAGGGTGTTTCCATTTTCTTAATGGAGCCGGATTGATGTCACGGTCTTTTAGTCTGTAAAACTCATCCCGTGTCTTGTCTTTTGAGTTCAATTGCGGCCCCAATTTGTAAAAATACAGAACTTCTGCAGGAGTGGGCGCCGGGATCTCCTTTTATGCGCAGAATATGCGCCATCCCGTGAGCAATTTATACGCCTTGGGGAGAAGCTAGAGGGGTGCGATCCCCACAAACTAGAGGAATTTCACGAAGTATTTGTGGAGTGGGAGAATAGCTCCCGCGCTGATATGGCCTATGCTCCAGGCCCCGAACATTACCACACCAGTATGGGCCTTCTCCTCTTTCTGGGCCAGTCGGTCATAGAAAAGTTGAGCCGCCTTTACTCCAAGGGCTTTCTCCAGCAGGTGTAACATCCGATAATTTTTTAAATCATTCTTCTTTCCGTCCATTTCCCACGTGTTTTCAGTGGGAAGTTTAGACCCCTCCAGGACTACAGGGCCCGCTTGGACAACGTCTTCCTCATATAAAGTCACACCGCCACTCATGATCATGGACCTGGAAGCAACAAAGAAAATGAGAACCAAGTAGTTAGCACCTAAACCGAAGAAAATTGGTTAAGATACGGGGGTTCTCCTAAAACTAATTGGAGAGGTCCTCTCTGAACCCAGATCCAGGATCAATAAAGATCCCAAGATCTTGAGTCAGGAACTAAAGGTCAAAGCTTTTTCTAACTCACCCAAAACAGTCTTGAGGCGTCCGAATTGATCTGGGACAACCAGACTAATATTAGTTATCACCTACAAAATCTACGGTTCATGCCTACCACAATCTTACTTAGAACCACCCTACACAGTGGTCATGACCCTGATAGTTTTATGGTCGCGGGAATAACGTGACAATAAAAACAACTAAAATATGATAAAATGACCAAAAAAACTTACTGTGAGGTACTGGATTTGAGATTTGTAAAGTTTCAGGCGACAAAGTCGGTAGAATCTCAGTCTTAAATCTGAGAAGATGATGCAGCAATTCGTCTACTGGTTGAACCGGGAAAGAGCTGTCTGCTGTTGAACGGAAAAAGGTCTCGTCGGAAATAGGTGGACTCAAAGGTGTATCAATTACTGGAGATTCTCGTCAGCAATGGTGGACATACGAAGCTCTTTTTGCTCTCTGCTTTGAATGTATGGGATGAGTAAAGTTTGGAAATGAGCCTGTTGAGGTATTTATAGTGTAAAACTTCACTATTTGATCCAACGGTCCACAGTAGGGATCCCAAGATTATCCCCATCTAATGATCCCGGATGATGCAGGGGCATTAATTGGCCTAATCGAACAATAAATTGTGGATTCATCAATCAACGATCCACATCTACCTCATCCAATGGTCCATTTTAAAAATCTCAAGACTATCCCCATCCAACGGTTCTGGATGGTGTAGAAGCATTAAACAGCCCACTCGAGTACCCAATAAACTTTTTCATATAGACGGGACGTCTTGAGAATTGCGCTAACACCCATCAGTCACCTGGGCAATCAAAAGATTCTTTCTAGATATTTAGGGCACGAGTGGCGCAGACGCACCATCAACCTGAAGACACGTGTCTGAAACGTTGAGAATTTGAAAGGATGGGGATCGCCCAAATGGCCCCCAAGTAAACCCGGCTTTTGGTAAATGAACCGGGATAGTTGAGATTGATCCAGTAGAGCGAGGCAAGTCTCCACCGTGCGAACACGGATGAAGACTTGGGGGGTAAATGTTATCCCTGTTTTCCACCCGTGACACGTGGCATGACCCAATGGGTCCTTGGGCCCTCTTAAAAGGTCGGGCCCATCCTGAACCTGGTGGATGGGGAAGGATGAAACCCCAAATATCCCAAGCACCATCGAGCCCAAAAATGTTCAATGGGCGCGAGCATAACAAAGGAATCGAGACTAAGATGTAGGCCTGACTCATCTTCCCAGCCCCGACCAACCTACATCCTCTGGGATGCCAATTAAGGTGGAAGACTAACTAGTCGATAGAGATAGACCTTATCAAGAATCCAGGGGAGATACTTAGTGTCACAATGTCCATCTTGGCAAATGAACCCGAATCCTGGTGAACGAACCAAGACTCCGGTAAGTGAATTAGGACATTAGTAAACGAGCCCGAACCAGAATTCTAGATAAGGAAAGCCTAGCTAGCCCCAATGTCGACATGTCCCCATGAAATCTGGTAGTTGGTCTCCTCAACTAACCTGTAGAAGAGGGTATGCACGGAACATACACTTTTCTTAGGAAACAGTACTGCCACTACTCTGACAGATCCTGTCCCTAGGATCCCCTTAGAAGCCCACGCGTAATAGTCCAAGCTAACATACAATGGGCAGCTGTAAGGCTTGGCCACGCCTGAGCCGACCCAATGGGCCCAGATTCACTATATTTTATTATGTAACATTCTTTGTATTATGGCTCCATTAGCGAGCAAACTATGGTTACATCCCTATTGGCCCTGGATTAATCCGGCTCAAGCCCACTGTGCTTGACTGCCTATAAATAGGGTTAGTTGTGAACTGTAGCAAGGATCCCATAATTTTCTCTTGTAAGCAAAACTCTGCTAAAACTTGTAGAAAACTCCATTATTAGAAACTCTCTAAAGTCTAATACTATTGACTCGTAGACTAAGGCTCATTAACGCCCCAACCACATAAAAACTCTCATTGTTCATCTCTAATTCTTTCTTTTCAGCTTTTACTTCTTAATAAATTTCTAGTTTCCGAAAAACTCGGTAAACAGATATAATAATAAATGTAATTTTTTAAATTTAAATCTATATATTTATATAAAGGAGAGCACTAAGGAGATGATGTGGCACTCTAAAATTACTTTAGAGCACTCTTTCTATTTTCTAAATTTTTCATATTTTTTAATTCTTCTTTTTCAAATTTATGATTATTAGTTAATGATTAAAAATTCAAAACTAATATATCTAAACTATCTAAATATTTATAAATTTAACCAGTAAATTCAAACTATCTAAATAATAATAAATTATCATACACATTATAATAATAATAAATGTAATTTAATAAATTTAAATATCTTTATATTTATATAAAGGAGAGCATCAATGAGATGATGTGGCACTCTAAAATTACTTCAGAGCACTCTTTCTATTTTCTAAATTTTTCACATTTTTTAATTCTTCTTTTTCAAAATTTTGATTATTAGTTAATAATTAAAAATTCAAAACTAAAATATCTAAACTATCTAAATATCTATAAATCTAACTGGTAATTTCAAACTATCTTAATATCATATCTTTTTTTATAATAATAATAAATTACCATACACGTTATAATAATAATAAATGTGATTTTTTAAATTTAAATATTAAATAATAAAATATTATAAATATATGTTTGTAAATTTATATATATTCTAAATATTATCTACTAATCTCATATTTTCCTCTAATCTAATTTCTCTATCTTTTTTTTCTCTAGACTCTTTCAATTTCAATTTTCAATGAATTCTAATTCATATCTCAAAATTTGATTGATTTACGTGTTAATGATAACACACTCACCTCGGGTATTTATTCAATTATTAATGTTTGTTAATCTATAAACTTTTTATTTTAAATTATTGATATTTGTATTCTAACATCTTCGTCTTATTTTTCTATCATATTTAAGATGTTGTTGCTTTATATTCTAACATCTTCATCTTATTTGTCTATCATGTTTTAGATGTTGTCGAATGTTTATGTGGTGTGGGTGATATTGAGATTATTGGAGATGGTTGGAAAAAAAATAGACATACAAAATTTAACAAATTAGTTTGTATAAGTTAATCGATAAAACTAATATTACAAATATATATATATGTTTGTTATTGTTATTTTTTGTAAATGTCATATTTTATTTTGTAATATGTTTATTGCATTATTAACTTTTGTTAAATTTTATGTATAATTCGGTCACATAAAATATTACTTTGTGGGGAAAGTTGGGGGAGATGTTCGATCCAAATTTACATAAATCTCTAATCTATTTTCTAATTTTTCTACATTTTTTATTCTATTTTCTTTAATTTATGATTATTAAATAATTAAAAAAAACAAATATCTAAAATCATCAATAACTGCAAATGCCTCTTCCGTAACTTTTATTAAAATATTTATTAATAATTAATTTTCTAATAATTATTATAATAAATCAACCATGTATAAATTCACATTTATCTTCAAGGTTTTCATTTCATAATTATCTTTTTATTGTTTTATATTTCAAATTCAAAATTTATCTTAATTTATTTATAAATAACTAATTTTTTAATAATTGTAATAATAAATTATCATATACAATTGACATTTATCTTCAAAATTTTCCATTTATATTTGTCTTTTTATTGTTTTGTTATTTCAAATTTAAAATAAAAATATTTTTATTTATATTTAAATAAAATATTTAGGAATAACTAATTTTTTATTAATTATAATAATACATGAATCACAAATAAATTGACATTTATCTTCAAGATTTATTGTTTTGATATGTCAAATTCAAAACTAAAATATCTTAAGAATTAAAAATATCAACATATATACACGTGATATTAATTTGATTAAGAACATTATTAATTAAATTAATAAAAATATTTATTTAAAAAAATGAATAATTGTGTAAAACACTGTGTGAAGCGCGCTTATATTTTCTACTATTAATATAAATTCAAATATTATAAAATATCATTATTATAATAATATTTAATATAAGACTACATATTTAATAATTATATCAATATTAATATAAATTCAAATTCAAATGTTGTAAAATATCATTATTATAATAATATTTAATATAAGACTAGATATTTAATAATTATATTAATATGAATTCAAATATTATTATTATTATAATATTTAATTCAAAACTAGATATTGAATAATTATATTAATGTAAATTTAAATATTATAAAATATCATTATAACAATAATATATAATACATAATCTTAATTTTTATTAAAAAAATTATCATTTATATTAGAAAAAAGAAAACATGTTATTTTTTATTTGATCTAACTTACATAAATATATATATATATATTCATATTAAATAATAATGAGTATTATAAATATTATATATATATATATGTATCGTGTGTATATCAATTGTATTACTGTGTAACTACATAAGAAATTAGAATAATATTTATTTTCTATCAAGAATAAACAAGATTATTCTTCAATCATTAAAGTGTAATTTAAATAATATCATGAATGTTTTGTATCTTAAATAGGACAGTTTGTGATCGAAAAGGTTATCATATTATATATATATATATATTTTAAATCATGAACAATGTTTTGGTTTAATTTGTTTTAGTATGTTTATTTAATTCTTTTATATATAATATTATTTATTTATTTGAAATTTATATGACAATTATACAATTCAATAAAAATAATTAATAAATTTTATACAGAATACTAAGCAAATGTGCATTGATTTGTATCTAGTATTATAATATTTACAACACTACAAATATTTTTGCAATTTGATTGCTTAAATCAAATTCGATCATACCTATGGTATTAATAAATAATGCAAGAATTTTACTTGTTGGAAAACATTGAGTAAAATAAAATTAATGTGGTGTATAACAGATGGACATTAAAAAAATTATTAAGGCCTACTAACATATATAAATATATCTTATAATATTTCAAATAAATTAATTTATAATTTGGAGTATATAGGTAGGAATTTTTTTAAAAAATGCAATAGAATCATCAATTTATTATTATTATTTGGTTGGATATAGTCCCCTTCATCTTATGATAAATTATTATATTTCATATATTTCATAAATGGGTTACTTATAAGAAATCACTTTCAATGTGATTTTTGGGTTTAAAACTAGACCACAGCTTTAAACTCTAGTGGTCATACTTACAATTTGTTAAAATTTTCAATCTCCCAGTTTAGATAACCATTTCTTTACTGAAATTTTATTGATTAGAACATAGAGATTTTTTCTATAATGATCAAAAAGTAATAAAAAATAACATAATTACTGTAGCACGGATTATTTTACGTCCGTACAAAAAAAAATTGAAAATTAAAAAAATACTACTACATCTCTCTCTCGGTCTCTCTCTCGCACGCCAAAAACTTTCTATCAAGGATTACCCACGACGACCTCCATCTGCAACAACATATCCACCGCAAACAACAATGAAAACACAGCCAAAAACTCTATCAAGAAATGGACGATGATTTCGAAGATAAACAACGGTGATGGTCAACCTAAAACAACAACAAAGCTACAGATGATTACGATCAAAAACAACACTCATCTACATACAATTCAGATCTTAAAAACAACACCACAACAACGACAGATCTCATCTGAAAAACAAACCCACATCTACAACCTGATCCCGGTCTGAGAAACCAACAACAACAATGGCAGAAAGGTTTACAACAAAAAGACAACATCAGCTATGTCGAAAATGGCTAGACACATTCAATTTCTGGGAAAAACAAGTCAACTATAAGGTAAGCAACAAAAAACCCCAACAAAAACTAAAAAATTAATTCATCAAAACTGTCTGAATAATCTCATAATCTTTGCTTCAATTTTGTAGAAAAATTCAGATTAAGGAAGAAATTGTTGGAAAATAATTGCTATAACAATTAACTCATTAAAACATCACAACTAGGTATGTAATTTTCATATAGATTCTCTTCATTATTCATCCAATTATGCTGAAAAAATATATTTGATATTTATGCTAACAAATTGACTGAAGAATTCAGACTATATATATTATGTGTTGCTCTTACGTTGTTTTACAGTTGTTTGTAAGTTATTGCATATAATAACCCTGCTATTTAACATTTCAGCAAATGGAAACAATACCAATAGTGATACAGAGCAACGGAAAATGTGTTGACAACAAGAATTACGTTGATTTTGAAACTAGTGGGGAATTGATACTATTATCCCCATTTCCTGACGTGGGCCTGGGACGGCGGTTTAGGCCCATGGACTGGGCGTTCGAATGTGGGCCCGGCCCAAGCCCGCTTGGTACAGGAATATCCGAGGGGGCGCGACCCTAGTGCTCTTCAGGGCCCTATTAGTGATCCAGGACGGTTGTCCGGGAGACGTACAGAGCTCAGAAGCCCCGTTGAAGTATGCGTGAACGGTCCCGGAGCCTGGCTCGGTCCGGGCTTGTGGTAAACGAAGAGGGACAAAGGTAAACGTACCCGGATTAGGTCATCCCCGGTTGGTAAGGGAAAGCGTCGTGACTCTGAAGCCGCCCCACTCCGCGTGGGGGTTGTCCATAATTTTCATCTACAGAAAAGGTCACCTCGGGATTGCACGCCGCTGTTTCTGATCTGCGCTACCAAGTACTCTGACTGGTCTTGTCCCCTGAATCTGCCTCGTAACTCGAAGTGCCCAGACCAAAAGCACCGTTTTTTCAGGCGAAGTATAGCTCTTGGGCCACCTTATTGGGCCTTAATTAGTCTTGAATCAATGTATGTTTTATCTTTTATAGTGGGCTTCCACCAGAGAAGTCAAGAGTGTCCATATCTCTGATGGGCCCGGGTTATACCCGGCCCAGACCCAGTGTTCCCATGAGTCTATAAATACAGGCAATAGAACACTGGAAAAAGGACCTCTCTTCAACTAATATACAGTTACCCTGCCAAAACATAGAGAGAAACACCATTGTAAAAGACTTTCCAAGCTCTAATACAACTGACTCGTGGACTAAGGCTCGTTAACGCCCCAACCATGTAAAAAATCTTGTGTTACTTTTCTATATTTCATATCTTTAGTCTTAGCTAATATTCATTAGCGCAGTTTCCGAAAATCTCGGTAAACATTTGGTGCTTTCATTGAGAGCTAAAGGAAGCTAGTGCTAACATCAAGCCTTTACTACAATGGTGAACACACGACACACAACCTTCAACCCTAGCAATCCAGAGCAGGGCAACGGAGACCCGCTGCCTTCACAACATCTCCCTCAGGATCTGCCCAAAAACGCTCCTCCTCAAACATCTCACCATGACGAGTCATATGACTACGAGGGTGGGACAGAATACGAAGAGGAAAACGAGGAGGAATATTATGAAGAGGAAAATGAGGGGGAATACCACGACGAAGCTGCGGATCCCGAGATCCCCGAAGGAGAGCCCAACCAGCAGGACCTGGAGGTGACCAGACTGAAGCAGCAAGCCCTGGACCAGGAGGCCAGGATCGCCGAGCAAGCGGAGGCGCATCGACGGATGCAAGAGTCTCTCCAAGCCCTACAGGCATTCATAGCCGCACAAGGTCCGACAGCCAATCCCGAGACTGGCTCACTTCTAGGAGCGTAGCAGCCCGCTCCACAAGCGCGAGCTGGGGTCCCCGAAGGAGCAAGACCAGCCCCTCCCCCGGAGCCATTTCCTGAGCCAGCTCCACGAAACATGGACAGGGAGAAAAAGAAGGCCGGTGGAAAGACACGAGAAAAGACCACCCCCGTCACAAAGGCTGGGACCCGTTCCCGGCAGCTCCCTAGGAAAGAGAAGGTGCGCCCCGTCCCAGGACGAGGCCACCCGATCGATCCACAGGGGACGCGGCCGCAGAACGCACAGCCCCGGCATGCCCCAGAGCGAGACGAGCAAGAAAGATCTCTGCACCCAAGTTCCTCAGTTAACAAGAACCGTCAGGAGCGGCCTCGCAGCGAGGAGCATCATGCCCTCAATTCAGGGGATGATACGTCCCGGATAGACTTACGCGACGGGCTGAACGCTCGGAAAGAGCGGGCCTGTAAGGAAAAGATCCTCCCCAGAGGTGGCGACCTCAGAAACAACACCAACGACAGGAGGAACGAAAGAATCCCCCTGGAAGACGGCACGGCCAGGCAGCTCATGGAGCAGCTGGTTGCTTTGAAAAAGGTCACGGACCGCTTGGTCCGCAAGCAGGAAGGCGCGGATGCTGACTCCGATGAGGAAGATAAAGAGCCCTGCACGAGGCACATCCTGGACGATGTACTCCCCAAGGGGTTCAAGATGCCAAGCCTCACCGCCTATACTGGAAACACCGACCCCAAGGACCATCTGTCCCGATACAACCGGCTCATGACAGTGGCCCACGTTAGTGACAACGACAAGTGCCTCTGTTTCTCGATCACTTTGGGTGGTCCTGTCGAAGAGTGGTGGAAGAGACTTAAGCCGGGATCCATCCAATCCTGGTCCGGGCTGCAGTCCGCGTTTCGCAAGCAGTTCGTGGCCACCATGAGGATGGACATGCAGATCAGCGCCCTCACAAATATCAAACAGCTCCCCACGGAGACCTTGAGGGCCTACATCCAGCGCTTCACCGAAGAAGCTTCCAAGACAAAAGTGGATGACGAACAGCGCCTAGTGGCACTACAGTCCAGGATCCGGGCTGGGTCCCCCCTCTGGGATGACATGCAACGTAGCAAGGCCGCTACCCTGGAAGAATTCATCAGGAGGGCCCAAGGATTCATCAACTGGGAAGAAGCTCAGATTCAGGCTTTTGGGTGGCCTCCGGCTCCACAACCCAGCGCCCAGGCGTTCTCGAGATACGGGGCGCAGTTCCCGGCGCAGTCCTATACCTCGCCCCTCATCGTCCCGGGACCGGTCGTCGTACCTGGAATCAGCTACACCCCTACGGTGTATGGCCCTGCCACTTCAGTATATGCCCCGGCCTAATCCACCCACTACTCCGGATATGGAGTCGCGCCGGCAGGGCACAGCGTCGCCCCTGTCGGGGCCCAGCACTCACAGGCAGGAGTGACTGAAGAGAGCGTGAACCCTTCCCGGGGGAAGCGGTCTGGCAAAGGCCAGAACCGACCCGAGCCAGTCAAGAAGGGAAAGAGGGGCTACGAGCCCCAATATTCAGAATACACCAATCTGGTGGACACCAGGGAGAACATCTACCTGGCCACAGAAAGGGCAGTTCACTACCGGAAGCCCAGCCCCATGTTCAAAGGGGGAAGGAATCTGAGGGATACCAGCAAAAGGTGCGCCTATCATAAGGATGTGGGCCACACCACCGAAGAATGCCGGCAGCTCAAGGATGAGATCGAAAATCTCATCAAGCTAGGACACCTCCAGCAGTGGGTTAGGACGCCTATGGGAGTCCCGGGCCTATCAGCGGGCCCCGGACATCCCACGGTCCCAGGAGCGCCCCGGGCGTACCCGCCTTAGGGAGGGTATGCACAAGGACCCATGTCGCCGGCCCCTCAGGGGGCCCCCGTCGCACAGGTTCCCGGCCTTGGCATGCCTTACCCCTCAGGGGCCGCACCCCCTCGAGTGGACGGACATGTGGCCACCTTCTCGGGCAGACCTTACCTGGGAGGACCGTCCAGGAACGACCAAAAGTGCTACCTAAGCGAGCTAGACCACGATCAAGAGGTATGCACCCTTGTCCAGACCCCAGCTCAGCGCCCTAAGTTGATGAACCTCCCCATCACCTTCACGGAGGACGATGCCCGCAATGTCCATTTTCCGCACCACGACCCGCTGGTCATAGATGCTCAAATCGCCAACAAGTTGGTGTCCCGCGTGTTGGTGGATGATGGGAGCTCTGTCAACCTCTTGTTCAAACCCGCTTTCATCGCCATTGGCTTGACTGAGGCAGATCTAGCATCATGCCCTACCCAGATTTACGGCTTCAACGGGGACGCACTTCTTCCCATGGGAAAGATCCAGCTGCCTGTTACGCTGGGAAGTGAATTGCAGCACTCGTTCAAGTTCTGCACCTTTGTTGTGGTGGACTGCCCCACCGCTTACAACGTCATTTTTGGCCGGCCTGCATTAGTCGAGTTTGGGGCCATCACCTCCATCCGTCATCTTTGCATGAAGTTACCATGCAACAACGGAGGGGTGGGGACTGTCCAGGGAGATTAGAAGAGCGCCCGGAAGTGCTACCACGTGTCGGCTCGACCAATATATATGGTCCGGGAAGAACCCGTTGAGGACTTCGTCGACCCGATTCCTCCCCCGCCAGCGGGAAGGATCGTCCAGGAAGAAGATGACCTGGACCCGAGGATAGGGGACGACTGCATCCTGGAACCAATGGATGAGATAGAGGAGGTATGTATCAGTGACACTGATCCAACCCAGATCATCCAAGTCAGAAAAAGTCTGCCGGCAGATGTTCGGGCCGCCATCATCGCCCAAGTTAAGGAAAACTAGGATATCCTGGCATGGTCTCACTCAGACATGACTGGGATTGACCGCAACATCATCTGCCACGCGTTAAGTATTGACCCAAACGCAGGCCTTTGGGGACAGAGAGGGCCAAGGCCCTTAAGCTGGAAGTTAAGAAGTTGTCTTCTATCAACTTCATACTCGAGGCTGTGTACCTCGTGTGGCTGGCCAATCCCGTCTTGGTGCCAAAACCAAATAGGACATGGAGAACGTGCATCGAATTCACGGATCTCAACAAAGCCTGTCTGAAGGACTGTTTCCCGCTCCCCCGGATCGACCAAATGGTGGATGCTACGTCCGGCTACGAGACCTTGAGCTTCATGGATGCTTACTCCGGCTACAATCAGATATCTATGCATGTGGCAGATCAGGAGCACACTAGTTTCCAGACCGATAAGGGGATATACTGCTACACAGTCATGCCCTTCGGATTGAAAAATGCCAGGGAAACCTACCAAAGGCTTGTCAATCGAATGTTCCGGGCCCAGCTGGGGAGAAACATGGAAGTCTACATCGATGACATGCTGGTCAAGTCCAAGACTTCCGGGAAGCATGCGGATGACCTGGCCGAAGCTTTCGCAGTCATTCGGAAGTACGTGATGAAGCTGAATCCCAAAAAGTGCACTTTTGGCGTGGCCTCCGGGAAGTTCCTAGGCTTCATAGTGAGTTTCTGGGGAATAGAGGCCAATCCAGACAAGATCAAGGCACTGATTGATATGGCCTCCCCCCGGAAGCATAAGGACCTACAAAGCCTGACAGGGCGGATAGCCACTTTGAGCCGTTTCGTTTCCAAAGCCACAGACAAGTGCATCCCGTTCTTCAACGTCCTTCGGGGGAGCCAACATTTCGAATGGTCAGTTGAGTGCGAAGAAGCTTTTCATAAACTGAAAGAACACCTGACCCAAGCTTCGATCCTGGCGAAACCAGTGGATGGGGAACCTTTGTACCTCTATCTGACAGTGACAGAGCACGCGATCAGCGCAGCACTAGTGCGAGAAGAGGAGAGGACGCAGAGTCTCGGTATCCATTGATCAAGAAGCTAACTTTTTGCCTACTAATGGCATCCCAGAAGCTCCGGCCTTACTTCCAGGCCCACGCCATAAAGGTCCTGACCAACCACCCCCTGCGGCAAGTATTACAGAAGCCCGAGTCGTCGGGAAGGCTCCTAAAGTGGGCCATGGAGCTGAGTCAGTTCGACATATCCTACGTCCCTAGAGTTTCTATCAAGGGGCAAGCCCTGGCCGATTTTATCGTTGAGTGTTCCGGGGTATCTCAGGTAGACAATGACCCCGGGGCCCCTGCGACACCCGTATGGAAAGTCTTCGTGGACGGAGCCTCGAACGAGAACGGGGTCGGGGCTGGGATCATCTTGGTGTCACCGCAGGGGCACCAGTTACAAAATGTTCTTTGTTTCCAGTTCAAGGCATCGAATAACGAAGCGGAGCATGAAGCTGTCCTAGCCGGGCTGCGTTTGGCACGGGAGGTGGGGGCAGTAAACCTAGAAATCTATAGCGATTTCCAGCTAGTTGTCAGGCATCTCGGGGAAATATCAAACTAAAGGAGAGCGAATGGCGGCCTATGTGGCCCAGACGAGAGAGATGCTACAGGCATTCACAAAGCACTCCATCCGCCAGATCCCTCGAGAGCAAAATGTCTTCGCGAACACACTAGCGAAGCTGGCCACCGACGCCGAGGCGAAGCTGGCCGGGCTAGTCCCCGTCAACCATCTCCCCGTCCCAAACATCAGGGCCCCCGTGGTCCACACCGTCAATCACTCCACGTCTTGGATGGGACCGCTTATCCGCTACCTGACAACCGGGGAGGTTCCAGCTGACAGGGCCGTAGCCAAGAAGCTCCACTACCAAGTCCACCGATATGTCATGATGGATGGAAAACTCTATCGCTGGGGGTTGTCCATGCCCTATCGCAGATGTGTGTCCGGGACTGAACTAAGCACCATCATGCATGAAGTGCATGAAGGCTTTTGCGGAGATCACACAACTGGGCCCAGTCTTTCCAAGAAAATCCTGCGCCAAGGATACTTCTGGCCGACCATGAAGAAAGATTGTATTGAATACGTCCGCAAGTGCAAACAGTGCCAGAGGTACGCAAAGGTTCCGCGGGCCCCCCTGACAGAAATAACCTTGATGACTAGCCCCTGGCCCTTCGCGGTGTGGGGGATCGATCTCGTAGGATCGCTCCCAACCGGGAAGAGAGGGGTGAAGTATGCCATCGTGGCCGTGGACTACTACACCAAGTGGGTTGAGGCGAATCCCATGAACACCATCACTTCCAAGAAGGCATTGGATTTCGTCGTCAACAACATAGTGTGTTGTTATGGCCTCCCTTACAAAATTGTATCTGACAACGAGAAGCAGTTCAACAGCGCCCACTTCACGGATTTTTGCGAAAGGCACGGTATCGTCAAGAGCTTCTCCGCGGTCGCCAGGCCTAAGCAAACGGGCAGGTAGAGGCCGTGAACAAAATCCTAAAGGGGACGCTGAATAAAAAGCTCTAGGCTTGCAAGAGCAAATGGCCCGAGGAACTGCCCCGCGTACTATGGGCTTACCGGACGACCGAGAGGACATCAACTGGCCACACTCCTTACTCCATGGTTTATGGATGCGAAGCCGTCATCCCCATCGAAATGAACGTCCCGTCTCACCGGCAAGACACGTATGACCCCGCCCAGAACCATGCCTTGCTCCAAGAGTCACTAGATCTCATCGAGGAGATCCGGGAGGAATCGCAGGTACAGCTGAAGATGTACCAAGGCAAGAACGCGCGGCACTTCAACTCGAAAGTCAAGAGCCGAAAGTTCGGAGCTGGCGACTTAGTCTTGCAGAGAGTCTTCCCTGCTACTCAAGATCCTAAAGTGGGGGTTCTGGGCCTAAATTGGGAGGGACCGTATGAGATCCATCACGAAGTGTGCCCCAGGACATATCGCTTAAAGCGGCTCGATGGCTCAGAAGTCCAGCAAGCATGGAATGCGGAGCATCTCCGTAAATACTATCAGAGTCGGGAAAACATGTCCCAATTTAATATTTTCATTGCAAACAATGTACGCCTCAGAGCGACCCCTTTTCTAATAATAAAAATGATGTACGTCATAAAGAAATATTGTAAAACAATGAGAATCTTTCTCAAGTGACCCCAGGCCAGTCTCCGCTCACTTGCGGGGGGTATCCCGGGTATAAGCAAATACCCGGCAGGGCGCAAGCTCAGGCTAGTCCCGACCCCGAACATCGGTGTCAGGGTAATACAAACCCCGTGAAACCGGGCCCAAGGCTGGTCCCGCCTGGACGAGCGATGTCCGGGGGAATAAATTAAAGGGACCGAGCCCAAGGCTGGTCCCGCCCAATCGAACGATGTTCGGGGGTATAAATTAAAAGGACCGAGCCCAAGGCTGGTCCCGCCCGGACGAGCGATATCCGAGGGTATAAATTAAAGGGACCGAGCCCAAGGCTGGTCTCGCCCGGACGAGCGATGTCCGGGGGTATAAATTAAAGGGACCGATCCCAAGGCTAGTCCCCCCTAGACGAGCGATGTCCGGGGGTATAAATTAAAGGGACCGAGCCCAAGGCTGGTCCCGCCCGGACGAACGATGTCCGGAGGTATAAATTAAAGGGACCGAGCCGAAGGTTGGTCCCGCCCGGACGAGCGATGTCCGGGGGTATAATTTAAAGGGACTGAGCCCAAGGCTGGTCCTGCCCGGACGATCGATGTCCGGGGGTATAAATTAAAGGGACCGAGCCCAAGGCTGGTCCCGCCCGGACGAGCGATGTCCGGGGGTATAATTTAAAGGGACCGAGCCCAAGGCTGGTCCCGCCCAGACGAACGATGTCCGGGGGTATAAATTAAAGGGATCGAGCCCAAGGCTGGTCCCGCCCGGACGAGCGATGTATGGGGGTATAAATTAAAGGGACCGAGCCCAAGGCTGGTCTCGCCCGGACGAGCGATGTCCGGGGGTATAAATTAAAGGGACCGAGCCCAAGGCTGGTCCCTCCCGGACGAACGATGTTCGGGGGTATAAATTAAAGGGACCGAGCCCAAAGCTGGCTCGGTCCGGCCTGGACGAACGATGTCTGGGGGTATAAATTAAAGGGACCGAGCCCAAGGTTGGTCTCGCCCGGACGAACGATGTCCAGGGGTATAAATTAAAAGGACCGAGCCCAAGGCTGGTCCCACTCCGGACGAACGATGTCCGGGAGTGAGAAGCATCCGATATGCCCCAGTGTAGAGCCGTGGCCTACGATTGGCAAAGGGAGGACAAGTTTCCAAAAATTAAAAACTCGACAAGTTAGTCAGTTGGTCTAGTCCAGGCCGTTGGAACCAGGACCAAACCCTCATAATCAATCAAGCACGACAATAAAATGAAGTTTCTACTCAGGGAATAACAAATATATATATATAAAAACTGGAGAAAGCAACATAAAGTGTTTTGGACGCGCGCGCATCTGGAAAAGTTATAAAATTACAAAGACAAGAGAGAGAGGAGAAAAGGTGTAATGCCCCGGATTCCCTATTATGGTTAATGGCCGGATTAGTAGGCTGGGAGGGCCATAACTGTTTAATTATGCCATTTAAATGTGTTTATGCATGTTTATGAGAATTATATTATAATATAATGTTGAATGCATGCATGTGAGTCCACATTTGCTTACAGGGGTATTATGGTAATTTGGCCCGCTGAGGGTATAATTGTATATTTGTATGTGTGTTAATAATATATTGTGAGACCACATTATAATGTGGATTGGTTCGAGAATTTCGACATGAGACGATCCTTAAACATGATTTATCGGTTTGGTCATAACAGGTTTGAGCTCGGGGCTCGGGGTGAGTCTCGGGGTGAATGTAAAGGTTATAGCGTTACCGGGGATTTTAGGGTAACGGGTTTTGAAATATTGGAGTTTGAGGATATTGAGATTAGCGGGAATTGGGAAGCGTTAATTATGATTAACGGGTAAAGCCGGAAGTACCAATTTTACCCCTAGAGTAGTTTGAAAGGCTTTAGATGACACAAGGGCATTTTGGTCTTCTTAGGGGTGGATATATATGAACTTAAGTGGCTGAAGGCTGTAGAATAAAATAGAGTAAAACAGGGGTTCTATCTTCTCTTCCCGTACCTTCCCATAGCTTCATCTTCTTCATTGCTCCTTTGATGGTTTTGTGTTCTTGGTGATAGTTCAAGCTAGAGGAACTTAAGGGCTGGGTTGGAGACTTGTTCTAGCTTGTGTGGGAGATCCAAAATCAGTTCTAAGGTGAGTTTTAGCCACTGGTTTTTACATATGCTCTGTTTTCATTTTAGCTTTTAAGTCATGAGTTTTGATGTGGAAAGTGTGAATCAAAGGGGGTTTTTAGTGTTAGTTTGATTGGGGTTTGATGTGAGTAAGCTAAGGGTGTTGTTTGGGGGTTCAATTATATGTTTGGAAGAGGTTTTAAGATGGTTTGAGGGACTGGTTTGAGAGGAAAAACGCACAGGGAGAAAACTGGTTCGTGTGGCCGACTTAGCCATTCTGGGCTGAGCGCCGCGGCCCTTGGCGCCTGGCAGATGGGGAGCTTCTCTGTCAGGGGGGCGCACCGCAGCGCAGCAGAGGGGGTCGTGGCCCTTAGAGCCCATTTTGCTAAAATGAGGTTTTTGGCTCGGGGATTCAAACCATAGGCCTCGGGGTTGGACCTAGCACCCGGTTGGGTAGTATTTGAGGTCTCGGGGGCTGGGATTTGGTTTGGGAATCCTCAGTTATCATTCTTATTGATAAATTTTATAATTTGGTTATGACCAGGTGACCGTCGAGGAATTTAAAGGTTGATCGTTCTCAGGGGTCGTTCATATAATTATTCTCACTCGAACCAGAGGTAAGAAAACAGTGTATGAATATAGTTGCACCCTGTACAGGTATATGGCATGTATGATTTGATATTTGAGGCATGCTGGTTGATATATGTGGACATGGATTGCATATTAAGTGCTAGTGAATGCTGATTACCTGCTTGAGACACTGACTAGTCAGGGACCGACTCTAAAGTCGAGAATCATGCATTGAATGGCTCTATAGCATTAATGCTAGACCGACCCTAGGGTCGAGAAACTTACAAGCGCTTGCCTGGTCTACGACCAGATGATTATAGCCAAGGTATATGACCCCGGTGACTGTTTGTCACAAGGCTAAGGGACGTTGTCCATAGTTTCGACTCTAGAGTCATGAGGAAGGTTATGTTGGTGACCAATCACCATGCACCTGTCCTGATCAAGCTTATGAAAGAAATCACCTATCAGTTAAGCCCTGGTGACCCTATCGTCACATGGCTAGAGGGAGCGATGCTCATTATTGTGACTTTTGGCTATTGTCACCTACTTGTTGGACTGATAGTCCTGAATGGTTATTATGAACGTTGTTGATATTATATCATGTCTTGCTATGTTTTCTTGCTGGGCCTTGGCTCATGGGTGATATGTGGTGCAGGTAAAGGAAAGGAAAAAGCTTGGCCAGCCTTGAGTGGAGAGCTTGGGCGATGTAATGTACATACAGGGTCGCTTGACTGCCACGGTCAAGGAGTTCTCAGAGGGACTAGGGGTTTACCCTATTTTTGCCGCTTAGGCCGGCGGGGTTTGTAAATTTGAAACTGTAGCGACTCTTTTGTATTACGAACTATTTGTAAACATTTTAAAAGGCTCATGAGCAGTTTATTTACTTAATGAAATGTACCATTTCCTTTTTATTGGTTTTTCACCTTAACCTGTTAATGGTACCTAGATCACGTTTTTAACCAAAGGACTCGGGTAGCGAGTCAAATTTCTGGTTCACCGTTCACCGTAACTGTTCTGGGGTAACCAGGGCGTTACATAAGGTGAGGATCTGAGCCTAGCCTTCGTCCGCCAGGAGCTCCGCATCTTTCTTCTCCTTGGCCTCGAATTCGACCCGCTTCGATTCCGGATCGGGGAAGACCAGGAGGTTCATACTCTTGTCCTTGCGCCAAGCCATGTAAACGGCCTCATTGAAGGTGACCTCTAGCATGCCCTCTGCCTCCTCCTTCTCACGGCGGGATGCTTCGTGCACCACCTTCTCCTCGAGAAGAGAATCGCCCAGTTCATAGATCCGAGCCTTCAAGGTCTGGATCTCCTCCTTGTCCTGAACGGATTCTGCCATGGCCGCCTCCAGAAGTGTTGCCCTCTCGTCTGCCTCTTTTTCCCTCCAAGACAAAGCTTCTTCTAGTCCGGCCTTGACGCGGTCGAACTCCTCGCGATCCGCCTGGGCCTGGGCCGTCCCCCTGGCAAGGGCCTCCTTAGCGGCCTCCCTCTGATTCGCGGCCGCCTCCAGCTCCAGCTTGGTCGTCTCCATCTTCATGGCCAGCTCGGCAACCAGATCAGCACTCTGGTGGGACAGCAGGTCAACCTGGAGCAAAGAAAAGTTAGAGATTCTTGTTAACAAGTAAGAAGGGGGAAGAAAGACAAGAAAAACTTAATGTGGTGTCCTGGTGGCGGAGGGCCTGAGAAATGAACAGCACGTCCGGGTTGGCAATCATGGCATACCGTTTGAGCTGGAGATTGGACATGGTGTTCCCCACCTGGTCCAGCAGGTCAGCCGCCAGGGGGGTCGTGTCCTGCCCGAGCTTAGGACGGAAGCCCGTCTCGGCGACTAGGCGATCCACGATCGGCTGAGGAACGCTGAACGCAGCCAAACGCTCTGCGAATTCTACCTGACGACGAATCGTCAGGGCCCTGTACATGTCGTCTCTCCAACTTCGACCGTGTTCCCAGGTCCAGTTGATCAACCGGGACTGCTCATCCCGCGCGGCGGACTCCCCCTCCTCGAGAAGAGTCAAACGTATGGGGAGGACAAGCAGAACGGGGACCTCTTTCGCGGCGAGCCGACTCTCGCCGTGTGACTCATCGGCCGAGCCAGCCCGCCTAGTCTGGGGCCTCTTCCCGGTGTTGGCCTCCTCAGCATCGGCTTCCAGGCCCCTTTTTTCGGAACTTTGGCTAGCCGCTGCACCCACCTCCAAGTCTATCACAGGGTTTTGGGCAAGGCCGGAGACTACAGCCGGCTCCACGGCTTGAATGGGGACCGCGATAAGGGCTCCCCCACCGGGAAGAAGTTCTGTCCCGGACACATCCTTGTTGAGGCTGGGTTCTTGGCCCTTCGCCTCGTTTGCTTTCCTGGCAGCTTTCCTGGCCGCCCTATCCTTGAGTAGTTGCCTCATCTCGCTGGCGGGAGTAGACATGCGGAGTCTCCTGTAAAAGCACAGAAAAGGGAATTAGTATGGCGAACCAGACGAAAAGAGAAATAAACATCATCAAAACTAATAATGACCCGGGACCAACCCTCATCTGTGCCCCGGGCGCGACTCAACTCCTCTAAAGCGAAGGAATGGACTCGGTCCCCCATGTCATCTGGGGTCAAGAAATTCTCGTACTGAAGGAACCCGGACAAAAACATAAGGACCTCCGAGCCTACGGGAACGGGAGTCGAAGGTCTCGTCTCCCCGTCAGCCCCGAACATGGGGCTTCGGAGTACTAGCCTACCCCTAGCTAAGTCCCAAAAATGGGGAGCATAAGTCAAGATTAAAGGGGAGTTACCTCGCCCCGATACGTTAGCCCCGGGAGTCCCCGTGTTCGGTAGGGCGTCCTAGAAGAGCTCCTCCAGCTCCTCCAAAGAGGTCATCTCCGGCTGGGCCTGGTCTTTCTTTCATTGGGCCGCGTCAGCTCGCACCGCCTTCTCCACTTCCGCGATGTGTTCCAAGGCCAGTTGTTCCCAGATGGCAACGATCTTCTCGCAGGCGATGCCCCGAAGGTTCGGGATAATGATGATTTGGGTGGCCGCGAGCATCCCGACCAGTCGAAGGTTGTCATCCGTAACGTAGCCGCCTACATCTAGGTCTTCCGCGCTCAGCCCAGAGTAAAACTTCCTCCTCTCCATGATGAACTTGGTGAGAGGAGTTTGAGCGAAAGGTCCTACCACCTGGAAGAACATGATGAGAAACGGAGAAAAAGAGAATAAAAATGAAGAGAAAGAGGATCGGGGAAGCACTTACCCACTCGCTGGAAGTCTAGCAGCAGCGTGGGGTTCTTCTCCACGAGGAACCCGAACATATAAACCAGTAATGACGGACGTCCGGGGGATGCTTCCAAGAGCTGGTGGGAGCGGGGTAGCCACTTCGTGGCTTCAGTCTATAGAATCCATCCAAGGTCTTGTCCTTGACATTGTCCTGCGGCTCCAGCTTGTAGAAGTACAAGACTTCTGCAAGAGTCAGATCCTCGATCTCCTTTGCGATACAGAACACTCGCCATCCCGAGAGTAGTCGGTACGCTTGCGGCAGGAGCTGGAACGGCGCGATCCCCACATACGTCAGGAATCGCACGAAGTAGTCATGGAGCGGGAGCGTGGCCCCCGCGCTGATGTGGGCAGCGCTCCAGGCCCCGAATCCCTCAACGGACGTGTGCGCCCGCTCCTCGATCCTGGCCATGCGATTGTAGAAGAGTCCAGGAGTGGATTCGATGCCCAAACGCTTCTCCAGGAGGTACATCATCTGGTAATTCCGGAACAGGTTGGGCACCACGTCCATTTCCCACCTGTTACCTTTGGATGTCCGGGACCCAGAGATGGCGACAGGGGCCCTGTTGACTTCTTCTTCGGAGTGGAGGGTGACGCCTATTGCCATAGTCGATGATCTGGGAACAAAGAAAGAAATCCAAGCAGTCAGTACCTGAACCCAGAAGAGTCGGTTGAGGTACGGGGGGTCTCCTAAGGACTGCTTGGAGCCCCTTCAGATCGGGTCCGGGATCACCAAGGAATCCCGAGACCCCGATCGGGAATGGAAGAAGAGCTACTAAGGCTCCGCCCTCTGTTCGGGAAACATCAGAATACGGAGCAACCTGAACCAGGCGACCTTCCTAACAACTCCTAAACGTAATCAGATTCTAGCAGCCTAAACGTGCGAATTAAAAGAATAGCCTAAGTTCACATGTTCACCAAGAAGGTCAGAAGGACTTACTGTGAGTTGTTGGTCGTAGAAGATGGCGGTTGTCCAACATTAGGAATGGCATAACTTCGTTCTTGAAATGGTAAAGTCGGTTCAGCAGTTCGTCAATAGGACAGGCACAAGACGAGTTCACAGGCGGACGAGCAGACACTGGGGCCATAGGGAATAGACGACGGCGCAGAATTAGCAGATGATGGTGGATGTCGCCAGCGATATCGAACATGCAAAGCTTGGACAAAGCTGATAAATTCTTAAGATGGCTCGAGAGTGTAAAAATTTCAAACGAGCATCTGTGGGGTATTTATAAGGACCCAAATCCTGGCCTCTGATCCAACGAACAAGTGTCTCCCCACTGGATGGCCCAGAATCGTGCAAGGGCATTTATGAGCCCTCTCATGCTGGATCTTCGCCATCTCAGATCTAACGGCCCAGGCGGTGCGGATGGGACGCTTCGAGATCAGTGCTGACACCCTAGCCTAGGCCTAGCGACCCTTGAGATGGCTAGACGACCTTTCAAGGTCGAGACCCATCCACGCAGAATTCACCTGGTGACACGTGTACCCCTACCATGAAGCGGGACAAAGGTAAACGTACCCAGACACTGGTAAATGGTCCGGGCCCGGCGTACGGCCAACGTCACTACCTTCTGTCGCGGACCCACGATTCTAATCAGGAACTGGGAAGGCAACCGTGGATCGTCCGGGAGCAAGGAAAGCCTCTGCCTGGCGGCCCCAGGTGAAGGCTTGGGAGGTAAATGTTATCCCCATTTCCTGACGTGGGCCTGGGACGGTGGTTTAGGCCCATGGACTGGGCGTTCGAATGTGGGCCCTGCCCAAGCCCGCTTGGTACAGGAATATCCGAGGGGGTGCGACCCTAGTGCTCTTCGGGGCCCTGTTGATGATCCAGGACGGTTGTCCGGGAGACGTACAGAGTACAGAAGCCCCGTTGAAGTACACGTGAACGGTCCCGGAGCCTGGCTCGGTCCGGGCCTGTGGTAAACGAAGAGGGACAAAGGTAAATGTACCCGAATTAGGTCATCCCCAGTTGGTAAGGGAAAGCGTCCGTGACTCTGAAGCCGCCCCACTCCGCGTGGGGGTTGTCCCCTCTTTTCGTCTGCAGAAAAGGTCACCTCGGGATTGCACACCGCTGTTTCTGATCTGCGCTGCCAAGTACTCTGACTGGTCTTGTCCCCTGAATCTGCCTCGTAACTCAAAGTGCCCAGACCAAAAGCACCGTTTTGTCGGGCGAAGTATAGCTCTTGGACCACCTTATTGTGCCTTAATTAGTCTTGAATCTATGTATGTTTTATCTTTTATAGTGGGCTTCCACCAGAGAAGCCAAGAGTGTCCATATCTCTGATTGGCCCGGGTTATACCCGGCCCAGACCCAGTGTTCCCATGAGTTTATAAATACAGGCAATAGAACACTGGAAAAAGGACCTCTCTTCAACTAATATACAGTTACCCTGCCAAAACATAGAGAGAAACACCATTGTAAAAGACTTTCCAAGCTCTAATACAACTGACTTGTGGACTAAGGCTCGTTAACGCCCCAACCACGTAAAAAATCTTGTGTTACTTTTCTATATTTCATATCTTTAGTCTTAGCTAATATTCATTAGCGCGGTTTCCGAAAATCTCGGTAAACAGATACCTAGAAATTGAAAATATGAAGAACTTGTGCATACATTGTTGTTGCAGTTACATTGCAACCCTATAACAACACAAATGCAACTACAGTATCAAGTGAAGGACGGCTACCCACCCCTCAAAATAGTGGATGATGCAAGTCTCATTTTCTACTTGCAGCTAAAAATGAACGAGTCTGACTTCCAAAGATATCCACTATGTGTGAACATAGTAGACAACTTTGCAACAACATCAAATCAAATTCCATTCTACACATATAAAGAGCCAACAATAACAGCGGAACTGACGATGATTGAGAATGGACCACGAACAGCAGAATCAATAATAGAGCAACAAGAATGTGAAATCACAGAAGAAATCAGTGAAACATTTGACTTCATTGACTATGCAAAGTTAGTCACTGCAGAAATGTTGGAACAACTACATAACAAGAAGAATAAGGACCTGCCGCTTGACAATATAGATTCACTTGTAATCACAAACCCCCGCCATCCTGAAATCAAAATTGGTCAGATCTACGAAGACAAGGCAACACTAAAAAGCGTTCTTAACTATTTTGCAATAACAAACCACTTCCAATACAAGGTGTTCAAATCATGCTCTAGAGAATACAACATTATTTGTTTGGACAAAAACTGCAAGTGGTCCATAAGAGCATCAAGGAATGGAACAACACAAGCATTCATCATTAGACAATATTACAAAATACACACATGCTCTTTGGAAATCAGATTCGGTGATCAACGACAAGCAACATCAAAATTAATAGGAAACTACATAAAGCCAAAGTTCCTCAACCTGAAAACAACATGCACTCCACTAGACATCAGAGGCAACTTGAATGATAGATACAATATAAAGATGAATTATATGAAAGCATGGAGAAGTAAGGAGCGTGCACTCGACGAATTAAGAGGAAATGCAAGGGAATCTTACAACCTAATACCAAGTTACATGTACATGCTACAAAAAACCAACCCTGGAACTATAGTTGACATTGAAAAAGGAGAAGATGATAGTTTGTTGTTTCTATTCATGGCCTTGAATGCATCTTTGAGAGGCTGGGCAAAATGCAAACCTATAATAGTTGTTGATGGCACTTTCTTGAAGTCTGCATATGGAGGAACGTTGCTCTCTGCTAGTGCACAAGATGCAAGGATTAGAGAAAGCGATCAGATAAAGAGCATGGCAATGTAGAGATGCAGTGATATAAAACGTATTATAATATTGATATTAATTCAAAATACAGTTACAATTCTACACCATTAATTGCAACTGGAAGATGTATATGTTAAAAGCACAAATTGAATAATCTAGATTAATTTGAATCTAACTCCTAATTTCATAGCATATCATATTATATATCCAAGAGCGACAAATACCACTGGCATAATGCAGTAAAAGACATACAATATAAAAAATATACTAAAATAAATTAACAATCTAAGTTACATAAGAAAAGCATGACTGAACTTATGTAAAAGATGCTAAATAATTTTAGAAAAGAAATTAGAATATGAGAAACAAAATAATTAATAAGATATGGAAATGAAGCAGAAGAAGAATCAATATCAATATTGAGAATGAAAAGTACAACAACTACACTCTAACCACACCAATATTTCTAAAATAATTCACTCATTTTTGTCACCTAAAACAAGCTGTTGACTCCGTTTTTCGTCAAACAGTGAAAGAAGAGCACGTAAAACGATAACTGAAAATGGCCAACTAGAACAATATAAACACACGATTTTTACGTGGTTCAGCAGTTAAATCTGCCTAGTCCACGAGTCTTTGTTACTAAACTCAAGATTATCTCCAGGAATTCTTCAAGAATGAATTCTCTAGAGTTTTCTCTCAAGGATCAAAATTTCGGTGCTTTACAATGGTGCATGGCTTCTCTATTTATAGAGAAGGCTAAAGAATACTATCCCACATATTTTGGGTAGTTACTCTTTTTGTATAAATAAAATTAATGGCTTTAAATGCCTATAATCAGATATACAAGGAAACGTCCCCTGAAGACCAGGAGACGTATGATACCAAACAATATCCCACGATTCTAGGGGATTTACAATAATAAATGAGGATTACATCTCATATTTATAACACTTGCAGATATTCAAGGTGGTTATCGCGTATCTCTAAGGTTTTTAGCCTCTCAAGTCTCCCGTCATCTATCGAGCTAGGAATATCTCCCGAGGCCACACGGCTTTCGAGATCGTACGTATCGTCGAGCTCGGGACCCCAGATCCGAAGTCGTCCCTGAAGATGAGTGTGTTCCCGGAGCTATCTTTCGAGATCATGAATACTTCGAGGTCACCATACCCGAGGTCGTCTATATCCTGCAAGCTCGATACACATTCCTGGAGCATGTTTCCAACTTTATGAGTCCACTGATTTGCGAATCCATCTTTCGAGATCATAATTAACATAGCTCGAAATCTGGGTATAACATCTTGCCCCCTCAAAAGTATTTGTTCGAATCCTAAGAGAAGGAAAATTTTGAACTACTTTCTTTGAGAACTGTACCGTCATACACTCTTGAAAATGGACACGCGTCAATCTGGCATTGCTCATTGTTGATACTTGAGACCTTGGAAACACGCCCACGATCGTCCGTCTGACACCCTTTCGGCGCTATCTTGTCATTGATCCCTGACCATTGGATTTTGCAAGGATTTTGTTCAACGTTCCAGATTAACTCCTTATTCCCGCCTATATATACAAGACTTCCCTCTTCACCTTCACTTTTACCTTCGTTCACCATAAGCAAGAAAAGGAAGAACAAAGAAAACCAGAGACCTTCCTAAAAAGCTTCTGTCTTGCGCGTGTTTTCTCGGCCAAAGAAACAAAGAAATTATGGTCTGTTCGAGTCAGTGAGTTCTTATTTGCAACCTCTTCTCCAATCAACAATCTCTCTACAGTCGCATTATTGTGTAAGTAAGCAATCTCTGTTTCCCATTTTGTCAGTTTTTTTATTTTTTAAAACTGTTCTTGTTGTGTATGTGTATATACTAGTTTACATCCTTAGCATAATGAGATGGGAGGTTTTGATCCGATAGGCTCAGATGCTTTTTAGACTTCCATTTTGGATTTACATCTCTGGTTCATACCCAGTTTTGATGTTTGAATGAGGTTCCAATTTTTCTGGGTTTTAAAATTTTTAGGGAATGTTTCTTGTACACTAAGTTTTCGGATAAAAACATGGGCCTTGATAAATGCACGAAACCCAAAGACGCCTTTTCTGGTTAACCGCCACTCTTCTTTCCCTTGAATTTCGGGATTTCCAAAAAATTATCCACGCTCCTTTTCTTTTTCGTGGAACACGCGCCCTGACTCCTCAATAAGGGTCTTAATATTTAGTTTGTCTCGTTCCTAAACCTCCGAGCTCATTCCATCGAGCTCGTGATTCTTGTATGCATGGCCCTCACCATTTTTTCTTTCTCGTTAGATGTCACAGAATCTGGAAAGACGGTGGGGGTCATCGCAGGCAATCCCTTACGAGCCAAAATCTCCGAGCCCAGAATCGTTGTTCGCCCGGAATCAACGTCGGATAAGAGAATACGAGCTTGCGCGCGAGCAAGAAGATATTCGAGCTCATTACCGCCGTCAGATAGACGAAGTCATCGAGGGGAAGAGGAGAGTTCTTCGGGAGGCCATCTATCCGGAATCTAATTCAGGCCCTAGGCCGATTCCTCTCGATCCTGCTTTAAAGGTTCTATCGCATACCCCCCCGGAGAGCTCAAATTTTCATTAATGGGGGAACCTTCCTCCTCACAGCCGAGGAGAGAGATGTTCGAGGCTGAGCTCTACTGGAGCACGGTTACCACAAACAGTCAAATATCTGAAATCCTGGCTTTCCATGGCCTTGGTTTGTCAGGCACCTTGAAGTGTCGAGCTCCGACTGGTCAAGAACGGAGCTGCTTCGCCCCTGGTGGCCGTGACGCCACAGTAAAATGTGCGGCATGGAGCCAAGAACATATGAGGGCAGGAGCACTGCTGCCTTTGAAGTCTTTTTTCAAAGACTTTACTGATTTCGTTGGGTTGGCTCCGTTCCAACTCAACACCAATTCGTACAGGGTGCTGTCTGCTTTGAGGTCCTTGTACCACGAGCTGGGGTGGGAAGGACCTTCACCTCAAGAGATTTTATATCTCTTTTGTTTAAAAAGTAACCCCTCCCGAGCTCGGGGAGGGGATGGATTTTACTACCTCTTGAGCTACCCCAAGGAGACGAAGGTTTTTGGGGATCTTCCCAACCACCCGCCTGATTTTAAAAGAGCCTTCTTCGGGACAGATGGTCTGTCCCTGTCTCGAAATTATTCATTCAGGCGGATTCGTAAGTATTCTCGTTACCTTTATTTCTGTGCTCGAGACTTCAGTTCTTAAATCCATATTCAGTTGAAATGTATTTCGCCTTTCAGCTAATTTCCAGCGTCCTACCCCTGATGAAGCAATGAAGGGGCACAGAGAGGTCGTGCTCCAACTCCCTTACGGCAGGAGGTCTCTCTCGTACCTATTACATGAGGGCAAGCTCCGAGCTTGTGGGCTGTTGGGAGAGGGCCAGTCAACCTATGACTGGTCCAATAAAAAATACAAACACTGGGAGGAGGTGCCACTGCCCACAGGCGCCCTTCCCTCGAGGAGAGAAACGAGGCTGCCACCTCCAGTTCGCCCAAGGAGCCCGCTATCTGGGAATGAGGCTAATGATGAAGCCTCGAGCTCGGATTCGGATGAAGGTAAAGTCCTTCCTACCTCGAGAATGTGGTCCCTGACCTTACTGAAACACAGGCCCAATAGGTTAGTCTCGTGCCCACAGGATAGATACCACTTCTACATATGGAGTTGGGTAGATGACTGCGTCCATAGGTTTGATAGTGGGCTCGGGAAATACGACACCATGTACACTACGGACGAGATGTGGAACGGGATAGCCATTCAGTATGGGACCAACGATTATAGGGACCTCTCGAGGTTATCACCCACATATAGGGAAGGCACTCCCCCCGCCTCCTCTGAAGACGGGGGAATTTCATGGTCCCCAAGTTCGAGCTCGGGGGAGAGTTCCAGTTAGGTTTTTTCTTTACCTGGTTTCCCTCTCTCCTCAAGCTTATTATTATTGTCTAACTCATTGTAACTGTGCAGGTGCCATGAATCCCGACCTCGACGCTGTGCTCTTTAGCGATGGGGGAGCTGGCGCCCAGAGGAGCAAACGTCCGAGGATACCAGGGAGGTCAGACCAACCGTCCAAGGTACCCAGACGCCGTGAGACGACCCCCACGGCCCAGACTAATGTGAGCACAGCCACGGAACTGACTGTCCAGGTTGATGCGTCTGGCTCGACCGGGCCCATCACCCCCGAAGAAACCTTCTACCTCCAAGGTTCAGCTGCCGACGGCCCGAACTCATATTAAGGAGTTCGTGCTCGATGGCGTCGCTGGGACAGAAGGGGCTGTGCTCAGCTCAGATGTCCTTTCTCGAGTGGGCCAAAGCTTTTCTGGCTTCGGCACCGACCACTAGGACCTCGTGCGCAAGGCCTCGGATTGCAATACTCTTTACGACAAGAGTATCGAGCTTACTGCCACGGTAACCTTCGTAACTCTCCTTTAAATGTTTGTACCTCAGCCCGCGATCTAATTCGTTTTTTGCGTTTCAGGCCCTTGTCGTTTTGGCACAGCTCAACTATAAGCTGACCCACGAGGTCCAGACGAGCATGTCTCTGGCCCAGAAATCGAAGGATCTCGAGCTTAAGATGGCTGACGAGCTCAAAGACTCGAAGTCTGAACTTGAAAAAATGAAGACCCGTCTCGAGGAGCTGGAAAAGTCGAATGCCAAGCTCGAGAAGGAGAAATCTATCACCTTCGACTTCATGGAGAGCGAGAAGGCCCGCCTCCTGGATGAGTATAAGGAGCAGAAGGAGAAAGCAGTCGACCAGGCCATGTACAAGCTTTGGGCTGATAATGCCGACCTCGATACCAGCTTCCTGGGCCCTCTCGAGGCCACATATGTTGAGCGGTGGAATGCCCGTCTCGAGGCCAGTGAGGCTGCTCGAGAGGCGGCTCAGAAGGATAGTCATGCTATTCGTCCTGGGGGGTCCGGTGCTACTGATGCTGAGAAGGCCAAGGATACTCCTCTTCCTTAAATCTGATCTCGGGGAAATCATTTATTGGGGTTGCGTCCCCCTATTTTTGTAACTATCTTAATTCATGCCCACGGGGCTGATACAATTTCTTTAAATATTATTTACATGTGCTTTACATTCCTTGGTTCGAAATATTTTGCACATTTTTTATGGATGAATTAGTTATGTTTATTTATTCATACAAACATAGTTTGGATTTTAGGCTCGAAACTCGATGCATTCATGCATAGTTTGTTCGAATTATCCGCTTCCGACCTCGTTATTTATCAAGGTCGGATATTACTTTAACCATGAACCCAGAAGTACTTATATGGTATGTAACGGACATGATTTGGTTATATCTTTTTTGTTTAGTCACTTTTCCTCACCCTCAGTTTTTGCTCCGAGGTTGAGTTCGAAACTATTTCTCTTTAAGATATTCCAGCCCCGATCTCGACTTATCTCGAAGTAGGTTTAGGTTCCTACTTATTATCGATAAATTTTTTGGCCGGTTTGTTCCAAACCTGTTAAGTTTGCACATCTGGTTAACTCCAAATGTTTTAGGTTTTTGATGGTTCGGTTATGTCCAAACTATCTAAGCTCGCGTACTTGGTTATATCCAAATACTTTTTTATAATTCGATTATCCAAACTATCTAAGCTCGCGTACTTGGTTATATCCAAATACTTTTTTATAATTCGGTTGTCCGAACTATCTAAGCTCGCGTACTTGGTTATATCCAAATACTTTTTTATAATCCGGTAATGTCCGAACTATCTAAGCTCGTGTACTTGGTTATATCCAAATACTTTTTTATAATTCGGTAATGTCCGAACTATCTAAGCTCGCGTACTTGGTTATATCCAAATACTTTTGTATATATCTTTTATTTTTTAAGCTGATGGTATGTATACCAATGATGCCCCCTTAATATCCTATGAGTGTGACCATAGGTTATTAAATTAAGAGATATTGCAAAAATAAAAAAATAAAATAAAAAGAGATTACATGTTGAACAAAATAGATCTTTTATTTGATGGAATTCAAAAACAGCCAAGCTAATACATATAGAAAATCATGGTTACAGGCAGCACACTTCCTATACTACTGATAGTAAGGTCTAAGGTGTTCGCCATTCCATGCTCGCGGTACTAGGCTGTCGTCCAATCTCGCAAGTTTGTATACGCCAGGTCGGATTACTGACTCTATCTGGTATGGTCCTTCCTAGTTCGGCCCGAGCACTCCAGCCGCGGGGTCTTGGGTTGCTAAGAATACGCGCCTCAGCACCAGATCTCCCATGCCGAATTTTCGATCTCGAACCCTCTTGTTGAAATATCTGATAGTGCGTTGCTGGTAATCGACATTTCTCAGCTAAGCCTCTTCTCTTTTTTCTTCGATCAAGTCTAGGGTTTCTTCGAGCTGAGTGTGATTTGAATTCTGATCGTAAACTTGAGTTCGGATCGTTGGGATTTCGACCTCGATAGGCAACATTGCCTCGCAGCCGTATGCTAGAGAGAACGGGGTATGTCCTGTTGATGTCCGAGCTGTGGTCCTATACCCCCAAAGGACTTGAGGCAATTCCTCGGGCCATCGTCCCTTTGCTTCCTCCAACTTTTCTTTAGTGAACTCTTGAGAGTTTTGTTAACGGCTTCGACCTGACCATTCGCTTAAGGGTGAGCCACTGAAGAAAAACTTTTTATTATGTCGTTCTTTTCACAAAAGTTGGTGAATAAATCGCAATCGAACTGGGTCCCGTTGTCGGATACGATCTTCCTCGGTACTCCGAATCGGCATACGATGTTTTTTACCACGAAATCAAGGATCTTTTTTGAAGTTATGTTCGCCAATGGTTCAGCCTCCGTCCATTTTGTGAAGTAATCTACGGCGACTACAGCATATTTTACTCCTCCTTTGCCAGTTGGGAGTGAGCCTATGAGGTCGATTCCCCATACCGCGAAAGGCCATGGGGATGTCAACATGGTCAGCTCGGATGGTGGGGCTCGGGGTATCATGGCGAATCTCTGGCATTTGTCACATTTCTTCACATAATCGAAAGAATCTGTTTTAATGGTTGCCCAGAAATATCCCTGGCGTATTATCTTCTTGGATAGGCTATGCCCCCCGGTGTGATCTCCGCAGAATCCTTCATGGATCTCTTTAATGATTTTCTTAGCTTCGGGAGGGGTTACGCACCTGAGTAACGGCATGGAATATCTTCTTCGGTATAGCCTTCCATCCATAATTGTGTAACGGGGAAGTTGATACATCAACTTTCGAGCTCGGCTCCGATCTTTTGGAAGAACTCCGTTTTCGAGATAATCAACTATGGGGGTCATCCAGGTCGGCTCTGTTTCAATCATACACACATCTTTCTCTTCTGGCTCGTTGATGCTAGGTGCTAATAAATGTTCTACGGGCACAACATTCAGCTCTTCGTTTTCGAGGGACGTCGTGAGTCGAGCTAAGGCATCTGCATTCGAGTTCTGCTCGCGAGGAACTTGTTCGATTGTATAGAATTTGAAACACTCTAACACGGATTTTTCCTTTCCAAATAAGCTGCCATTCTCGTGCCGCGAGCCTGATATTCTCCCAAGATTTGATTAACCACGAACTGGGAGTCACTGTAGCAATGTATAGCTTTAGCTTTGAGTTCGTTAGCTATACGAAGTCCCGCGAGTAAAGCCTAGTATTCGGCCTCGTTATTCAATGATTTAAAATCAAATCTTAGGGCGGAATGAAATCTGCTTCCTGCAGGGGTAACCAAAATGACCCCTGCCCCTGCTCCATTTTCATTTGACGAACCGTCGACGTAAAGTTTCCACAGCTCGTGGGTCGTGGTTATTACCTCATCGTCGGCTATACCCGTGCATTCCACTATAAAGTCCGCCAATGCCTGTGCTTTAATGGTCGTTCTCGGATGGTAGGTGATCTCGAACTGTCCGAGCTCAACAACCCATTTAAGAAGTCGACTTGAAGCTTCTGGTTTAGATAGGACTTGTCTAAGTGGTTGATCGGTCAGTACATGGATGGGATGTGCCTGAAAGTAGGGGCGGAGCTTCCGAGATGAATGAATTAGACTGAGCACGAGTTTTTCCATCAATGGATATCTTGACTCTGCCCCCAGTAATCTTTTACTGATGTAGTAAACGGGTCTCTGCACCCTCTCTTCTTCTCGGACGAGCACTGCGCTTATCGCGTGTTCGGTAGTTGAAAGGTACAGGTACAGTATTTCCCCCGTTTCAGGTTTTGACAGGATGGGTAGTTCTGCAAGGTGCTTTTTGAGCTCCTGAAAGGCCAGCTCGCATTCCTCCGTCCATTCAAACTTCTTACCTCCTCTCAACAAGTTGAAAAATGGAAGACCACGATCTGTAGACTTTGAGATGAATCTGCTTAGGGCCGCCATCCTACCAGTCAGACTTTGGACATCCTTATGCCTTCGAGGTGATGGCATATCAATTAGGGCCTTGATCTTGTCAGGGTTAGCCTCGATTCCACGAGAGTTTACAATAAAACCCAGAAAATTTCCCGAAGATAACCCAAAAGTGCACTTATGAGGATTTAGCTTCATGTTATACTTCTTGAGCACGCCGAAGCACTCTTCGAGATCATCAACATGGTTCTTGTTAAGTTGAGACTTTACAAGCATGTCATCAACGTAACCTCCATGTTGTTCCCAATTTGTTCCGAAAACATCATGTTTACGAGCCGCTGGTATGTGGCTCCAGCATTCTTGAGCCCGAATGGCATGACATTATAACAATATAGCCCTTTATCCGTGATGAAGCTCGTATGTTCTTGGACTGGGGCGTGCATGGGAATCTGGTTATATCCAGAATAGGCATCCATGAACGACATCAGGCCATGCCCCGCTGTGGCATCCAAGAGCTGGTCAATCCTTGGTAACGGAAAACAATCTTTTGGGCAAGCTTTGTTGAGGTCTAAGTAGTCAATACAGGTTCTCCACGTCCCATTGGGCTTTGGAACCAACACCAGATTGGCTACCCAGTCAGGGTAAAAGGCGTCCCTAATGAAATGGTTTGCCTTTAACCTGTCAACCTCCTACTTTAGTGTTTTCTTCCTATTTTCGTCCAGCTGCCTTTGCTTTTGTTGCTTCGGGGGGAAGCTCTTATCTATGTTTAGAGCATGGCTTGCTACATTCGGGCTTATCCCCACCATGTCTGAGTGTGACCATGCAAAGACATCCTGGTTCTTCTTCAGGAAGCAAATTAATTGCTATTTTGTCTCATTTGGGAGGTATTTCCCGACCTTCACCTTTCTCAAGGGTTCAGCTTCCTCGAGCTGAATTTCTTCAAGCTCCTCTAGAGGTTCGAGGTCAACTTTCTCCTCAATCCTCGGATCAATATCCTCGTCGATTTCTAATACCGTTCCATCTTTATTGTCTACGATAACGAGAGCTTGAGCGCTCGTTTGCTTCTTTCTCAAAGAGATGCTATAGCACTCTCTCCCTGCCAGCTGGTCTCCTTTTAATGTCCCGATTCCGCTAGGGGTCGGGAACTTAAGGGCCAGATGCCTTACAGATGAAACTGCCCCCAGCCCGACCAGGGCGGGTCTCCCGAGCAGCACATTGTAGGCAAATGGTAAATCTACTACTACAAACTCCATTATCTTGGTTACCGAGAATGGGTAGTCTCCCAAGGTCACAGGGAGCTCAATGGATCCCATGCAGGCAGTTCCTTCTCCTAAAAATTCGTACAAAGTAGTTGCACATGCCTTCAGGTCGCGAAGGGAGAGTCCCATTTTCTCAAGGGTTGTTTGTAAAGAATGTTGACTGAGCTCCCATTATCTATGAGAACTCGGCGGACTCTTTTGTTGGCGAGGTGAAGAGTAATAACCAGCGGGTCATGATGTGGGAACTGAACATGGGAGGCGTCCTCCTCAGTGAAGGTTATGGGTTGTGATTCAACCCTCTGGCTTTTAGGTGCCCTAGGTTCGGGTTCATAAGGAGACCCGTCCCCTGTCTTAAGCTCGTTAACGTATCTCTTTTGGGCATTCCTGCCTCCTCCTGCGAGATGAGGCCCTCCCGAGATGGTTATTACGTCCTCTCCATCTATCCGGGGGGGGGGCCTGTCCTCTTCCCGAGATCGAGAGTTATTATTTTGCGTCATCTGAGGTGCAGCTACTTTCTGGCTTGCGGCCGTCTGACCAGAATTCTGGTTTTTGACATATTGCCGGAAATAACCTCTCAAGATCAACCCTTCGATCTCGTCCTTCAGTTGTCGACATTCATCAGTTGTGTGTCTGGTGTCTCTATGGAACCGGCAATACTTACTGGAATCCCTCTTGGACTTTTGATTTCTCATTGGGTCAGGACGCCTGAAGGGGGCCTGGTTTTCATTATCCAGGTATATGTTTTCCCGAGACTCGTTGAGCTCGATTTGCACTTTATACACGGAGAAATACCTCTCTCCTTTCTTTTTCTTTCCTCCCTCAGCTTCGGGATTACTTCCTTCGTTCTTTTTCCTGTTGGATGGGTTCTCCGAGGCAGGCTTTGATGCCGCTGGGTCCGCCGATGTTGAGGCAGAGTTGATGTTTATCGTTGTAGTTTCGGACTGGGAGGTCTCTTTGAGCGTCGACCTCGCTTCCTCTACATTGACAAACCTCTGCGCTCGTCTGTTAAACTCGGTTATTGACCTTACCGGTTTCCCTTGCAAATCTTCCCAAAGGGCACTTCCCGGTAATACGCCAGCTCGGATAGCCATGAGGTGTCCGCTGTCATCCACATCCCGAGCTCGGGCTACTTCCAGATTAAATCTTGTCAAGTAACTCTTCAATGTTTCACCCGGTTGCTGCCGGACGTTAGTTAAGGTGGATGCTTCTGGTCTGACCCCTACCATTGCTCTGAACTGCTTCTTAAAGTCTTTGGACAACTGCTCCCACGAGGTTATCGAGTGTCTCTTGTACTTTTTGAACCAACTTTTGGCAGGACCTGCCAATGATGTTGGAAACAACATGCACCTAAGCTTGTAACCTACGTTACTGGCTCTCATGATAGTGTTGAACGTGCTCAGGTGACTACATGGGTCGGTCTTTCCCTCAAACGTAGGGACGTGAGGAATCTGAAACCCTTGAGGAAATTTAGTGTCAGAAATATGAGGAGCAAACGGCTCGAGCTCCTCATCAGAGTCCTCGTATCGACCATTTCCCCGTTCATTCCTTTTCGAGCTGATCGATTCTTTCTTGGACTGGATCAGTAGGAGGTGCTGTTTGGAATTGAGTGTCATTGATCGTAATTCCAGGCTCGCGTCTCCGCGAGGGATCTCTACGCCTATTCAAGCGATCCCTCAGGTCCGGATTCGTTTGATCTCCATTCCCCCGACTCTGATTCAGATGATTGCGCAGGTCGGGGCGATTCTTGCGACTTCCAGCATTCTTACGATCTCGATTATGCTTACTGACCGACCCGGTATCTCCGGAATCTTCACTGGTAAAACTCATTACGCGGTTATTTCGAGATGGATTCTTTCCACGTCGCCTCGTCTCCGCAGTTCAAGACCGAGATGTCTGACTTTTCTCAGATGGAACGCCTCTCCGCTCCCGAAAAGTCTCCCTGTTCCCTTGTCCATTCCCTGCACGCCCTTGATCCTGATCTCAAGCAGGTTGAGCGTTTGTGCGGGGCGGCGAAGGATACCTTATGGGTGACGGAGAGAACCGTATAGGCGACGGTGGCTGCCACCCTTGTCGCGGCCTAGAGGGTCCTGAATTTGCCCGAGACGGGTCAGTCGCGTTCGGTACGCTATCAGGTACCTGAGTCCGAGCCTCTGGAGGGGTTCGGTTATTCTCAGTTCCTGCAGGCACTTCCACAGGCGGGTTAGGCGGGACCCGAGCTCGGGTACTCCTTGGAGGCCTAGTAGGAGCAGATGGTTCTGCTGGCGCCGGAGGTTGAGTTGGCCTCCTTGTGGCAGCATCCTTTCGTGGACGTCCACGGGGCCTCCGGGGAGGAACATGCACGTCCCTTGGAGGAGGGACTTGGTTTTCGCGCGGAGGCGGGGGCTGAGCCACCTGCGCCCCTGCGGCTATCCTAGTCAACTCCTCATTCCGTTTGTTGGCCTCTGCCAACAGCTGTTTCAACTGCCGGTTTTCCAGTTCTACTATAGGAACGTAACGTTCGGGATTGTAGTACATATCCTCATCCCTTGGTGGAGGCGGTGGTCCCCGGGAATCAGAGGACCCACTCCTCTCCTCAGCATCCGGGTTCTCCATTGGTTGTTTTCCAGGATGCCTTGGGTAGTTTTCATCAGGGGTGTTCTGATTGTTTGCAACCATGGTTTTTTCAGGGATGAACGCTTAAGGCTCTCAATGAAAGCACCAAACTGTTGACGCCGTTTTTCTTCAAACAGTGAAAGAAGAGCACGTAAAACGATAACTGAAAATGGCCAACTAGAACAATATAAACACACGATTTTTACGTGGTTCAGCAGTTAAATCTGCCTAGTCCACGAGTCTTTGTTACTAAACTCAAGATTATCTCCAGGAATTCTTCAAGAATGAATTCTCCAGAGTTTTCTCTCAAGGATCAGAATTTCGGTGCTTTACAATGGTGCATGGCTTCTCTATTTATAGAGAAGGCTAAAGAATACTATCCCACATATTTTGGGTAGTTACTCTTTTTGTATAAATAAAATTAATGGCTTTAAATGCCTATAATCAGATATACAAGGAAACGTCCCCTGAAGACCAGGAGACGTATGATACCAAACAATATCCCACGATTCTAGGGGATTTACAATAATAAATGAGGATTACATCTCATATTTATAACACTTGCAGATATTCAAGGTGGTTATCGCGTATCTCTAAGGTTTTTAGCCTCTCAGGTCTCCCGTCATCTATCGAGCTAGGAATATCTCCCGAGGCCACACGGCTTTCGAGATCGTACGTATCGTCGAGCTCGGGACCCCAGATCCGAAGTCGTCCCTGAAGATGAGTGTGTTCCCGGAGCTATCTTTCGAGATCATGAATACTTCGAGGTCACCATACCCGAGGTCGTCTATATCCTGCAAGCTCGATACACATTCCTGGAGCATGTTTCCAACCTTATGAGTCCACTGATTTGCGAATCCATCTTTCGAGATCATAATTAACATAGCTCGAAATCTGGGTATAACACAAGCAAAATTAAACTAGAAATAAGAAAAGAAACAAAATACAAAGTGTCTTTTTTTTCACTCTCCAATATGATTATCTACATTGGTTTTGGTTCTCTATTTATAGAGAAAATAGGACTCAAAATGTGTAAAATCGTGTACAAAATAGTGGGGGAAATGGCTGCATAATTGGAGCAAAGTGGGACAAGTGGGAGACAAACTGCAGGCGAGTGGGACAGGTGGCAGGCTTTCGTTGGTTCGGCAGGCTGCGCGTCAGGTGTCAGTAGCGTGGCAAGCGTCAGGCATCAGGTCGTGGCAGGCATGGTCGGGCGCGTGGGAAGCAGAGGCTGACGAGTGGGACAGCATCAGGCTACATGGCGCGTTCTGACTGGCTCAGCAGGAGGTGCGTCAGGCGGGTGGCAGCAACGTCAGGCAGCTCAGCGTGGCTCTCAACTCGGCTGGGCTGGGCTGCTGAAGACTTTGGGCCTAGGCCGTTTTGGGCCTAATTTTGTCAGAAATTCCATTTTCTTCATTATTTCTTCAATTTTAATTCTTTCTTTTTTCTTTCTTTTTTCTTTGTGTCAAAATACATTTTATTTCCTGAAAATTAAACACAAATTAAATTATAATTAATATTTTCAAATATAAAATATATGACAATAAATCCATGAAAATATTAATTAAAACTTAATTAATTTTAAACTTTAAAACTAATAAAATGATACTTTTGAACACTAATCAATGCCCCTCAACTAAATTCAAACATAGGGACATTATGGTCATTTCATAATTACATGCAATTACCATTATTTAATCCATTTAAATAGTAATGCAATAAACCGTATAATAAAATAAAATAAATTCATATCATGTTATTAATATTATTATGCTCATAATAATAACATTCACAACATAAATAAATAATTAAATTAACCCACGTAATTAATTATTTATTAGGCATTATGCACATGCTGAGATTTAAATCTCATTCCAGGTTCTCAAACATAAGAAATCGAGAATCTTTGTTATCATTGGAATCCATATATATCTAAACCCATACATATCATTGGAATCGATAATTAGGGTTTTGAAATAAAACCCTAACGCCTATTTTTATTTTTCCTGAATTGTCGCTGTGTAATTGGACGTCTAGGAGCCAGTGGTCGTCGATGTGACATAGAAAGTGACTCGGGACACGTCAGCAGACAATTCACTGCTTAAGGTAAGAAGTGTGGACATCTACACACAGGGTGTACGTTATGCGTACAACCTTGTTTTCTTATTTTTTAGTTATGCAATTATATTTGTGACCTGAATTGTTGCATTAGATTGACTAGCATGAGGATAATGCTAGGGATTTTAGTTAGTAGACATGCTTAGATGATAGAGTAGGCATGCTACTAGATTCTAGATGCTTTTGTGAGTATAGCACTTGTAGTAATTATCTTGGGTGTGTATAACTCGGGATAATAGGATGCCACCACGGAACTGCCGAGTGTGAGTACAGTGTAGGCAGGGCAATAATGTCTTGAGCGAACGACCGAGTGTGAGTACAGCGCAGGCAAGGCAGATTACATTTCATGTCCGATCAACATGACTTGTTAGTATTTATGTGTGTGAGTGTAGCACTCATTATGTTAGTGTGATATGGTGCTTATGTATCGCACGATGATTATTATGCTTATGATGTTTATTTTTTTGTTTTCTAGTTTGGAGAGTTATGTCCTACATAGCTCTTCTTACTGGACGTTAGCTCACGGGTACTCTGTGTCCAGATGAAGGCAAAGCAAAGTAGTGAGTTGTGCGGGCTCGAGGCATGGATAAGACATGTTAGAGGCTGGGCTCCAGTTATTTTATGTTTTTTTTAGAAATGAATGTCATGTTTTGAATTTTCAGACTTGAACGGTTATTTTCTTTATGTTGTTGTTATTAAATCTAGCGTCCAACATTTTTACTTTTAAATAATGAGATCTCATTGTCTGTTTAAATTTTAAATAAATATTTTATTTTAGTGTCGTAAAGTATTTACTGTTTATTATTTTAAATGGACTCCCTAAGTAACATCTCAGAAAATTGGGGTGTTACACTCTAAATAGCTACAATATACACGATCATAAAAAAAATTGCGCCGAAAACTATTCACAGGTCGAGAACACTGAGAGTCCCACCGGTAGGGCTTAAAGTGAAGCCCCTATAGAAAAATTGTCCTATATATATTAATTTTTTTTAATTATGAAATTATTGAGTGAAGCTCATTGTTTTTGGAGTTTATTTTTCACCTAATTATGAACATTTGAATATTATATATTTTAGTCATATACATATGGGTTTTGAATGTTTATATTTATTTGGTAATTTCAAATCTAAAATCTAGGCATAAAGTGTATGTTTGAAGAAGATGAAAGGCCTTAGGGATGAGGTTAACACATGGGGCTTGGGTTCGACGACAATCTGGCCATGGGGATTTGGTTGTGATAATGATAAAAAGTTCTTAAACCAGAAGATGAATAGTGCTTTGAGAAGATGAATAGATGGATATTTTTTGGGATTTTTTTTTTGCTTGAAATGATGAATATGTATATGTTTATGTTAATTTTTCCTTATTTAACATTGTAGTTTAATTATCTTTTATTTTAAAATCAATTTAACTTTTTTTATTTAAAAATTAATTTAATTTATTTTTTATTTTTTATTTTTTATTTTAAATTTTAATTTTAATTATTTAATTAATTCATTAATTCAAAAATCTAAGGGTACGTTTGTCATATTAAAAACTAATTTGACTAAAATTTGGCTTGATGTTCTATTTTATTTTGTTTTACAAAACACAAGGCTGAACTGAAATGTCATTTGAAAAACATGGAGACCAATCGAGTATTAGGGGAAAACACAAGGGTCAAACTGGTATTTTTCCATTTTTTATTTATTTGAAACGGACACTCTCTTCTTGATCTTCTACACTTTTCCCACTCCCCACTCTCTTCCCTTCTTTTATCTGTTCCACAATAGGGGTGTTCATCAAACCGCCCACACCGCACAACTTTCCCGCATCGCACCACAATTTGCGGTTTTGAAGTTTTCGTGGTGTGGTTACAGTTTGTATTTTTCCCCAACCGCGCAGTGCGGTTTGCGGTTTTAAATTTTATTAATGTGGTTCAAACCACACTGCCCCACATCGTTATATATATTAATTTTTTATATGTTTTAATTTTACTACATTTAAACTTAATGCATATATATTTATATAGTATAATATACACTATATCTAGAAATGTTATTATGTTTCATAGGATGCTAACATGTAATCCACTTCATTCTCCTTAATCAAAATATATATTTCTATATCACATTTTTTTCTTTGTTATTAGTTTGTTATATTTTTATTGTTTTCCTAAAAACTTATTAGTTTGTTGTATATTTTTATTGTTTTATTAAACACTCTTAGTTATGATCTTTATTATGAATCTTTATTAATTATAATGTTTAATTGTTAAATTATTTGGTGATATGTATAAACCACCCACACCGCATCACACCACATTTTTGCAGTGCAGTTTGACGTCTATGTGGTGCGGTTTGCGGTTTTTAAAATTGCTCAAACTGCACATGCGATGCAGTCCAATAAATTGGCAAAAAAATCGCACCGCCCGCACCGCGAACACCCCTACTTCATATCACACGTTGGACTCTTCATTTTCTTTGTATTTTCACTCCATTTTTTCATTTCTAACCGTTCATATTCTTTACAGCTTTAGCGTCTCTTAGTTAATCATATATATATATATTATTGCTTCCCTTTTATGGCTATTCTACTTTCTGCACCTTCTACACCTTCACTCTCTACAAACAAAACACCTAGCATAAGAAACAAGCTTATGCAATGAGGAGAAAGCTACTGTCAAGCCAACTAAAGCAAACCCATGCATCCCTATCTCACCCAAGTCTCACTCACCTAAATCCAAATTACACAAAAAAATATTAATGTAAAATTCTGTTGACCAGAGGAACGCAAAAAAGTTGAAATCAAGCAAAAGAGATATGAAGGTTGCTGAGGGTTATCGGGGAAAAAAAGTGGTCAAGGTTGGTTTAGCGTTTCCATTTTATTGTTTTGATGTTGATTTAGGGTTATATTCTTTATATAATATAAGTTAATGAACTTGAATTTATTTGAGTTTTTAAATAAGTTATTAATTTGTGTAGCTTTATTATGCATTTATATGAGTTTTATATTATAATGCACGCAATGTATTTAGTTTAATGCTTAGTTGATTTTTCATTGTAAGGTTGATGGTTATTTTATAATTTTAGCAATTTTTTTCCATTTTAAGGTTTTTTCTTCAATAATTTGTTGTTTGTTTGTTTTTATATGGTTTTTGTGTCGTTGCATTTTTATGATATGGGTTCATATTATGGTTTTCGGGTTTTCGGAGTTGATTACTGTTGCTCACATGTTGTTTTAGGGTTTTTGTTGTGTTGTCTTGGTGCTGCATGCCTTTATTTTTGTTGGAGCAAATTCCATATATAGTTGTCATTTGATTTGTTTTTTGTTTATTTAGTATTTATTCCTTTGATGCGTTTGTTATTTTTCTTGTATAATTGGGAAAACAAATACTCAACAAATAATGCATATTTTTACCTTATTTAGATGACTTTAAAACTAATGGTTTTAAAAAAACATTAAAAAAAATGGTAAATCTAATGGAAAACAACAATTTCCGTTAAACTCACATTTATAATATATAAAGATATATATCTATATATGGAGTGACTATAGTGCATCCACTTTTTTGACAACATCGGTGCAACCAGTTTGTGTTTTCTACACCTCGATAATTTTTTTCTAATTTTTTTATATGACAGTGTACATTGTAATCATTTAAGACACCCTGCAAAATTTCAAGAAATTCTGAATAATTTATAGTACCGAAAACAAGGTTCAAACAATTGACTTTTACACACGTATACAAAAAATAAGCACGCATGCAACAAGCTGTTTGAACCTTATTTTCAATACCATAACTTTATTCGGAATTTCTTGAAAATTTGTATGATGTTCTAGATAGTTACAATGTACACTGTCATGTAAAAATATTTGGGATTTCATCTATCCAAGTGCCGAAAATAGAAAGTGGATGCACCGGTGTTGTCAAAAAAGTGGATGCGTTGTAGTCGCTCCCTATATATATAAATATATATATATATGACACTGATGTTGATGGAGTTAGGACTAAAATGTAGAGGGGCTAAAACAAATTTAATTAATATATATTAGGATTATATTTAGGAAACATAATATTCAATATAATCTTATATAAGGTATTTGGGTAATATTAGGAAAGCTGAGTTATTAGATTCTTAATTGGTGTTGTATTAGCTGTGACAGCTGGTAGACAATTGGTCACATATTCACATCTCTCATTTTGTCAAGAAAGAAAGATCTCCAATCACATGATTCGTACATCATGTGTCAATTATCCACAATTTCGCAATCAACTCACCATTCAAGCGATCCGGAGGAGTTTGCGGGTTACCAAAAGCAGCTACAAGAGTTTTCTATTGGTCAAAGGAAAAACCCAGAAGAGAAGTTGAATTTTGTGATGGTTGTCCTATTGCACCACTGCTTGTATCAGCTACATTGGTCCGAACAAATCCACCACGACCCCGACCAGTTACCGTTGAGGCCCCTGCACCACCGCCATCTTGCTTACCACGTCCACCTTGTAACGCCCTACTACCCAGGGATCGTTACACTCTGTATTTTAAATAATGTTAAACTCGCTAAACGAGTCATTTGGTCATAATCGTGTAACTAAATGTGATTAACGGTTTATGGTTAAAAAATTTGGTCAAAGATACAACGTTTCACTAAAACGTTTGATGTATACACTGAGATCCCAAAATACATTTAAAAAGTTAATTACAATAAAAGATTTACAACCTGCTAACACTACAAGAAAAAACAGTATTCATAACACTTAAAAGCTGCTAACCGGGACTATTGATAGCACTTCTGAAAATGCTAACATAGCCCCTGTTATTAAAAGTCCAGTCTTTTCTATAACAGTTTTTGAATGTTATGTTCGGTGTTATCTTAAACTATTCAATAACACATTTTTAGGTGCTATAATATTGAAATAATAACATTTAGATAGAGTTTTTGGTTATAAATTTAAAGTTTAATCTTGTACTTTTTTCATAACACTTTTCAACTGTTACATTTGATTATTTTGATAACATTTTTAGTTTGTTATATTATATAAACCATAACGATTTTTTACGCTTATAGTATGTTTCTAAATCATAACATATTAAGGTTTTTTATTGTGATAATGGTACTTATAAGTTTTTTTTTTAATTAAAAGATTTTCATTATTGTATTTTGATAAAAAAAAATCAAAATTAATCATAAAATATAATTCTCAATAGATTGATAAACCATAAGTATTACATTAAACAATAACGAATTCAAACTCTGAATGTGTATTTCATGAGATCTTAGTTCTAACTTAAGTTTGAAAGCATAACATAATAAAGTTTTATAATCTTGAACATTTTTTATTTCAAAAATGAAAAACAAAAAATTACAAGATACACAAAAGTAAACCATGCATGAAACTTGCTCCATCCTTCAATTCATCATCCTTTGTGCACTTGTCTTTGTTGTGAGTCCATTTGTTGTGCACTTGTCATATACCTGTTTCCCTTTCTTCCACAGGTCCATGTGTAATCCTCTTTGCAATAAAGCCAGTTGTAGTCCACAAAAGGCCTATTGCTGTCAAATCTGACTTAAACAATAAAAAGGAAGAAGGAGATGAGAAATCATTAAAATTCCAGGGAAAAAAAATATCAAAAGCATGAGCACTTCAATGAGGGGAGGCAAAAAAAAAAATACAACATTATTAACAAAGGAATTGCAATCTTACATTTTTCTTCCATCAAGTATGGCTGAATTTCAAGTGCCGACTCATTCTCAGAGTCATCATCATCACTAAGAGATAAATCAAGAAAATACAAAGTATTAATAGAAACTAGCGAGATCTCGAACAATCAATGCGATATCACATACCATAGAAATATCATAGAAGTCTGTCATGAATACACAACAGCTGAATAAAGCTTTTGATGACAGAATAGGGATGCAAAACTTGAATTGATAAATGGAATATAAGTAAAGGAAAACAATCAAGGCCAGTTAAATGCATACCTAACAACCATATACTTCACACTAGTTAAAACAGAACATTTCACAAATGACAAATATGGAATAGAATATAGAAATAAGTTGAGACAACTGCAGTTATATAAATATATAGAGAGAGAGAGAAAGAGACCTTTTCTAAACTATGAGGCCTTGAAAGTGAGTATCAAAATCTGAAATTCCAGAGCTTAACTGGTCAGAAACCATTGATGCTTTTGCTGCTTCAACAATGCCCAAAAGCTTTAAACACTCATTCCAACACTCAGCACCCCTCCATAGAAGCTTAGCTGCAAGACCATAATACCCAACATCATTAACATCTTACATGAACACCCTATTACATTAATTGCAAATTGTCTAAGAATTTGGCCAACTAGAACTAAATAAGTTAATCACAAATTTAAATGTTGTATTTATCTTTCCTAAAACTTCATAGAAAAAAATAAAAATACTATTCAATGCAACAGTACCCTAGTCGCATTGAAGTCCCCGCTGTTACAACACCATCCCCACAGTCCCACCTCCATGCTAACATCTGCAACAACAGAGAAAGAAAGAGAGAGAATGAGATCGTGGGTGAGAGGGAAAGAACTAAATCTGGAGACACAAACAGATGTACATATATCCTTGTATATATATAATACCTATACATGAAATAAATACATCAAAATAGAACAACATCAAAGCAGAAACAGAACTAAGAAAACTTAAGAAAAAATAGGACAAAAATGGCAAAATAGACAATGAGAGTCACTAAGGAGGGACAAGTGACTAGCATAACAACCAAATAATAATCGCACCACACTTAATTCATAGTAACTGCTCTTTAAAAGTTCTATGCATCTGCCTTTATATAATATGCAATGTCCTAATGGGAATTTATATTTGAAAAGACAACCAAAGAAAAAAAGTTACTTTTTGTAAACAAAAGTAGACCCTACAAGCAAACAAAATTAACAGAAAACAGATGAAATATTGAATACACCATAACAGATGGAAATACTCATCACAAGCTAAAATGACATGGTGAAAACTTATAAGAAATCAAGCTATAGAATCATGCCTTGTGTAGTCATGATAGCAACAAAAAGGATTATGCCAACAGGTTGCACCTTAAAAAAATGCCAAGCTTTATGCATTTTAATTTCTCATTAAGACCTAGCTAAAAGCATTGAAGCAATCAATACAAAATATTATATTACCACTGTGTCAAAAAGCAATCAGTTGAATATTTATATTAGATGAAATTAGCGCATAAATGATCAACTCTTAATAATGGACCCATTCTAAAGATACTTTCATCTTTTACCAAAACATTGATAAGTGCATATAGTAACTCTTAAAAAAACCATATTAATTATCAAAAGCATCAAACAAAGAAGCCTAAATATGATTTTGATTAAGAGCTTATCCAATTTTAGTTTAAGGATCAGGTTGTTTAGTTCTACCTCTTTTTATGAATTCCTACTTTGTAGGACTCAGCTAAGCGGCTGAAGTAATTCTTTTGTTTCTTAGTGAAGTGGATTTAACAATGTTTTAGTGTTTCCTTCCTTAACCACCTTTACTCGTTATGTAATCTTCCTTTCATCTTATTGTTTGTTTTATCATTTTATTCTTCTCTTGACGATATGATTTTGACAACTTGTAAGTTTCAAATTAACTTCATAACTATTACTAATTTTTTAAAGAAAACATACTAATCTATATACTAAAATTTATCAAAGTGCACCAGACACTGTATAAGACTAAAAATATTCCTGTCCAGTCATTTCTACTGAAATCCAGTCCAAAGGTTTATTTAAATAACTAACTTCTTCGTGTGACTGGAGAATACATACCACAAGCGTAAAGCAAGCAACTAATGGCATACAGAACAGTTAGCTGAATACAGTAAGTTGTCCCCCGAAACACGGACATCATATTGCCCTAGTAGTTTTTTTAGAAACAAAGGACCACAACTTGTGTTATTACTGACAAGAATAATACAAACAGAAGAAGGTGTACAAAGATATTGCCCTAATAGTTAAGTGAAAAAATTTGAACCAATTCATCATAAAGTGTTTCCTTTAGTCCAATTCATCTCAAACATAAGTTTTTACAATTATTTTGATAATAGAAACTGAGCTAACATCAAAGAATTAAAACACACAAAAATAGAAACATTAATTAAAAGTGAGAGAAAAGAAACCTGAGAAGCAGTTGGTGCAACAGGCCTAGGGAAAAATACATTTCCTTTGCTTTCTTCCCCTCCATGCTGCAGAGAATGCATCTCAGATTCAGACTTGCTTGTGTTTGCCATCCAATCTGCTGAAAGGGTTCGCATATCAGAAAGAATCCTGAAAATTAGCAATCAAATCAACATATAAGTTTTTTGGAACATCCTACTCGTAATACAACTAATATACATAATAGGATATTAAATGAATTAGCCTTGAAATTCAGGAAAGGAAATATTTTCATTTGGAAATTTGTTGGGTCTTACTAGTGTAATGATTCTAGGCATAGTGTATATCAGGGTAGCATCAACTTTTTAAATGGAATGTCCAATTGAGTCAATCAGAGTAAATAACAAATATGTTAACCATTTAAATAACTAAAAACAAAGTAAAATCCCACCTAGAGAGATCCTTCTTCTTCTGAAAGGTAGTCCTCAACATAGTAGCCAATGTATTCTGGACAAAATCCTGGACCTCTGCATGTATTGTTTCCCATAAAGCATCAGCCACCAATGTATCACATTGTTGCATCATGGATCCAATGCTTTTAACATAGCTAACAAGTTCAACCAGGGCTTTCCTTTCCTCTGAACTGTAATTATACATATGTATCAAGTGAGAAGCTAAAATCTCAAACCATATAAACAAAGCTAAGCCGGCAATAGCTGTCTACCCATGTAAATTATATAAACCAATTACATTAGTAAATGTACTAAAACGTGGGTATATCAATGTCAACCTCCTACTATAATTTATAGTAATGCTCTACAACATATTGCAAAGCAGAATATATATATTTAGGCAACTATTTCAGTTATGTGTGCGTATATCCATGCATATAACTCAACGTAATTCCATTGTTCACATTAGCAATAATCTATTCATAATATCTACATTTATTTTTAAGCAGAAAAAGCAAAAACGAGACATTTTAACCAAAAGGGTGCCCTGCCTTCTTGTAATTTATTCCAAAAATCTATTAACTCATTGCCAAGAGATTGAGCTCAAAAGGTAGCACAAACTACACAATCATAGTTCTCAAATATCCACACAAAAAAAACTAATATTGAAAAATTTGCATTAGAAAATCTTCCTCAAATTTCCCTCGTTCACTTAGGCAAATTGAAAAAACTCAGTTGAGCAATTGAGAAATATATTAAGCTTCAAATTTGGCATTAAGGGATAGCATAATTAAAAGATTATACTTTCTTAACTTATAAAATGCAGTAAATCTGACACCGCCATCCTAATATTGTCCAAATTTTCCATACTTCACGTCTTCTAGTGAATTGAACCCAAAAATAAAGTTAAAAAACCAAATTCGAATTGCGGCAAAAAAGTCAATCCCATAACTATCATATTTCTAAATCATGCATACTTATACTTACTTCAAGGACAGTTCAATTCTGTTCACACTACCAGTTGGCATTCTTATGGTCTTTAGTAGAAATATCACCCAAAAATGAGTCTTTCAGTAAATTAATCAAAGAGTTTCAAGACAAACGAATGAAACATACCCAAAAACAAAGCAAGTAATAGACAAAATTATGGACTGTCCAATACTCAAAAATAGAACTCATATATATGTATGTTGTCCATAAACACTGAGAGACATATCAGAGGAGTCATGACAGCAATATAATTCACAGTTTATTTCAAAGGATACAATATAATATAATTGGTTTCAACATCAACATCCATACGAAATGGTTTTTCTTTCCTTGTTAGATTCAAAATACATTTGTTTGTCTCATAACAATCAATATGGGACTAATTGTATCGCTTAAAACTGCTTAAAACACCTCCTTGCTCAGGAAATTGATTAAAACCCTTTATCTCATAATCAAACAACTCTGGGAAAAACAAACATAAGGAACTGCCCCAAAAATATAGCAATGGCAGGGTATACTTAGACAAACATCGCAAAATACACTGAAAAAAAAATAGAAAGACTGATTCAATCAATAAATAAAAATTCACATAGTTGGTGTTTAGGGAAAAACCATAATCATAAGAGCCAAAAACATAAACTTTCATCTTTAGATTGTTAAGGTAACGAAAAATTGGATAAAAAACGTTTCAGTTGGATTATATGTAAATGAAAATCATATTAAATCACAAATTGCATCTGATTTTGGGATATAGAATTTGCATTAGACTACTGAAGCATTGCAACACCCTGTAAATAATTAAAAAATAATGTACAAACTTGCAAAAAAACCAATTTCCCCAAGAATTTTCTTGAGAAACAAAAGGAAAAAAAATATGTACTTTTCACTGCTTATCAAACAGATGTACTTTTCACTTTATTTATCTTTTATTTGTTCAACCTTAATTCCTTCCGAGGCAGGAGAAACTAGCAATTTGCTTAGTAGATTCCCACAAGAAAAAAAAACTACAAAGCGCACAAGAGCAAATCATGACCCTAACCACATGTTTACTGATATGGTTTAGTCTTATAGATGTGAATGGATTATATATAACTCATTACACTGAATTTATATGTACTGTATACTAGATAGATTCATTATACCAGTTGTATGGACATGGACAGAGTGTAAGATTTTATGTTAAATTTGATCACACCATAAAATTTGTCTTAGTGTCAAATTCACATGACTAATTGTTATACTTTTACCATTATTACAGAGTGTGGTATGAACCGATCAGCCTCCAAGAAGAAAGCATTAGCACTTCATTAATAAAAAAACATAGCCAACACAACAAACCCAAAATTATGAGCAAAGTTGTAGAGCAAATCCATTAAATTCTCATAAAGAGCACAAAAAATCAATGAATGTGCACAAGTCCACTGTGGATAGATATATCTTGATGCTTTTCCTTTTATCTGGGGTTTGAGAGCACTAAGTTTTACCAAAAATTTTAGTATGTTTAACCCAAATCACATCAACCTGAAGTGGTTCTTACATTATCAAGTACCATAACTCATGTTGCTTAAAGTAGATTGTCATCGTTATAAACCACATATTCAGACACAAAAACAAAGGCACTGCTGAAACTAGTAGAAAAAAAATGAGTTTGTAGTCTTTTTTTTAAACGTGCCTCAGGAGCACTACAATAGATCTATTCACAGAACAAACAACACAACAAAAAAATAATTGAAATAAGAACAAGCACCACTTAAGCAGAAAAAAAAAAAGAAAAAAAAACAGCTAAGAAAAGTACCAAGTCACACATTTGAATATATTTATAAAGTTTTTGTTTATTCTTTTCCTTGGACATATATAAATTAAAGCTACAAACAATACTTAAAACAATTTCCAACATTGTTGATTGACACCCATATATCATCTTTGCAAGATATATTTTCTTATCAAAACTCTTTAACTCAACACAGAACATAGTTAAACTCAAAGGCACAACAGAGCACAAATCTCTATCACTATAATTACTAATGACTTTTACACTAAAAATAAGATGATACTATAGAGATGAAAAAGTCACAAATTTTTTATTACGAAAAAGAGTTATCTATTGCTGGAACTTCATGAATAATGATTATTTATTTGATTTTTTTTTGTCAATTACAAGTTTAAATTATGATTAGAGACATTCAAAAAACAAAAATGGGAAAAAGATAAGGGTTCAAAAAACAATAGTCAAATCACAATAAATATAACAAAAACACAATTAAATGATTTAAACTCAACAAGATAAGAGAACCACATGTGTTGTAGTGATTCTTCCTCATTTATAGCTAATTCCTGCACTAAAGGATTCAATTTAATTGATGAAGACCAGAGAAAAATCAGTCTTTACAACACAAAAGCTACAGAAATTCAAGATCAGAAAAGTATTTGATTAAATTGCAATGTAATAAATCCAATTTGTTAATAATACTCCATAACTTAACTCTTTTACTTAGGAAAGAGAGCTAAGCAAAACATCCATGTTCAGATTTTTTTTATAATCAAAGACCGAAACAGAGTGTAAGTGCCACCAGACAAACAAGACAACATATATACACAGAGGGCACTAGCACAATTTTGACTAATTATATATAAATGTATCTTACATTATACCCAAAGCCATGTTTGTTGACAAAAAATCTTTTAGAAACATTAGTGTCATTGATCAAAGTTTTATCCACTACTAAATATGAGGTAATATATTTTTTTAACTTAAAATTAAAAAAAAAATGCATATTGTTCTAACATAGCATATCTCAATATATGGAGCTAATCTAGACAACAAGGAAAATTACGAAAACATTAATGTGGATCCTATCTAGAGATTTGAAGGCCAAGTAGGTAGCACAGCAAGCATACAACAAACAAGGCTCATTTGGCTACAAATATCAATCTATTGCTTATCAAAAGCACACCAAAACAGCAAATTCTATAAAAGAAAATATATCCATCCAATACACCATAATACAAAAGCATAAAAAGCTCAATTCAAAAGTCCTTTAAAGCTTTAACCTCAATCTATGGAGCTAATCTATAGTTAATTGACAATAAAATATATACAAATCAATAATCTTAGCTTAGAAAATTACAACCTCTTGAAATAAGAACAAGATTAGAACTTGAATACATAGAAAATAAAAAACTAAAAAGAAAAGTTAGGAACTTGAAAGTACCTGCAAAGAGATTTCATTTCTTCTTTCCTCCCAAATTTTATAAGCCTTTCTCTCTTAGAAGCTACAATATTCTTTCTTATTCACAACTCCCAATCAACTGCCATAAAAAAACACCACAACTTTAGATAGTCAAGAGCAATTTCTTATTAAAAGAGGGTACTCATTAATTATGAAAATAAAAAACCTTCCTTTGTGTTTAGAAGTTCTTGAAGTGTAGGAGGCACTTTTCTGTAAAGAACTGCAGCTTCGAGGCTCTAATCTGTAAAGAACTGTAGCTTCAACCTTGCAGAATTCTGCAATCCTTTCTATTAATATCTGCAGCTTTCATGAATTTTTTCAAGTTCTGTCCCAATATATAGATTTCATCATATAGGAACCATCCAGAGAGGGAATTTTTTTTGGAGAAAATACTAAAATGGATACAAGATTACCCTAATTTTAAATGATAAAATTGATCCATCATTTGACATAAAATACATATTAATTTGGATAAATAACATGTTTTACTGTGGAAAGTTGTTTATTTTTATTTATTTTTAAAACATACCCACAAAAGTTGAAGTCTTTATGGGAGAAAAAGAAAACTTACACCCGAAATTCTAATGCTCACAAAAAAGAAGAGGCATTTATTAAACCTTAATTTATTTTCCAAAGCTAGAACTAGTCGACCCAACATAGATTTTCAACTTTCTCAGTCAAACATGAAAATATATATAACCCCAAATTGAGAACCACGAAAGAACAGATATACCGAGAATCAAAAAGAAATCCATAAATAATAACAAGATTCAAAAAGAAGATATACCTAGATTCAAGAACAAACATTTGATGTGGTAAACAACATATGAAAATTAAACAGTGTAAAAAAAATTAATACCCTCATACGAAGACTGCGTCCACCACAAATGGCAAGGTCAGCCACCAAAAGAGCACATATATATTACTCGGAAATCGTGAGCTCAAGCACCGCCGCACCCACGCCGTAGACCCACCACCGCAAGCACCGTCGCACCCACGAGCGAGCCACGCCGTAGACCCACGAGTCAAGCCTCCCTGTCACACGACCCAAGCCGCGGACCCCATCACCTTGTTACACACCTGCAACAAACAGAGAGAAAGAAAAAAAGATTGAACGAGAGAGTTGCTGAGAGAGAAAGATAGAGCATGAGAGAGAAACAGAGGAGGCGTAGGGTTATTAGGGATTTTTTGGCTTTTGTCTTTCATTTGGCGCCTAAGTGAATAATTTACCGCCTAATAAAATTTTTAGTCGTGTCAAACAATAGCGTTTTTTAAAATATGTTATATTTTAATGTAATATATGGGCATAATTGTTGTAGTGTAACCTAAGCGGCAAAATAGGGTTTAACCCTAGTTCCTCTTTAAACTCTCGGCCGTGGTGGTCGACCAACCGCATATGTACACATCGTCACCTAAGCTCTCCAACTCAAGGATGATCCAACTTTCTTTTACCTTTACCTGCACCACATAGCACCCGTGAGCCGAGGCTCAGCAAGAAAACTCAAACATGCTCATAAGCAAATAATAACATGTCACCAAATCATAATAAGCATACCTAGCAGTAATAACCCTATCCATGCATGCATGCAAGTACAAATAAGTAATTATGGGATCTTGCGCCCTGAGTAGATGACCGTTAAGTCAATCTGGGGTTCTGCGCCCTATGTATATGACTATTAGGACACTCTGGGGTCTTGTGCCCTAAATAGATGGCTATTAAGTCAATCCGGGGTCCTGCGCCCTGAATAGATTACTATTAAGTCAATCTGGGGTCTTGTGCTCTAAGTCATGTGACGTTCGAGTCACCTGAGCCTTTTATCCTTGCTCTGAGTAACTAGCCTTAGACTAGCCAAGCGCTTTAGTTTTCTTCGACCAATAGGTCGGTCAAGCATTTAATGCTCTTGTTGACTAGATCTAATCATATCGACCAACATTCAATATGCTATTGCCGCTCTTGACTCATAAGTCAATTCCATACGACCAGCGTTCAGTACTATTGCCGATCTTGATTGATAAGTCAGAGCTTAACGACTAGAACTTAACACCATTGTCGTTTCTGACCGATAAGTCAGTTCCACTCACAAGTAAGCAATGCAACTAGGCATTCACAATGCAACAAATGTCCATATATAGAGCACTCAACATGCCTCATCAATAATCATGTGTGTCACATACTGGGTGTAGTTTTCTTACCTCAAGTCCGAGTGCCACAGACAATAAGAAAGACCCTCGAGCACGATCCTGTCCTAAGCCCCAGCGGTAACCTAGTCACAACCATAAACGGTGACTTAAAGAGTTTAAATTCCAAAACCCAATCCCGGGACCAATCTCGCGCTCTCGGGACCTCCAATTCCACCGACAGGGTGGTGGAATCGTCTCCCGAGCCCTTGAGCTAAAACCCCCAAAAAAATACACAAATTCATGCCCTAGAAAACAAGGTAGCGCTACAGCGCTGCCTTCCAGGCGCTATGGCGCCACAGACAGAACCGCCAGCCTTCCACCTGACCAGCATTGTAGCGCCCCATATTGGGCGTTGTAGCGTCACAACCAGAGTACCCAATTTCTGGGTTTTTCTCTTCGTGCTCTCCGAGTCTCAAACCTCAAAAATTGATCCCAAACCTCAACCAAACCAACAACTGAACCCAAAAACTAGTTCTACACGTCTTAGACATCAAAACCAAATAAAAATTTCCCAAAAACCTCAACCAATCCCCAAAACCATGATAAACTCTCAAGTTCAAGAACACCATCAAAATAGAGAGATAAACTCATACTTGTTACCTCAATTGCTGGGAAAAGGATTCCTAGCTACACCCAAACCTTCCTCAAGCTTCAAATCCATAAAAATCCACTCCAAAACTCCAAGATTTTCATCAAAATCTTCAAGAGATAGAGAGAGAGTATAAACCGAGAGAGAGAGAGAGAAAGAGTGCTCTGTTTTTTATATCCCCTGTTTGAGGTTTCCTTCAGCCAAGGGTAAGTGACTAAGTCACTAAATTAACACAAAATGACCATAATGCCCCTTAGCCTAAGTCTTGGCCTTTTAAGCCCTCAAGGGTAAATTTATCATTTGCCACTTATCCCATTAATCATAATTAACGTCTCACAATTCTCGTTACTTCCAATATCTTTAAATAATTTCCCCATTACCCGATCCCGATAATGTACTAAATTACCAAATTACCCATAGGCTCACCCCGAGCCCGGTATTTGACCTCATTATGACTAAATCGCTACTTTGCTCACTAAGACCGCCTCGTGCCGAGTAACTCAAATATATCAACATAATGATGTGGTCCCACACATATATGCTAAATATACCCATAACAGGTCAAATTACGAAAATTGCCATTTTAGTCTGAATTGGGCCCACGTGCATATTTAATACACCTAAACATGCATATAAAGTCATATTATAATATAACTCACATAATCATATAATGATACACATATATATCACATAATTTTCCATCCTGACTCCCTAATCAAGGCCCTAAGCCTTATTAGATAATTTGGGACGTTACACACATATTCTCCCTTCTGGACGAGTATGAGTCTTCCACTAGTCTGGATACCCAAGAAAATCAAAATAGTTTACAATTGCATGCCCACTTTTCTTGCAATGAGAACACATCAAGCTTGATTTATCAACCTTTTCAAAACGACCTCTACCACGATCTAATGTACGGACTGCAAACTCAGCAACTTCAGGTTTGTCTGGTTTATCTTCTGGGGCACTACCGCAGCGTATTCTTTCTTCCTGAATAATGAATAACTTGCTGCTTAGAGAAGGTAATGGGTCCTGTGAGAGTAAAGTTGACCAAATCTCGGGAGCGATGGTATTCATGATCCAAGAGACAAGCATAGCATCAAGCGTTTCCCAATCATCTTGAGAACACGGTGGCTCCCACTTTGTCATCGTCCCATTCAAGAAGCCAAATTTACGCTTAGATTTGAGCGATGTCTTGATATCTGCTACCCAATCTTCATAATTATCTCTGTGTAATTTCGTCGGAGTTATAAAATCTCCAGGACGATCTTGTGGTCCGATATAATATGAGGAAGAATGTTCGATTTTTGTTGGAGGAGTTTCATTTCCTGGTATGTTTACTGTTTAAGATTTCTAAGCCTTGAGACTCTGGTACCATGACAATTTACACACCAAAAACCTTATGCTTTATTATTGATATGAAAAGCTATTTATACAAGCACCACTAATCCTTGCACAACAAAGAATTCTCATGCACAAGACTAGTTGTCTACTAGCTATCACAACTAACACAACACCAATAGGAATCTAATAATTCGGCTTTCCTAATTACTCAAATACCTTATATAAGATTATATTGAATATTATCTCCCTCCAGGGAAGAAAGCACTTGGTAGTCAATGGGTGTATTGCATACAGTTTCACTCAGATGGTCATATTGAATGACTTAAAGCTCATTTGGTTGTGTTTGGAAATCATTAGATCGGAGGGATAGATTATAATGAGACTTTTGCTCTTGTGGCAAAGATGGTAATTGTTCGAGCATTCTTAGCCATTGCAGCATCAAAGAATTGGGAGCTGCATCAAATGGATGCACACAATTCTTTTCTTCATGGTGATCTTGATGAGGAGGTTTACACACTACAACAAAAATGAGTTTTAGGGGCGACGCATGTCACCCCTAATAACCCGAAAAGTCGCCCCTGATTAGTCGCCCGTGGAAAAATGTCCCTGAAGGGTACATTAGGGGCGACTTGAGGGTCGCCCCTGATATTCAAATATCAAGGGCGACATAGTCGCCCCTAAAACTTGAAATGTCGCCTCAAAAATTTGAAAATTTTGAATTATTTTTGTCTATATGTCGCCCCTGATACTCCATTAGTCGCCCCTAATAATATACTATGTCGCCCCAAATGGTTGCACGTGGCATATTATCAAGGGTGACACAATCGCCCCTAAAACTTGAAATGTCGCCTCAAAAATTTGAAAATTTTGAATTATTTTTGTCGATATGTCGCCCATGATACTCCATTAGTCGCCCCTAATACTATACTATGTCGCCCCAAATGGTTGCACGTGGCATAATATCAGGGGTGACAGTGTCGCCCCTAATACTATTTTATTTATAAAAAAATAATAAAATTAATTAATTAAATACAATTTTAATTAATCATTTATCGAAATTATTATTTAAATTTTAAATAATTGAAAACAAATATATTAAAAATAAAAATATTATATTAAATATTCAAATTAGTTTATTAAAATAACAATTGTACATATTCATAATACATTAACATAGCAAATATTCATATTGTTCATAAAATTTAACAATAATTAATAATAAAATAAACCTAGTCTCCTAAATCAGCTACATCGTCCTCCTCCCTATTGTCTTCTTGTTGTGGTTGTTGCGGTGGCTGTGGTTGTGATTGCTGCGGTGGCGACATCAGGCAAGGATATTGGGGAGGTAATGTGGACGATCCAGCTCCATACATGTAGGGATACGATGGCTGGGAGGACAGTGGAATCGGACACGGATAAGGTGTTGCTCCGTACATATATGGAGGTACCATGTGTTGAGACGGCGCTGCCCCGTACATAGAAGGATGAGTTGGAGCTGGAGGTTGAGAAGACGAAGCCCTAGAAATATTGTCACTATCAGGCACAGGCGGCATCTGAACGTTTAGTGGACGAAATGAAGGTACAAAATATTGAGTTAAGAAATTAACTTGATCAGTCAATTTCTGTAGATTATTCTCCAATTTTTCTATATATTCTCGTGAATGATGAGGAGGAACTTGAGACTCGCTGAAGTGAGAGTGTGGGTAGATGATGACCCTGACCCCTTCAATTTGCGGCCCACTCCTCGCACATGTCCACGCCTTTGGCCTAATACTTTTTGTAACACCTCCACCTGATCAACTGATGACGGACTATCATTATTAGAAGCATCAATGGATGTTTGCTGAGTTTGTAACTCAAAATCAGCCTTCAGTTTTTCCTGTTTTCAAAAAATGTTAGACACTAACATTAAATATAACTCTATTAATATTAAAAAATATTTGTTGCTTTCTTCCAATGATAATCCTTCCCTGACTCAATGAGGTCCGGGTTCGTCTAAAAAATATAACCCAAATGTTAGAGAACATATAATTTAAAAGAACATAATTTTGATAATATTTTATCTTTTACTTACTTTTTCAAAACGGACGGCTGCCAGCGATTTTGTACCCTGCGTTGTAGAATACTTTTGTTTCTTCCGATTTTCCTTATTCTTTACGGAGCGCGCAATAAATTGTGGACTTGTAAATAACTGACAGATCTGTTTCCACTCCTCCTTATTAACATCATTGGTTGGGTTGTTTAGAACCTTATCCCAATCCTCCGGTCCATTGTAGTGTTTCTCAAAGTGTTCGTGTCTTAGTGTTTTCCTATTAAGGTATTGGTCTTTCATCTCTCGATCGATACCATCTAAACACTTTAAGAAATCCTCGCGGGCCGCTATTTGATAATAGTACTAAATTGAAAATTAAACATATTAATAATATATGTACTATATTAAAGACAAATTTTTAAAAAATATATTTAATACTATTTTTACCTGAATTATGCCAAGGACCTGATCCTTGTATTGTTTAGGCACTAATTCCCATGAACCGTAATGTCCGGGAACTTTCGTTTTAATTTGGGTTCCCACAAGGCGGACAAAAGCAGCGTGCTCGCCCCCAACAACCTTGTACGTTCATGGGCAAAACGTTACTTCCAGTGGTTTTCCATTTTTACGCCGCCTCTCCTCTAGATCTTTTCCAATAGCTGCGCCACAACCCTTTTTCTTAGTTGGGATTCCTGTATTTTTTTTTATTAATAATACATAGAATATTAGTATATACATGATAAACATATGTGAGTAAATAAAATAACAAAAAAATTACCTGAGTCGCATGTAGTCGGGATCCTAGTAGGATCTGGTGGAGGATCACCGCCAGCGTCTCCACCATGAGCTCTAGCCACATCTGCTGACATCTACTAACACGACAGTAATTTAACCTATCTATTTTAATATTTAATTATTATTTATAATTAATTTATTGAGTACTATTTCAATTGATTAGGTAATTTGAAACATGCTATTTGGAAACGAACTTTTTATTTCTCAATATGTATAATACATTGAACACTAGATACAAAACTAAGTAGAATAGTCACTATCCTCACTAATTACATCAACATCTATCGGACACACATCATCAGTATTATCATCACTAAGGTCAACAATTAATTCATCCTCATCTTCTGCTTCTTCTACACTGTCTGCCATATCATCTTCATTGTCATTAATAAATCCATCATCTTCTTGAACAACTAAAGAAGGTCGATGGGTCGTGTTGACTTGAGTCGCTGGTACATCAGATTGCTGAACAACCAACTCTCCGAGATCCACAGTCAAAACAAAATTCGATGAGTTGGTGTCATGTACAACATCAACATTAGCAATCATATCTGAAGCATCTAGAAAGTCCCAAACTTGCCGATGATTCACTTCTTGGACAACTTTCCAATCTCGTCCTCTAACGAGATCATCGATGTAGAATACTTGTTTTGTTTGACTAGCTAGTATGAACGGTTCATCTTTATACCATTCACCGCTAACATTGATACTAGTAATATTATTTACAATGATGGTTTTCTTTTTTTTCGGATCTGTATTGAACCATTTACATCGAAATAATACCACCGAATAAGAACCAGTAAAAGACAGCTGGAGTATTTCTTCAAGTTGCCCGTAATAGTTAAAACCTTTTGTTCCAGCAACACACACTCCACTATTTTGTGTAATTCGATTCTGATCTCGATTTTATGAGACAAATCGAACTCCGTTCACTATATATGCTTGGTAGGAGTAAGCCAATAGATCTGACCCAGATGCTAAAGCTAGTAATTCATCAGCATGCTCTAATGACCCAAGTTGGTGCAAGTCATATATCTAATAATAAAGAAATATATTAGAATGAGAATGTAATTTGTAGTATGAAATTTGCTAAGTACAAGTTACCTTCTTATGAAACCATGAACGGAACTCTTTCTTATGTATCAATTTATGATTGGCAGCCATATCTCTTTGTTGCACCTCAGTTAGGTGTTCCCTGTTAATTAATTAACAATGTCAATATTGTTAATTAAGGAGTAGATTGAACAAAGAATAAAATGAATATTAATTATGTACTTACTCTAAATACACTTCAGTTTCTGGAGAATTATCTAATATGAACCACTCAGCTTTATTCCGAGTATTTTCATCGAGGGGCACGGGAATTCCCTTACTAAGAGGACGACATTGAGATTCAAACACTGTGAGGTGTCGATTCACATACGGTGCATCTTCGTTACGATCAGGCTGATTAAATTTTGTTTCCACACCTTTGAAATACATTGAACAAATTGTCAAAGCCTCATCTGCAACATATCCTTCTGCTATAGATCCTTCAGGACGAGCTTTATTCCTGACATAGTTTTTTAATTTTTTCATGTATCTTTCAAAAGGATACATCCACCTCATAAATACAGGTCCTCCCAATATTGCTTCATCAGGCAAGTGCAAAATCAGATGGATCATTATGTCAAAGAATGCTGGAGGGAAAATCAACTCCATCTTGCATAAAATAACAATCAAGTCATCCTTAGCTTTCTCCATATCAGAAACGTTCAGTGTCCTAGAGCACAATTGTTTGAAGAAATTACACAATTCAGTGATGGTAGTGGATATAGATTCTGGTAAAAACTTGCGAACACCTACTGCAAGTAATCGTTGCATTATCACATGACAATCATGGGACTTCAACCCAACAATGTTTGAGTCATTGTCTGTGACTTTTTTCTTTAGATTAGAACAAAAACCATCGGGCAACTTCACTCCTTTCAAAAATTGACAAAAATCTCGCCTCTGTTCAAAAGTGAACACGTATGGAGCATGCAGTTTCATTAACCTTTTATTGGCATCCTCGTAAATCCACAACGATTTCCTATCCCCCCATATTCTTTAAATCATGTCTTGCGTTAGTGGTGTCCTTAGATTTATCATTATCTAACAAAGTCCCAAGGATACTGTCGCACACATTCTTCTCAACATGCATCACATCTAGGTTGTGTTTTAACTGATTTGAACTCCAGTAGTCAAGTTCATAGAAAATACTTTTTTTCCTCCAATTACTTTCCCATGAACCTCGCTTGCGCTTCACCCCCCCAAATCTGTCATGTTTACCAGACACTTGAAGCGGTAAAGCATTGACTTGATCTAAAACTTGTTGACAAGTAAACTATTGTGGAGGATTTCTTTTCTCAACTTTGCCATCAAATTCCTTGTCCCTTCTATACTTATGATTACTCCTCAAGAATCGCCTATGACCGACATACGATGTCTTACCAATCACTCGAATGGAAGTGGTGTCTTCATTGCACGTTGGACATGCTTTATACCCTTGCCCGCTCCAACCAGACAAGCTACTACGAGCAGGGAAATTGTTAATTGTCCACAGAAGGGCTGCACGCATCTTGAACAATTCATTCCTTGTGTCATCTCTTGTGTCGACCCCGTTAATCCACAATTGTTTTAACTCATCCACCAAGGGTCTTAGAAATACATCCATGTCTTTACCCGGTGATTTTGGCCCAGGAATAAGCAGAGTTAGCATAAAATACTCTTCCTTCATGCATAGCCAAGGGGGGAGATTGTAGTTCGTCAAAATCACAGGCCACATGCTGTATGATAAGCTCATGTTGCCAAAAGGATTAAACCCATCAGCAGCCAAGCCTAGACGAACATTTCTAGGATCTTTTGGAAAATCAGGATGGGTGGCATCAAAGTCTTTCCATGCAGACCCGTCAACCGGATGACGCATTACCCCATCTTCTGTTGATCTCCCAGTATGATGCCATAACATGTCATTAGCTGTATGTCTTGAACTGTACATTCGCTTTAATCTGGGAGTCAACGGAAAGTAACGCATCACCTTGTGTGGAACCTTTTTCCCCTTCTTCTTTTCATTGACCCATCGGCTACTCCCACACACATGACATGAATCTTTGCTTGCATGCTCATTATAAAATAAGGAACAATCATATTTACACACATGGATTGATTGATATCCCAACCCTAACTTACTCAGCTTCTTTTTCGCCTCATAGTGTGTTGGGGGAATTTTATTATCTTTCGGAAATGCAAATTTTAGTAACTTCAACAATTCATCGAAAGAGTTATTTGGCCACTTCCCTCTAACTTTCAAATGCATCAACTTCGCCAAAAATTTTAAGGATGATATCCAATCACAACCCGGATACAACTCAGCTTCAATCTCGTCGAACAACTCGTCATAATATTGTCCCATTCGACTGCCAGACACACCATCTGCTTCCTCTGCATTTGTCGGTAAGAGGAAATCATCAACGACGTCAACCATCTCGTCTACATCTTCATTCTCCTCAACTACCTAATTGGCGACACTAGCTTCCACCTCACCGTGGTAAACCCACTTTTGATAACTCTATTGAAAACCCTTGTCAAAGACATGAGCCTCCACTATATCTATAGTTTGTAGTTTAACATTCAGGCACCTCACACACGGGCATAAAATTCTCCCGTTGCAGTCTACGTGTTCTTTTTCCATTCTCAAGAAGGCTTGGAGACCGTTCCAATAAGCATCACAGTTACGCTTCCTTAATGCCGTCCAACTCTTATCGATCGGCATCTACGATACAAGAATAAACAATAATTAAAACTTATTGACTATGTGTGTGTGCCCTAATCCACATTTTCACTCCACTTCTATAAGGGTAAAGAACCTATCCCATTCAGATTTGTAGTATACATATAATTTAATCTACACTCTTAAAATTGTTTCGTTTATGTAAAAATTTCGGCAGCACCTCCCTATAGTTCTCATAAGTGGGCAGACTAAAATTAAGTTTGCCCACTTACGAGAACAAATAAGGAGACACATATTGAAATCTCTATTAACGAAACAATAAAATGAGTACTAGATCAAATTATAGGTACACAACAAATCCAAACTATCCATGCGGACACATACCGTCCTGGATAATTCGAAGAAGCATATTTAAGAGTTCTTACTAACTCAGCTTCACCGAACGGGTCTAAGGCTTTTCGAGATTGAAAATAATTAATAAAACATTATCACTAAGTGATAATATATAAAACGTCTATCCAATCTTTGGTGATCAAATTTTATCACCAAAGAAAAGCAACAAAAAAAGAAATATTTTTTAACACTAGATGTTTTATGATGTCTTATAAAATCTTATGTTATTAAATTATAATTTTGTAATTTATTTTGAAATTATTTATCTAATTTTTTAATTACTAAATTTGTTAATATTAAATAAAATTATAATTTTTTAATTCATTTATCTAAATTTGTAATTTATTTTGAAATTATTTATCTAACTTTTAATTTATTTTTAAATTACTAAATTTGTTAATATTAAATTAAATTATAATTTTGTAATTTATTTTGAAATTATTTATCTAACTTTTAATTTATTTTTAAATTACTAAATTTGTTAATATTAAATTAAATTATAATTTTTTAATTCATTTATCTAAAATTTTAATTTATTTTGAAATTATTTATCTAATTTTTTAATTACTAAATTTATTAATATTAAATAAAATTATAATTTTTTAATTCATTTATCTAAATTTGTAATTTATTTTGAAATTATTTATCTAACTTTTAATTTATTTTTAAATTACTAAATTTGTTAATATTAAATTAAATTATAATTTTGTAATTTATTTTGAAATTATTTATCTAACTTTTAATTTATTTTTAATTACTAAATTTTTTAATATTAAATTAAATTATAATTTTTTAATTCATTTATTTAAAATTTTAATTTATTTTGAAATTATTTAAATTTATTTTTAAATTACTAAGTTTGTTAATATTAAATAAAATTATAATTTTTAATTCATTTATCTAAATTTGTAATTTATTTTGAAATTATTTATCTAACTTTTAATTTATTTTTAAATTACTAAATTTGTTAATATTAAATTAAATTATAATTTTGTAATTTATTTTGAAATTATTTATCAAACTTTTAATTTATTTTTAAATTATATATATAATTATTTAATTTATTTTTAAATTACTAAATTTGTTAATATTAAATTATAATTTTTCACTTTATTTTAAAATTATTAAATTGTTAATATTAAATTAAATTATTTATCTAATATTTTAATTTATTCTTTAATTTATTTTGTTAATTCTAAGTATTTAATGTCTTATTTATTATATTATTATTTATTTAGTCCTCTAACTCTACCAAAATTTTGACAGCATAACATATCTATTATAACATATCCCAAAAATTTAAAACCCTACAAAAAACACTCAGAAAATTCCCAAAACATTCACAATATACATATTATTAATCAAATTTAAATACTAACACATACTACAATTTTATACACATATATAAATATATCACTAAACACATCTCACTTTGTACACACATTCACATATTAATTATATTAATTAAACCAATAACATAATTAAAAAATAAATACCTTAATGCCACAAAATTATATTATACCAGTGACCGAATTTCCAAGAGATACTCCTTCAATTTCTACACAAAATCAACCCAAATAATTAAATTTAAACAAAATTAAATCAACTTAATATATATAAATATATATATAAAAGCAACTATATATATATTCTGAGTTGGGTTTCAGCTTACCTGGGCTTCGACGTCTGAGAGATCGGGGAGAGATCGGAGAGCAAACCGAGAGTGAGGGTGAGGTGAGGGTGCGACGACAGAGAGATCGAGAGTACTCTATACATAAATAAGAATATAACTCTCAAAAACACCAATAATGTCTAAAAGCAAAAAAATCAAAATCCAATTTCTTTTAAGAAAAAGTATTCAAAACTTTGAACTAAAGCAAATTATAATCTAACAAAGCAGTACAAGCAAAGAATTGAGCATCAAACAAAAAGATATTCCAGAAAATATATTTGACTATAGCCAAAGCCCAAACATACAGAGTTAATCAATCTCCTTATGAAAAAGATATGATTGTGAATCAAAGTAATGAATCACAACTCAAAAACTAAGGACAACTCAAAAAGTTCAAACAGGTATACATTTCTAACTAAAAATCTCAACACACCAACTAATAACACTCTTTAAAATAAACCATAAATCATACTCTAAACAGGATAAGAAATTGATTTAAACACACATATACACAAACTAATAACAAAATGGGCACCTAATTAATCCTAAACATATAAAAGAACCAAAAGAATACCTCAAGATACAAAGTCCATAAATATTGATTGCATAAAAAAAACAACTAATGAGATTTCAGAGATTTCACAGAAAAAACAGAGCTTAAGCTATTCTTTGATTGCTATAAAATAAGCTCAAGATTCGGAACACTTAACAGAAAACACAGAGCAAACAGTAAAAGCATATATTTTTTAATCCTGATATTAAGATTACCACACAAAACAGAACAAGCAAGAGGACAAAACCATCAAGAAAAACTTAAAGAAAACAGAAAAAACTTATACAAGAACCAATCAGCTCATACAAGAACTTATTCAGTTCTCAAAACACTGACTTACCCCATACACTGAAGCACTCTCAGTACAATGGTAAAATACGCCAAAGATCTAGACAAAATCACAGTCTATGCCTCTAGCCGAGACTACACTGCTTACAAAACAATATATATATATATAAAAATTAAGTTTACAATATTAACAATAAAACAAACAAATAGAGTGATGAGTAGTTGATTAATTTCAACACGACTTTTTTGCCAAACAATAAAATCTATAAATAACTAATATCATCAACTAAATTTTGGGTATTAATAAGTATCGGAAGGGGAGGAATTGGCTTATAGTGTTTGTATAATCAAACTAATAATAATATTATTATATTTTAGCAAGTTAAAAGTCTAGCAACATTAATTTCTACAGCATATATATGTAGTGGTTTTATGTATAGAGAAAGAAAGATGGTTGTAGTTGTAGTTGTAGATACTAAAAATATTTAATGCATGCCGAGAAAACAGATTACAAAACAAACAAATCAAATTATAGAAAAAATTATGAATTGTCCATTACTAATAAAAAATATATATAAACGATACATAAAAGATATAAAAAGAAATGATACTAAAATGCAATAAGCTAGCTGCCAATTTCATTTTCTAATAGAATAATAATTAAACAAGTACATATAGATTATACCACATATTCACAGATAATTCAATGCTAATGAGCATACCAACCGATTAGCTCTATGTGCATTGTTACACCCAGATTTCGAGCTATGTTAAATATGACCTCGAAATTTGGATTCGCAAACAAGTGGACTCATAAGGTTGGAAATATGCTCCAGGATTAAATATCGAGCCTGCAGGACATAGACGACCTCGAATATGGTGACCTCGGAGTGTTCATGATCTCGAAAAGGTAGCTCCGGAGACGCATCCATCTTCAGGGATGACCCCGGATCAGAGGTCCCGAGCTAGACGCACATACGATCTCGAAATCCATGTGACCTCGGAAGATGCCTTTAGCTCGAAAGATGACGGGAAACCTGGGAAGTTAAAGCCTTGGAGATACCTGATAACCACCTTGAATATATATAAGTGATGTCTATACGAAATGTAATCCTCATTTATTATTGTAAATCCCCTAGAATCGTGGGATATTATTTGGTCAGTTATACGTCCCCTGGTCTTCAGGGGACGTTTCCTTTTATATATGATTATAGGCACTTAAAGTCATTTATTTGTTTTGCACAAAAAGAGTAACTACCCAAAATATGTGGGATAGTATTCTTCGATCTTCTCTATAAATAGAGAGGCCATGCACCATTGTAAAGGACCGAAATTCTGAACCTTGAGAGAAAACTCTGGAGAATTCATTCCTAAAAAATTTCCAGAGATAATCTTGAGTTTAATAACAGAGACTCGTGGACTAGGCAGATTTAACTGCTGAACCACGTAAAAATCGTGTGTTTGAGTTGTCTTATTTCAATTGGCCATCATCAGTTATTGTTTATGTGCTCTTCTTTCACTGTTTGACGAAAAACGGCGTCAACATGCATATACTAGTTTTCGTACCTCAAGTCATGTGCGAATAATGGTATGACCCCGAGCGCGATCCTTTTTCCCCCGAGCCTTGCGGTAAACCTAGTCACAACCATAAATGGTAATCCCGTTAAGAACTAAATCCAAATATTGAGTTCGGGACCAATCCCATGCTCTCGGGACCTCCAATTCCACCAAACAGGGTGGTGGAATCGTCCCCAAGAGCCCCCATGCTCTTCCTAAACCCTAAAAATGACATGATTGAATTGGCCATAGGGAAAGGGCACCCAACTAGGCAGAGGCCCCTCAAAAAATCCCCTGCATAGCGCAGGGGCACCCAAAACTAGTGCAAGAATGCCCATAACAAAGGATAATTAATTCCAATCACAATCAATTTCCAGTTGATATTTCATTTTTATTTCCAATCACAACATAACAAGCCATCCTGAGGTCAGTCAACTCAAAACTATAAATAGAGTTGTTGAGGTCAATTAACTCAAACCCAGAAAAAAAAAATGGTTATGAGGGAAGAAGGATCTCAATGAGTTCACACAGAGGCAATGGGTCTCACATATATACATACATTCATATATCTATATACAGTTTTTCTCAATCTCCTACTATAATTTTCTCACATATCCAAACTGAGCTAGTAAACCATGGATAGAGCAAGTGACTAAACTAAAATCAAGAGCAAAAACATTCAAACTCAGATGCATTCAAAATTTATTTCTCTTTCAATATTCAATCATTCAAACTCAAACCAAGAGCAGAAATATTCAAAGTCCAAGTCTTTACAACCAAACATTCAAAGAAAAAAAAATCAAATGTAGAACAGAGAGAAAGAGAAAGAGCTTACTCAGATGGATATCGGCAATAGCATGGTTGTCTATGAGGTACTCTGCAATGGAGTGGTAGAGATTGGAGTGCTCGGCTGCTACTTGAAAGAGAAGAGCATTTTTAGGGTTCTTAAAAATAAAATTAGAAAAGCCAGAAAATGTTTTTAGGGAAGAGCATTTTTATGAATTTCATGATTGAGAGATTGGGGTTTGGGGTTTGAAATACATTTGGAGAAAGAAAAAAAAAAAAGACAGGTCTCTTACTTACCTGGAGGAGAGAGTGAGATCTAAGGGAGAGGTTGAGTGGAAGCTTGCATTGAGGTTTGGGGTATGGGTCTGAGAGAAGAGATGAGAGATTGGGGTTTGGGGTATGGGTCTGAGAGAAGAGAAGAGAGAGGTTTCGGGTTTGAGGAAAAAAAAATTGGGGGGTTTTTATTTTGGTTTCGCGCGTAACAGAAAATATAGGAGCAGAAATGATCAGTGGCCGCAGCCTGAGCTTATTGGTGGCCGCGGCCACTACTCTCGGATCTCCAGGTCGCGGCCAGTGATTCTTGATGGCCGCGGCCTCCGCGCGAACATGGCCCAGAATATGACCCGTGGCCGCGGCCATCAGGAATCACTGGCCGCGGCTTGGAGATCCGAGAGTAGTGGCCGCGGCCACCAATAAGCTCAGGCCGCGGCCACTTCACGTTTTCAGAAGAAAAAAAAATTAAATTCACTCCCCACACAAAGACCCAAAACCGAAAAATCACTCTCATTTTTTTCATAACATTTCATCATTTCTCTCTCATTTTCACTCCAATTATTTCCAAAAAAAAAATCATTAAATCCTATCATCAATCTTCAATCTTTTTACAACTTTTCACACATAATCAACAAAATCCTCATTGTCTACACAAATTTCCTTTCAAAATCTATATTCAATCACAAGTAAGTACATTTTCTTGATTCTTTGATTATTGGGTTTTGAGTATTCAAGAATATGATTTTGGATATTTTGTATTAATTGGTTTTCGATGGATGAAATATTTATATATTGTGATAATTGGCTTAGATTAAGTGATTATGTTGTTATATTAGTAATAATTCAAATTTTGGGAAGATTGAAACACTATAACATACTTTTTCACTATTGGTTAGTCTTTGCCCACTAAGTGTTTGATGAAAGTTCTTAGAGGAGTATGTTTCAGTTTTAAGGGGAATTAATGCAATATTTTTGAAGAGGAAGTGTTTATTGGTTTAACAGAAGTTTGTTGGGAATAATTAGAGGATTTTGACTTTATATTTTGGGGTATTTTGAATTATTCTTTTAGTGCTTAATTATTTGTGTTTAACGAAGGTTATCTTTGAGTCTTGAACTGACGAATGGCTCCAAAGAGATTTTGAAAGAATGCTAAAGGTGTTTCCTCATCTGAGGTTGAGTTTGATGCCACCAAATTTATTTCTGAGGAGGCATTCAAACGCTATCAAGATGCGGTAGTGAAACAGAAAACGATGATTGAAGAAAGGGGGTTCGATATAGAGATTCGTCATGGGTATCCATCTATTGCAGAACAGATTGAGAAAAGACATTGGACGAAATTTTGTTCACAACTAGATGCTACAGTAATCCCTATTGTCAGAGAGTTCTATGCTAATGGAATTTCTCAATTTACAGCCATGGCTACAGTGCAGGGAGTTAATGTGAACTTCTCAAGTGCAGCCATAAATCAATTTTATGGGCTTCCTAGCATTGACAATGATGAGTACAGCCAAATCATTGATAATCTTGACTTGAATGAGATTATCCAATTTCTGTGTAAGCCAAATACCCAATGGAAGTTAACTGAAACAGGTCATCCTATTAAATTTAAGAGAGAGGCGATGGGAGTTATTGAAAAAGCATGGCATAAGTTTATTAATGCAAAATTATTTCCCACTAAACATGTTAGTGATGTGAGTGTGGATACTGCTATACTTCTATATGCTATCTTGAAGGGGAAAACAATTGATGTGGGACGCATTATTAAGTCTTCCATTCAGAGCAGTTTCAGAAATGTTTCTAAGGGGTTCTATCATCCCCATCTCATTACCGCTATGTGTGCTCAAGCTGGTGTGAAATGGGATCCCTCAGAGCCTTTGCTGCAACCCATGCATATACTGAATAGATCCTCCATTACTAGCTTTAAGGTCACTGACACTGCAGGGGCTAGCTCATCTTCTCATACTCAGACTAAACCACCGCCATCTATAAAAAAATATGACCTTGGCAGATCGTATGACACTTGTGGAGGAATCTCTGTACACTACATCTCAAGAGTTTCATGCTCACCGTACTGAATTCCAAGCACATCAGCAGCGCATGATTGAGTGGGCTAGTTATCAAGATGTTTGTTTCTGGATGAATGCCATACACCTTGGCTTGGACATGACAAACTACACACCTGCACCACAGTGGATTCAACCATATCCACCACATATTCCCATGATGCAAGATGATGAAAATCAGGAGGAAGCTGAAGATGATCAAGGAGATGCCTAATTAATAAACATTCACTTCGGTTGAGGGAGTTTTTCTTTATCTTTTTCTTTCTTTTCTTTCTTTTCTTTCTTTTCTTTCTTTTCTTTCATTTTATTTGCATTGAGGACAATGTTTCTTACAAGTGTGGGGGAATTTGATAAGGGTATTTTGGATATTATATATTTTATCCTTCGGCATTTAGATAATGTTCCTTTAAAGTGTTTTTAGGTGTTCTTAGCTTTGTTTTACGAGTTTTTTTATTTTTAAGTCATAAAATATTTTATAAGGTATTATTGATGAATTTGATACAATTTTGTGGTTAAAAATGAAAGTGCAATGATATGACTCGAGAAAATTAAGTTTTGAGCGAGATTGAAGTGTTTTCGAAGTCCCTAAACCCGATGATTGAGCCTAAGTTGGAGATTATGAAGAAAAAAATATAGGAGCAGAAAATGATCAGTGGCCGCGGCCACCATCATTTACTGGTCGTGGCCTGGGAGACAGGGAGTATTGGCCGCGGCCAACATGATCTCCTGGTCGCGGCCTCCGCGCGAACATGGCCCAGAATATGACCCGTGGCCGCGGCCATCAAGAATCACTGGCCGCGGCAGGGAGTATTTTTACCTGCACCGTCTAGTCTCCGGGCCTGCGTCGTCGAGCCTCTCGCAGTCCCGTTGAGCCTCTATCAGCCCCGTAGAGTTGAAGCCTCGTATAAAGGGAGATCGAGAAAGTGAGAGTAAGAGAATGATAGTGAGAGGGTGACAGAGAGGGAGTGAGCGAGGGAGATTGAGAGAGGGTATGAGAAGGGGGTGCAGCCGATTGAGAGGGAGTGAGTCAGAGATGGAAAGGGGTGAGTTAGGGATAGGTTAATATTTCGGGTTTTTTATTTCAAATTCATTTTTTTTTAATATATATATATATTTAGATAGTTTCACTCTCACAAATAAATTATGTATATTTATTATTAAAATAATTTTATTTGAAACAATTATTAAAATAATTTATATATGTATAAAAAATAGAATTACGTAAATAGCATGATAAGTCGGTTGTACAACTGACTTACTAAGTAGCATGGGAGGTCGGTTACCTATCATATCATTTAGAAAATTAATATTGAAAAATTAAGATATAATTTTCTTAAGTTTTTTTTTTATTATTTGAATTGTCAATATTATATACATTTTATTAAATTCTTTTCATTTTTATTAAATATAAACATAAAATATATATTTTTTAAACTTATTTTTATTAATATATTTATTAAACTTAAAAAAATTACATTGTAATATTTTTTTTGAAAGGATTACAATGTAATATTATATTTTTTAAAAAATACAATATAAGGTAATTAATAAATAATAATTAGTATACTTAAAAAAAAAATATCAAGAAAATAGCATGGTAGGTCGATTTATAAAACCGACCTACTAAGTACCTACTAAGTTGCATAATAGGTCGGTTCTACAACCGACCTACTGTGTCATTTAGAAAATTAATATTGAAATATAGATTTAATTAATTTTTCTTAAGTTTTTTTTTCGAATTGTAAATAATATTATATTTTAAAAAAAATACAATATAAGGTAATTAATAAATAATAATTAGTATACTTAAAAAAAACATATCAAGAAAATAGCATGGTAGGTCGGTTTATAAAACCGACCTACTAAGTACCTACTAAGTTGCATAATAGGTCGGTTCTATCATTGATGATTTCTTGTCATAACATAAATTTTTTATGACTATATGTCGTTTTTAATCTTAACAAATAATTATTTGTGACTGAAAGTATTATACAGTAACAATTTGTCCTTGAGCAAAAATATATTTAGTCACAATAAATTATTATTTTTATTGCTAATACTTTTAGCTACGGACTTTTAAATATATTTTTAGTCACAAATTTTATTGTAATCATGGAAACAATATTATTTATAGTGAAATCTTGGAACTGAATTTTTTTCTTCCAAAATATGTAAGATCCTATCACAATTACTTTATTACAACGATAAAAGTAGTAATTAGTTACAACTTTTTCTTAGTTCAAGAGTAGTAGCTGGTTACGATTTTGAAACCAAAAGAAAAAAGTTTTCCCAAACTTGTAACCTGTTACCAATTTTAAACTTGTAACTGTTACCAGTTTTAAACTTGTAACCTATTACAAGTTTTAAACTTGAAAAAGTTGTAACCGGTTATAATTTATCTCATTGCTAGTTACCTGAATAAAATTTTGAAAAAAAGGACAATTTCATATTCAAATTCTCAACTCATAAATCAATTGTTGGTCTCAATTTTTTTAATAGAATTGTAGATCGAATAATATTGATCTTGAGTAGCATAAAATCAATCGAAATTGTGAATGAAAGTTTACAATATGTGGGAATGTGGAAAATTTTGAAACTTAATTGCCAACAAATAAGAGTATAAATCCTGTAAATTTTTTGGTAGAAAAAGATAGTGATCGAGGTAGAATGACATATGAAATTATACTATTACATTAATTATCTCTTTAATTAAAATTTTAAGATGGCATATATGTAAGTTTCACTATAAATAATATTGTTTCCATGATTACAATAAAATTTGTGACTAAAAATATATTTAAAAGTCCGTAGCTAAAAGTATTAGCAACAAAAATAATAATTTATTGTGACTAAATATATTTTTGCTCAAGGACAAATTGTTACTATATAATACTTTCAGTCACAAATAATTATTTGTTAAGATTAAAAACGACATATAGTCATAAAAAAATTATGTTATGACAAGAAATCATCAATGATAATTTATGTTATGCATGGCAGGTCGGTTCCTTAAACACCGACCTGCCATGCTTCTCTTTGACTAACATGATAGGTCGGTTCCCTGAGTACCGACTTATGAACATATATTAAGTCGGTTTCTATAGAATTGACCTACCATGACCGATGTCTGATGTCGAGGTTGTAGTAGTGATTGGCCGCGGCCAACATGATCTCCTGGCCACGGCCTCCGCGCGAACATGGCCCAGAATATGACCCGTCGCCGCGGCCATCAAGAATCACTGGCCGCGGTCGTGTGACAAATTTTTCTTTAAAATTTAAAATTTAAATGTAATTATTGGGGGCTATAAAAGGGATTAGGGTTAACTTTTATCATAACTTTGGATTGCGATTTTTAGAGGCTAGAGCAGCAGAGGAGGAGGAAAAAACATCATCATCTATATTCTTCAATCTAGTTTTTCATTCTTCTCAAAACACTTTTATTTTCATTGAATATTTATGTTTATGAATATGAAATATGATTATGGAGTAGTTTTCTTGATAGTTAAGGGTTATTTCAAAACCCTAGACATGATATCTTGAATGCATTGATGAATTTTATTTTTTTTATTCCCTTATATTAAATTGCTTCTATTTTTCTATTTGAATGTCATGGATCTTGTAAAATCTTGTTTAGATGGCCACTAATTAAGGTTTTGCATTGTTCTACTATCATCTTAGGATTTCTATTCACCTAATAGTTTAGGATTCTAAGTAAAGTGATAAATGGCAATTAAGGTATTGTGACGGGTATTCTAATTGTGATGAGAAATAGAACCTAGGTTAAATGAATTGCATGCTTAATGAATTTGTTGCCTAGATTAACCTGTTTCCACAAAGTGTAATGCTTTTACTATGTTAAATAGATTGCATGCTTAATGAGTTTATTGCTGGATAAAAATGGTTAATTAAGAGCGCTTAGCTTTAATTAATTATATTAGGAAAACTAGGATAATTGACTGCTTAAGTGTTATCTGCGGGGTTAATAGTTTAATTGGGAATAGGGAATATTATTCATCATTGTTGATAGATTGATTGTTGAAGGTGGAGAGTGATTCTTGACTATTTCTTTAATATCGTTATATCCTTAGTTATTCAATCATTGATATTTATTTCATTTTATGTTTTCAGCTAGTAAAACTAAAACCCATTTTTAATTTTAATCTAGTATTAGCATTGGTCTAGAATTAACTGTCGGCGTTGGGGTCAATAGCGACACATTTTAACTGTCGGCGTTGGGGTCAATAGCGACAGTCAAAAGCAACGGTGACAGTTATTAGCTGTCGGTGTTGGTCTCTATGCCTACAGTTTTTAACTGTCGGCGTAGAGTCACACTAAGCAACTACGACAGTCAACAGAGTTGACTGTCAGGAAAGCCCAGTTTTGTAGTAGTGAGTGAGAGTGAGGGTGAGGGTGCGGGGACGGTGGCGGTGCGGCTACAATCAGCTGGTTGAGATCAAGAGTGAGGGTGAGGGTGCGGCGACGGTGGCGGTGAGGCTGAGATCGAGAGTAAGGGTGAGGGTGAGGGTGCAGCGGCGGTGAGGCTGAGATCGAGAGTGAGAGTGATAGTGAGGGTGACGGTGACGGTGACGATGCAGCAGGGACGGTGGCGATGAGGCTGAGATCGAGAGTGAGGGTGAGGGTGCAGCGGCGGTGCGGCGGTGGTGAGGCTGAGATCGAGAGTGAGAGTGAGAGTGAGAGTGAGAGTGAGGGTGCGGTCTGCGGCAATAAATAAATCGAAACTATAAGGCAAAGAGGAAAATGAGGGTCTGCAGCTGTGTAATTAGGTTTTATGCAGTGGAGGAAAATGATAAAATGTATCAGGGGCGACATTCTATAATATTAGGGGCGACGTGTCGCCCCTAATAATTTTCACAAATGGCTAAAATTTCTCAACATCAGGGGCGACTTATACCAATATCAGGGGCGACTAATGATGTGTTGCCCCTATAATTTTCACAAATGGCGAAAATTTCTCAACATCAGGGGCGACTTATAACAATATCAGGGGCGACTAATGATGTGTCGCCCCTAATTTCTAGAATATTAGGGGCGACGTGTCGCCCCTAATAATTTTCACAAATGGCGAAAATTTCTCAATATCAGGGGCGACTAATGATGTGTCGCCCCTGATTTCTAGAATATTAGGGGCGACGTGTCGCCCCTAATAATTTTCCCAAAATGTCAAAAATTTCTCAACATCAGGGGCGACTTATACCAATATCAGGGGCGACTAATGATGTGTCGCCCCTGATTTCTAGAATATTAGGAGCGACGTGTCGCCCCTAATAATTTTCCCAAAATGGCAAAAATTTTGTCTACATCAGGGGCGACTAATGATGTGTCGCCCCTAATAATTTTCACAAATGGCGAAAATTTCTCAACATCAGGGGCGACTAATGATGTGTCGCCCCTGATTTCTAGAATATTAGGGGCGACATATAGTCGCCCCTAATAGAGTCGCCTCTAAAACCAATATTTCTTGTAGTGACATGAAACTTCCTCCTGGGTTTCAGACTACAAAATTTGTATGGCCTTAAGCAGGCTCCTAGGTGTTGGTATGCTAAACTTGTGATAGCTATAAGGGCGTATGGCTTCCTGCAATCGTATGCTGATTATTCCTTATTCACCCTTACTAGGGGTGCAGTGCAGATAAATGTATTGGTATATGTTGATGACTTGATTATTGCAGGAAACAATTACACTGCGTTAAAATCCTTTAAAGAGTATTTGAGTGCTTGTTTTCATATGAAAGATCTTGGGGTATTAAAATACTTTCTTGGTATTGAAGTGGTGCAAGGTCCTGAAAGTATTTTTTTTTTGTGTCAAAGGAAGTATACATTGGACATTATTTCGGAGAGTGGTCTCTTAGGTGGTAAATCGGTTCTCACTTCGATGGAGAAAAATCACAAGCTTGTGCATGGCACTGGCGAGTTGCTATGCGGAGCCATATAGGCGTCTAGTTGGTCGTCTAATTTACTTGTCCGTTACAAAACCTGTTTGTCGTATTTTGTACATGTTCTTTCACAGTTCATGCAGGTTCATCGCCAAGAACACTGGGAAGCTGCATTGCATGTGGTAAGGTACTTGAAAGATGCCCCGGGCCAAGGTATTTTACTACATGGTGATAGTAATTTGAGTTTAACTGGTTGGTGTGAATTAGATTGGGCGGCTTGTCCTTTGACTCGTTGTTCTCTTACTGGTTGGTTAGTATTTCTTGGTCATTCTCCGGTGTCTTGGAAAACCAAGAAACAACATATCGTATCTCGTTCATCTGCGAAGGCAGAGTATCGTTTGATGGCAGCAGTCACTTGTGAGCTTAAATGGCTCAAAGGATTGTTGTTGAGCTTGGGTGTTCAACATCCGCTTGCTATTAATCTGTATTGTGACAGTCAGTCTGCCTTACATACAGTCAGTTTGCCTTACATATTGCTAAGAATTCAGTGTTTCATGAACATACTAAGCATATTGAAGTAGATTGTCATTTTGTTCGTGACGCTATCCAGGAGAGTCTTATGCTTCTATCATTTGTTCCTTCTGAGGTGCAATTAGCTGATATTTTCACCAAGGTGTTGGGTACAAGATAATTTAATTTTCTGCTTTACAAGTTGGACATACGATGGATTATATTTAGGAGACATAATATTCAATATAATCTTATATAAGGTAGGTATTTGAGTAATATTAGGAAAACTGAGTTATTAGATTCCTAATTGGTGTTGTATTAGCTGTGACAACTGGTAGACATCTGGTCTTGTGCGTGAGAATGGATTAGTGGTGCTTGTATAAATAACTTTTCATAATCAATAATAAAGCAGAAGGTTTTTGGTGCGTAAATTGTCAATATATAACTTTTCTTTAATTTTAGAGGAGATCAATATGCAATTTTACATATATTTATATTAAATTTTTTTTCAAAAATATAATGTATAAAAATGTAGAAAAAAAAAATAAGGGGGTCATGTCCACCCCAGTTCCCCTAGCTCCGTTATTGTGTCGAATATTCTATCCATTCATATGATTTGTACCTCATATTATTCACATAATTTCTCATTGAAAATCACACTTTCAACATAGTAAAAACCATTGAATCACTAAATTCAGCCAACAAATGACCTTGTCTTATCATATATGACTAGTACTAGACTACTAGTGCTAGTCAAACACATTCTAAATTCAAACAAGCAAGTGGTATAGTTATATAATAAGTAAGGTTTCGTGAAAATTATGTCATATATTTACGTTAATATATATACCCACACACACACACACATATATATATATATATATGTTAATGGTTGAAAATGTGACCCGTTGATGGCAATGTAATGTAAATCCATTTGTTCAACAAACGTGGACTATACATCATATTTACATACATTAACACTAAACTATACAATATATGTACATATAAAAAAAATGCATGATTAGCTACATGTCATTGTGTTGTGACGTATACGTATATGCAATGAAATTTCTTTCATATTCATGTAATATATATTATTTGATGATGATGATATTTCTTGAAACAATGCTATCTTGACCAATTGGTTCAGATGGCTCTTGAAGTTTTGAAACTTGAATGTTAGGTTAGGTTCTTATTTTTTCTAAACTTGCCTAAGTTGGCCACTTTATAGAAAGACAATCATTTGAGCTTAGATAAAAGAGAACCTAAACAAGAGAAAAAGTGACACTTGTTTATTTACTTTTTTAAAGTTTCCTCCTTGTATTGTATTGGTACTCTTTCAAAAAAGATATAATAAAAATATGTATAATTATCTTTAGATTCTCAAAGGAACCAAGTGGACTAGGCTAGACACCTTTATTCTTTTACTTGTGTTTTTATTTAATGTATATCTTAATCACTATCAATTTCATTATCTTAAAACTATGCAGAAACTCATTAGAAATAAAGTCATATTTGGCTTTATACGCAATTGATCTATCATATATATAATTATTTTGTATATATTATTTCCCAAGTTATGCATGAATACATGAAAATGACCACCTTTTCTTGTTCTATTTTTCAACCTTTATTATTATTATTATTATCAGTTTCCTTCACGGACACACACACACGCATATGATAAATACATAAATAAACCCTTGTGCAAAATTATGGATGTGGTCCTGTTGCATAATTTTGGCATATCTCAACTTTATTTAGATAATTGCATAAATAAATATCAATTATATATGAAGTTACATTTTGTTTTTCAAGCTGTGATAAAAATAAAAAAAAGAAAGGAACAATGATATGACTTTATTGTTTAATATCATAAAGATTATAAGGCCTTTAGCCTTTAGCCCACCTTAGAGCACTCACGATAAATAATGTAAAATAAATATACTTCAATAAATGCTTTATTTATATATATTTTTTTACCTTATACTTTAATATCTTTTCTACTTTTATAAATTACTCTCATATCTTATTTTCTCATCTCTCTTTTTTATTTTATATTTGAAATGAATATAAAAATTATAATATAATATCCTATTTTATTTTATTAAGAAATATAATATCTATTACTGCAATATAAATATAATATTTAAATAACATAAAAATAAATAAAGAAACTATTGTATGGTGTAATATAAAAAGGGAAATTTTACCCTTTATGCATCGTAACATATTTAATTTTTTTAAAATGCCAACATAAAAATTCTCCCCATAATATGCCCCTCTTATATTTTGGACAAAAAGACCCTCCTCACTCAAATTTAACACTTCATACATTTTTTTTCTCTATCTCTTTCTCTCATCCCTCATTTACAGCTATTTTTTCACAGCTCGGAGGTGGAACGGATTAGAAGTTTCTTGGCGTTTTTAAAAGAAAAAATCATGGGTAAGTATCATTTCATTAATTTACTTATGAATATGAAATGTCATGGTTAGATATTAGATTCGAACTGTTCCGCAGTTGAGTTTGTATTTTTTCTGCAATTTTTGAACTGTTCTTCGGATCTGGGATTTCCAAAATCAATGGTACATCGATGCCACTTCGATACTGAGGCGAACATCTAAATTAATGATATTTTCGATGTAATATCGATGGTGTATCGATGTTGAATCGATGTCATATATGTTGATTTGGTTCAACGTCGATATGGCATCGATATTACATTGAAATTGAATCGCATACATAAGGCAACCATCAGCATCGATGCCACATCGATTCCACATCGATGCCATATTGATACTGAGCCGAATTTCGACGTTAGTATCGATGTAATATCGATGGTGTATCGAAATGCCATCGATGCCATATATGTTTATTTGGTTCAGCGTCGATGTGGCATCGACATTGAATCGCATACATAGGGCAACCATCAGCATCGATGGCATTTCGATGGTACATCGATGCCATTTCGATACTGAGGCGAATATCTAATTTCGATGTTGGTATCGATGATGTATCGATGTTGAATTGATGTCATATATGTTTATTTGGTTCAGCATCAATAAGGCATCGATGTGGCATCGAAATGGTATCGCATCGAAATGGCAACCATCAGCATCGATGATGCATCGAAATGTCATCGATGTGGCATCGATTTTGAACTACAATACAGATTTTCATAGGCATCGATACATCATTGATTTACCATCGATTCTTCATAGATTACACTTTATTTTTATAATTTTCTTATGTTTTTTTTTTTTGTAAATTTGCAGGTTCCAGAGTTAATATAATTGTTTCTTACAACGGTGTTTGGGAACAGAAAGGAGAAAAATGGAATTTCAAAGCTGGTTTGAACACTATAATACATGTACCAATTGATGTTGGTTATATAGAATTATTGGAGAAGTTGTATTCAAAGTTGAAAGTGGATAGGTCATTGTTTGACTTAAAGTTGGAAGTGTCGTTTACATGCAATGATTTTAGCGTAGATCCCATTGAAATCACAGATGATGAAGGAGTTAGTGCTCTTATTCTTGAAAATTCAAAGTCCTTAAAACATCGGGTTCCTTTATGCGTTAGTTCGATTGCAAAGAACATTGCTCTTATTGATCCATCTCCTAGAGCGAGTGTTAATATGGAAAATCATAATCAATCATGCACGCCCGTTCCACAAACAGCTCCTGGGCCAAGTGTATGCATGGGAGGTCCTAGTCATAATGAAATTTTTTTCCCCCAACAAATCTCCCGCATGATGATGGGTATGAGTATGAGCCTTATGTGACGATCCATTTGCCATTTTTGGGTATGAGTATGAGGCCTATATCTTCAACTTTTTTTGGTGGTATCAATAATACTTTGTTTATATTAGTTATTTCTTTGAGTTGTTTGACTGTATGTTTCCCTTTTATGGGACTTTATTTTTGTTTCCCTTTTATGGAACTGGGGTGAATTACTCAGTTAGTTTGGTTGTTTGCTCTAATTTTAGATTTTCTCTTGTATGTGATTTGGGGGATAGTATCCTTGTTTTGTTTGTTTACTGAATGTCTATGATAGTTTGATATTTGTTAACGACTGTGACTATGTATGACATGTGTGTCTCGTTTAGTTAGTCTATTGGCTTTGTTGCCATTTGCTCGTCCTTTGGGAAATGATTTGTCATTTTGGCTTATCCTTGAGTGTTTGTATTGGACTTGGTCCTTGGTTCCCTTCTTGAATGACACTTTGATCTTCCCCTAAAAAAAAAAAGAATAGAGTAGATAAATTATTGACAATGTTGAGGGCTAACTTTTTTTTTAAAAAAAAAAAAAAAGAAACTTTGGCCTCATTAGTGTTGAGGGCTATTTAAGAGGGGGCAGGACCACAAAAAACGCTGTGTACATTAATTTCCTAACAAAACAACCATAAATTGTGATTAAATATTTGATTATTCTACAAAAAGAAAATCTTCCATTCCCACCAAACATGATCTAAAAAATCAGAATCGTATAAGAAATCACAAGTTTTGGTGTATATATATACCAAAGGAGAAAAAAAAGTATATATATATTAAAAAAATTGTTCACACAAGTTTTTCTCTGCCCGATTGATTGTCTTTTTTCTTAAAAAAAGGCTGCATGGTCAATGGTGGAACATAAGGATAAATATAAGAAACCCGTCAGCAATAGAACAACTAATTAACTAAACATTATTCAAAACAATTCACTTGGCGTGCAAAAGACTCCAAACTGATATTGTGTATTTGAACTATTGCCCCATGAATGCTTCACTAAATATATAGAATTGTGTGTGCGTGTATATATATATGTACATACTCTAAAACAAAAATAAGCACAACCCAATTCACTTGAAGTGATTCTAGTTCATTCAACTTTCTCATATCAGCTGAAAAAAACACTAGTCACAAACTATGGCATCTACTGAGAAGGCTGAACAAGGAAAGGAATCTACTTCATCTCCCAAGCCAGTCTCAGGGCCCTCAGCTACTTGTACAACTGGAGCTACCTGCTTTAAAGTTGATGTGGCTTTAAGGGTCTTGTTGTTTGCATCAACAGTGGTTGCTATTGTTGTTCTTGTTACTAGCAAGCAAACTGTTCGAATTCCTATGCCATTTGAGGCCAAGTTCAATGACTCTCCCGCCTTCATGTAAGTTTAATGTTAAGTTTTTACTAATTAGATTGTCAAGTGTTTTAGTTTTTCACATGTTATGTTTGAACTGATTTGAAGCAAATTAATGACTAAGAAAGAGATGTATGTTGTTTCCTTTTTTGGCTGCCAAAAATGGTAAAACCACCAGAATCTGCAAGAATTGCAGAAAGAGATCAGCTTAAGAATTTTTGTACCCTGTAAACTTGTTATGCTTGTCAGTGTTTTCCTGAATATGAATTTGTTTGGTATGAAACATACCATTTTGATATTAAGTTTTAAAAAGCTAATTTAGTGATGTTAATCATTTTGCAGATACTTTCTGGTGGCGTTATCAGTTGCCGGTCTTTACAGTTTAGTTACTACTCTGGCATCGATTTCAGTCATCCTGAAGCCTCAATACTCATCAAAATTCTTGCTCCACTTTGCCCTCTGGGATGTGGTAAGCCCTCTGCTCTGTTCACTCATAACAGCAATTACAAATGAAAGCTAAACCTTACATGTTCTTAGAAAAGAAATGAAAAGAAAAACAAAATTAAGCTGATGTATATATTTATTGGTTATGATGCAGCTCATACTGGGGCTGGTTGCCTCAGCCACTGGCACAGCTGGAGGAGTAGCATATGTTGGATTGAAGGGCAATTACCATGTCAGGTGGCCGAAGGTGTGCTCAACTTTTGACAAGTTCTGTCAACATGTGGCCGGCTCTCTTGCGGTTTCTTTGTTTGCCTCAGTTTTGCTGGTTTTACTCATCTGGCTCTCTGTGTTCTCCATCCACAAGAAAATCCCTAAGTAAAACCTCAGAAGGCCATTTCATGTCTTGAGTTTGTGTGTGATATCAGATGTTAGTGTTTGGATTTGTGTATATCTTCTTTGTATATGTTTTCTACTTGTGCAGCATATCCCATTGATCGGTTGTTTTATCTTGTACCATCTGTAGTTTATGAATTCTGTAATTGAACTTCATTGGCATGTAGTTGTAAGAGATTTGTTCAATTACTATATGCTTATATTTTAAGTTGTGGTCTCAAGTCTCACAAACCAATATATAAGTAGCACTTGTGTTTATTATTCCTTGTTTCCAAAAGTGACATAAGAAGTTGTGTTTTCTCAAATTTTTCCTATACATAAATTTCACATTATTTTTACTTTCATAAACCAAAGAGAAAAAAAAATTGGTCATAATAAAGACTTCAAAATTAGATATTCCAAAACTAGTGACATGAACAATTTGAAACAAGATTGACACATCTCCCATATAAGAATCAAAAGATAAAGAACATAAATAAACAAAAGCACCTGATTGCAACTCAAATAATGTACATTGCTGCTCTGGATAAAGAAATTGCATACCCTTAAACAGACAGTGTTGTATAAAACTGGTTTAATAAATTGACCATTTTCCATTGCTTACAAACTTTATTACCATAACACAAATTCTTTTCAAAAAATAGTTTGCTCGCCTAATTCCTGTCCACTCATCCCTTCCCTCAATACTCTCTCAAAAAACTCTTCCAAAGTGTCTTTTCCATAACTTGGTGTCTTCTCAGCACTATACTCTCCAGTCTCAGGGTCCAAAATCAGCATACTCTCCGCAGCATAATACCTTCCAATCTTCCCAAACTCAGCAGCATCTTCCATTGATGGAAATATCTTTACAAGGAAATCAAGAAGCCCAATAGCAAAGTCCATTATCCCAATGGGAACTTTCAAAAACTTGGGTTCTCTTCCCAAAAGTTTGAACAAGATCTCCCCTTGTTCCAATGGTGTCAATGCCTTACCAGGTCCTCCAATGGGCAAAACCCGATTAATCTTATCTTCACTCAAAACACAATCAGCAATAAAAGCAGCCAAATCTGGCTCACTTATTGGCTTACAAGCACACAACTCTCCATCCCCAAACATCACGTAAGGCTTGCCATCTTTCACCAACTCAACCTGACCCCCCAAGCTTTTGAAGAAAGCAGTTGGCCTCACAATACTATAAGTGAACCCACTATTCTCTTCTGATTCTTTCATCAACTCTGCCTCGAATTTTAGCTTAGCACGCTGAAATTCAAGAAGGGGTTTTTGCACACAGATAGCTGAAAGCAATACAAAATGGGAAGCCCCAAATTTTCTACCAGCAACCAGACTGTTCTTAGTTGCTTCATAATCTATCTTCCATGAGTCCTTAACTCCGCCTGAACGACTAGCTAGACATGAAACCACAACATCAATAGGAGCACTTAAACTTTCCAAAGATTTCTCCAAAGAATCAAAATTGGTGACATCTGAAAAGCATACATTGGCTCCTTTCAACTCATTGAATGTCTCTTCTTTGCTATTTTTCCCTTTGATTCCACTCCTCTCCCTAGCCACGGCTATGACATTGAACCCTCTATTGATTAACTCTTTAACAACAAATTTCCCAATATACCCAGTTGAACCCACCACCAAAACATTAACATCATTGGGTTTTTTAGCTCTGAATGAAGATGACTCAACAGTTTCAACACTTGGGGTTATGGAAGCTGTAATGGGGTGGTGGTGGTCGAGTTTTTCTCTGCCAAACTTAAACAACTCAGAAGAATTCAAAGGAGAGTATGGCAAGGCATAAGGAGTAGTGGCGGTGGAGCTTACCTGAATTCTGTTAATGAAGTCTGAAGAGAAACGATTGAAGAAGCTTTGGTTCTTGGCCGAGTGAAGATTTAACACATGGGAGGAGAAACGAAGAGACATTTTGATTTTCTGGGAAAGGAGAAGCTTTATGACTATGGTGAGTACTGTCTTGATATAGCTCACTAGGGGAGAAAATGCAAGAGAGTAAAGCAAAAGGAGTCAAGCAAAATATGAGGCGAGCAATCCTCCATGGTTGTCAAAGCTTGAAGCTATGGGTTGTCAGAGTAGAAAATCTAAACGATAGGTGGATATGTTAACTTAAGAGATGACGTGTGTAGTCCTTGGAATTTACTTTAAGATTAGTATTTACAGTACAAGGACAAGAAGTTTATGATATTGTACCCAAACCCTTCATATAAGAAGTTTCAATATAAATACCCTTTTAAGTTTTGGGTCACACTAGGTCCCATGTACACAGTACCACAATTTATATAGGAGTAATGATATCTTTATCCAAAATATTATACAAACTAATATAACATTTTATTTTAACCAATTATATTTATTTTAGATGAGATTTATTATTTAAAAAACAGTATCACATAAAATTTTTGTACATATTTTAGATATATATATTGTTACTATTTATGTATACTAAGACCATGTTAATTGTGTTGTCATATCTAAAATTGGTGATGAGCAAGTTAGAGAATTTAAGGCTAAACCACTCTTAATTTTGTGTAATAATAGAGCCCCTAAAATGATTTTCTAGCTACGTCACTTATAGAACTATAACTATGGATTGGATTTTTTTGACCCGAGTACAAAACAATAGAAAAATATGGATGTTTTGGGTCAGTCGAACTTATATATCAAGCACAAAGGCACAACACGGTACCACAAGCCTCATGCACAACACCTGAGCACGAATGGAGTAGTTCAAAAACAAGACATGGTTAAAAGCTCAAATTAAGCCAAGTTGGTTAGTGATAAATTTCAGTGCCAATAGAAAATAAGGAATGCAAAATTAGAGAAGAAGATTTTAAACTTAGCAATCAACATCAAAATTGTGCTCATGAGATTCATTTACATGAGTATATATAGGGTGAGACTGCAATAGTAAACATTTTTTATGCACTACCATCATGAATCATATATTTTAATGGTGAATATTTGATCTAAAAAACTCAACCAAACCCAAATTTTTGCAAACCCATCAAATTTAGGTGAAATCTGATCCGAATCCGACATGGTTCGGGTCGGGTTCGGATTTTGAAATTAAAGGTACGCCCGAACCCGAACATAATTAAAAAAAATACCAAGCACTTAATTTGTAAAAAATCAACATTAACAAACTAATAACAAAGTTAAAAGAAAACATGTGAAAAGTAAAAAATATTCAAGAAGTGTAAACAAAAATGGTATTTTTGAAAAAAATTTACCAATGTCCATTTTCGACCCAAAGCCCATTTTTGGACCAATCCCATGCGAAACCCAACCAAAATCTTGAAAATTTCGGACCGGATTCAATACCACTTTCTTCTACCAAAAACCCACAAAACCTGAACCCGATACACCTTAAACCTGAAAACTCAATCCGTGTGCACCCCTAATATATTTTTACACACGAGTGTAAGTTATGATCCCAAATTTCGGATCATTATTTGGAAATGCATACCAAAGTAGTTTAATATCTACATTTACTAGTGCATATATAGGACACGGTTATAATGGTGGATGCTTTTGTGCACTATCATGGTGAATCATATACTATTATACATGTGGACCTCAGATTTTTTACATGACACTATTCGTTGTAGTTACAACGAACCTCTTGTAAATTTTCAAAAAATTCTAAATAGTACATGGTGCTGAAACAGGGTTCTAAACTTTCAATAAAATCACGAGCACAAATATTATTTTAGTCCTATTTTTTCCACCCTAAATTATTCATATTTTAAGAATTCACATTGACTTAAAAAAATTCGCGTCCACGTGTATAACACCATGGCTACTTTGGTATGCATTTCCAAATAATGACAACTCTCCTTTCTCTGTGTATTCTTTGATTGCTAATTTTTAAGTATAGTCCTTCTTTAAAAAAATGCTCTAAATAAGATTGATTAAGCTCTTTTTTTTTTTTGTCTGTTTTGTTGATTAAGTTGATTTTATGAATGGTTGATTTTACTTTTCTTTGTGTTTGTTGATCATGTTGATTTGCGATTGTTTAGGTTTTTTTTATTTTGTTATTTGTTTGTTTGATTAAGTTTATTTTATTTCTGGTTCATTAAGTTGTTTTTGTTATCTATTTTGATTTTGTGTATTAAAAAAATTATTTACTAAAAAGAAAAAAATTCAATACAAGCATAAGATCTAATTGTTATTGTCTTTCAGTATGTATGTCTCACCTTGGACTAGCCACTCACTACAGATAAAAAATGAGCTTTACGAATAGATTACACCGTGTAATCAATGAGTTTTGGTTAATTTGTCAAAAAAAAAAAATGTTGAAAAAAAAAGCACTAAAGACTGTCTCCAATTCTCTCACCGATCGATCATTTGAACGCAACATCTACTCTTCCTCTCGCTTCTCCTTTTTCTCTTCTCAGTTACCAGTTGGACTTTTGACTCAGGCAAGTTCCTCTCTCTCTCATTTTCTTCTTTTTTTCTTTTTTATTGTTTTACTAATTTTGATTTTAAACAAATGGTCTTCAGTCTGTAATTTTTTGTGATATTTGTTATGAATCACTTGCCTCCATGATGTATGGTTTATGCAATTTTAATTATTTTTGTGTTTTTTTTTTTGGTTAATGTAACTAACAATATAACAACTCTATTTTGTGTATTGTCTAGAAATTATCTCGGAGAACAGTTGAATTTTCTCTAAAAATTGTGTATTGCACTTAAAAGATTCTTAATAGTTTAGCTTTTTGTAGTGTCTTTGGTTCATAGTTGATTGCTAAATCCTTGACAAAAAGCTCTTCTCTTTTTTTAAACACTTTCAAAATTGCTTGCAATGTGTTTGTTGAAATACCTCTTCCAAGTTTATGCATTTTATATAGTTTTATCTTGTGAAAATGATAACAATTCATTTGATCAAAGTTTATAAACAGCTAATCATGATTTTAGTAATAAGGCGGACATTTTTTGTGTCTTTCTTGCTATTTATATACATTTTCATCACAAACAACTCTTGGACTTCAAATTTTTATCAGTGACATAAAAGTCAACAGGTAAAATTTGTTGAAACGACAAAAAATTGATTGAGGCATCAATTAATTATAATATGCAATACATATGGTTTCTTTTACCTTAGTATAGGGAAATTTTACCTTTATGCATTATAACATATTTAATTTTTTTAAAATGCCATCATAAAAATTCTCCCCATAATATGTCATTTCTTATATTTTGGACAAAAATACATTTCTCACTCAAATTTAACACTTCTCACATTTTTTCTTTCTATATCTTTCTCTCATCCCTCATTTATAGTCATTTTTTCACAGCTCGGAGATGGAACGGATTGGAAGTTTCTTGGCGTTTTTAAGATAAAAAATCATGGGTAAGTATCATTTCAATAATTTACTTATGAATACGAAATGTCATGGTTAGATATTAGATTCGAACTGTTCCGCAGTTGAGTTTGTATTTTTTTCTGCAATTTTTGAACTGTTCTTCGGATCTGGGATTTCCAAAATCGATGGTACATTGATGTCATTTCGATGGTACATCGATGCCACTTCGATACTGAGGCGAACATCTAAATTAGATGATATTTTCGATGTAATATCGAGGGTGTATCGATGTTGAATCGATGTCATATATGTTGATTTGGTTCAACGTCGATATGACATCGATATTACATCGAAATTGAATTGCATACATAGGGCAACCATCAGCATCGATGCCACATCGATGCCATATCGATACTGAGGCGAATTTCGACGTTAGTATCGATGTAATATCGATGATGTATCGAAATGCCATTGATGTCATATATGTTTATTTGGTTCAGCGTCGATGTGGCATCGATGTGGCATCGAAATTGAATCGCATATATAGGGCAACCATCAGCATCGATGGCATTTCGATGGTACATCGATGCCATTTCGATACTGAGGGGAATATCTAATTTCGATGTTGGTATCGATGATGCATCGATGTTGAATCGATGTCATATATGTTTATTTGGTTCAGCGTCAATAAGGCATCGATGTGGCATCGAAATGGTATCGCATCGAAATGGCAACCATCAGCATCGATGATGCATCGAAATGTCATCGATGTGGCATCGATTTTGAACTACAATACAGATTTTCATAGGCATCGATACATCATCGATTTACCATCGATTATTCATAGATTACACTTTATTTTTATAATTTTCTTATGTTTTTTTTTGTAAATTTGCAGGTGCCAAAGTTAATATAATTGTTTCTTGCAAAATAAAGATTAACAATCAAACCCATTTCATCGATTTATACATTACGATTCAAATTTTTTTTAAAAAAAACCACATGACAACCGAATATCTTATCTTACCGTGGCCGGCGATGGAGAAGACGGTGGCGACGGCGGCTGTGAGGAGAGAGAGAGCTTCGCCTGAGAGAGATGGTGAGAATGTGAACCGAGAGAAAATAATGAGAAAGAAATAAGAGAGTTTGGTTTGACTGGGAGGAGAGAATGTGAGGGGTCTCGGTTAGTGATAGATGTATTTTTGTCCAAAATTTCAAAATGGCATATATATGGGAGAGTATTTTATGTTGGCATTTTAAAAAAATTAAGTATGTTATTAAACACTGTCTAAAATTTCCCTAAGTATATTACAGTACTTTATTTATCGTTTTAGTCTTTATGGAAAACAGTTAAAAATATAATGTGATAAACTTGTATGGAAAAATAACTTTTGATTGTGTAAGTATAAAGAAGAAACTTTTGTAACGATGCAGGTAAGTTATCTATAAGTACTAGTCAAGGTTACCAAACATATAGTTTGTTCTTATTTGTTGCTTTTCAGTTGTGGAAATTAAGTTGTGGAAATGGATAACTTGAAAAATACCCGGTTTTAGGATTAGTTAACTAAAAATAGCTACTAATAATATTTAGTTGAATATTACCCACTTTTTTAAGCATATTTTCCATATTACCCTTAAAACACTACTAGAAGTCCAATGTAAAAATCTCAATCTTTGCATCTGTCGTGTCATTTACTTCCCTATTTAAATAATATTCTACTGTCAGTTCCACTAGACCACTGTATAATGGGTAGAGTCATTAATAGTTTGGGTATTAATCAAAGAGTTTTAAAATGTGGGTAAAAATTAAAGAGGTTAACTTACTAGGTGTAATTTTCATTTTATAACTGGAGATGATTCCTTGATTAGGTTTATCTTTGGCCACTTAGCTTGAATATACATTGAAATGAAACGTTATCAATTGTGAGGTCCTAGAGTCAAAGCCATGGCGTCGTCCTTAGTGCACCCCAGCTCAGTTTCACCCCTCCAAAACCCTAAAAAGTTGGGGCTTGTGGCAAACGCAATGAAGCGCAAAGACAAATTCATTAAGTTCTTTGCCATGACTGGGATCTTGCTGTTAAGTGTTAGATCTCTAGGTCAAAAGTATCAGATTCATGACCTTCTCGAGGACACTTCAGCTTTTAAACAAGAGGAAGAAACCCTAAACAATCGCATGAACAACATTAAGCAAGCCCTTCTCCACGAGGCCTCCCTCGAGCCCACTGGTCTCTTTGCTTCCAAGCTACGCCTTCTCTTTGGTGAAGACTAATTCTTCGAGTATTTTTTTTTCACTGTCCTTTTCAGTTTTGTTCAAGTTCTTGTATCAATTTGTCACTTGAGGCTAGCTTAAGTGGTTGGGTGTGAGTGTGTGTGGGAAAGGAGAAGGGTATCTACTCCCATTGTATCAAAAAAGAGTTCTTGTATCCATTTACGGGGGTTATCCTGTTAGAAACTGAAGGAAACTGCAGTTGGTTTCTGTTACTGGTAGGCAGTAGTCTTGATGTTATTATAACATGATTTTATAAAATATAATTTCATTGTGTACTTTTGCTTTTGTGGTTGTTTAAGTTGCGGTTGCTGTTTGTTGTTATTATTACATTACTTGTTTCATCTTGGCACTTTTGCTTTTGTGACTAATTCTCACTTTTATTCAAGTTGTGGAGGGCTGGTATAATTCATTCTTTGTTAGATGGTAGATTTCTAAGCCATTCTTGTAAGCTCTGGGAAACAGTATGGCTCTGTTGGTGATTTTGCCTTTTATTATGTTGGCTAAAATTGTGTCTATATACAATTCGGGATTGCTTTACATTTGCCTAATTGTGTGTATTGCATGCCCAGGTTTGGGTTGTCATGTTAGTTGAACATGAAATTTTATATTTATTACACGTTTTATGCACTCTTAGGTGATCTGATACAGCACATTTTTCACTCTAATTTACTACTAAATAAAAAACACTAAAGTTGATCATTTCTCTAAGAACCCCTTTGACTCTAATTTTCTACTGGCCTTTGTACAGACCCCTTTTTACACAATTAAAATCCAAGTAATCTCAGGCAACTGAGAGTCAGAGTCCTGCAATTCCAAGTTGGGTTTCTTCTTTCACCACTGAATCCAATGGAGTTGAAATCGAATGCTAAGGAAGAAGAAAATTGAAAGTTACAACAGTCAGAGTATGAAGAAGGCAAGGTTGATGTCAACACTGGCTGCTCTTCTTGAGGATCCAATTCTGGCTGATGTCTCCAATAAACCAACTTTATTGGATGTAGATACCCTCATAAGCCTTGAATTGGGTAGTGCCATGCGGATCACTGTCCTCAAGCTTGATGACACCTATTTTGGTACTTTATTTCTCTCATATCTAATACCTTCAACTTGACATTTTCTTGAAAACATGTCATTTACGTCTTGAATAACATTTGTTCAGAGCTAATAATAATACTCATAGTGGGCTCATTTAACTGATAATGGAATTATTTATAATTTTTTTTGGGAAGATGTGGCAGTGCTGAATTCTGCGACTGTCAAGGATCTTAAGCTTGTGATCAAGCAAAAAGTAAATGAGGTAGAGCAATCCAATATGGGTCACCGTCATATATCATGGTTAGTTTTGTGAATTTACTCATTTTCTTTTCCTCTCTTATCATTTTATTTTGGAATAATGATGATTGATTTGCAGTTTTTTTTGGTTGGTTAGGCATGGGTATAATCAATTTTTTAAAGTCTTGTCTTGTTTATTGATGTAACTGGATGATAAAGAATTGTTTTTGAAGGGAAAACTACAATTTTCTCTAACAACATTAAGTTACTTTGTCAGTTTTTGTAAATGTGTTGTTTCTCTTTACTTTGTCGTTGTTGTACTTGTTTTCTTTAGATTTGTCATGTTTTTTTTTTCTTTTCGTTTTATATGGTTAGGATTAATAGTGATTAATTTGGACATGCAGGAAGCATGTATGGGCGAATTCTTGCCTATCATACCAGAACGAGAAGCTACTAGATGACAAAGCCAAACTTCAAGGTTTCGGCATACGGAACAATTCAAAGGTTTCTGATCTGTGTATTAAGGCGTTTGTTTTCTAGAAGAATTTGCTTTGTTTTGGAAGGGAAAATATTGAAACGTTGTTTGACTATGTGCAGGTACAGTTTGTTCCTTACGTGGTGTCAAAGAATTCTCGAAGACATTCAAAGAGGAAGAAGCACCGTTTCTTTCATGGCCTTAACAGGCGTGCTATTGGTAAATCCTACTGTTGAATGTTCTGTATATACCTCTTCAGAAACACGGTATGCCGAAGCCAAAATCCAATTTTGCTGTTCTGTTTAAGATAAGCTTTTTGTTTTTGTACAAGTTTGATATAGGGAGGTTCTTTTGCTTATATGATTAAGTTTTACTGGCTAAACTAAACCCTTTTTTTTTATTATTATTATTATTCTTTTCTGCATTTTGGTCTTTCACTCCAAAACCAAAGGATTAATTGACTCTTAATTTTTGTTAGAAATAGGATAAAGAAATCCAGTGTCAACCAATTTAGACAGTATCCGAAAAGTTGGGCTGGAGATTCTTTTTGAGGAAAAATAAGGGCATCCTTTTCACATACACTCGCTACCCTCCAACTAAACATAACCACCATCGTAACGGCTGATTATAAATTAATATGGGTGTACATCTGGAAAGGTTGATAACTACACTAAAGGAAGAGAAGAAGAAGAGTAGTTAACTACTCATTTTTTGACATAGCTTTTACTTTAATATTTTGAAATAGTTTTTTTCTTTGTTGTGGAGGTTTTTTTGAAAGAGTATATTTTCAGAGTGTTTGGTATATAAGGCATAAAAACTCTTATAAATTAAATATCAAATTTAACCATAAATATATGTTTATAATAATAATAATAATAATAATAGTATATGTTATGTCTGAACTTATTTGAAAATTAACCGTTCTTTTTGAAGAAAAACAAATCTAATTGCATTCATATATGATTTAATATTAATTAATAAATAAAAATCATAAAAATTTAAACTTAATTAACAAAAAAATTTAAATTTTAAATTGAATATTCAAATATAAAAATCTAAATGTAGTTAGAGAAAGAGATTATGTATATAAAACAATAACAAGAAAAATAAAAACTAAAAGAAATTGTACGTAGTTTTTTTAAAAAAATTAGAATATTTTTTAAGAAAAAAGAAATTGTATTCTATAACTGTTATCTGCACAATTTAGGATAAATATGTAATTTATTTGTTTCTTTTATAAAAAATAGGGGTACGATAGGTATTATGAAATATTCATTAAAACAAAAAAATAACTTCTCATATTTTTTTTAGAAATCCTCCTGAAAAAGCTAGTGAGTCACTGCTTCTCTCAAAAGCTTTTCTAAATTCAAAAAGCTATTTCTATATTTTATCCAAACACACCTAAAAGTAACTTTAAGACTTCAAAAGCTCTTTCAAAGTCATGTCAAACAGGGCTTAAATATATTTAGTTAAACTTTACCCATTATTATTGATAACTCTACAAAATAGAATTATTTTACCACTTTTATGGACTAATTGTTGCTTAATTCTTGAGTTTTTAATTAATTTATTAATTTTTTAAGTAATTTTGAATTTATTAGTCTTATTTTGATTTTATATTATTTTGTGTGTTTTTATAGTTATTTTGTTGTAAAATGTTGTAGTTAATTATTTGAATTATTATTGTTAAGTTAGTGGTAAAAAAATGTTGTATTATTGAACTTAAATGTAAAATATAAATTAAGTTATAATTAATATTTTCAAAGACTTAAATTGATTTATTTTTTAGTTGAAAATATTGTATTATGATTTATTTTATATTTATTTTGGAGGGTATTTATGCTTTTAAAAAGAAAAGAAAATGAAGGACAATATGGCATTTTCAAGAAAACAAGACAAAGAATTGGCATTTATAAAAAGCCTAATTTGGGTCCAAGCCCAAACAGCTCCTGCCTCCCACGCCAGCTGCACTCCAGCACACAATCGACCCCCAGCTTTCATCATCACCCAGCCGAAGACCTCCTTCCTCCAACAAACCACACGGGCCAGCCAAGCTCCAACAAACTTCCTGGGCCCGCCAGCATCAACCAGGCCCACGACTCCTGAAGAGCTTCTTCCTCCAACCTTGCTCAGCTGCCATCTTTCCCAAGCCCGCCTGGCCATTTCCCAGCAGCACCAAAAGCCACTGCCCCATTGCACCCAGGCCTACGCCTTCCTTCAGCCTCCCACACAGACCCAACTGCCACCTAGCTGCCTTTTCTCTCAAGGAGCCCAACAATTTTAACTTTGTCATTTTGTCTAAAAATACAATATTTTTTCCACACTTTCTACATATTTTACCCAAAAACATCATTATTACACATTATAATTTACCCTTATTTTCTATACTATAATTAATTTAATCAATTTAATTATTTTAAATTGATTATTTTAATTCTCATTTTTTGGCTATAAATAAGGGAGTTTGGTGTCCATTTTAAGGGGAGAGGTTACTATACCATAATTTCTACATATTCAAAACCTTTCAATTATCTTCATCTTTTTCTTCTTTTTGGTACTTTCTATGTATTTTTAGAGGAAAAATTTGGGGGTTTCTCCTCCAAATTTTCCTATTTATATTTGTAATTTTTAGTTTGTATTTGCTATTCTAGTTATGTGTTTCTAATCTTTTTAAGATTATTAAGGTGATGATGAAACAATTTGTAACTAGATAGTATTTATTTTGTATGTTGATTTCCTATTTTGTGCAAAAGAGTTTATGAATTTTCTTCTTCAAATATCTTCTCTCATCTTAAATATCATGTATTTTGGATTGTTAGCACATATTTACACTTTGTTCTTCATTAGTGCAAAAATATAATATTCTTTGTGTAAGATGTGTCATTAAATTGTACACATCCATGCTTAGAACAAAAATATTATGTTTTGCCTTATAAATAATATTCATTGATTTATTTGTTATTTCATTAGATTGATTTACACTAAATGCTTGGAAATTATAATTTTAAAAAGTGAAGATAAATCCTATATTTTTATAAAAAATTGTGCTTAAATAGAATATCTAGTCTGGATAAGTGATGGTTTGATTTATTTTAACTTTCACTAAAACTTGGGAATCAATGTACTTATAAATATTATTGAACTTATATTTTGTGGATTCTAATCCTTAATAATCTTATTTTACTATCTTCATTTCTATTATTAATTTATGTTATATATATTGTCTTTAATTTCTTTATTATTATCTTTTATTTTATTTTTATTGTTACAAATTCTCATCAATCTTTGGAACTAGGTTAGAATTTATTACTTTTGATTTAAAATAGTTTTCTTTTCGATTTTAGACAACTCATTTGGGTTCGATCTCGTGCTTACACGAACACTATATTCCGTATACAATTCGTGTGCTTGCGATTTATAAATTTTTAAACATACCCGTTTTGGGTTCATCAATTATCATGAGACTTCCTAAATTATTCTTATTTGAGCACATAGTTTTAAGTGTTGTTGTAGTATGTATTATATGTCACATTATAATTAAATTGGAAATGCATTCTAATTATAGTGTGTCATATATATGTGTGACAACTATATTTATAGGATTGTATTAAATCTATGAAAAAATATCCTTTAAAATATATACATCAATGCTTAAAATCTAAATTACAACTCTTTAAAATTCAAACCACAAAGTTTAAAATATAAACAATAATACTTTAAAATATAAATCTCAAGACATAAAATTCTAAATCACGATCCTTTAAAATTAAAAGTTCAACATCAAGACTTAAAATCAAAACCAAAATTCTTCAAAATGTAAACCACAAAGCTTAAATATAAACAACAAGACTTAAAATTTAAATCACGACTCTTTAAAATTTAAACCATAAGACTTAAAATTTAAATGACAACTCTTTGAAATTAAACCGCAAGACTTAAAATTTAATTCATGACTTCTTAAAATTTAAACCACGAGGCTTAAAATCTAAATCACGACCATATAAAATATAAATTATGATATTTTAAAAGTTAAACCATGACTCTTTAAAATTTAAACCACTAGTTTTTAAAATTTAAACCACAAGACTTAAAATTTAAACTATAACTCTTTACAATTTAAACCACAAGATTTAAAATTTAAATCACGTCTCTTTAAAATTTAAACCACAAGGCTTAAAAGTTAAACTACTAGGCCTAAAATATAAACCACGACTGTATAAAATATAAATCATTATCATTTACAATTCAAACCACGACTTTTTAAAATTTAAACTATTAGTCTTTAAAATTTAAAGTACAAAACTTAAAATTTAAATAACGACTCTTTAAAATTTAAACCACAAGGCATAAAATTTAATCCACAACTTCTTAAAATTTAAATCACATGGCTTAAAAGTTAAACCACTAGGCTTAAAATCTAAACCACGACCATATAAAATATAAACCATGATCTTTTAAAATCTAAATCACGGCTTTTTAAAATTTAAACCACTAGTCTTTAAAATTTAAACCACGACTCTTTAAAATTTAAACCACAAATCCTTAAAATTTAATCCACGACTCCTTAAAATCTAAATCTCAAGGCTTAAAATTTAAACCAATTTTTTTTAAAATGTAAACCATAATGCTTAAAAATTATATTACTAAGCTTAAAATATAAACCACGACAATATAAAATATCAATCATGATCATTTAAAATCTAAATCATGACTTCTTAAAATTTAATTCACTAGTCTTTAAAATTCAAATTACAATACTTAAAATTTAAACTACGACTCTTTAAAATTTAAACAACAAGACTTAAAATCTAAACTACAAGGCTTAAAAGTTAAACTAATAGGCTTAAAATCTAAACTACTACCATAAAAAATATAAAACATGATCATTTAAAATCTAAACCACAATTCTTTAAAATTTAAACAACTACTCTTTAAAATTCAAACCACAAGGGTTAAAATTAAAACTACAACTCTTGAAAATTTAAACTACAATGCTTAACATTTTAATCACGATTTTTTAAAAATTAAACCACTAGGCTTAAAATTTAAATCACGATCATATAAAATATAAATCATAATCCTTTAAAATTTAAACCACGGCCCTCTAAAATTATCTAAACCACGCATTTTTAAATTATAAAACATAACGTTTAAAATCTAAATCAAAATTCTTTAAAATTTAAACAACGTCTCTTTAAACTATAACTCATAATGTTTAAAATCTAAACCACAACTCTTTAAAATTTAAACTAGTAGGCTAAAAATTTAAACCACATCTTTTTAAACTATAAAACATAACATTTAAAATCTAAATTACGCCTCTTTAAACTATAAAGCATAATCTTTAAAATCTAAACCACAAGGCTTAAAATTTAAATCATAGGTAGCAATAACAATGACTAGCAAATCATTTCATAATAACATATACTAAGAAACCATTAGTAAACTAGTGACATCAAATGGGACTTGATGAGTTTAGTAAATGGTCAAAGATTATTCCACATCAGACGTCAAAATTGCTTTGAAGTCACTTTAATATCTAACAAAAGAAATATTAGGCAAGTGAATTCTATAGGTTGGTGAAACTTTATGTGAAGGAATTTCGTAATAGAGACAAATAGAGAGCAAAAAGCATGAATAATTTTTACAGCATCTTGTCTTAGGTCGTCATATTTTTCCAATTGCTTATACATACGCCCATCAGAACCCATACACTCAATCACCTTTGGAGCATTTATACCATTCATTACCCTGTGCAGTTCATCAGAGAAAATACCTAGTGAGTATAGTACAAATAGACAGACTGTGAAGTAGTTTCAAATGTCTGAGACATAAGGCTCTCTCTCCTCTTTCCCTCACCTCTGTTCAGTCCGGCGCCCATCTCTATCCAGTAAGGCAAAGCTTCTCGGCAGAACCAGTCCGGTGAGAAGTTGTAGTGGGGGAGAAGATGATATGTGTGTGAGGAGAAAAGAATTCATGAAATAGAAGGGGTATAATGGGTAGATTTATTAAAATTTTGGGTATTAATCTAAGAGTTTTAAAAGGTGGGTAAAAACTAAAGAGGTTAACTTAAATTGGGTACTAGGTGTAATTTCCACATGTACTTCGGACGGGTTTGTCAGGTTTGGGTGCATCAGGGTCAGGTTTCTTGGGTTTCAGGCTTTGAAAAGACATACCAAACTCGTCCGAAGAGGTGTTGGATTTTCATCAGGTTCAAGTGGTGATGGGCCTAGATTCAGGTTTGTGCTAAACGATGGGCCCAATTTAGATTTTTTTGAAAAATACCAATCTTTACATAAAAACTTAGAATACACATCATAATAACAACTAATATCACAAATCTACAACTAAAATATAATTCTTTTTTTAATAAAATAAAAAAAGTTATGAAATCTCACTGCTCTAGCTAGCCAAGTGCCACCAACACTATTGTTAAAGGGAAGGCAGAGCCACAGAGTGCTTAGTCGGGTGACGGTGTGTGTTGTCGAACGCAACTAGGCGAAGATCCGTCATTGGAGTCAAAGGAAGATAGAGGGAGAGAGAGGTATCAGAGAGAGAATGGGGGAATAATTAGAAGGAAAAGAAAAAGGTTTGCTTCTTTTTTATAAAAAAATTGTTTTAGAATAACGAATAAATAATAATTTTTAGTTTTTAATGTATTTTAAAATAATTAATTAATTATGATGTGCCATTGATTTTAAATTGTCACGTGTGTCTATGTTGACAAATAATGGCATGCAACTAAAAGGACTGTAGATTTGTTAGTATTATAGTGGTTTGGGAGGTTGAGGTTGATGCCAGGAGTTGGATATGTTGAACGTAGCTTATGCCAAATCCATGACAACAAGGGAAAAACTCTCAAAATGGGAGAAACTCTCTCAAGATTCTATTTCAAATTATCAATAATGTCTTACATTTTCACTTATAAGTTTATATATAGCCCACCAACAAATATGACATCATAATAAAAATAACATGGAATAAATCACATAAAAAAAAAACCAACTAGCCTAACAAATTATATTATTCTAGAATATTCTTGACCATTCTCCTACATTAGACGTATTCCCACCAAAACTAAAGTATGGGGGTTAAGTGTATCAAAAGGTAAAGATAAGAGGGTTTTGCCGCTAATTACTCTTTTTATTGAGTTTCATGTATTGTCCACAAAAAAAAAAAAATGAAATGAGTTAGGTTATGGTACGACATAATATTAGTAAATTATCCCATAAGTAACGACAATACCCTTAAAACTTCTCAAATCGAATACAATCGTTTATATTTATAATGACGTAAGATGTCTAAATTTTACTGAAGTTGATCCTTGTCAATAGAAATCAATTCTTTCATTTGACGTGATGTTGGTAGAGGGTGATCCTTTCGTATATTGATTACTGTTAAGAGAGAGATGCTTACATTAGATCCGTATTACTCAAAATTAAAGGTCAGTGTCCAAGTAAGGACGAACTCTTTTCTCGACCCGGTTCGTAAGGAGAAACGAGGGCGTTGTTACTCCATATATAAGAGCACTCCAATAAATAATGTAAACTCATCGATTCTCTCAAATAAAAGAGAAGTGTCAAAAAGTGTTAGAATACATCTTCATCAAGTGATGTATTTTAATGAATAATAAATGTTTCATGTGGAGCAATGCACTATTCATGGCTCCAAATATTAGGGATGTCAATTTAACTCGCGGGGTAGGGTCCCCGTGGGGATTCGCCCCTAATGGGTCGGGGGCGGGAAACATGACCCCCGTCCCGAACCCGCCCCATTTACATTGTAATTTATATTTTTAATATAAATATTATTTAAAATATATAAATTACAATGATTTATATAACAATATATATTTATTAATGGTATAATTTATTGTTTTTAATTATTTTATATTAAAAAGTATTAATTATTTTATCAATTTTAGAAAAAAATTAAACATTTTTGCCCATCCCGACCCCGCACCGCCCCGTTTACATCTTTATTTGTTTTCAATTTTTATTCATATGTGGTTATGTGTGTTGGTACTAATATTAATAAAATATTTATGGTGTAATGTAAATTAGAAAAAATAGGATTTTGATGATCTATTTTGAAGAATAAAGAGAAAAATTGTTAAGAGTGAAAAATACAAAGAATAAATGTATTGAGATAAAAAGAATGACGAAATTTACACTTAGTTAATAGTATGATTATAACCAAAGTAAAGTAATTAAAAAATTAATAAAAATTAAAATAAGAATAAATTTATTATTAAACTCTTAAACAAATGGGTAATTTTAGCATTTAGTTATGAACAAAGAAACTAATTTTCTTTAATTATAACAGTGTTTTGTTTTTAGCTTACAATATAGTATACAGTTTGGTTTAAAATTTAAGATTTGGCGGTGTTTAATTAATTATTTATTTTTATGTAAGAATTCTTTTATTAATATATATAAATAGTGTTCATGAAGTTATAAATGAAATGCATAATATCTTCATAGGATAATTGTACCAGTACTACTACATAAATCCAAAAGTATTAGGTCTATAAGACTAAATTGGCTAGATAAAGTTTTGTTCTAGTGTGGTTTGATTAATTTCATTAAAAATATTTATACAGCCAAATAAAATTTTATATAAATAATTTTAGCTTTTGAACCACCTGACCAAACCAAACCAAGAACAAACCCATATTCATGTACCCGTAGGCTTAGGCCAAGTATTCTTATCTAATCACTCATATCTCTAGTAACAAAATCAAAGTATGGTATTTTTCTTTTATAGAACAAAAACACTGCATACAAACTGATACATTTTATTAATTAAACATTACATATAAGCTTGGAAGAGGAAGCTTACAGTCAGAATAATTAAGCCATTGACGTCTTCAATCAAGATACTATACAAGTAGCTTTGGTTTATTGATACACAGGCTTGTATTCATAGCTTTTATATTTATATATATACAATACAAATGTACATAAAAATCCATTATTAAACAACAAAGTTATGCATGCATAAGCATAACTAGTTGGACACTTCTTTAACCCAGTTTCTGAGTGTTCTGATGATACCAGGGAATGTCTGAAGAATCAACAGAGGAAATCTGAACGCGTAATACCTCATGAATGGCACCACGATGGAGCACTGCAAGAACCTCTTCTTCCTTGGCCATTGCAAAATCTGCCATAGAGAATATGCGAAAACTCGACTCATCGCGCATGCGAAAGCCATAGAACCATCTTCCAAGCTTCCACCACTTCACACACACTTTCCTATCTGAGATCTTACAACACTGAAGTGATTCAAGTACATACTCGGCCTGCCAAATATAAGATGCTTCAAAAACCAGGATCATGCCAAAAACAAATCTCAGAGCCTACTTGAATTAGGCAACTTAAGCTGCATATTCAGGTCCATAATGTTTTACATTTACTCATTAAGGTAATGTTTGGAATATTAAATTGTATTAGATAATTTTTATCAGGTGTTTTGATCGTATAATAGCAAACATATTAGAAAGATCAACCGCAGCTATCAAATTCATCAACCTTGTATCCGTATTTAAAATGATTCAATAAAAATATTTTCAACTTTGTATCCATATTCTTTTCACATAATAATTATTAGTAAAAGATTAACTATTCATTTTTTTTCTCTTATTTTTCTTAATCTAACCAATGCTAAGTAAATAAATCAGTAGCAGTACCTATCAGTGGCTTAACACCAATAATTGAGCATTGTTCATAATAGAATTTAGCTTTTAAGTTTTGGCAAATAAGCATTAAGCACAATATGACAAGAGAATTATGAGCTCAACAAACATATTTACCGGTACTCGAAGCCAATTTATGCAGTAATGCAAGCCAACCAAGTTGAGTAAAGGATTGAGATTTGGTTTGAAAAGCAACAGCTCAACATCTTTAAACCCAAACTGCATTACGTGCAAGTCTTCAATTGCTTTCAAATAGTCCCCAACCCCAAGAGAACCAGATAGAGAAGACTGCTCCACGAATTTCACTACCTCCATAGCTCTACCTGCCATCTCATTGTGCCTCTGGATGTACAAGACCCTCCATCCCTACACCATTTCCTCCCCCAAATTAAAATGACCCAATAAGCCACTTTGATTTTACACTCCAAAACTCATCAATTTCAACACCAAAGCAAGATAAAATTGCCCCACTCAAATGGGTCAACCACAAAACAAAAATCAATAGAAAAACCTGGAAATTAGGGATAAAAGGAGCAGCAGAAGAAGAGGAGGTTTGGAGTTCAAGCGAACCCAAAAAAGGCCATCTTTCTTTAGCGAGAGACTCCCATAAGCAATCAGACTTGCATAGCTCCCTCCAAAAACGAGAACAACTACCCAGTGAACACAGTTCCAAACCCTTAAAACAAAACTCAGATGAAATTATATGAAAAGTAAAGTCAAAACTCAAAACATATACATATACATATAAATACTAATATATGAACCTGAAGCAAAAAAGCGATTTTGAGGGCAATATCGTTGGGGAGTGATTTCTGAAAGTAATCCCACTGTTTCATTGTTCTCTGAAATATTTTCTTTTGGGAAATCTCATAATTTTGAGCTATTCGGAAAAGGAGAAGTTTTGACCAATCGGAACTGTTTACAGCAGAGGTTATCGTGGTTGAAATGCAGAGAATCCCACTTCTTGAAGCAATGAAGCCACGTGTCATTTAAAAAAAAGTCAACGTAGTTTGTGTTTCAAACGACATGTCGTTTTTTAGTTGCTTTCTTTTAAAAACGACATGCAGTTTTTTTTTTTTTAAACCGAAAAGTTTTCTATTACATTAGGTTCTATAATAAGGTGAAAATCGTGAGGGATTTATTATTATTATTATTATTGCTTGAACTATTTTATAAAAATTATTTGAATATGCCCCTAAACATTATACACATTAATGTGTTAGTTTAGTTTAGTCAATTATATTTATTAAAATTGAGACTCATTATTTTAAAAAACAGTATCACATTACTTTGTTTAATATTTGAGTGCACATATCATTACTTACAATTATGTGTTATTTTCTTCTGTAAATGACATACTTACTAACTGAAAATAACTTTTTGCTATGATTACTTCCAAAATTTATTTGATTTCATTCCTCAATTTGCAAAAGTAATTATTTAGATAGACTTTTACGTTCATATAATTACTCCAAAAAATTTCTTATTTTCTAGTCTTTTTTGTCATACAAAAAAAAGAACTTTATTTTGGCATATGATTTATTTAATAATTTAAAATTTTAATATATATTTTTTAATTTATGACTTTTTACACCAAATTTGATCAATGAATTATTGCAAACTTGGAGAAGAATTCGTACACACAAGCTTTAGGTAAAATTTAAAAAATGGTTGATCATTGTTTAGGTGCTCCTCATAACATCTTCAATTGGGAAAGTAAGTCAAATGAAAAAAAAAAAAAACGGGAAAACAGTGTCGTTTGCACAAGAAAGAGAAACAATCAATTATTGTATAGTATAAAATTTCCAAGATATGCAAATTTTTTTTCTCTTAATGAAATTTGGAACAAGAATAGAGGAACATCATAATTCCAAAGTTTCAAGACTATTATTGTAAAAATAAAAAATAAAGACATAAAAATAAGTACTAACACTTTAATTAGGCCTCAAAAATATGCAGACCAATTGAGCCTAAAAGTCCATTCATGGTGACCATCTCCTAGAGGAAAAATACAGAAACTGAAATAGGAGGTTGAGGAGAAGGAGGAGAGGACAAACAGGAGAGAAAATCTACCACCGGCGGCAGCGATACACCGCGACAACCCCTCGTTGCGGTGGTGGCATGCAAACGGCCATGATGGCAAGAGCTAAGACAATCACTATGAGAACTCCTGTGAGATCAATTCCTCCATCATCGTCTGATGCGCAACAAAGCTTTCCCATCTTCAAAAGGACTTTTCCAATACACAAGTCAATAGAAACTTTTTGTGTTTGGCTAATGAAATAAAGATGGCCAAGTGTTTTGCATTATTTCTAGGCACCACACAATACCAAGCCCAGTTGACTTGATAATCTTTTTTTAAAAGTTTGGAACCGTCCTCATTCAACTTAATCTTTTGTCTTCTTCTAAAAACCTCCAATTGCACATGTGAACTGTACTATTTTCTCCTGTTTCACTAAACCACCACAGTTGACAGTTTCTAAAAGTGGGTTTTTTCGAGTAAATTGACCTCTTTTACTGATCAACATGTCTTCTCTATAGAGATGGTGAATACAATTACCATTAATGATGATTGAAAGAGGCAGTCACGATGATATATCAATTTATCCAAAACTAATTTGTTTACATGGGAATCTCATAACTTCTTAAAAATAAGTCTCAGTCGAATATTAAAGTTGGGGTGGCCCTGTCAGTAGTTGAGACTTCAAAATGATCCAATCAGTTGAATACTACCTATGTTTTTATATACTTATTAAGTATGCACTTGCCTAATTTTTTGTTTAGTTTATGTTTTATGAAAGATACCCAAATCTTATCCCCACAAAAAGTTACCATTTTGCGCTGCTGCAATTAGACCACATTTTAAGCTCAATTCTTAAAGCACAAGCCCATCAAACTTGACCATTATGGGTCTTTCTATAATATTTTTGTAAGGGAAACAATGGAGCTATTAAAAGAACCCTTGAACATTGACTCAAACTTAAGACTTTTCTTAGTGTCTTCACCAAGACTCCACCAAATTATTCGGTTACTATCAAATTATAATCCTACAGTGCTATGATGCACCTACATCAGTAAATCTTAGAAGCAATATCATGAACTCAAGCATGCTTGTTAAGTAAATTCATGATTAGATTTTACTCAAGTATGTCTCTATCAGGGAGGAAACCCACTTAATTACTTTCCATCTATGATTATGAAGGCACATAAGGATTATGAATATGGTTGCTTTCTTTAAAAAAAAATTGTTGGCCCCATTTAAATATGAGCACATAGGAATTGAGCAAATTGAACATGAGATAAAAATTTCCTTGCATGTATGAGAAAACCTTTAAGATAGCAAAACTTTTATTTCATGGTCTTAATCATATGCCTGACTTTTGAAACAAAAGATGTCAGTTTCATTTCATGTACACATAGACACAGAAAAATGTTCACACAAGTAACTCAATCTTTAGTCTAATAATTTTGGAAGTCATTTGTGGGATGACTGGAACAAGTATTAACAGAAGGTCAATCAATGTAAGAGATTTAGCAGCTCCATGATGAAGCATTACCCCTTGGCCCAACTATGTTTTAAAGTATACAGCTTGATCGAATATCGATCAGAAGTGTTTCAAAGGGTCTCCAGGAACTGAGCGAAACTGGGGTATTTTGGCTCCCAGCCTATTTCCTGACGAGTTTTTGAGTTATTTAATTTCTTACCCAAAGGATCACTTGTTCCTGCATAAAAACCAAAAACAGATGTAATAGAGGGCAAATAAAATGGGTCCCTATGAAGAAAAGGGCAAAAAGGAACAAAAAATTTGGTTCTCGCAAGTCCTGAAATGACAAGAATAAATAAACATTGGAGAATAACACTTAAATATGAAAGAAATTTTTTATCTCCAATCTGCTTATATTATAACTGCATGAATTATAGAAAGACCTTTTACCTGTAAAGGCCTCGAACTTTTTGCTGAATTTCCCACTATTATTGACCAAGTCCATTAATTCTTGCCTGTGAGAAATTGACAGCGTAAGACAATATTCTCCACAGATGCCAGTATAACCAGTTCACAATAAAAACTAGAGAAAGAGAACAATAAAAGTAGAAGTGAATTCATATAAATTCTGGAATCAATTGCCATTTAACAAAAACCAAGGTAAAGTACAAAAAAAATGGAAGACCTGGATAAAGGATGGTTATCACAACCCAAGAAAATTCTGCCACGTAGTCTCTTCTTCATTATTGCTACACTGAGGGAAGCTGCATCCTGCATAGAGAAGCAAAAAGTTTGGGACTATTATTGTTCAAATTCTAAAATACTAACATCATTGTTAGGCAGAAAAGAAAATCACTGAACAAAAGATAGCAGTATTCAAGTCCAGAAAGTCCAGCCACACACCGACTGTTGGATAAAACTCAAAAGTGAAATGAATTCTAACTATTACAGGAATTGGATAGACCAAGAAAAAAGCATAATCCACTACATTACTGAAATAACAATCTATAAGAACTTTATTGATTAGTGATCATAAGTACATTTAAAAAAAGAAATACATTGATTGTATTTTCATAAAGGAGTAATCATAGGTTTCTTTTTTAAATGAGTGTGTATGGATGAAGCTCTGACCTCGTAATGTATTAGATTCAAAACGTGATCCGGACGACTATCAACAGTTCCCTTGCTTAGCCAATAAGAATGTGCACCTCTATCTGCTGTGTGCGTATGATTAAGGTCACTCCTCTTAGACATAATTCACAAGAAATGTAGCAATATTTTCCTACATCCATGAAATTTCTACAATTTTACACAATTTAATCTTCATCATTAGATTGCATAAAGGATATGTAAAGCCCTGCCAATCTAACAACACAGCCACCAAACTCCACTACTGCTTTTTCTGCCTTTAAGAGGACATCTGTCCTAGGGCTTCTCCCTACCGGTACCACTGGAGTGTCCTGCACAGAGGATAATGAACATTATGAGAAGATAAAACACCATATTTCCAAGAAGATTTGTAAACTGTTCAACTACCACAGGAGTGTCCTGCACAGGAGAATGAACATTGAGAAGATAAAACATCATATTTCCAAGAAGATCTGTCAACTGTTAAACGAAATGGTGAACAAAGGTGGAGAAAACAAACCCACTTAACTTAGCATAAAAACAGATACCTCATGAAGCTCACAATAAACATATATTAAAGTGCTGCTACACCAAAAGATCAGATGAAACATCTACCTCATCGCACCGTCCATTGTCATTGCAGTCATATGGTGCAGAACTTGAGGTAAACAAAAAAGAACCTTCACCATTCCAGCTCAATCCAGCTTCCCTGTTATCCATAACATAACCAACATAAGTTCATAAAAGACATCAGAGTATGACAGACTTACATGCTAAAAGTTTCAAGTGCAATCTGAATGTGTTAAGCGAAGAGTCCATCTCTCCAACTAGACGATGAACCATACAACATGATCAACTAAGGTTCATATATCACGTACTACATTTATGGAGTCAAAACAATGACGAGGATTACACATCAGGTAGACAGGAACATTTTCATGCTTACCGAACATCACCAGGATAATCCGCAGAGCGAGAGGGAGGAGCACAAAATATAACATAAGGAAATTTGTTGGACGCATCCATACCCTTCAAAGAAGGATTAATTCCCATCTCAACCAACTCCTCATGATGATCAGCAGTCACAGTTTGCCCATATATTTGGCAACCTGGATGGTCCTGATTACATACATATGTTCATTCAATATAACCGCAAACCCACATAACCATTAATCACTTCAAGTATTCCATATTCTTAAAACAAACTAAATACTACATTCTCATCCAATTTGACAGCCTTAAACTATACCAACTCAAACAATCGTAATTAGCATAATTCAGGGTTTAAGAGTTAAGGACATGTACCTCCCGCCATTTTTGAGCGACTAAGCGACCAAGAACTCCTGGCCCAACAATCAACAAGTCGTTCTCTCCAACCAAACGAGCAGAAGAAACCTTCAATTCGTCATGTGTTGCACCTTCACCAGTTAAAGAATAGATTAGTTTCATTAGCTACCTAATACACAATTAGCCAAGTCATAGTCATTATGTATAGATTGTTCAAGACTCCGATATATGCCAGGTTGTTATATTGTAACCTGTGCATCATTCTTTTTGTAACAAACCAGCTACGTGGCAGCTTGTGAATATGTTATTCCTTGTGCATACTGTTTTATTGAGGCTATATATTCAATACACAGAACCAGTCTCTAATTGAGCTGAAATTTTTTTCAACAGATCTTTTGATTTCTAAACTTGGTATCAGAGCCTGGTTAGGCACACGCCATGGCGGACTCAATCTCAGCTCCACAGACGATGGAAAGCACCGGAGCAACGCCCACACCGGCGACTCCCACCTCTGCAACAGTCGCACCTCCATCGACAGCATTGATGTCGACTACTGCAACGAATCTGATTCCAGTAGCAACCCCTTTCAGCACATTGAGCCACCTGTTTGCAATGAGGCTCGAAAAAAATAACTACCCACTATGGAAAACGATGGTGACCACCATCATCCGTGGGCATCGACTATAAGGGTACATCAATGGTCTAAAACCGTGCCCCCCAAAATTTTTGAACTCAGGTATTGCCGATGCTCCTAATATACCTATAACCTTGAATCCTGACTATGAAACTTGGTTAGTGCATGACAAGCTCTTGATGGGGTGGCTTTACAACTCAATGACTGAAGCAATCGCCTCAGAACTAATGGGATCGAAGACCTCCCAAGCTCTCTGGACTGCTCTAGAGCAGCTGTATGGAACTTACTCTCAGGCAAACACTGGTGAACTTCGGAACAAACTTCAGATCACCAAAAAGGGCTGAGTGAGCATGGCGGATTACCTGAGACAAAAGAGAATGTGGGTTGACACTCTTGCGATGGTAGGAGACCCATATCCTGAACATTATCTGGTTGCTAACATTTTGTCTGGGCTGGATAGTACAGATTACTTACCAATCATTGTACAGATTGAGGCAAGACCCAACATCACTTGGCAAGAGCTGTGGAATTTACTTCTCAGGTTTGATAGTAGGCTGGATCGACTCAACAACACTGGTTCTACTCCCAAACAGGTCTCACTAGGTGGACCATCTGTGAACTTTGCTCAAAAACCCTTAAACAACTTTGGGTCCCAACGATCCTACCCAAATGCTTCATTTGGTCGAGGTCACTCCAACTACTCGGGGCATTCACGAGGTGGTGGCAATCGCTTTAGAGGCAGAGGTGGTCGTGGAAATGGCTCCAAACCGACTTGTCAAATCTGTGGAAGATATGGTCACTTAGCAACCCACTGTTACAGTCACTACGATAAGTCATTTATGGGTCAGCAACCAGGCAAGGAGCACAACCAAGACAAGCTATTAACAAAATGCTTCATTTGGTCGAGGTCACTCCAACTACTCGGGGCATTCACGAGGTGGTGGCAATCGCTTTAGAGGCAGAGGTTGTCGTGGAAATGGCTCCAAACCGACTTGTCAAATCTGTGGAAGATATGGTCACTTAGCAACCCACTGTTACAGTTGCTACGATAAGTCATTTATGGGTCAGCAACCAGGCAAGGAGCACAACCAAGACAAGCTATTAACAACTATGATTGCACCACCAGAAGTGCTCAATGATGAAAGCTGGTATGCCGATAGTGGTACAAGTAATCACCTGACCTCAGAAGGAGATAAGATGACTGGAAAAATTGATTATGGTGGTAAGGAAAAAATAGCCATTGGTGATGGTCATTAATTGCATATTTCTCATATTGGTACTAGTGCTCTAAAAACTGATTCTCATGCATCACTGATATTAAATGATCTGTTATATGTGCCCCAAATTACTAAAAACTTGATAAGTGTATCTAAGTTAATAGCTGATAATAATGTCTGTTGAATTCTTTTGTGACTCATGTTGTGTGAAGGATCGAGCAACAGGGACAGTGGTACTTCGAGGGGAACTTAAAGATGGATTGTATCGGCTGGACACCACTCTTCTACCTCAGTCAAGTTCAACTCAAACAGCAGCTAAAGGAATGCTATTCTCTGGTGTTGCAACAAAGGAAAAGCCAAATAAGGGTGTTTTGAGTGGGTCAATAGTTGATGTTTGGCATAGGGAACTAGGACATCCCTCTGTTAATGTACTGAAACAGATTTTGAAAATGTCTAATGTAAACACTGGAATGAATGAGAATCTTCAATTTTGTGATGTTTGTCAATATGGGAAATCTCACTCTTTGCCCTTTAAGATTTCAATGAGTAGAGCTACTGCAGTGCTAGATTTAATTCACACTAACCTTTGGGGACCAGCCCCTATAACCTCACACACAAACTCGAGATATTACATCCATTTCCTGATGATTACAGCAGGCATTTCTGGTTCTTTCCTTTAAAATCTAAATCTGATGCATTCACAGCCTTTATCCAGTTCAAGGCTTTAGTCAAGAATCGTTTTAGCAAGAAAATCAAGACACTAAGGTCTGACATGGGAGGAGAATTTCAAGCATTCACTGAGTTACTTCATAGCAATGGCATTGAGTTCCAACATCCATGCCCACACACTTCAGCTCAGAATGGACGAGCAGAGAGAAAACATCGGCATATTGTCGAAACTGGGCTGACACTACTCGCTTAAGCACACATGCCTCTGAAGTATTGGACAAATGCATTCCAAACAGTAACCTACTTGATTAACAGAATGCCAACACCTGTTCTGCAAGGAAAGTCACCATTTGAGGTCTTAAATAATAAGATGCCTGACTACAAAGAGCTGAAGGTCTTCGAAGCTGCTTGCTTTCCCTGTCTTCAAGCATACCAGCCACACAAGTTCAGTTTTCGCACTATCAAATGTGTAAACTTGGGGTACAGTGAAGCTTACAAAGGATATAAATGCCTCAGCCCTCATGGGCGAATATATATTTCCAGGAATGTAATATTTAATGAAAGTGAATTTCCTTTCATATCAGGTTTTCTAAATAATTATGCAGCAGAAAGAGAAGTGGAAATGCCAATACCTCGGTCATGGTTTACACTACCTGTAAACATACAGTCAACAACAGGTTGTGCACCATTCAATCAAATGTCTCCTCAGGATGATCAAGGAGACCCAATGTCAGCTGCTAAATCTATGCGTAGTAGACAAGAAAGCATCTTAAACAGCTCTATAGGCACACCTACAATGGTTGTACCTGATATGTCTCTAGAAGAAAGATGCATTGGAGGTAGGGCTGAGCATAAAATCTGAAAAACCGAAAAAACCGTATACACCGACCTTCCGAACACCGAAAAAACCGAAACCGATTAAACCGAACACCGAAAAAACTGCCAACGGCGCAAACCGCCATTGTTCAGTCGGTTTGAAAATTTTGTCCGAACCGACCGGCGAAACCGAAATCGACCGAACAATATAATATATAATAATATAATATTATATAATTATTCATTATTAAATTTATTAAATAAAAATTAAAAAAATATGAAATTATGTTCTATATATTTATATTTTAAAAATGCACAAAAATGGATTCTAACAATCCAAAAATTTTAGTTTTTTAACTAAAACTTTCAAAAAAAAATTAAAAATTTTTTTAAAAAAATAAGAAATTCGGTTTGGTCGGTTTAATCGACCAAACCACGGTCCAAAACGGTCGGTTTTTTGATTGCACTAATCCGGACCAAAAACCGAATTCTGGATTTTATGTTATGAAAAAACTGCCCAAACCGACCGATGCTCACCCCTAATTGGAGGTCAAACATCACCATCCATAGAAGGCTTTGGAACATCAGAAGAAATTCAATTACCACAGACAGATTATGAGGATGAATCTACAACTCAAGCCAGCAACATCAACCAACATAATGAGCATCACATGGTCACTAGATCAAAAGCTAGAATATTTAAGCCAAAGGCATACACAAACAGTGTTCAACTTGAAGAATCACAGACAGAACCTTTTTCGGCAGCTGAAGCCTTAGAACACGAAGGCTGGAAGACAGCAATGAAGGAAGAGTTTATGGCACTTAAAGGAAATGACACATGGGAGTTAGTTCCATCACTTGATAACTACAATATAGTGGGAAGCAAATGGGTATTCAAGAGAAAATATAACTCAGATGGCTCATTTCAGCGCTATAAAGCGAGGTTAGTGGCCAAGGGGTTTCATCAAAGACCAAGAGTAGACTTTAGTAAGACTTTTAGCCCCGTAATCAAAGCATCGACAGTAAGAGTGGTGCTAACCATTGTATCAAGTCAAAGTTGGGATGTCAGACAACTTGACATCAATAATGCATTCTTAAATGGAACTATAGAAGAAGATGTATATATGCTTCAGCCTCAAGGTTTTGAAGACTCAACATGTATGCAAACTAAAGAAGTCAATCTATGGGCTAAGACAAGCTCCAAGATCATGGTATGATAGACTAAAGAAAACTTTACTGGATTGGAGGTTTGAAGGGTCCAAGGCAGATACTTCACTGTTTATGCTAAAAATAGTTGAGTATGTGATCATTGTCCTTATCTATGTGGATGATATAAGAGTGACAGGAAACAAACCAGATGAGGTGAGAAAGTTTATTGACAAACTGAATGCTGAGTTCACATTAAAAGACTTGGGGCCTCTCCATTATTTCCTTGGAATAGAAGTTCATCGAGATGATACTGGTTTCTATCTCTCTCAAGGGCGCTATATATCTGAGTTGCTTCAAAAGGTGAATATGGCTAACATCAAGCCATGCCCTACACCTATGACAACTGGTAGGCCGTTGTCCATTCATGAAGGAGTCTTGCTTGAAAATCCCACAACTTATAGAAGTGTCATCAAGGCATTACAATATCTAAATCATACCAAACCAGACATAATTTTCAGTCAATAAGCTGAGTCAGTTTCTCAAGGCACCTACAACAGTTCACTGGAGCGCAATTAAGAGAGTTCTAAGATATTTGAAGGGAACAATGCATCATGGTCTACACGTCTCACCAAGTCATCAACTAACATTGACAGGTTTCTCAGATGCTGACTGGTTATGTTGTCCAGATGACTATAGATCAGTGGGAGGCTATTGTGTATTCCTTGGTGAAACTTTAATATCTTAGTCATCAAAGAAACAGACAGTTGTAGCAAAGTCGAGTATTGAATCTGAATATAGAGCATTGGCACAACTAGGAGCTGAACTTTCCTAGCCTCAAGAACTGCTGCATGAAATGAGATTTAAATTGCCATCTGTGCCAATTATCTGGTGTGACAATATGGGAGCCAGTGCCTTAGCATCCAATCTAGTCTATCATGCAAGACCCAACCATATAGAAATTTATGTACATTTCATTAGAGACAAAGTCATGCAAAAACAATTGGAAATACGCTACCTGCCTTCTCATGACCAAATAGCAGATTGCTTGACAAAAGGATTCAGCCACACCAGGTTCAGATTTCTTGTTGACAAGCTCGGAGTGACATCACCCTTTCACTTGAGGGGCGGAGTTAAAGAATAGATTAGTTTCATTAGCTACCTAATACACAATTAGCCAAGTTATTATGTATAGATTGTTCTAGACTCTGATGTATGCCAGGTTGTTATATTACCTGTGCATCATTCCTTTTGTAACAAACCAGCTACGTGGCGGCTTGTGAATATGTTATTCCTTGTGTATACTGTTTTATTGAGGCTATATATTCAATACACAGAACCAGTCTTCAATTGAGCTGGAACAATTTTTCTAACAGATCTTTTGATTTCTAAACTTCACCAACCAATAATACAATACAAAATTGCCCACGTAAAGAAAATCTCCAAACTTTACACTAAAACAGACAAAAACAAAACATGGGTTTGAAATAAAAATACCAACGGTGGAAGATGCAGAGACTTGGAGAGGCGTGGCCATTTTCGATGATGATAATGATAAACTGCGTTTCTTGGGACCCAAATCGGGGATTTTGAGGAAAGTTTGACTTTGAGAGGTTCTTGAAGCGAAAAACGAGGGGGAAGAAGAAGGGAGCGTTTTGAAATGCCCAGCTAGTCCTTGAGCTTGGGGTCCGATTGCTTTTGAGAAAGCAACAATGGTTTCCATCAAGTTTAATTCTTCTTTTGTTTTTAAATTTTGGGACTTTCTTCCTTCGGGAACAGGGACCCTCGTGCCTGTCGCAGAGGATTAGTTACTTCTCACTCTCGGTGAGACTGGTATGAAGGGATTTCACAATTCAATCATCAACAGACACGTGTTATAGATAAGTAGAGTCGTGTTAATTCTATTATATATTTTTTTTTGGAAAGGGAAGAATTGCATTATTAATGGTAAAATTATAAGGATTGCCATCGGTCAACTAAGGTTTTCATCACCATATTTACCCAATGTTTGGTACGGTGGAAGAAAAATGTGAGGATAAAAAAAATTGAAAAGATAGAAAATAGGAGCGAAAGAAAAAGAAAATGTATTTTTCTTATCTTGTTTGTAGGAAATATTGAAGAAAATAAAATAAAAGTGAAATTATGATTATAATTATAATTGAATAATTTTGTATAATCTATTTTAATTAAAAATAAGGACAAATTTGTAAATTTATTATCATATATCTACTTTTTTTTGTTTTTGGAAGAATAAAAATTTGTGGGTCCCACTAATTATTTTTTTCTTTTCTTTATTTTTCTTTCTATTTTTTTTTTCTCCGTCTTTTCTCCCCTACCTTAAATTTAGGTAAAGACTACATTATGAGAGATTTTAAGTAGGAGAATATCTTATTTTTGTATGTAGATAAGTTATAACTCTAATATTTTTATATAACAATGTATATTATTGCTATAACAAACATCCATTAGTTTTTGGTAAATTCTAAATAATTTATCAATATTGAAAACATACATGCACACCAGTTTTGTTTTTATACATAAGTGAAATAGATTATTTGAACATTAATTTCGACAAAATAAATTATTCAAAAATTTTGAAAATGAATGGGATGTTTGCTATAACTATAATGTAAATTTATCCATGGGTCGAAAACATAAGACTTTCCTGCGTAGGAGAGATTAGACCCCCTATGTAGATTCCCTTAAATTTAATATCTAAATATTAAATTAATCTAATCATTGTATATCACATTAAGTTTTGTAACCCATAACAATATTATAAATATTATTTTGTTGTACCCTAAAAATACGAGTTAAATCGTCTTGTTCGAGGTACAATTGACAAGCAATAAATGAAGGGTTATTGTACTCTGAAGACATTTCATCAATTCTAGTTCAAACAGCTCGAGGTTGCGTCACCATGTCTAGATAGCGTGAGACACGTAGATGGCCCCAAGGCATGTGACATGACTTCCACATCGTCTTAATCAGATTTCGAGCATCACTTGAATCAAATCGCCCTTTGCATATAACTTCCAATCCAAGGATCACATTCAGCTGGCGGTAGTACTATGACGCGCATAAGGAAGAATTCACATAAACTCGAAGGTTCATTATACACCATAGATGCTTGTAATCATTATATAGTAAATGCATGATATAACGATATTTAGCATATTTAAGGAATTATGTATTTGGGAAGTTACCCATTCTTGTAAGTTACCCAAAATTTTCAATCAACCCCCTATAAATGCAGAGGGAATTGATAGTAAAAGAGACTGAATTTTGTATGCAAAAAACTCTACATAAATTGTCTTAAACAACTTATCCAAGAGTTCATAAACTAAATAATATAGACTCGATGACTAGGTGGATTTTAACCATTGAACCTCGTAAAATTTCATGTGTTCTTATTTATGGTAAACAAAAGGCTAATCATCTTTTTTTAGATTCCTTAATCTACTGTTGACGAAAAACTGCATCAACAAATTGGTGCTTTCATTGAGACATAGATTAGGCTTACTGATATTTTCACTAAACTTTCATATGAATATCATTATGGTTGTAACACGTTCAATGTGCGACAACGAGTCTGAGAGACCTAGAGATCAAAGAGATTTGTGAATGGTTGGCCCTGCTGGAGAGGGCACCTCTGTACCTCATCGTCCTGGAAAACAACCCCAAAACCAGGACGACAACCATGGCGATACTGGAATATCAGCTTCACGCCCTCACAATCCTAACCCAGGATATTTCACTGCCATAGAGATGGATAATGCTCAGTGAGAAGCCACCTCACCCAGGCTAATAGGCGAATTGACGAAATCATGGCACGGTTACCCCCTCCAGCAACCGATGATAATGTCGGAAGGAGAGCAAGTGGGTCCCACCGATCTAGATCCCACATGCATAATCGTCCTGATGTGAGTCGTTCTGTTCGAACAGAAACCCTGAGCTCCGTACCATTTGAACGGACTTCCCGAAACAACCAGCCTGTCCACAATCGCAGGATTTAACAAACAACCCACGTCGCAAGAAACTAGCCCAATGAGACGAAACGAGCAGGGACCACATTGAGGAGAGCTGAAGTCTCTGTAAATCCTCCAATGCCAACCTGACTAGTTAGTCAGGTACAAAGAAATGAGGAAATTTCACCACAAACTTGAGACATCAGAATGGATAATGGGTGAGCTAGCTTGGTGCTCCCTGATGGAAGGTGCATTGCCTCACCAATAAGGCACCCTCCATTGCCTATACGTCATCCAACAGCCCCGCAACCACAAAGAAGTGTGCCAGCTCGCGGGAACAATCGAAGAAATTTTGTACCCAAAGAAGACATGCATGTTTCACGATCTCGAGACACTAGATTCTGAGTTCACGCGAACAATCAGGCCCCACGACCTCAGCCACGAATGGTAAGCTTCGCGGAAGGAATCTATTGGACGAAAAGCCATCGTGAGGGAAGGTCAGGGAGTATTCGAAATACGCACTCCCGAAGACAAGAAAGTGACCTGAGAAATCAATTAAGCTCGGCTCAAAGTTTGCATTCTAATCCTTAGTCCAACCTGGTGATCACTTAAACGCTCAGAGAGGACACCCAGTCCGCAACAACGATATGAGTTATACTTAGATAGTGGGAGATCCTTCCATAGTGCGTGACAATGGGAATGTTATGATTAACCAAGCTCAAGCGTGGGAGGACCATAACCCGAATAATGCGCAAAACATGATGGGAGCTAATAATCAACTCCCAAATAACTTGGAAGTAAAGGATCCAACCCTTGAGCGGCTGACTCTAATGGAAGAACAGATGAAACGACTCGAGTCTAGAAAAAACCTGGACTACTGTGATTCTAACGAGGAGCTTGAACCTTTTGATCCACACAATGCAGAAGCTTCATATCCCGTTGGGTTCAAAATGCTGAACATGACCTATAACGACCCAAAATCACTAATAAGGCTTAAAGGTCCTTGATTAGTGTGTCGGGAGGGCACGAATGGTTTATGTGTGAATTAAACAGTTTAATGCATGATTATGTGATAAGCATGCTTATGTGATTATATGAATAAATGAAATGCATGATTATGAGAATTAGTATGCATGTTATATTAGGACATATTTGTAATTTTGGCCCATTGAGGGTATAAATGTGATAAACTGTGGAGACCACATTATTATGTGGATATGTTAGCAGTATGAAACTTGAGGCTGTAGAGTCCAAGAACTTTACTTAGCTATTTAGATAGTAGTAGTAATAGCAATAGCTAGTATTAGTTATAGTATAGTTTTGACTGTGGATTTTGGTTCAAGTCGGGACTTAGTTGGACACTCATAGTAACACTTGTAGATTTTATAAGTACAACCTATAGTTTAAGAATATTAATTATAACCTAAGGTTTGATTAATATGACTGATTATGAAGATGATAATTATTATACTATAAGGTTTAGATAGACCCAATAAGGTAATGACACTTGTCATGTGTATGTTTAATGAATAATTAAGTATTTTTGAGGAATAGTTTATTAAGAGTAATATTTGAAAACCCTAGGGTCTTCCAGCAGCTTTGAAATCGTTAAAGGACTTAGTCAAGGCTGTTTACTTAATTCAAATTAGGCTGAAAAAGTGTAATTATGTGTATAATATTTCAGCGTATGCCGATATATCGAAACTCTAGGGGGCGATATATCGCCATACAGGGATACAAAAAACACGTAGCTTCGCACGACAAACTCGACGAGCCTCACGAGCATTAGTCCAGGCGATATATCGCCTAGCATGGGCGATATATCGGCTGTGGTGCATGGTTTTTGAATGATTTTGAAACTGAGCTCATTTTAATCCTTAACCTCTTGATAAGTCCATAACCTTTTTGACCGAGTCTTCAGCCTCTGCTGAACGATTATTCAAATGTTTTTCAATTAAAAAGCCATTATTTTATTCAAGCTAAATGAATATCTTTTCATCCTTGAACTCTATAAATAGGACCCAGTACCCAGCCATTTCTTCATTCATCAAGCTGAGTTCAGAGCCTACAAGCTGCTAGGATTACTTTAGAGTGTTAAACACTTGGGTTGGGGTTATAAGCTTTTTCATTATAAGCTTACTAAACACTTGGGAAGTAAGCTTTATAGTATATTTTGGTTTCGAGATGTAGTTCGGTCATAGAAGAATTCAAGGTATTCCTATTCTTAGTTCCTTTCAGTATTGTTTCATTAAGTTCTTATAGTTTTCTCTACTCAATTCCTAACTCATCTTCTCTATTCTTGGTTAGGCATCTAAGTTCTTCGAACTTGAGATTTCTTGTTGGTAAGTATCTTTTCGATGGTGTAGTTCATTATTTTCATCTTTTTCTTTTAGAATACTCATCTTTCTCAATTATGGTTTAATGGCTGGATTAGTAGGTCGGGAGGGCCATAATTGTTTAATTATGTCATAAACTGATAATATGCATGTTTATGTGAATTATATTATAATATGATGTTATATGCATGCATGTGGGTCTACATTTGATTATTAGGGTGTTTTGGTAATTTGGCCGTTTGAGGGCATATTTGTATATTTGGGTGCATATTGTGATTTGTGAATGAGATCCCATTATTATGGAGATATATTCGAGCTATTCGGCATGAGATAGTCTTATATTATAAATTAGCGATTTTGTCATAACGGGGTCTTTTATTGGAATATTGAGTTATGAGGATGTTATTTGATGATAAATTGGAAGTTATTGAGATCAGGAGGAAATTCTGGGAGTTTTGACTATAATGTCCCCGGGGGTGTTTTTGGGACCCCGAGCACTAGGTTTTATTTGAGGTTACTTAAGCTTGAAGTAGCTTATCAGATAGAACCGTACGTTAGAAAACCTCTCTTTCTCTTCCCGATAGTTCATTTTACCGTTAGAAGCATTTTCGAAGAAATCTTGAGTTCTAAGAGTCGGAATCAAGCGAGGATCAAGGCATAGCGATCCTAGGAAAGATTAGAAGCTTCTTGACCGAAGGATTTGACGAGAAACAACCCCAATCAAAGGTAATCTAAGTTTTAAGTTGTGAGTTTTTAGTGTTTCTAAGCTTCGAATTGGATTTTGTGAATCGTTGAGTTTTTGGTTCGTTTGAGCCTCGGGATTTGATGGTTTTGGATCATTGGGAAGCTTGGAAACTTTGGTTTGATGATTTGGAAGTGTTTAGGTATGTTTTTGGAGGGTTTGGGATGAAGGAGAACGGGTTTATGGCTGGTTCTGGGTTGGGGGCCGTGACCCTGTTCTTGGGCGCCACGGCCCTAGCTTGAAGAAGCTGTTGGGGAGGCTTTTGCCTTGCTAGGCGCTGCGGCCCTTGGTCCTGGAGTGGCTGGGGGTCGCGGCCCAAGGTGTTAGGGCCGCAGCCCTTGGTTAGGTTTGAGCCCGTTTGAGTGTTTTGGCCCCGGGAACTTGGTTTTAGGCCTCGGGATTGTTCCTACTCCCGGATTAGTGGGGATTGATGTCCCGGAGGCTAGATCTTGGTTTGGGAACCTTTGGTGTTCATTTTATTGATGGTGTCCCATGTTTGGTTATGACTAGGTAACCGCTAAAGGCTTAAAGGTTGATCGTTCTCAAGGGTCATTCTTATATTAATTCTCGCTCGAATCAAAGGTAAGAAAATTACACCTAGTGTATATATGACATGCATGGTTATTCTTGATGCATGTTGGATGGTTAAATGTGACATGCATGGTTATTGTTGAGGCATGTCAAGTGATTAAATGTGATGCATGTGATGCACGAGAAACATGTGATTAGGGCATGCTATGAATATTGATTATAATTATGCTTTTGATTACTGAGTGAGCATGCCAAATGCCTTATATTTGAATATTTGACATATGATATATGTCTATTTGTATTACCTAAATGAGGAAGCACTGACTTATTAGTCAGGGATTGGCAATGGTGTTAGTATCAACTATGAAGCTGTGACTCATTAGTCAAGTTCGGCAGTGGTATTGAGCACTGGTCACATGGGATTGACTTATAAGTCAAGTACGGCCTTAGCATGTTTAATGCAAGCCGATAAAAGATTAGATCTAATCGACATCTGCATTGAATGACTCAAATGAGCATTAATGCCGGACCGACCTCAAGTTCGATGAAAATTAAAAGCGCTTGTCTAGTCTATGGGCTAGTTAATTAGAGCCAGAGCCAGAATGGCTAAGGTGACCTACATGTCACATGGCTAGGAGGGTATGGGACCTCCAGAGCATGACTCATTAGTCACCTATACAGGGTATGACTCATTAGTCATCCACACCGAGGTTGACTTATTAGTCATCTATACCAAGTGTGACTTATTAGTCACCAATATAAAGTGTGACTCATTAGTCACCTATACATGGTATGTCTCATTAGTCATCCACATAGAGATAGACTTATTAGTCATCTATACAGACTGTGGCTTATAAGTCACCTATACAGAGTGTGACTCATTAGTCACCTAGACAAATATGGACTCATTAGTCATCTACGCAGGGCATGACTTATTAGTCATCTATACAGAGTGTGACTCATTAGTCACTATGCAAGGTGTGACTCATTAGTCATCCACTCCGAGACCGACTTATTAGTCATCTATCCAAGAAGCAGGTCCTCAGAGAATGACTCATTATTCTTCTATTCAGATGCAGGACCCCATAATCATTTATTTGAACTTATTTGCATGCATGACGGAAGCTATTATTGCTAGGCATGCACATTATGATTCGATGACATGTTATTACTGTTCATGAGCATGTTGAGTTTTCTTGCTGGGCTTCGACTCACGGGTGCTATGTGGTGCAGGTAAAGGCAAGAGAAAGCTGGACCATCCTTAAGTTGGAGATCTTAGGTGATGACGTGTACATATGCGGCTGCTCGACCGCCACGGCCGAGGGTTGAAAGAGGAACTAGGGTTAAACCCTAATTTGCCGCTTAGATCGACAAATTGTAAATATTTTCTTGTAATAGACAGTTAAATTATATTTTTGGGATCCCAATGTATACAATAAATGTTATAGTGAAATGTTATATCTTAACCAAAAATTTTAATCCCTAAACCGCTAATCATACTTAGTTACACGATTTTGGCCAAATGACTTGATTGGCAAGTTTAGCACTAATACAAGGCACACCGTAACGGTCCCTGGAGTTTAGGGTGTTACAATAGCAAACCCCAATAGTTATGTTTTGGGGCTTATAGTTGCTTAACTAGCAAACCTCACTATAGTTTGAGGCTTATAGTTGCTTAGTTAGCAAACCCCAATAGTCACCATGTACATGGGTTAGAATTATGATAGGTGTTATAGTATTTTGATATATGTTCATAGTTTATGTGTATGATTATGTTCATGCTTGTAGTAGATTTTCCTTGCTGGGCATTAGGCTCATTCCTTTATGTTTTATATGTGCAGGAAAATAGTATGGCAGCGGAAATGTTCTTGGCAGCTTGGGAATGTGTATTGAGGCAAAATGTAATCGGTGGATTGTGCAAACGATTCGAGGATGAAGTGTTTTTTAGTCTTTTAAAATTATGCTTTATATGTATTTTATCCGCATCTGAGTTGTAACAAATTTTAAGATTTAATTCATGATTTATTTTATTTTCAAAACAATGGGATCCCATATCCTACTTATGAATTTTTATGTATTTCAAACCTTTGCTTACAATTTATAATAAAGTTATAGTTATTTCGTATGTATGTTTTCTTAAGATTAGTTAGTAGTTTTTAATGGTCCAAGGTCTAGAATAGTTGGGTCGTTACAGTTGGTATCAAAGCCAGGTTCCATTCGCATGAAGTTCTCCTCGATACACACACTCAAAGCTCCGAATCTGACCGCCAAGTAAGTGTTTATGACTATAGTTATTATGTTTATAAGTATAGCTAACAATTTTAGCCTTTATGTTTTCAGTTAAGAATGAAAGGAGCATTAACATATGAGGATATCAGAGCCATTAAGGCTTTAAAGAGAATTAGAGAACTGAGAAACACCATAGGAGTGCTAGAAAGAATCACTCGGAGGCTGGTTTCGTTCCACAGGGAAATAGGTCATCTTCAAGACTCTAAGCAGATCATGATGAGAGCAACGGAGCAATACGTTTTAGTAATTAGGTTATTTAGAGATTATCATACTGTAACAGCAGCCTTACAGGAGATGTGGGAAACAATGGATTATGAAGATGAATTGTCTGTAGCAATGAGATATTACTTTCTCTTGATTAGGTTCACTTCGAAAATGGAATTTCAGTTTACAAATGCGCAAAAACATAGAATTTTTACGAACCGTCCTCGAGGGCATTTTGAGGCACATGATAATGAGGACTATGAGGAGTTAAATGATGATATGCTAGATGAATGATCGGATATAGAAGATCCTGATTTTTAGAATAGTTAGTTTCATTGTTTGTTTTTATTTATTATTTGTTTCCTTTTATGGTTGTAATTAGTGAAAAATTTCTTTTCCAAATTAATATCATGGTTATTTTGTTATCATGTATGAGTTTGATTTTCTTTCGCAATCATAATAATTAATAAATAAAATAAATAATGACTAAGTTCAGTGAGGGTGGATACAAATAAATGAACCAAGCTTCTATATTGAGAGTTAGGGGGCCATAGTAGTGGGAATGATTTTACTGATCCCAGCCCTCCCTCAATATGGTTAACTTTGGAACAATGATGAGTTTCGAGCCTGAGAATTAAGTCATATAGGATGATTAGAAACAGACTTAGAAAATAAAGATGACTTATTTTTCTAAGTATAGAAACCCACTCTAAATAATAAAGAAGACTTATATAATTATCATAAGAAGTCATAATCAATAGGTCCGAGTTATGTTTGTTTAGATTAAGTTTTTGCCTTAGAGCCTATTAGGGTGAAATTCTGACATGTTTCTCTCAATTGTTAGAACTCTGTTGCGATGTCGCTCCGAAGATCTACTCGCACCAACGGAAACGCCTCTAATGCTACTCCGGTGACCAATGAAGCCCCTCCAGTTCGCAGAAGGGGAGTTCGTGCTTTTGCCAGCCGCAATGCGCCGCCGCCACCAGCTGACAACACTGCGGAAATCACCAGACTGCGACAACAAGTCGAGGAACTATTGCAACAACAGCGAAAATAGGCTCAGCCCCAAACACAGCCTCCGTCGTAGCCACAGCCACAACAAATGGCCTCAGCACCCCCAACAAGTTGGTCCATATAGGGGATGGCCAGTGGTGAGTTATGCGTCGTATCCAGTGCATCACATGGAGCCAGTTTATGAGAGGTTCCGTAAGCAACACGCTCCGAACTTTGAAGGGACTACAGACCCTTTCGAGGCAGAAGAGTGGCTAAGAAACATGGAGCCAATCCTGTCGCACATGAACCTCAACAATGCAGACCGCATATCCTGCATTTCTTCCTTGCTCAAGAAAGATGCCAGGATATGGTGGGACTTAGTCCAGCAAACACATGATGTTGCCACCATGACTTGGACTCGATTTGTGGAGCTGTTCCACAAAAATTACTATAATTCAGCTGTACTCGCTTCAAGAGTTGATGAGTTCGCTGGCTTGAAGCAGGGGAATTTATCAGTGGCAGAGTATGCTCGGCAGTTTGACCGTTTGGCTAAGTTCACACTGGAAATGGTTCCAACCGACTATCTGAGGGTGTCTAAGTTCGTTAGAGGACTTCGACCGAAGATCGAGCTGGGGGTTAAGTTAGCAAACCCAGGAAACACTACTTATGCCGACGTTCTAGAGACAACAATAAAAGTAGAAAGGCTGCAGGCTAACGTTAGTAAAGAAGAAGCCAATAAGCCTGAGCCTAGACAGCAAGGTCAAGCTCAGACAAGTCAGAACAACAACCACAATCAATCCAGCAGCAACAACAACAACACCAACGGTCAGAAAAGAAGGCATCCTGACAACAAATAGTCCGACAACAATAAAAGGACACGGAAAAATAATGGAGGAAGTAGGTCGGGTTATGTAGAGTACCCGCCATGTACTAAGTGCCAAAGGAAACATCCTAGGGAATGCTGGGCAAACACCAAAGGATGTTATAACTGTGGTCAAGAGGGACACCGAAAGAAAGAATGTCCTCAACTCAAGTCAGAAGGGAAGAAGGAGGATAAGATGGTTCCTGCCAGGGTTTTTGCCTTAACCCAAGGAGAGGCTGATGCTAGCAATAAGGTGGTCATAGGTCAGGTTTCTATCCTCAGTAATATATGTTCTGTATTATTTGATTCGGGAGCCACTCATTCGTATATCTCGTTAGGAATGATAGAAAAACTAGACAAACCTTGTGAAAGATTTAGAACTAGGTTTGAAACTGAGTTGCCTTCGGGCAAAGTAGTTCTATCATCATGGATAGTACGAGGCGTATCGATCAAGATTGAGGACGTAGAACTAGAAGGAGACCTGATAGAACTGGAGATTAAGGACTTCGACGTGATACTAGGCATGGACTGGCTAGCAAAGCATGGCGCGACCATCGACTGCAAACGCAAGAAGGTGATGTTCGAGACTCCTAACGGCCAGAAATTATGCTTCATGGGACAAGTTTCCAGACTACATACACCACTAGTATCATCTCTAAAAGCTCAAAGGATGATGGAAAGAAGATGTCAAGCATTCTTAGCCAGCATCACCGATGTGGTAAAGGAAACACCACTTAAGGTTGAAGACGTTCGTATAGTAAGAAAATTCCCAGAGGTATTTCCTGATGACTTGCCAGGATTGTCGCCAACTCAGGAAATTGACTTCACAATAGAATTAGTATCGGGCATCGAGCCTATCTCCAAGGCACCATACCAGAAGGCACCTATAGAACTCAAGGAGTTAAAGACGCAGCTGCAAGAACTCCTAGACTTGGGTTTTATTAGGCCGAGCCATTCGCCATGGGGAGCTCTGGTTCTATTTGTGAAGAAAAAGGACGGAAGCATGCGGATGTGCATAGACTACCGCGAGCTGAATAAGGTAACAATTAAGAATAAGTACCCGCTACCCTGGATTGACGACTTGTTTGATCAACTCCGAGGCACAACCGTATTTTCAAAGATTGATTTATGGTCCGGGTACCATCAGCTCAAAGTGCAGGGATAAGATATTCCTAAGACAGCTTTTAGAACTCGTTATGGGCATTACGAGTTCTTAGTTATGTATTTTGGTCTTACCAACGCACCAACCACGTTTATGGACTTGATGAATAGGGTCTTCAAGGACTACTTAGATAAATTCATCATAGTGTTCATCGATGACATCTTAGTATACTCCAAGGATGAAGTAAAGCACGAGGAACATTTGAGATTGATTTTGTCACGACTAAAGGAGCATCAACTCTACGCCAAGTTCAAGAAATACGAGTTTTTGCTTTCGCAAGTGGCGTTCCTCGGGCACATTATATCCAAAGACGGAGTTGCAGTAAACCCATCAAAGGTAGAGGTCGTGAAGGATTGGCCAAGATCGAAGAATACATTCGAAGTAAGAAGCTTTCTGAGATTAGCAGGTTATTATAGGAGGTTTGTAGAGGGCTTTTCTAAGATAGCTACTCCACTCACCAACCTGACCCAGAAACAACAAAGATTCAACTGGAATGATAGATGTGAAGAAAGCTTCCAGTTTCTTAAGGACAAGCTGTGCTCAGCACCAGTACTCTGTGTGCCGACACCCAACGATAAGTTCGTAGTCTACTGCGATGCGTCAAAGCAAGGGTTGGGTTGCATGCTGATGCAGAATGACAAGGTAATAGCCTACACCTTAAGGCAGCTGAAGGAGTACGAGCAATGCTATCCAATGCATGATATGGAGTTGGCAGCGGTGGACTTTGCGTTAAAAATTTTGGCGCCATTATCTTTATAGAGAACGGTGCGAGATTTATACGGACCACAAAAGTTTAAAGTACTTCTTCACTCAGAAGGAGCTCAACATGAGGCAGCACAGGTGGTTAGAGCTAGTGAAGGATTACGACTGCGAAATCCTATACCACCTGGGAAAGGCAAACGTAGTTGTCAATGCGCTAAGTAGGAAGAGTTATGGAAGTTTAGCAGCGCTAGCAGGAATAGAAAAGCCGCTACAGTAGGAGCTAATCAGTGCCGGAATAGAAGTAATTGTCGGTAAGTTGGCTAACTTGTCTATCCAGTCAAATCTGCTAGAAGATATACGGATTAGGCAAGGGTGTGACGACACACTAGTGGCACATATGGATGCAGTCAGAGAAGGCAAGGCCACAAATTTCTCAATGTCAAGTCAAGGATTATTGAGATATAAGGATCAGGTATGCGTGCCAAATGATCAAAGGATTAAGATGACGATTCTAGAAGAAGCGCACAGTACCCCGTACTCAGTCCACCCAGGGTCGACCAAGATGACTCACGACATCAAGGCAATCTATTGGTGGCTAGGGATGAAGAAGGACATAGCAGAATTTGTGTCTAGTATGCCAGCAAGTGAAAGCAGAACATCAACGGCCTGCAGGCTTATTGCAACTGCTTAGCGTACCAGAATGGAAGTGGGACAATATAGCTATGGATTTCGTGACAGGTTTGCCGCGAACAAGTAAGTAGCATGATTCGGCTTGGGTAGTAATTGATAGACTAACCAAGTCCGCTCATTTCCTGCCGATTAAGACATTATACACGATGGACCAATATGTAGACATCTATGTCCAAGAGATAGTACGGTTGCATGAAATCCCTAAGACAATAGTGTCGAATAAAGGATCGGTGTTTACATTGAGATTTTGGGGAAGTTTATAGCAAGCCATGGGTACTAAGTTAAGTCTTAGTACAACTTTTCATCCTCAGACAGACAGGCAATTCGAGCGTACGATTCAGATTTTAGAAGATATGCTACGCGCTTGTGTACTTGATTTCAGAGGATCATGGAATAAGTACTTGTTGCTAATAGAGTTCTCTTACAACAATAGCTACCAGTCAATGATCGGGATGGCACCTTATGAGTTGCTTTATGGAAGAAGGTGCCGATCACCGTTGCACTGGGATGAGGTAGGAGAAAGGCAACTTCTCAGTCCCGAAGCTGTTAGAAAATCTCAAGAAGCTAATTAGACAACGTATGCTTGCTGCTCAAAGCCGACAGAAAAGCTATGCGGATGCCAAGCGACGCTATGTGGAATTCAAAGTCGGAGATCAAGTCTTCCTGAAGATATATCCTATGAAAGGTGTGAAGCAGTTTGGGAAGAAAGGCAAACTTAGTCCTAGATTTATAGGTCCTTTTGAGATATTGGACAAAGTGGGAGCAGTTGCGTATAGATTAGCCCTACCGCCAGTCCTAACAGATAGTCACAACGTGTTCCACATCTCAATGCTATGCAAGTATGTGTCAGACCCACCTCACATCCTCAAGTACGATACGATAGCACTCCAAAAAGACTTGAGTTACGAGGAACAACCAGTTAGCATCCTAGATAGAGGGATGAAGCAGTTACGGTCCAAGAGTATTCCGATAGTCAAAGTCCTATGGAGTAAGAGTTCTGAACAGGAGGCAACATGGGAGTTCGAGGAAGACATGCAAGGTCAGTATCCGAAATTATTTGGTAAGTAAATTTCGAGGACGAAATTCTTTTTAGTAGGAGAGAATTGTAGAGTCCAAGAACTTTACTTAGCTATTTAGATAGTAGTAGTAATAGTAATAGCTAGTAGTAGTTATAGTATAGTTTTGACTGTGGATTTTGGTTCAAGCTGGGACTTAGTTGGACACTCATAGTAACACTTGTAGATTTTATAAGTATAACCTATAGTTTAAGAATATTAATTATAGCCTAAGGTTTGATTAATATGACTGATTATGAAGATGATAATTATTATACAATAAGGTTTAGATAGACCCAATAAGGTAATGACACTTGTCATGTGTATGTTTAATGAATAATTAAGTATTTTGAGGAATAGTTTATTAAGAGTAATATTTGAAAATCCTAGGGTCTGCCGGCAGCTTTGAAATCGTTAAAGGACTTAGTCAAGGCTGTTTACTCATTTCAAATTAGGCTGAAAAAGTGTAATTACGTGTATAATATTTCAGCGTATGCCGATATATCGCAGCTCTAGGGGGCGATATATCGCCATCGGGGATACAAAAAACACGTAGCTTCGCACAACAACCTCAACGAGCCTCGGGAGCATCATTCCAGGCGATATATCGGCTGTGGTGCATGGTTTTTTAATGATTTTTAAACCGAGCTCATTTTAATCCTTAACCTCTTGATAAGTCCATAATCTTTTTGACCGAGTCTTCAACCTCTGCTGAACGATTATTCAAATGTTTTTCAATTAAAAAGCCATTATTTTATTCAAGCTAAATGAATATCTTTTCATCCTTGAACTCTATAAATAGGACCTAGTACCCAACCATTTCTTCATTCATCAAGCTGAGTTCAGAGCCTACAAGCTGCTAGGATTACTTTAGAGTGTTAAACACTTGGGTTGGGGTTATAAGCTTTTTCATTATAAGCTTACTAAACACTTGGGAAGTAAGCTTTATAGTATATTTTGGTTTCGAGGTGTAGTTCGGTCATAGAAGAATTCAAGGTATTCCTATTCTTAGTTCCTTTCAGTATTGTTTCATTAATTTCTTATAGTTTTCTTTACTCAATTCCTAACTCATCTTCTCTATTCTTGGTTAGGCATCTAAGTTCTTCGAACTTGAGATTTCTTGTTGGTAAGTATCTTTTCGATGGTGTAGTTCATTCTTTTCATCTTTTTCTTTTAGAATACTCACCTTTCTCAATTATGGTTTTAAGAGTCTTCCAAAATCCTGATCTTGCTCTCATCATCCCCGTAATTTGGTAAGGAAAATAGGGTAGTTCTTACGTGATATATGTTTATATAAAAGTGTTATGATTATGCTATAGTATGTTTCTATGTGTTATGATATATGTATGCTTGGGGCTTATAGTTGTTATATAGCAAACCCTATCACATTTATGTTTTAGGGCTTATAGTTGCTATATAGCAAACCCCAATAGTTATGTTTTGGGGCTTATAGTTGCTTAACTAGCAAACCTCACTATAGTTCGAGGCTTATAGTTGCTTAGTTAGCAAACCCCAATAGTCACCATGTACATGGGTTAGAATTATGATAGGTGTTATAGTATTTTGATATATGTTCATAGTTTATGTGTATGATTATGTTCATGCTTGTAGTAGATTTTCCTTGCTGGGCATTAGGCTCATTCCTTTATGTTTTATATGTGCAGGAAAATAGTATGGCGACGGAAAGGTTCTTGGTAGCTTGGGAATGTGTATTGAGGCAGAATGTAATCGGTGGATTGCGCAAACGATTCGAGGATGAAGTGTTTTCTAGTCTTTTAAAATTATGCTTTATATGTATTTTTCCGCTTTTGAGTTGTAACAAATTTTAAGATTTAATTCATGATTTATTTTATTTTCAAAACAATGGGATCCCATATCCTACTTATGAATTTTTATGTATTTCAAACCTTTGCTTACAATTTATAATAAAGTTATAGTTATTTCGTATGTATGTTTTCTTAAGATTAGTTTAGTAATTTTTAATGGTCCAAGGTCTAAAATAGCTGGGTCGTTACAGAGGCGATCCTAGCGAGCTAGTTAGTGGGAAAGTCACAACGAGACCCAATACCTGGCTCAGGTCGAGTCAAGGGGTATTTCAGGTATTAGATGGTTATTTGGGTTATCGGCTTATAGATAACTGTTATCCCAAAAATCAGAGGTGAATGACATGGCAGGCATTAAATACACGTGGCTGACATCTGGCAGAACTCATGCCCGACTATCGATCAGGAAAACACCTACTGTCACGTGATAAACTTCTTCCTACGACCAGCCTGGTCGTACACACGCTATACACGGAGGAAATCTTAGGCAGTTATGATGGAATCCGAAATTATCTCCCATGATTTCCTGAGTATTCGATTATTTAGGAAAGAATATCTGTAACAAATTAATGTAAATCTTCCCTGAGCTTATTAATAGAAGAAGAGACCTCAGGGGAGAGGGACTTTTCTTTTTGGCTGGAAAATCTTTTGAGATTAGAGAGAGATTCCATTAGAATATTTGTATTTTCTTATTAAAAGGTCAGTGAAACTCATTGAACCCTAGTTCTTTGATCACCCCTTTGAATCTCATTCCAATAACAATTCAAGTGGACGTAGGTTATTACCAGATCTTGGGGCCGAACCACTATAAACTCTTGTGTTCTTATTGTTTTCGTCACCACATTCATTTCAACGTATTTTTCCACGTCAAGCGTATTTTGACTCCGTGTCAGTTGGCCAAAATCAGGGTCAACAATAACCCAAATAAATAATTGGAGATATATTTGAGGATAGGAAGCCTAGGTGGGAATACTAGGGAATTTTACCATTTTTTCCCTCGGGGACGTTTTGGTACCCCGAGCCTCGGGATTGACTTAATTAACTAAAGTTAGACTAAGAAAAGTTGAGAAAACGGTAGAAGAAACTTAGACCAACCCTCTCCTTCTCTCAGTTTTATCACTCTTCTTTCCTCTCTTTTTCTCTCAAGGGAAACCATTGGAACTTAAGGAAATTCAGCTGGGAATTCAGTGGATTGAGCTAAAGTTTTGGAAGATTAATTTGGTATTCAGCTAAGGATTTCAACTAGGATTGAGGTAAGACTTGAATCACACTCTTGGTTATTTAAATTATGTGGTTTTGATTGAGTTCTAATAGGTCTTTGGGTTTTGAAATTGAAGACTAAATTGAAGCTAGGAACCTGGGAGTTAGCTCATAAATTTCTTAGAGAATTGGTGCTTCAGTGAAGGTAAGCTCGAATTTATGATCTAATGTCTGAATCTTGGTGTTTTCTTGACTGGTTTTGATGTTTTTAAGCTTTTGGGGTTCAGAAATTGAAGTGGGATTTTGATGAGTTTCTAGGCTAAGTTTTTGCTAGAATATGTTGATGGGAACGTGTTAGAAGTTTGTGACAATTGAGTTGTGGAATTAGGATGGTTTTGGGTGGTTTTGAGTGATATTTGAGTGTTAAAAATGGTGGTTTTTCTGGGTTTGCGTATGAGCGTCGCGGCCATGTTCTTCCGTGCTGCGGCACTAGGTTGAAGCAGGATTTGGGGACCATTCTGGGTGCCGCGGCCCCCATAGGGTTGTGCCGCGGTGCTAGGCTAAATTCAGGAAAGGGGAATTTGAGTTTTTAGGGTTTTGGCTCAGGGGGCTCGGGGGATGCTTCTGCTACCTTGTGCGGGGAAACGGGAGGTCCCGAGAGCACAGGATTGGTTACGGGAGATGATTATGAATTGGTTAGTAATGAGAGTGCAATGTATGTGTTGTGACTAGGTATTCGGCGAGGCTCGGGTTAGAGCACCGCGCTCTGGATTTCTGTGCTCAAGAAGCTCAGTACATAGGTAATAGAACTGCACCCTGTTGTGAATTTATAATGGGACTAAGGGTTCCCTGCTTTAAATTCTTTACGAAGGATGGTATTATGCCATGTAAATAATAAATGAACAGCCTAAGAGTGTCGAAGTTTACGTTAGTGCACAGGGCGCGACTCAACCACTGGTAGCTGAGGATAGCTTATTATTCACTGAGCTCCGTTTAAGCAGACCGGAATCAGTGGGGTAAACATAGGGTGCGACCTAAAGGCGTCGACCTTGATTATCATGTGATTTGATTATTATTATTGATTGATGAATTTGTTATGTTGAATAGCTGAGTGTTGGTTTGTTGATTCCCTGGTTATGTCTATGGACTATGTTATTAATGTGGTATGCTAAGTATATGAACATGTTTTAAGGGTTGTTCAATTGTTATCATTGTTTGTGCTATATCGTTACATTTTCTTGCTGGGCCTTGGCTCATGGGTGCTATGTGGTGCAGGTAAAGGCAAGGGCAAGCTTGATTAGCTCTGAATCAGAGAGCTCTAAAGGTAGAATGTACATGTTCAGCTGCTCAGCCACCACAGTTGAGAAAAAGACAGGAACAGGAGGACTATAGATGTTTTTTTTGCCCTTAGAATAGCTAGCGGTTGTTTGTACTCTAGAAATTTTGTAAACTAACTTTCAAACACTGTTTCTTTTGGGATCCCTTGTATAAAATGTTTAGCTATATGAAATGTATATTTTATGACCAAAATCTTTTAACCCTAGTTCGTTAGTGATGTCAGTGACACGTTTTTAGCTGAATGACTTGATTAGCAAGTCCCGCACCTTTATAAATACACAAGGTAACGGTCTTGGCTACCCAGAGCATTACATGACCAATTATGATGGAACTACGGATTTTTGAACCACATCGGGACCTTCAACACTTTGATGAGAGCCCACAACGTCAACATCGACATGCGTTGTGTCCTGTTCCCAGCCACATTAACATGACCAGCCAAATTGTGGTTCAAAAAGTTTAAAAGGCACACTATCACTTCCTAGAAACAATTATTGACCGAATTTAAAAATCAGTTTTGAGCTGCAAAAGAAGTTCGAGTAGAGTCCAACTCCTTGGCCAATATAAAATAGCGACTGGGTGAATCCCTTAAGGCGTACATCAACTGGTTCACAAACATAGTAGCTCGAGCTAGGGACGTTGATGATAGTGGCAAGCTCATGGCCATGCGTTCAAGAATCACCGTGGGAGGTGAATTGTGAAAAGAGCTCCAAAGGAATGAAGTAAATATACAGATGAGTTATTGGCCCAAGCTCACGAATGGTTAAACCTCAAGGAGGTAGAGTCTGCGATGATCGGAACTAACCAAATTCTCGCTTAGCCCGTTGGAGTGGTGGCGAACACTGCAGCTATGGCTTAGCTCGTTTCCCATAACAACCAGATGGGGAATAATAAGAGAAAAGGAAACGACGAAGGCAACCAGACATGGTCCAAAAAGAATAAACTCGAAGAGAAGTACACCTCTATATTCACCACGTACACCGATCTGACAGACACACGGGAACACATTTACTTGGCCAATTCTGCCTGTCTTCCTTGGAATAAACCAGAGCCCATGAGAAATCAGCGAGCAAAGAGGGATCCAACCAAGTTTTTTCGTTATCACAACAACATCAACCACAACACTGACAATTACCATCAATTAAAAGATGATATTGAGACACTCATCCGAGCTGTACCGTTAGCACAATATGTTCGAAACTGGGTAGCTCCTAACTCGCTGGTTGTGTAGAATCCACAACCACCTTAGAGATATCAAGCTAATCGCCCAGTAGCTTTCCCAGGTCCATAAAATCAAATCATCCCTCCTCCTATTGAAGGAAGAGATATGGCTACCATTGTAGGCAGACCCCATTTGGTGAGCACAAGCAATGAGGCTCAGAAAAGATACATCTAGGAGCTAAAAACTCATGAGGGATATTCACCCCAAGAACAATGGCTATCAATGCAACAACGAATAGATAAACAACCAATTATTTTTATGAAAGATGACACTAGCCACGTCTAATTCCCTCATAATGATCCACTTGTAATAATCATTCAACTCTCCAACCAGAGGGTTAGAAGAATCTTGATCGATAATGGGAGCTCAGTAAACGTGCTATTCAGGTCCACTCTAGAAAATATGGGGTTGTTAGTAGCTGATCTGAAAGCGACCTCCACGACTCTTTACGGGTTCTCAGAAGAAGGAATGGCAGCTATTAGGACAATCTAGCTCGTTATAAATATGAGAGATGAAGTACGAGTTGTTGCTAAAATGCTTGAATTTGTAGCAATAGACTGTTCGGCTGCCTATAATGTAATTTTGGGAAGACTGACGTTAATGGTGTTTGAAGCCATAACTTATGTTTGCCACCTGGCCATGAAGTTCCCCTCGCCCTTGGGGATATGCACTGTAAGGAGGGACCAACTCGGTGCCAGGGAATGCTATAACATTTCCATGAAGGGAAAATCATAACTCAGGCAACAAGCCATGGTGGTAATTAAAGAAAATGAGGAGCCTCGGGCAATGATAGTTGTTGAAGAGACGGAAGAACCTCAGGTGGTAGTAAATGAGGTCGCCCAGCCAGAAGAAATAGATCCAAGAGTATGCAAAGATCGATCTGAGCTCCAGACCATAGAGGAGCTAGAAGAGGTAATCCTTGATCTAGAAATAACTTCAAAAGTTGTCAAGATTGGTAAAAACCTCATTGTTGAACATAAAAAGGATATGATCGAGTTTCTAAGGAAAAACCTCGACGTCTTCGCCTAGTCACACGTTGATATGGTAGGAATCAGTCCGAGTGTGATCGCGCACACACTAAATTTGGATAAGAATGTACCTACAAAATAGCAGATTAGAAGGGAATTGGGGAAGGAACGAGGAGAAGCTTTGGAGGAAGAGGAAACTCGCCTCTTAAAATGCGGATTCATAAGGGAGGCAAAATATCCAACCTCGATAGCTAACCTCGTTCTGGTTCCAAAACCAAACGGAAAGTGGAGGATCTGCATCGACTTCTGTGACCTCAATAAGGCCTGTACAAAGGATTGTTTTCCCTTACCTACAATTGATCCATTAGTCGATACCACATCGGGTCACGAGCTCATATTCTTCATGGACGAGTATTCTGGATATAACCAGATCACGATGAACCCTGAGAACCAAGAACATACTAGCTTCATGACCGACCACAACGTGTACTATTATAACGTCATATCGTGGTCACGATTGACTACTTTACAAAGTGGGTTGAGGCCGAACCACTGGCGACTATAACCTTGACGAGAATACTGGACTTTGTGGTAAAAAACATAATATGTCGTTTTGGACTTCCAAAGAAGATCATGTCTGATAACGGGTGTCAATTCATTAGCGATCTATTCACAAATTTTTGTGAGAATTACGACGTCATCAAAAGTTTCTCCTCAGTGGCAGTGAACAAAATTCTCAAGGCTAGTCTAAAAAAATGACTAGAGGATGCTAAAATTATATGGCCTGAACAGCTCCCGCAAGTGCTTTGGGCCTACAGAACCCCACATCGTACCTCTACTGGGCATACTCATTTCTCACTAACTTATGGAAGTGAAGCTATGCTCACAGTTGAGACCTTGGTAACGTCACATGGGCGAAAAACCCTTGACCAGGAGTGGAATCACACTCTGCTTAATGCATCCATGTATCTAATTAAAGGACGATGAGAAAAATCACAGATACAACTCACCCATTATCAGCAATGTAATGACCCAAAATGACCTAATAAGGCTTAGGGCCTTGATTAGGGGGGCGGGATGGCAATATATGGAATTACGTGTTTAATTGCTATATTGATTATAAATATGTGGGTTATGTGATAATTTGATTAAATGCGCATATTTAGGGGTATTAAATATGCATGTGGGCCCGCTTCTTATTAGAAGGGTGACTTTGGTAATTTGGCCCGTTGCGGGCATAATTTTATATTTATGCATATATGTGTTATATGTAAAAGACCACATTATTATGTGGGTTTATTTAGGTTATTCGGCACGAGGCGATCCTAGGGAGCAAGATAGCGGGAAAGTCACAACGGGACCCGATACCCGACTCAGGGCGAGTCAAGAGGTATTTTGGGTATTAGATATCTAATTGGTTATCGGGTTATGAAAATAAATATTTGGAGATATATTTTAAGTTAGGGAGTTTAGGAGGGAATTTTGGGGAAATTTCCCATTTTGCCATCGGGAACGTTTTTGGTACCCCGAGCGTTGGGTTTAACTTAAGTCACTTAAGTTAGAAAAGACAAAAGTTATAAACACTTAGAACTCTGCCTAAACCGACCCTTTCCTCTCTCTCTCTCTCTCTTGTTTTCTTTAGACACTTTTCCAAGAAAAGCTTTGAAGCTAAGTGGGATTTTTGGGCTAGAAGTCACAAATTGGAGCTCTAAACTTGAGAAATAATTTAGTAGCAATTTGAGGGATTCAATCTTTATCAGTGGTAAGCTTTGAATTATGGTTTAAGCATTTAAATTCTGAGTTTCTTGGCTGTTTTAAGGATATTCTTGAACTCTTTTAGCTTGTGGATTTAATTGGAGTTTTGATGAGATTTTAAGACTAAGTTTTGTTGGGTTTTATTGCTGGGAACTTATTAGAGTGATTGGGATAATTGAATTATGTTTTGGGGAGAAATTTGGTATGGTTAGGATTGAATTTAGCTGTTGAAATTGAGGTTATTTATGGGTTTGAGGGGCCAAGTCGCGACCTTGTTCTTGACAAGTCGCGACTTAGCTTGAACCAGGCGCCTTGGGAGGCCTCTGCCTGGGGGGGCACCCCGCGACTTGATAGGCCAAGTCGCGGCCCGTGTCTCTAGATAGAGAGGAAGAAAAGGCTGGTCGGGGGGGGGGGGGGGGGGCGCCGCGACCCACAGGGGGGCAAGCCGTAGCCCGCTTGGGCAGTTTTGCCTTGGGAGTTTGTTTTCAAAATGGAACATTTTCCTTAGGGCTCGGGATTGCTTCCACTACCCGGTTTGGTGGAAACCGAGGCCCCGAAGGCTAGGACTTGGTCCAGAAGCCTTTAATAGAATCATATTTTATGGTTATGACCTAGGGTATCGCTAGGGGGTCAGAATCGGGATCGTGCTCGAGGGTTGTTCTTATTTATGCTTGCTATGACCTAAGGTAAGAAAACTGCACCCAGAACGTGTTGTATGTGATTAGGGCTTGGCCCATCTGTTATATATTAATATGATTAGGGCTTGGGCCCCATGATTGGTTATGTTAGGCTATTATTCTAAAGGCTTGTTGATTAATGCTTAAGTGCTTATATTCCTCGAATGAATTCTATGTGTTGACCTGTGAAATTGGCCAACGGTCGTATGTGCAGTATACGACACCTTTTGAACTAAATAAATGAAACAAATCACAGAGTATGATTATCTTAAATAAACATACAAGAATTTTATAGTGGTTCAGCCCTGTTCATTCTGATGAACAGTAATAACCTAATCCACTTCGTCTTTAATATTGAATTACTCGACAATTACAAGCACAAACTGATGAGTTCACTCGTCACTCAGATTTTTCTCCCAAAATTCCATAAAAAGAGAGAAGATCCCCTTTTATGAAGCCCTAGGTACTTTATTTATAGTACCCAGAGACTGTTACATGACCAGCAATACTGGGATCGTGGTTTGGCACACGATTATTAGGTAGTGGAGATACATGTCCACCTCCCCATGATTATGAGATCGTGGGTCTTCCTGTTGTCTTCTTTGGATCGTGGTTGATAATGCACAATAGAAACCTCTTGGGAAAATGTTAAGTCTCTGTTGGTATATGAGACTTAGGTGCTAGGCCCGACGACCAAAGCTTGGGTGCTAGACCTGTGACCTTCTGGGTGCTGGACCTGTTGATCCTCGGGGTGTTAGGCCTGTTGATCTTTGGGGTGCTAGGCCTACTGATCTCTGTTTGAACGAGAGTGATTATTTCTCAATGAAGTGTACTTTGGGGTTTAGGCCGACCACCCCATGAAAGATAGGGTGGGACGACCACCCAGGTGGCTCTTGGGCCTGCTTAGGCCGACCACCCTAGGAGGTGAGGCCAGGCCGACCACCCCTAGGGGTCCTTGGGCATATTGGGGCGACTACCCTAGGGGTTAGGGTCAGGCCGACCACCCCTAGGGGTCCTTGTGCATGCTGGGGCTGACCATCCCCGGGGTAGGGGGTTAGGCTGACTACCCCTAGGCCCTTGGGCCTGCTTAGGCCGACCACCCCTAGGGGGTTTAGGTTTGGTCGACTTTCCTAGGTCCTGGACCTATCTTTTTTGCATGTCGGTCTTTTCTCAATACTTTGTCTATTTTCCCTAATTTGTGATGTCACGTGTCACATTCTCATTCGCCACATCATCCTCCTATTTTTGAAGTATAACATTTGCCCCCCAAGTTTATTGCAATGTTTTCAACATTACGATAAACTTGATCCTGGCCCGAGAAATATACCGTAGCAGTACTTAAATAGTCAAGTCCCTTCAGACTTTACATAGTACTTTTTTTTAACTATCGATACTTTGCTCGATATGACTTTTTCAGGGAAAATTAGTAATTCCTAAAAATAATTAGGTTTTTCAAGGAAAATTAATTTCTTAAAAATCTAATATATTTTTCAAGGAAATTTGAAATCCTAAAAATATAACATATTTTTCAAGGAGTTTTAAAGTCCTAAAAATATAATATATTTTTCAAGGATATTAATTCCTAAAAATAAAAAATATTTTTCAAGGAATTTTAAATTCCTAAAAATATAGATATTTTTCAAGGAATCTAAATTTTAACCATATTAGATATTTTTCAAGGAAATTTAAATTCCTAAAAATATCTTGTCTGCCTGAGAGGTTATAAGTAGATCCTCTTTCTCATTCCTGCTCCATGCGCCACTCTCAAACAGATCCAAGTCTGATTTCTCCAGTTCCTCATCAAACTCAGATCTTTGGTAAGTACTTTCTTCTAATCCTCACATCATTTCATTTAAATGTGCTTAGATTCATAAGAAACACTTTGCATTTTTGAGGAATTTTTGTCTGAATATTCTTGCTTTGTTGTATCCTGATAAAAAATAATTGACCTACTTGAATCAAGATTTCTCTGTAAAAGTCCTTAGTCTGGGCGATTTCCAGGGTTATAAACCCAGACTGGACAATTTCCAGGGATGCAAGACCCTAGGCCGACCTCTCAATAGTCCTAAAAATTTATGGGACTCCAAACCTGGTGCCTGCGATTTCCAGGGATAGGCCCAGGTTTGGCCCGAGCACCTCCTTGGCATGGACCGAGTACCCCCTGCTTCTCCTTGTGAGATTTCCAGGTATATAAATTGGGTTGGGCTGACCATCCTAGAGCTTGGTGAGCTGAGCACTTCCTTTCCTTCCCTTAGGCGATTTTCAGAGATTCAGGGTGGTCGGCCCAAGCATAAGCCGACCACCTGGGATCCTAAAAATATTCTGGAGAATTGAACGGTCCTCAGGCACTTTTCTGAAGCTTACTTCGTTGGGGTGGTCGACCTCTATATAGAATCTTGCTTCTGATTTCTTCATTTATACTCTTTAGTTCATGAACATGCCCCCCTCTGTTGGATTCATTATGCTCATTTACTAACTGTAATCTTTATTTTTCTTTTGTTGGAGATGTACAACTCCTCTTCATCAGACAAGTCAGGAAGTGAGCGTACTCCCCAGGAGTTTTTGGAAAGATTGAAAAGGATTCTCCTTCGTTCCGCTTTATACTTATTCAGTGAGGAAGATTTCTTAAAGAGGTATTGTCCAATGGCGAGAGTGAAATTGACAACTCGGTGTAATGACCCAAATTTCCTAATAAGGTTCAGGACCTTGATTATGAGGCCAAAAGGGTTATATTTAATTTATCACACCATTAAATGATTATATGCATGTTTATGTGAATTATATTATAATATGATGATAAATGCATGCATATGGGTTCATTTTTCATTATAAGGGGGTTTTGATAATTTTTCCCGTTGAGGGCGTAATTGTGTATTTTCATGCATGTTGGTGAATTATGAGTAATACCACATTATATGTGGATTTGTTCGAGCCATTCAGCATGAGACAAACTTTAAATGCAAGTTATTGGTCTGGTCATAACAAGGTTAATTTCGGGGCTCGGGGTGAGTCTCGGGGTAGTTTGAGGATTAGAACATTACCAAGAATTAAAGGGTAATGGGATATGATTTTTTAAAATTTTAGAATATTGGGAATAACGAGAATTAGAGGGTGTTAATTATGACTAACGAGATAGGCAGGAAAGGACGATTTTGCCCTTGGTGGCTGTTAAGGGTTCTAAATAGGCTTGGGGGCATTTTGGTCCTTTGACCTTAAGGATTTATATCAACTTGAGAAGTTGTAGAAGGCTGTAGAAAACAGAGCCTCTTTCTTCTTCAATGGTTCATCATTTTCTCTCCTTCTTTCTTTGAATTTTGAAGCTCTACTTGAGGAACCAAGCTAGGGAACCAAGCTTTTATTATCTAGGGCTATGTTATACCATTGAAGAGGGTGTGATTCTGAGATTGAGGTAATTTTCTATCCATTAAAACTTTGGTTTTGCTCTGTTTTTCTTATTGAGTTCCAGTTGGGATTTTGATTTGTAAGTTGAGAATTGGTGGAAATTTTTGGCAAAGGTTGCTTAGGTTATGATGCCTAAGACATGTGGAGTAGATATTTGGGTTCATTTGGGGGTTTTGATGGAGTTTGGGATCATGTTTTTAAGCTTGGAAATGGAAAACTCGAAGGAGGAAGAACCAGGGCTGTTTCGGCTTAGTCCTAGCACTATAGTGCCCAAGGGAGGGCGCTACAGCGCTGTCTAGGGCCAGAAAACTCTGGTTGTAGCGCTCGGGCGCTAGGGGGCAGCGCTATAACGCTACCCTGTTTTCCCTGATGCATATTTTGGGCACTTTTGAGGGTTTTTGCCTCGGGGTTCAATTCTTAAGGCTCGACATTGAATCTACTCACCGTTTGGGTACGATTCGGGGTTCCGGAAGTGAGGTTTAGGTCAAGAACCTTTCATTGCTCATTTTCATTAATGGATTCCATATTTGGTTATGACTAGGTGACCGCTAAGGGATTAAAGGATCGATCGTTCTCAAGGGTCGTTCAATTGTTATTTCTCACTCGAACCAGAGGTAAGAAAACTGCACCCAGTATGTGATGCATGTGATACATGAGAAACATGTGATTAGGGCATGACATGAATGTTGAATATGAGATTGATCAGAGCTTGAGTCTCTGTGTTTGTGCATGATCATAATTATGCTAGTAATTGTTAAGTAAGCATGATGAATGCCCTACATTTGGATATTTGACATATGATTATATGCCTGGTTGCATTGCTTACTTGTGTGTGGCGCTAACCCATGAGTCAGAAATCGGCAAGGGCCGTATGGTATTGGCTTAAGAGTCAAGAACGACACTGATGTGTTTAACACAAGCCGAAATGATTAGATCTAATCAATATAAGCATTGAATGACTCATCATGAGCATTAATGCCTGACCGACCTCAAGTCCGATGAAAACTAAAAGCGCTTGTCTAGCCTAATGGCTAGTCACTTAGACTTAGGGCCAGAAGGCCTAGGTGACCCCATCGTCAAATGGCTATGGGTGTTGAGCCCACGTTAGTGACTCACTCATCAGTCACTCATCTGATTAGGGCTCTATGCCCCAACATGGTTATCAGAACCTCAAAGTGTTAAATCACTCATCTGATTAGGGCTACATGCCCGAGCATAGTTATCAGAACCTCAAAGTATTAAATCACTCATATGATTAGGGCTATATGCCCCAGCATGGTTATCAGAACCTCAAAGTGTTAAATCACTCATCTGATTAGGATTGACTTGATAGTCATCCATTCAGGAGGCCAGGATTCCCCATCATTATCTGAACATATTTACATGCATGAATAGGGCTATTATTGCTAGGCATGCTTGATGTATACAGTAATTGACCTTTAAATTATATTTTTGGGATCCCAATGTATACAGTAAAGGTTTTAGTGAAACTTTATATCTTAACCAAAAAATTTAACCATAAATCGCTAATCATACTTAGTCACACGATTATGACCAAATGACTCGATTTGCAAGTTTAACACTGTTTAAAATGCACACCGTAATGGTCCATGGAGTTTAGGGCGTTACAACTTGGTATCAGAGCGAGCCAAGGTTAAGGGTTCTTGAAGACAAGCTGGGCATGTACACTCGTCATCAAAGATAGCTTCACTCAGGGTATGGTAACTATTTCTGTAGTTATTGTTGGATTAGCTTATACAGGATCTTTATTTATTTTCATGTATATATAATATTAAACAAATTAATTACAGTATACGCAGCGGAATTAAAGAGTCCTTCCTTCAGTTTTTCTAACTCTTGTATCCTCTCTGTCGCAGAGTATTATGAAGAAACTGAACTGATCTTTTATTTTCTTCACAATCTTCCAATGTATCCTTAGAGCCACCTAGACTAGTGTGGGAAATTCTCAACACATGAGATAGATATAGAGAGAAGAAGAGAAAATAACAAAGAGGCTTAGAAAAGGACTTGTGTTTAGAGAGAATCTAAAACTATCAGAAAATCTGACTTGTGGCTTATGTTTTGACTTCTCTCTAAGCACTCATTTTATAGACTCAATTAGGCCATTTAATTTAATTAAAAAATCAATAAAATAACAGTCATTTTGAAGCCCTAGGTCAAAATTATCATGGGCTATAGGCCCGTGAAATTTCTCATTTGATTATAAGCCCATTGGACTTACAATCAAGGCCTGTATTATTTTCTATTGATTTAATTAATTAAATAATTATTTAAATCCTTTATCAAATTAATTATTTAAAATTTGAACCTTGATTTAAACTTATTTATTAATTTAGACACTAATTTATCTTAATTAATAAATCTGCCATAATTTCTCTTTTCTTCTCAAAATTACACAACTCTGTGAAACTATCCAAAATTGACCTGGTCAACTTTGATAATTCTAATTGATAATTAAATCAATTAATTGAGACTATCTAGATGATTTTATCCAAGCTACAATGGGGACCATGGGCCTATGAAATCAAGCTCCAATAAGTTATCATAAATCTAACAAATAAATTTACTATCTTATTAATTTCTCATGACTCCACTATAGACTCGGAATTGCACTCTTGAATTCATAGAACGCTCTATAACAAATATAGATATGCTATTAATTATCCATTGTTACAACCATAATTGTCACTCAATCCTCTATAGACGGTCTACAATGAGATAGAACTAAAATACTGTTTTACCCCTCATTATATTTTATCCTTAAAACACTTAGTTCCTTGTAAATGATATTTCAGTAAACTAATTTAATTACTAAAATGAGATCTCTATAATTTAACACCTTGAACCAAACTAAAAGGAAACCATCGTTTCATTTCTTCATCAGAAGCTATAGATGTTCATATCTATGATTAACACTCCCACTCAATTATACTACCGAGTTCCCAAGATGTAAGTATGGGCTAGTCCGTAGGGTAAGCTGGTAACGAACAAGTCAAAGAACTCAAATAATACAATCAGCTAGAATACTAACCACTCACAATTGAGATTGAATTGACCTCTGGTCAACTATATGATATGACTAGAATAGATAATAACGATATGTTTACTTATCTTATCAACTGTCAATATCGGTCTAGTTCGATGTAACAAATACATCTGATCTTATCTACTTTGCTAATGATCTAGAAAGAACATAACACTGTAATGTGTAAGTAGATCATATCATAGACTGGCAAGTTAGTGTAAATTCTGTGCACTGACTAATCTTAGGACTAACTTATTTTGAACATATAATCATATTTATATTCCACTGTGATTACGTCACTATAAATAAGATTAGTTATATGCTTGGGATTTAATAGAAGTTTATATTAAAAAAATAATCATGAAAATAAAACATGTGAGCAAAGTGATTAACCAAGTAAAAAAAAATGATTTTTATTCTTTTATTGATAATAAAATGAGATTACAAAGAATTTGGGTTTTAATTAGGGCATAAAACCCCAATAGTTATGTGCTTAACTGCTTAAATAGAATGTAAATGCTTTACCTGTACTTTGTATTAGGGAGCATGAGATTCTGATAGAGCCTGACTCTTGACTATATGATTACCTATTAGAGAATATATGTTATTGCTCAATGGAAAAGTGGAAAAACCAAAATACAACTCTATGCAAAAAATACAATAGACAAGATAATTGATTAAATAAATATTACAACTCAATTGTTCAAAATACAAGTAAATAAAAATAAGAGAAGGAAGAGAATTATAAAAACTAAAACCCTAAAACAAAAGATACCAATGAATATGTAAATAGAAATAGAAGTAGAGGATTACAAACTCAATACACCAATAATACAAGAAGAACAACAGAATGAAAAGATCAATGAAAAAACAAACTCTTACACAACCAAAGTGTATAGTAGTGGGGATCACCAACTTGAACAAGGTTAAAAACCTTTGTCCAAAAGCTTATTTCCCCTATTCTCTAAGCACTAAGGGATCTCTCTAGGAAATAGCTCTCTGTAATTATCAAGCCTCTATGGTGTATTTTCCAGCCAAGTGCTTTGAGGATGGAAAATGGCGTGTCTTACAAGTGAGCATTAGGCTCCTATTTATAGAGTTTGAGATACCCCTTTGAATTTCAAATTCCACCAACCCCATGGCTGTTACCAATGTTTAATTGGATGTTTATGGAATTAAAATGGAGATTTGTGAGTTATTTGGGATTTTAGAACCGTTCAATTTGGAAAAAATTGAAAAATCATATAGGCTATCAACCTCACTAGCTGCGGCCAGGACTTTTCAGTGGCTGCGGCCACTGGCTTCTGTCCCCCAGGCCGCAGCCACAGGCCATTTTCAACACAAAAATGTCATTTTTCCAAAACGTCCCAAATCCTTTCCCACATGATTTTGTAACCTCCAAACACCTATTGGGAGTTAAAAACATGTCTCCAACAACCATATTTCATCATGGCTTTGTGAAATCCAATCTTAAATATGTAACATAAAATATACACATTATTGGGTAATATTTGGGAGTTACAAATTTGTAACTGATTTTGTAACTCCAAAATATGTCACATTTGGGCACACACATGTGTTTAATTTTTGTGACTCTCAATAATATGTTACAAGGTGTGACAAATCACATTTTCTCACATTATTTAATATAATATAATATTATATTATATGAAATAATATAACATTACCTGCTCCATGAATATATATATGTGATATTTGCATGTTGGCGTTGGAGGCATGGTAGGTATGATGGAAGAGCAAGGATTATGATTGGTGTATGAATGTTATGGGCGTGTGTTTAGCACTACAATGGTTTGTGAATGTAGTGTGGTGAGATTGTTCCCACGGGGAAAGCTCTTGATATGCTCATCATATTTAATGGGTCAAGTTATTGACTGCAGATTCAATCGGCAAGTAAGTATCCAAGGCAGATAATGAGGCCTGGTGGTGGTTATACTTAGGCTGGGAGTTTCAGCCAGGGTTTGAGTTCTTCATCTGCCCCTCATAATTTCCAGCACATGTTTATAGATTTACAATTAAGATTGCAGAGGCAAGAGGAAGAGATTAGGTGTTGAAGCAACAACGGAACCTGTCGGGGAACACCTCTTCCTTTGCTATGCCAGGAGTGGCACCAGTTGAGAACAGATGGGAATTTCTTTGTGGAAGATTCTAGGAGTATTACCCTCCAGTCTTTGAGGGAGGCCTAGATCCATTCAGAGCTGAGCAATGGATGGGCACGATCAGTTCCATTCCGGATAGTATGGGACTGGTGGGTCACGATAGGGTGATCTGTTGTAATGCCCCATGTCACTATGGCTGCTTCCTGGAATGATGGCTGGCCCTATAAACCAACACGAGTCTTTCCAGTGTGCTTTGTCCTCACTCGCACGCTTCTTGGGAAAACTTCCCAAGAGGTCACCCATCTTGAGATTACTCCAGGTTAAGCACGCTTAACTTTGGAGTTCTCAAGTGATGGGCTACCTAAAAGAAGATGCATCTTGTTGGAATAGGTAGTACCCATCAATCCATTTAAGTCCTATTCAACTGTGTAGTCCCATACCTACACAGTCTTAGAATCATCACACTTGACCTTCCCCCAGGCGATGTGGGATTGCACAGCTTTTACATGGTCTTTCCCCTTATGGATCACGAGACTCTGACTGTCACAAACACCCACCCTTAGGGGTCCGACGTCCCCGTCGGCCACACTTCCGGCTGGGTCAAGGCTCTGATACCATTTGTAACGCCCCACGTCATTATGGCTGCTTCCTAGAATGACAACTGGCCCTACAAACCAACATGCCTTTCCAGTGTGCTTTGTCCTCACTCGCATGCTTCTTGGGAAAACTTCCCAAGAGGTCACCCATCTTGAGATTACTCCAGGTCAAGCACGCTTAACTTTGGAGTTCTCAAGTGATGGGCTACCGAAAAGAAGATGCATCTTGTTGTCATAGGTAGTACCCATCAATCCATTTAAGCCCTCTTCAACTGTGTAGTCCCATACCTACACAGTCTTAGAATCATCACACTTGACCTTCCCCAGGCGATGTGGGATTGCACAGCTTTTACCCGGTCTTTCCCCTTATGGATCACGGGATTCTGACTGTCACATATGTGCTACATATGTATTGCGGGATGATGCCCGGACATGGTGGGAAATAGTATCCCAGACGTGAGACACAGTTGTGATGGACTGGAAAAAAATTAGGCAGCTGTTCAATGAAAGGTATTATTGTGATGCAGCCAAGACTGCTAAGATGAATGAGTTTCTGAACCTCGTTCAAGGCAATGCATCAGTAACCGAGTATGTTAACAGATTTGATGGGTTGTCCAAGTTTTCTTTTGATATGGTACCCACAAATGTATCTCGGAAGGAAAGGTTTATTCAGGGATTGAATCCCGGAATAGCTCAGGGCATTAGAGTTGCCCCAGTGCATGAAATCTCTACCTATGCTCAGGTGGTAGGGAAGGCTCTTGTTGTTGAGAGCATAGGAAATCAGATTGAGAATGAGAGTGCTGGAGAGCATGGAGCTCAAGCAACGATACCTCCATTTATTGGAGCAAGTAAGAAAAAGAACTGGAGGACTTACCCAGAATGCACTCGGTGTAAGAGGCGTCATCTGGGAGAATGTCGAGCAAAGTCATGTTTCTTATGTGACATAGTTGGGCATTTCAAGAAATATTGCCCAAGGCGAAGGAAGGATGAGCAAAAGGGGGTGGACAGCTCAACTCCAGCTCGAGTGTTCGCTTCGATGTAGCCAGAGACTGAGACTAGTTCCTCAGGGGTGGCAGGTCAGCTTTCTAATTCTGATTTTTGTATTATGCTGACTGGTTTTGGTACCATGCTGTTTCTTTGCTTGTTGCATATAGAGAGGCATAAAGATGATATGTAGATTGCAAGTGTAACGACCCAAATTCACTAATAAGGCTTAAGGGCCTTGATTAGTGTGCCTGGAGGGCATAATGGGAATTATGTGTGGTTTTAGTGATTAAGATGCATGATTATGATTTAAAGCATGTTATATGATTATTTGAATATTTGAGATGCATGACTATGTGTATTAGTATGCATATAGGCCCTGATTAGGTTAGAAGGGTATAATCGTAATTTTGGCCATTATGGGCATAACTGCTTTGATATATGTGATAATTGTCGAGACCACATTATTATGTGGATATATCTGTGATCTGTGACTCGAGACGATCCTCGTGAGCAAAGTAGCGAAAAAGTCATGGCGGGGATTTATACCCGGCTCGGGGTGAGCTTAGGGGTATAAATGGGAATTTAGTGAGTGTATCGGAGTCTATCTTGACATTGAGGAATATTATTAGTGATCAATTAGGTATCAAGAATTAAGCGGGAAATATTAGAGACACTCGAGGAGTTAGCGGGCATTGGGGTAAAATGACTAAAATGCCCCTAAGTGGATTAAAGGGCTTAGACTTAATAGGGAGGGCATAATAGTCATTTGGCTTACAGGAGTTAAGTATTACTAAGGCTTTATGTTAGTGGGAATTATAGAGAAGTGTAGAAGTCTGAAAAAGAAGGAAAAGGAAGGGAAAAGAAAGAGAGAAAAACAGAGAGAGTTCTCTACGTCGGTTAATATCTCCTTCATCAGTTTCTTGAGGATTTCTGGAGTAAAGCTCAGAGGAGAGCTGGGATAAACTAAGCATCAAGGATCCTAACCTAGGATTGAGAAATTGGCAGAGGTTTAGCAAGGATTCATCATCACTTGAGGTAAGACTTTAGAGTTCTTCAGTTTCTGTTTCTGGTTTTTGAGCTGTGGTGTTTAAGTTAAATTGGATGTAAATTTAGGGAAATTCAGGCCTAAGGCTGTGGAGGAGCAAGCCAAAGAAGTCTAGAGGCACCTTGAGGTCGAAATTCCACCAGAGGTATAAATTCTAAACTCCAACTTTGTTGTTCAGCTGGTTTTTACTGAGTTTTAGTGCTTAGGAGTGGCTATGGTGAATTTTGAGTTTGGGGATGCATGTGCTTGAGTTCTAGGTATTTGGGGTGCTTGGGATGAGTGGATTATGGTCATAAGGTTGTTTTTGAGGTTGGGAAATATTTGGAAGAGTTTTGGTTGAGGTTGGTTCGAGGAAATCGCATAAGGGAAAAACTGGTGTTGGCTAGTCTGTGACTAGCGCTACAGCGCTAGCCTTTGGGCACTGTAGCGTTAGGCCAAGTTTGCTGATGGGGTTTTGCTTCTGATTGTAGCGCTGTAGCGCCCTCCCATGAGCACTGTAGCGCTACCCTGCCTTCTGAAGGGGATTTTAGGGTTGTTTGCAAGGGGTTTTGACCTAGGGTTTGGGGTTTGATTCCACCACCTTGTTTGGTGGAACTAAGACTTCCCGGGGGCTAGGGATTAGCCCTGAGGCTAGGTTTTGGACATGAGGATTGATGATGACTTTGGCCTATGATTGTGTTTAGGTGAGCGCTAGGGCTCAAGGGGGATCGTGCTCAAGGAGTCGAGGGATCAAAGCTAGTGAATTGAAAGGTTTGAAAACTGCACCCGGTTATATGTTTGTGATGGGACCAAGTGCTCCCGATATTTGTATCGTGTCAATGATTGTATTATGCCATGGGACATGTAAAAGCGGCCTAAGGGCGTCGTACACTATATTTGCGCACAGGGCGCGGCTTGGCCACTAGTAGCCGAGGACAGCTTAGTTTTCACTGAGCCTGGTTTAAGCGGGCCGGGGTCAGTGGGATAACGGAGGGAGCAGCCTGAGGGCGCTAGCCCTAGTTATCGTTTGTGAACTTTAAATGATATGAGTTGACATGCTTAGTATGTGGAATACTTGATTATACTGAATGGTTATATGGTTGAGATTATGTGATGAGATGTGAGATATTGATTTGTCTGCTGATTTCTTATGCTCTGTTGTTGTTGTATTTTCTTGCTGGGCCTTGGCTCACGGGTGCTACGTGGTGCAGGTAAAGGTAAGGGCAAGCTGGATCAATCCTGAGGTGGAGAGCTGCGGGGTTGAATGTACATAGCCAGCTGTTCGATCGCCATGGTCGAGGAGTGGATCAGGACAGGGATTGCCTAACTGTCTATTTTGCCTTAGTATGGCTTGATATTGTATATAAACCTTGTGTCTTTTGTAAACGGTCTTTAAACTTAATATTTTTTGGATCCCGTGTAAACAGATGAAGCTTCTTAATGAAAATGTGGCTTTTGAAACCAAAACACTTTTAACCCTAGTTCCTTAATAGTTTTAGTAACACGATTTTAATTAAATGACTTGATTAGCAAGTCTGACACTTTATAAACACACAGTGTAACGGTCTTGGCTATCCAGGGCGTTACAACATGGTTATGTTATAAAGAGAATGTGATACTCTATGGGAAAATTTTAAGAGATGAGGTAGATTATGGTGAAGAGAAGACTCATCAGTTGATATGATAAGGTTGGTTATGATTCATTTCGAGATGATCCTGGATTTGGATTGGTTAACCAAGTGTGGGGGCAATGTTAGATTGTAAGGAAATGATAATAACTCTTGGGTTTGAGAGTGGGAAACCCTTGTGGTAGTTGGCACTGTGCATGGATTTTGTATGCTTATGACATCTGTATTTAGAGCTAGAGATCTATTGCAGGAGGATGCATAAAACTCCTAGCTAGTGTGGTGGATACCACTTAGGTTGTGCCAGTGGGATCAGGACAGAATGGATTAGTTTGTGAAGTTCTGGTTGTATTTCAAGGGGATTTGTCAGGATTACGTTTACATAAAAATGATAGAATGGTGATTGGATTGGTGTCAGGAATGGAATCAGGTCTAGGGCACTATATTGAACGACTTCAACAAAGTTGTAAGACCTAAAGGCTCAGTCATTGAATAAGGTCGTATTCTCCAAGGTGGATCTTTGATCTGGTTGGTACTAGCTAGAGATCAGGGAGAAGAATATGCAGAAGTCTGTTGTTATATTAGATAAGAGCACTGGGAGTGCTGAGTATATTTTGAGGATTTGGTTAATGCCAAGTTGTTTTTATTGATTAGATGATCAGAGTATTCAAAGGTTACCTGAATTAGATTTGTGATTGTCTTGATCGATGGTATTGTTGTATATTCTCTGCGGAGATTTGCCAAGGTCAAGGAACGCCTTAGGGGCAATAGTTTCCTTGGACATGCAGGATATTATATGTGTTTTGGGAAAGAGTTCTGAGTCTTCTTGCAAATCAGAATCAGTTTGTAGGTTGTTATGACACCTCAGTGACAGGGAAAAGTGATTGCCTACACATCATGTTGGTTAAAGGATATGACCAGGACTAGAGTAGAGTTTCTGGTGGGCCAGGTGGCTAGCTGTATACTTGAGTTTACTCTTGTAGAGAGAATTAAAGGAAAACAATTAAGTAAACCACAAATAGAAAGATTGAGTGGAAAGTCTTAGCTGGATTAGCTAAGGATTATACAGTGTCATGTATGAGGTAATTGTGATATAAGAATCAGACTTGGGATCCGATGGACACTGGGATTAATTGGGAGATTCTGGATGAATCTCATACTACTCTTTTATTATTTTCATCCAGGCATCATGGAAGATGTAACAGGATATGAAAGCTTTATATTGGTGGCCTGGGATGGAGATGGACGTAACAAAATACGTGGCAAAGTTCTTAACCTGTTAGCAAGTCAAGACAGGGTATTAGAATTCAGTAAGGTCATTGCAGCCTTTGAGTATTCCATAGTGAACACAAGGAAACATCGTGATAGGTTTTGCGGTGGGGCTGCCCAGGATAGTGTGTCAGCGTGAATTGGTTTGGGTCATTGTGGATCAATATTTAAAGTGAGTTCACTTCTATCAGTAAGAGCGAATGATACAGTGATCAGTATTCAGATCTCTTTGTGAGAGAGGTAGTACGCCTTCATGGAATTTAAGGTCTATCTTATCAGATAAGGACTCTGTTTTTACTTACAGGTCTTGGGAGGGTTAAGGAAGGGGATGAGTGTATAGTTGGAATTTAGTACAGTTGATTATCCTCAGACTGATGGTAAATAAGAGAAAGAGTTATCCAGTTATTGGAAGGGCATTTTATGAGATGTTATATGATAGAGAATGTATATCACCCGTTCATTGGAATGGGATGGGTGAGATGTTGATTTTGGATCCTAAGGTAGTTCAGGGGACCATTGAGGTTTTTGAAAAGGTTAGAGCTTGGATGCTCACTTCTTAGAATAAATGGAAAAGTTATGTTAATCTGAAAAGCAGGAACATGGAGTTCCAAGTAAAAGATTGCATCTTCCTTAAAGTATCACCATGGAAAGGGGTGAGGAGATAAAGGCAAGTTGATCCTAGATTAATATGACCGTTTGAGTCTTGGATAGGATTGGTCAGATTGACTTTGGATTGGCCTTATCTTTGGCACTGTCAGCTGTATATAGTGTATTTTATATTTCCATGTTGATGACATGGGTTAGAAGAGACTCATGGGTTGAGTTATGAGAAGCTGGAGATTGAGGCTAAGTTATCCTGTAAGGAATAGCCGTCTAGATATGAGACAAAAGGAATAAGGTTCTGAGGAACAAAATTGTACCTTGAGTTAAGGTAATGTTACAGAAATAGTGAGGTCGAGGAAACGACCTGGAAAACTGGAATCAGTTGTGCGGAATTTATATTCCGGGCTGTACAGATAAATTTGGAGGACGAAATTTCTGTAAGGAGGGATAGTTGTAATGAACCAAATTTACTAATAAGATTTAGGACCTTGATTAGGAGGCCGAGAGGTCCATAATTGATTTATCATGCCATTAAATGATTATATGCATGTTTATGTGAATTATATTATAATATGATAATAAATGCATGCATATGGGTTCATTTTTCATTATAAGGGCATTTTGGTAATTTTGCCTGTTGAGGGCGTAATTGTGTATTTTCATGCATGTTGGTGAATTATGAGGAATACCACATTATATGTGGATTTGTTCGAGCCATTCGGTATGAGACGATCTTTGAATGCAAGTTATCGATCTGGTCATAACGGGGTTAATTTCGGGGCTCGGGGTGAGTCTCGGGGTAGTTTAAGGATTAGAACATAACCGAGAATTAAAGGGTAATGGGATATGATTTTTTAGCATTTCAGAATATTGGGAATAACGGGAATTGGAGGATGTTAATTATGACTAACGAGATAGGCGGGAATGACGATTTTGCCCTTGGTGGCTGTTAAGGGTTATAAATAGGCTTGGGGGCATTTTGGTCTTTTGACCTTAAAGATTTATATCAACTTGAGAAGCTGTAGAAGGCTGTAGAATACAAAGCTTCTTTCTTCTTCAACCGTTCATCATTTTCTCTCCTTCTTTCTTTGAATTTTGAAGCTCTACTTGAGGAACCAAGCTAGGGAACCAAGCTTTGATGATCTAAGGTTATGTTCTACCATTGAAGAGGGTGTGATTATGAGATTGAGGTGAGTTTCTAGCCATTAAAACTTTGGTTTTGCTCTGTTTTTCTTATTGAGTTCCAGTTGGGATTTTGATTTGTAAGTTGAGAATTGGTGGAAGTTTTTGGCAAAGGTTGCTTAGGTTATGATGCCTAGGACATGTGGAGTAGATATTTGGGGGGGTTTTGATGGAGTTTGGGATCATGTTTTTAATCTTGGAAATGGAAAACTCGAAGGAGGAAGAACCAGGGCTATTTCAGCCTGGTCCTAGCGCTAGGGCTACCCATAAATCACTGTGGGCCGACAGCCCAACCCAACCCACACCGAAAATGGGCTGATTTGGGCCGGCCCCTATTAGGCCAAAGTCCATTCGGTGGCATATATACTAAGTCGAATAAATTCGGCTCGGCACAGGCCCATACACTGATAGCCCAACCCAACCCAATGTACCCGTATACATATATAAGGTAGCTGTTATATATACATATATATATTATATTATTTACTTTTTTGTTTTTATTATTATACTCTAAAAATTAAAACCCTACAGAGTACATATAAAACCTAAATATCTAAATCTCTCTCTCATGGAGTCACGGTTTCACCTTCTTCCTCCGCCGCACCCCTTCACTTCACTTCACTCTATCTCAGAGAGAGTCACTCTAAAATACACCACCAGCACCAGCAAGCATCTGCCCCCTCATTCTCTCTCAGTCACTCACGGCAGTTCACAACAGCTCACTCACGGCAGTGCCAACAACGACACCAGCCACCGCCCACCAACTCACAGCAGCGACGGAACCAACCTCTCCACTCTCAGGTATATATATATTATATGATCAATATGTATATATATGCTAAATTATATATATCATATAGAAATAAAGTCATATATTGATAATATGTGTATATATCTGCTACTGCTAATATGTCACTCACCTTCTTCCTCCGCCGCACCCCAGCTCACAGCAGCTCACTCACGGCAGCACCAGCGACGGCACCAGCCACTGCCCACCAGCTCACAGCAGCGACGGAACCAGCTTCTCCACTCTCAGGTATATATATATTATATAATCAATATGTATATATATGCTAAATTATATATATCATATAGAAATAAAGAAGTCATTGATCATATGTGATCATATTCATATGTGTATATATATGCTAATATATGTATATATCTACTAATATATATGCTAATATGTGTATATATATACATATTTATCGTATAATATATATATGCTACTGCTAATATATATCATACAGAAAGAAAGAAAGTCATATATTGCTGCTAGTTTGCCTGTAACGCCCTAAACTCCAGGGACCATTACGGTGTGCCTTGTAAACAGTGTTAAACCCGCTAATCGAGTCATTTGGCTAAAATCATGTATCTAAGTATGATTAGTGGTTTAGGGATTAAAATTTGTGGTTAATATATAACGTTTCATTAGAACGTTTATTATATACATTGGGATCCCAAAAATATAATTTAAAGGTCTATTACAAGAAAATATTTACAATAGGCCGATCTAAGCAGCAAAACGAGGTTAAACCCTAGTTCCCCTTCAAACCTCGGCCGTGGTGGTCGAGCAGCTGCATATGTACACATCGTCACCTAAGCTCTCCAACTCAAGGATGATCCAGCTTTCTTTTGCCTTTACCTGCACCACATAGCACCCGTGAGCCAAAGCCCAGCAAGAAAACTTAATATGCTCATGAACAGTTATAACATGTCATCAGATCATAAGGCACACGCCTAGCAGATATAGCCCTATTCTAGCAGGCAACAAATCCACATAATGTTGGGCATTACATATCAACCAATGATCATAATAATCATCCAGGGCTTTTAGCCCAAAATAGAAACGTAATGTTGAGTATAACACATCAACCAATGATCATAATAATCATCCAAGACTTTCAGTCCAAACAAATAGGTGACAGTCGCAAAAGTCACTAAGTTGGGTCTAGCTCCCTTTAGCCTTGTGAAGATAGGGTCACCGGGGATTAATAGATAAGTGAACTCTTATTAGTTCGAACAGGATAGGTGCATGGTGACTAGTCACCAACATAACCTTCCTCATGACCATAAAGTCATAACCCTGGAACATCATTCCCTAGCCATGTGACAAGCAGTCACCGGGGCCTTAGGCCCTGGCTCTAGTAACTAGTCTTAGACTAGACAAGCGCTTATAAATTCATCGACCTTAGGGTCGGTCCAATGTTAATGCCTTAGAGCCATTCAACGCTGATATCGATTAGATCTAATCTTCATTTGGCTTGGCGTTCATGACGCTATGCCATTTCTGACTCTTAGGTCAGTATCCCTGACTAGTCAGTACATATACAAGTAAACAATGCCACCAAACATATATCACATATCCAATATCTGAATACAAGGCATTCAACATGCTTACTTAACAAATACTAGCACAATTAGGATCATGCATAAACACAGAGGCTCAAGCTCTGAACAACATCATATTCAGTATACAAAGCATGTCCTAATCACATGTTTCTCATGCATCACATGCATCAATAATAACCATGCATGTCACATAAACACATGGTGCAGTTTTCTTACCTTTGGTCCAAGCACAGGTTACCAATAAACGAGCCACAAGCATGACCCTGATCCCAAGCCCCTAGTGAAGACCTAGTCACAACCATGATGTAAAACCTCATCAAAATGAGTAAATAAATACTTCCAAACCCAACCTAAGCCTCTGGGACAACAAATCCCACTCAACTAGGTAGTAGGATCGATCCCAGGCCCTTAGAGTTAAGTTCACATGCTCAAAACATCAATTTGGCCAAAAATGGTACCAAGCTCTACGGCCCTCCCGGCAAGCGCCGCGGCCCTTAGGCAAAATAGAACCTCCACCTGCTTCTTCAAGCCTGGGCTGCAGCGCCCAAGAACAGGGCCGCGGCCCTACCTCGAACCAGCCATTTTTCCCCGTTTTCAACCTTTTAAAACCTCCCAAAAACATATCCAAACATCTCCAAACTCAAAAATCAAAGTTCCCAAACATCCCCATGATCCAAAACCCATAAAACCCAAATCTCAAATCATCCAAAAACACATCAAAACACAAAATCCAATTCAAGCTTAGAAACTTTAGAAACTTAAAACTTAAAACTTGAATTACCTCCAATTGAGTTGTTTCCAACTAAATCCTCCGGCTAATAAGCTTCTAATCTTTCCTAGGATCGCTATGCCTCAATCCTCACTTGATTCCGAGTCTTAGAACTCAAGTTACCTTCGAAAATGTGATCGGGAGACGAAAATGGAACTTTTAGGGAGAGAGAACATACAGAACGTTCTTTTATTCTTTTAAAAGGTTACTTCAAGCTTAAGTAGCCTCAACCAAATCCTAACACTTGGGGTCCTGAAAACACTCCCAGGGGCAAAATAGTCAAAACCTCCAGAATTTCCCCCTGACCTTACTAACTCCCAATTTATTACCAAATATTTATTCCCATTACTCAATAACCCGGTAATGCTCTAAATACCCATTGACTTACTCCAAGTCAAGAATATACCCCGTTGTGACTTTCCCACTAGCTTACCTCCTAGGATCGTCTTGTGCTGGGTAATCCTGGCATAACCAAATAATAATAAAGCACCACACACATATCACATATATACCAAAAATGTCTGAAATGGCCAAAATATGAAAATCACCCAATTACTCATAAATGGGTTCACATGCATATTTAATACACCTACACATACATATTATCATTTAATAACATAGTAAAGCAATTATGGCCCTCCCGGCCTCCTAATCAAGGTCCTAAACCTTATTAGGAAATTTGGGGCATTACATTGCCTAACTTTGACCACTACTCTATACCGTTTGCTGCTAGTTTGCCTAACATAAATTAATGCTTTTTATCACTTTGCATATGCCTATATTATATATATATATCTAATATATATCATATAATATATTAAGTAAATATATTTGCTAATATATATCTGCTAATATATATATAACTAAATAATCAAATTTAGTATCTTGTTTGTTTACTGATTTAGTATTTTAATAGCTATTTGTATTTTTTTTTAAAATAAATTGAGTAATGTTTGTTTTTTTATTTGTAGACAATCCAATCAAAGAACTCCTCAGCCTCAAAGAACTCACTGTAAGTTTCCTTCCCTCTTTAGCATAATATACATACATTTATATATATGTTGCTTTTGTCTTATCAGAATTGCTTTAATTATGCTTGCTTAGTTTTTTTATTTATTAGAAATTTAGAATGGGTATTAGACTATTATATTTTAAATCTAGAACCTTAAGTGTATGGGCTGGAAACCAGATGTAAGAGGCAGATCTATACAAGTATGCTCTAGACTTGCAACAAATAGTTGATCTGGTCTATCAGAAAGTTTTCTGTCTTTTCAGGTATAACAAAGCCACACACAACAAGGTTGTTGACTGGTATCATAAAGGTTTTGCTTAGCTGTTATTTTCTTTTTAATTATGATTGGTTTGCTTTCATTATGATATTGCTTAGTGAGTTATTTTTATATGTTGTATGTGGTAAATTATAATTGATAATTGCTCCTATTTTTTTACATGTATAGGAATGATGGATAAGTTTCTTGCCCCAACTTCCACCCAATTAGGTGAAGTGCTTGATACCACAAACACTACCCCAAACACCACCACAAACATTACCCCAAATACAACTCCTAATGAGCTTAAGTCACCTAAAAAAGAAGGCAATGTTGAACCAACCAAATATAGGAAAAAGCCAACTAGGAACTCTACTATTTGGGATCACTTTACAAAAGTGAAGGACGGGAATCCTAAAGACCCTAGATGCACTTGTAATTATTGTGGGAAAGATTATGCTTGTGATAGTAGGAGAGTTGGGACAAGTAGTTTGTGGGTCCATTTAAACAACCAATGCAAGAAGTATCCATATAGGATAGCTGATAAAAAACAAAAATTTCTTTCATTTCAAAGTGCTAATGATGGAGAGGGAAATTTGTTGGCTGTGACATTTAATAAGGAGAAATGTCGAAAAGCCTTAGCTCAATTTGTGGTGAAGGATGAGCAAGCCTTTAATGTTGTATAAGGTAAAGGTTTTAGGGAGTTTGTTCAGGAGTTGCAACCCAAGTTTCTTGTCCCTAGTAGAATGACTGTTACTAAGGATATATACTAGTTGTTTTGTGATGAGAGAGTTAAGTTAAAGAAGGAGTTAACCAAGGTTGGGCAAAGATTATGTTTAACAACTGATTGTTCGACATCTTCCACTCAAATGGCTTATATGTGTCTCACTGCACACTATGTTGATAGTGATTGGCATTTGCAAAAAAAAAAATTATAAATTTTTGTCAAATTTCTAATCACAAGGGTGAAACTATTGGTAAGGTGATATAAGCTTGTTTGCTTGGTTGGGGAGTAGAAAAGATCTTTGCTGTGACTGTTGATAATGCATCAACTAATGATGTAGCTGTTGGTTATGTAAAGAGGATGGTTAATGCATGGAATGGGTCTATTCTTGATGGTGAGTTTATGCATTTGAGGTGTGGTGCTCACATAATAAATTTAATTGTGAATGAGGGGTTAAAAGACATGCATGATTCAATTGCTGCCATTCGCAATTGTGTGAGATATATTCGGTCATCTCCTGCAAGATTGCAAAAATTTAAAGCTTGTGTGGAAATGGAAAGAATTGATTATAAGGGGTTGTTGGTTTTAGATGTCCCTACAAGGTGGAATTCCACTTTTATGATGTTAAATGTGGCTCTTAAATTTGAAAAATCCTTTGCAAGGTATGAGGAGGAAGATGATAAATTTTTAAGTTTCTTCATGGAAAATGAAAATGGGAAGAAAAGGATTGGACCACCTAGTTCTAGTGATTGGGAGAGTGCTATGATTTTTGTTAAATTTCTTTCCACTTTTTATGAAGTTACTCTAAAATTTAGTGGCACCTTAGATGTAACTTCCAAAAACTTCTACCATGAGATTTGTGAGATTCACACTCAATTGAGTGATTTCGTTGCTAGTAGTGATCCTTTGTTATCGACCATGGCTGCTAGTATGAAAAAGAAATATGACAAATATTGGGGTAATTCAGAGAACATCAATCCTTTGTTGTTTTTGGCTGTTGTGCTTGATCCAAGGTATAAGTTGAAGTATTTGAAGTATTGTTTTGAGACTGTTTATGATGCTGAAACCGTTGCTAAGATTGTTGTCAAGGTGGAACAAATCCTTCAACGATTGTACAGTTGTTATAATGTTGAGGGTGAGAGTGATGGTGATAAGGTTAGTTGCTGATTTTTTTTTATTTTCATTGGTTTTAATATGTTATTGTTTGTTGAGTTGTTGTTTGTATTTCTTTTTCAGGTTAGCAAAAGTGACTCACCACCAAAGAGTGATGGCAAAGAAACTCATAGGAGGAGATTATTGGAAAATTATTTGCAACAACAACAAATGTTTGTGATTGAGAAAATGAATGATGTTGACAGATACTTGGCTGAAGAACCAGTCAATCCAATGACTTCCTCATTTGATATCCTACTTTGGTGGAAGGATAATTCTAATAGGTATAAGAATTTATCTATGATTGCTAAAGATGTTCTTGCTATCCCTGTGTCTACTGTGGCTTTTGAATATGCGTTTAGTACTAGTGGACGTATTTTGGACTCATTTAGGAGTTCTTTGAGTCCAAAAATGGTGGAGGCACTAGCATGCACTCAAAGTTGGTTGAAGGGGAGTCATGGAGGGATTCAATCAATGGAGAATTTGGATGAAATACAATCTTATGTGTTTCTTGAAGAAGGTAAATAAACTAAATAGATTGATTTGATAATAGTGTTCTTTGTTTTATACTTATTTATTTTTCAATAAATTATTTAACTTATATTTTTTTAATGTAGAAGAAAACAAACCCAAGACCAAGGCAACATCAAAGGAGAAGACCAAGACTGTTATTAGGGGTGAGCATCTAAACCGACAAACCGCGGTGACCGACCGCACCGCACCATACTACACCGCAAACCGTGGTGTCAAAAGTGTAATGGTTTGGTATGGTTTGTATTTGAACCGTGCAGTGCGGTGCAGTGCGTGGTTTGGCGGTGTGAAATTTTGGTTTGCACCGCACCGCACCACATACTTACAAATATATTAAAAAAAATAAACTTTACATATATACCATTTTTTATAGTTACCTAATATGGGAGACTTGTATATTTTTTTTGTGTTTCACTGAACTTAATTGATAACTTGTGATGTTGTTTAGAACTTATTAAGGATTTGTTATGAACTAAGGATTTAGTATTTTTTTTTAAATTTAAATTTTGTTATGACATATTTTTTAACACAAACCGTGGAAAACCGCCCAAACCACACCGCAAAAAATGGTTTGGTTTGGTCGGTTTGGTGCAACCAAATCACACCGCATGGTGTGTTTTAGTTACTAAACCGCACTTGTGGCGTGGTGTATTAAAAAGTGTTCAAACCGCCTAAACCACACCGTGCTCACCCCTAACTGTTATTGTTGATTGATGGATTCAATTTTTTTTTATTTTGCTTGAACTTTTTTGGACTTATGTTATGGAAGATTGTAATAACTTTAGGACTTATGTTTGGATGATTGTAATGTTTTGGGTGGTTAGATTTTATCCACCAAGACTTCTTTTTCTTGTTTTTATGTTTTAATTTGATCATCTTTTTTCAAAATTCTAATAAGAATTATTGATTTTGAAAATTAAACTTCATAAAAATTTTAAACTTTTAATATTTAAAAATTATGTATAACCCAACTAACCCAACCCAACCCACAATGTAAATAGTAGGGTTGGGTTATACAATAAAAATATTTTTAATGGGTTATGATTCTCTAAGCCGATGTAATTGGGTTGGCTCATTCAAATGTCCTCAACCCGGCCAACCCAACCCATGCGCAGCCCTACCTAGCGCTATAGCGCCGAAGGGAGGGTGTTACAGCGCTGTCCAGGGCCAGATAGCTCTGGTTGTAGTGCTAGGGCACTAGGGGGGCAGCGCTGTAGTGCTACCCTGTTTTCCCTGATGCATATTTTGGCCACTTTTAAGGTTTTTTGGCTCGAGGTTTCGATTCCTAAGGCTTGGGATCGAATCTACTCACCATTTGGGTATGATTCGGGGTTCCGGAAGTGAGGTTTAGGTCAAGAACCTTTCATTGCTCATTTTCATTAATGGATTCCATATTTGTTTATGACTAGGTGATCGCTAAGGGATTAAAGGATCGATCGTTCTCAAGGGTTGTTCAATTGTTATTTCTCGCTCGAACCAGAGGTAAGAAAACTGCACCCAGTATGTGATGCATGTGATACATGAGAAACATGTGATTAGGGCATGACATGAATGTTGAATATGAGATTGATCAGAGCTTGAGTCTCTGTGTTTGTGCATGTCATAATTATGCTAGTAATTGTTAAGTAAGCATGTTGATTAACCTTTAAATTATATTTTTGGGATCCCAATATATACAGTAAACGTTTTAGTGAAACGTTATATCTTAACCAAAAAATTTAACCTTAAACTGCTAATCATACTTAGTCACATGATTATGGCCAAATGACTCGATTAGTGAGTTTAGTACTGTTTAAAATGCACACTGTAATGGTCCCTGCAGTTTAGGGTGTTACACTCGGCAACCCTCTGAAGATGATCCTCAGATTGCCAAGCATATCATTTAGGGTTTGTCGTCGGGCTCTTCTCAAATTACTTCTCAGTACAGTATGCCCCGCGGCTCCCAAGGCACAACTCAGCGGAGTCATTCTTCTCAGTGGGATAGGTCAGGTCAACGAGAACCATTGCAACGCCCTTCGCATCAAGATACTAGTTAGGCTCCCCATCAATCTTCTTCTCGGCAAGATAATACCGAGGGCTCTCGTCACCATACTACTCATCCTCGGGAGCGTCCCATTCACAAATTTCATCCTAAGGTGGTTCGCCTTCCTTCCAAGAGCAAGACAGTCTCGCCAACTGAGCAGCAGAAGAGGAGACGACAAAAGGAATTCCATTTATCAAATTCTGGGGCCACCTTCGCCAGTGAGATTATATGGAAACCGATTGAGAAGCCTCGCCCTGCTGATAATGAGGTTGTTTGGTTCAAGGGGTGGCCTCTGATATGACTGAAGAGAAGATAAAGAGCTTGAGGAAGAACTTTGACCTCTCTGAGGTTTCCATCACTATCCCTGGTCCAGATGATAGAGCTGAGGACCCCCATCTGGGTATGTGTGCTTGGACACGTTCTGCCATTAGGTCTTGGGCACTACTTCCTCTTCATCCGTACTTCCGAAGTATAGCATACTATTTTGGTATTAGTACTTCTCAATTGGCTCCTAATGCGATCTTGGCCTTGTCTGCATTGTACATCATCTATCACCGTAGAAAATGGGCTGCCCTAGTGCCTTATGAGATCCACTACCTGTTTGACCTGAAGACAAACCCTTCTCAACGCAGCTCGGGGTATTTCCACTTCCACAATTATATGAGCGAGGGTACTAACACCTTCTAGGAAGAGATCTCTGGAAATAGCAAGGCATTTAGATATGTTGACAACTATTTCTTTACTAAGGACGCAGAGGCCAACTACTCCAAGTTTAAGCATGTTGGGCCCTTTTATAGGCCACTCCCGACCCAGGATAAGATAGTTAGGGCCAAGGCACTGATTTCCATGACCCCTGAGGAGAAGAATGTCAAGACCCTCATTACTCCGGAGAACCTTAGGAAGGTGGGGCTGTTTCCTCCTACCATATTAGATGTTCCGGATGACGATGGTTCCAAGCCCGTGATAGCATAGACTCCCTGGGACACATTCATGTCAAGGAGGTACTCTTTTTGCTGGTGCTAGCCGGGCACAAGGGTGATGAGGTGGGTGCATCTACTGCGGACTCATTGCTTGCTTCGAATGACTTTGATGAGGCTACGTTCGAACTCGAATCACATTCAGAAAGTTCAACAATTTATCACTTTTATTTTATGATTCATCTGTAATTTATATCCTTCTAACATTTGATCTTGTTTTGCAGGCTCAGACATGTTTGGTTTTGTCCAGACTCAGCAGAGGTCGACTCCCACGAGGCCAGTCCTTCTATTCGAGCGGCAAAAAGGGCTAGGGTTGAGGCTGAGTCGATCACGGAGGTTCCTCTTGAGGTTTCTCCTCCGACTCCTTTGGCGTCTAGTCTGATTCTTTAGGCGTCTAGCCCTGTCGTAGAGGTAGAGCCATCTTTGTCTACACCAGTTCCTCCCATTTTCACTGATGCGAGTGCTTCTTGTTCTGCGCCTGCTCCTTTATCTGAGCCACATCAATCTGCTATACGGAACCTAAGCGCCCTCATGGACCGAGCATCGCATCTGGAGCAAACAACAGCAGTCTTTAATGGGATCAAGAGTGAGGACCTGGACACCATTCTCACAAAGTCACTCTTAGACATTCAGAGTGTGAGTCCTTTACAGTTCCATTCTCGTCTATTTAGCTTGTGTTCAGACGTTTATCAAACACTTGTATGTTCTTTGCAGGCATTGATGATGGTCTCTCATGTTCATGATAGGTTTGTAGAGTGTACTTCTACGTTCTTCAACCTTCGTTATGAGCTTGAAGCTGTCTGCCAAGAGGTACTGGACCTTAGGCGCGTTCTTGGCTCTAGGGATGCTGACATTGCCTCAAAGAACGAAGAGATCAACACCCTCCGTAGTTCCGTGGAGCTCAAACAGAAGGAAGTGACCGATTTGACTCTCACGATAACCCAGATGGAGGGGGAACTTGCCAATTAGCTCAAACAGTTTGAAGCTGAGAAAGAAAAGCTGATTGCTGACATGGACCAATTACGGAAGGATTCTCTTGTCGAGAAGGAGCAAGAGGTCAAAGCTGCTCAGGACAAGGCTCGAGGGGAGTATTCAGAGACAGCCTTCTCTTGCTTCTAATTGATTTGGAAGTCCAACAAAGATCTGAACTTGGATTTCCTTCCCGAGAAGACGCAAGCGAAGGATCTTAGGAAGTGTTTAGCCCATGAGGCTGCCAAGGCTCAGGGTAGTCTTTCAGATGATACTCCCCACCTTGGTTAGTCTTCTTGTCCTTTATTCTGTTTTTCCTCTCATGCCATTGGTGTCGCACCTTGTACTTGACAATTTTTACATATGACATTTTACGCCTTTATGCTTTTTCTTGTTATAAGTACTCAATGTATTGATTGAAATTTTTTATTTCCAATGCTTACTAAGTATATCAACTCACAACCCTCATTGGTTCAGGTATCACTATACTCTGAACACATGTATTTTGCGTTCCATACTAACCTTACTCTTTTACATTTTTCATGCTAACAATCATGGTAATGTGAGTAAAATAATACTTCACCAAGTACCATGAACAAAACGGTCAGGTTAACCACCCCATGGGTGATAGGCCGACCACCCTATAGGGTTGATGGACTAGCCGACCACCCCATAAGGGACACGGCTAGGAATCTCCCCACCAATGCCTTTTTTGTTTTTTTTTTTTGCACTTTCGAAACATATGTTGAACAAATGTCCTAGAAAAACTTGAGCTTGCTTAGTACTTAAGGTCACACCCTCATTGCTCGTGTATACCCTGATCAGTATGTACTATATGCCCCCCAAGTGATCATGGGTTTAAAAGCCTTGGTCACTTGCTACTTGACCATGCCTTGCTTCGAGCGTTAGACACATAGTACTATCTTTTTCACCCAATGATGCAAGCAGCAAATGCTTGTCCCTCATTGGTAGTCGAGTGATGGTTTCATACTCAGTAGTAATGATACATATACACAGATGAAGATTGTGTAGCAAGTTTCGATCACGATCTACGAATCTCTCGTGTACTCGTTATAATGGTTGTAGACAGAAATGTCTAAGTTGGACCAACCGGGTCTAGATGGGCTAATCGAGCATGTAACGAGTCTTAAATCAAATTATCGATCGATCCCTCAAGGACCATATTCGATTATGATTCGATAATGGTGACTGGTTCTTGGACTAGTCTCTTTTTTTTTTATCGTATGGGATGATAGGTTCCTCAAGAACCAGGATCAAACGTGATCAAAAAAGTTGGTGACTAGGTCCTCGGACCAGTCTCTCATTTGGATCTCATGGGTCGATAGGCTCCTCAAGAACCAAGATCGAACATGATCCATTAATTTAGCGACAAGGTCCTAGGACCTGTCTCTTTTGTTGATCGTGTGGGTCGATAGGTTCCTCAAGAACTAAGATCGAACATGATCAAATAGTTTGGCAACAAGGTCCTAGGACCTGTCTCTCATGTGGATCGTATGGGTCGATAGGCTCCTCAAGAACTAAGATCAAACATGTTCCATAATTTGGCGACAAGGTCCTAGGAACTGTCTCTTTTGTTGAACGTGTGGGTTGATAGGCTCCTCAAGCACCGAGATCGAACATGATCAAATAGTCTGGCGACAAGGTCCTAGGACCTGTCTCTCGCATGGATCGTATGGGTCGATAGGCTCCTCAAGAACCAAGATCGAACATGATCCATAATTTGGTGACAAGGTCCTCGGACCAGTCTCTTGTTTGGATCTTATGCGTCGATAGGTCCCTTAAGGATCACAATCGAACATGATCCGATGTGGTTAACATGTCCAAAGGATGAGTCCTTCGTTGAACAAAATTTAAAGAACTAAGAGAAACTTTAGAAATTAAATTCATTCATTGAAGCACAATGGCTGTTACATAGATAATTCAAAAATAATACATTTGCAAATTAAAACTTGTGTTGTTGTTGAACAGCTTCACTGATAGTACTGGCAGAGGTGTTCACCATTCCAATAGTTTTTTATTAGTTCTCCATTCAGTCAAGCTATCTTGTACGTCCCTGGTGGTATCACCTCCTCCACAATGTATGGCCCTTCCCAGTTAGGTCCTAGTACCCCTGCTGTAGTGTCCTTAGTGTTTAGGAACATCCCCTTGAGTACTAAGTCCCCAACTTAGAATTTTCGATCTTTCACTCTGGAATTGAAGTATCTGGCCACTTTTTGTTGAAGTGCTGCTACTCTAAGACTTGCCTTTTCTTGTCTATCTTTGATTAGATCGAGTGACTCTTCTATTAGTTTATGGTTCCTCCCCTGATCGTATGTCTCCTGTCTATGCGATGGGGGAGTGAGTTCAACTGGCAACATGGCTCCATACCCAAACGCCAAAGAGAATGGCGTATGCCCTGTCATCGTTCGCGTCGTCGTTCAATGTGACCATAGGACCTCCGGAAGTAATTCTAGCCAAACTCCTTTGGCTTGTTCAAGGCGTTTCTTCAGAGTGTCTTTCATAGCCTTGTTCATTGCTTCTACTTGGCCATTATCTTAGGGGTGTGCTGCCGAGGAAAAGCTCTTTGTGATTCCATGCCTCGTACAAAAGTCTGTGAACATATCATTGTCGAATTGAGTCCCATTATTTGAGAATATCTTCCTTGGGAGGCAAAATCAACATATGATATTCTTCACCACAAAGTCTAAGACTTTCTTCGAGGATATGGTGGCGAGCGATTCTGCTTCAGTCCATTTGGTGAAATTTTTCACAGCTACAACAAAAAATTAGACTCCTCCCCTTCCTGTGGGTAGCTTTCCGATTAGGTCGATCCCCCATACAGCAAAGGGCCAAGGGCTCTGCATCTGTGTTAATTTGTTAGGTGCCGCTCGGGGTATCTTGGAGAACATCTGGCACTTGTGGCATCTTCTGACATATTCCATCGAGTCTTCATTCATCATTGGCCAAAAGTATCCTTGTCTTAGGATTTTCTTCGATAGGCTTTGCCCCCCAAGCGTGATCTCCAAAAAACCCCTCGTGTACCTCGATCATTAACAGCTTTGACTAGTCGGGTGTAATGCACCTTAGCAGTGGTAGGGAGTACCCTCGTCGGTACAGGTTCTCTTCGACTATCATATATCGCGCAGCTTGTCTCACGAACTTCCTTGCTTTGTTCCTATCGTTGGGCACTACTCCTTGGTTGAGATAGTTAATAATAGGGGCCATCCATGTATATCCTAACTCAACAGGTAGTGCCTCCTGCTCGGTTATTCTTCTTTTCGCCAAGAATTTGATGGGAACAAGATTTAAGGTGTCTGCGTCTTTGGCACTGGCAAGCTTGGCTAAGGCATCGACATTAGCGTTGTGCTCTCTTGGTACTTGTATAATTGAGTATTTCTTGAACTGTGCCAACAAGTCCTTCACCTTGTTCAGGTACTGCACCATCCTAAGTCCCTTCGCTTGATTCTCCCCCAGTACCTGGTACACCACTAGATGGGAATCGCTGAATATCTACAGGGACTATGCATGTACATCCTGAGACAAGTGTAATCCAACTAATAATGCCTCATACTCAACCTCGTTGTTTGAAGCGTTGAATCCAAATCTGAGAGCGCAATGGATTCAATGATTCTTCAGAGTGATCAGTATGATTCCTGCACCTGAGTTGTGTTCATTGGATGCCTCATCAACATATAGCTTCCATACAGGAGTATCTCCTTCCTTCTCGATATCTTCACTCTCCGATTAGTAGGAAGGGTTTTAAAGGTTGGTGCCTTCGACTATGAAGTTTGCCAATGCTTGTCCTTTTATCACCGTCCTCGAATGATAAGTGATATCAAACTATCCTAGTTCCACTGCCCACTTGAGTAATCGTCCCGAGGCCTCTGGTTTCTGAAGAACCTGTCTCAACGGTTAATCGGTCAGGACTCGTATCGAGTGAGCTTGGAAATATGGACGCAGCTTTCGAGAGGCGATCACTAAATAGTAGGCTAGATTTTCAAGAGGGGGATACCTAGACTCCGCACCTACTAGCCTTTTACTGATATAGTATACAGGGTATTGTACCCTGTTATCTTCCTTTATCAAAGTAACACTGATTGCATGATCAGTGATTTCCAAATAGATGAAAAGTACTCTCCATATATTGGCTTTGCTAGGATGAGAGGTTGGGTGAGGTGTTCCTTCTAGGCTTGGAAAGTCTCCTCACACTCCTCGGTCCATTAGATCTTTTTGATGCCCCTTAGTAAGTTAAAGATAGGGACACACTTGTCCGTAGACTTTGATATGAAACTACTGAGGGCACCTACTTTCCCGGTTAAGCTTTGCACTTCTTTGATTGTGGTAGGTGAATTCATGTCAATCAATGCTTTGAAATGTAGCAGGATATGAAAGCTTGACAGTGACGGCCTGAGATGGAGAGGGATGTAATGGAATGTGCGGTAAATTTCTTAGCCTGTTAGCAGGTTAAGACAGAGTATCAGAAATTAGTGGGGCCATTGCAGCCTTTGAGTATTTTATAATGGAAACAAGAAAACGTCGCAAAGGGTTTTGTGGTGGGATTGCCCAGGTTAGTGGGTTAGTATGAGTTAGCATTGGGTCATTAAGAACCAGTTGTCCAAGTGAGTTAATTTCTATCAGTAAGGACAAGTAACACAGCTGATTAGTGTTCAGATCTTTATGTGAAAGAGATAGTGCGCCTTCATGAAATTCAAAGGTCTATCTCATCAGATGAAGAATTTATTATTACTTCCAGGTTTTGGAAGGGTTAAGAAAGGCGATAAGTATATAGACAGAATTCAGTACAATTTATTATTCTCAGACTGATGGTAAGTCAGAGAGAGAAAGAGAGAGAGTTATCCAGTGTTGGAAAGATACCTTATGAGATGAGGTATGTTGAGAATGCTTAGCACCAATTCATTAGAATGAGATGGGTGAGGTGTTAATTCTGGATCATGTGATGGTTCAAGGGACCATTGAGATTATTTGAGGTTAGATCTTGGATGCTCACTTCTCAGAGTAAATGGAAAAGTGTTACTGAATTGAAAAGCGGGAACATGGAGTTCCAGGTAGAAGATTGTAACTTCTTCAAAAGTATCACCATGGAAAGGGGTGAGGAGTTAAGGGCAAGCTGAACCCTAGATTATCTTGGCAGTTGAGTCCTGGGTAGGACTGGTCAGATTGACTTTGGATCAGCCTTATCTTTGGCACTGTCAATTATATACAATGTGTTATGTATTTCCATGCTGAGGACATGGGTTAAAGAGAACTCATGAGTTGAGTTATGAGAATCTGGAGATTGAGGCTAAGTTAACCTGTAAGGAATAGCCAGTCCAGATATGAAACAGAAAGAATAAGGTTCTAGGGAAACAAAGTCATACCTTGGGTTAAGGTCAGTTACAACTTGGGAAACTGGAATCAATTGTGCAGAATTCTTATTCCGGGCTGTTTAGATAAATTTCGAGGACGAAATTTCTGTAAGGAGGGGATAGTTGTAATGCCCCAAATTTCCTCATAAGGTTTAGGACCTTGATTAGGAGGTCGGGAGGGCCATACTTGATTTATCATGTTATTAAATGATTATATGCATGTTTATGTGAATTATATTATTATATGATGATAAATGCATGCATATGGGTCCACATTTAATTATAAGGGCATTTTGGTAATTTGGCCCGTTGAGGGCGTGATTGTGTATTTTCGTGCATGTGGGTGAATTATAAATAATACCACATTATATGTGAATTGGTTCAAGCCATTCGGCATGAGACGATCATGGAATGCAAGTTATCGGTCTAGTAATAACGGGGTTAGTTTCGGGGCTCAGAGTGAGTCTCGGGGTGATTTTAATGATTAGAACGTTGCTGGGAATTAAAGGGTAACGGGATATGAATTATTGGCATTTGAGAATATTGAGAATAACGGGAATTGGAGGGTGTTAATTATAATTAACGAAATAAGCGGGAAAGGACGATTTTACCCTTGGGAGTCTTTAGAAGCCTTTATTTGACCTAGGGGCAAAATGGTCTTTTCACCCCTAAGATATATATCAACTCATGGACTGTAGAATGTTAGAGAAAAATAGAGCATCATCATCCTCATCTCTCTCCCTCACCTGTACACCATTTCTCCTCTTTCTTCCTATGGAATTTTTGAAGCCAACTTGAAGAAACAAGCTAGGAGATTAAAGTTGGGAGCTTAGAAACTTAGTTCATCCATTGAAGAGGACTCAAATCCAACTTGAGGTAAGATTTCATCCATGAACTTAAGCTTTACCCTGTTTTTCTTATGGTTTTCAGTCAAAGGAATTTGAGGTGTTAGTTATGAGAATTCATGGAAGTTTTGTGTAAGATTGCTTGGGTTTTGATGAGGGTGTGATGTAGATGAAGTTTAGGGATTGAATTTGATGTTTGGGAGAAGTTTGGGATTGGTTTGGAGGTTTGGTTTTTAGGGGAAATCGCAGGGGAGAATACCAGAATTTTCTCTGGTTTGCTGATGTCGCCCCAGTGCCATTCCTGGCACCCCAGCGCTAGGCAGGGCAGGTTCTGGGCTTCTCTAACTTTGGGGCAGCACCACTAGGCAGCGCCCCAGCGCTAGTGCATTTTCCAGCAAGCCTATTTTAGGGCTTGGGATGACTTTTAAGGCTCAAGGGTTGGTTCCTTTACCCCGTTTGGGTAGATTGTGTGTCCCAAGAGTGTGGGATGGATCCCGGGAGTAAGGTTTTAGATTATAAATCTTTTTATAATTTATTTTATTGACGGGATTCCATATTTGGTTATGACTAGGTGACCGCTAAAGGATCAAAGGATTGATCGTTCTCAAGGGTCGTTCTTTTACTAATTCTTGCTCGAACCTAAAGTAAGAAAACTGCACCCCATATGTGACATGCATGGTTATTCTTGATGCTTGTTGGGTGTTTAAATGTGAACATTGATAGCATATTGAATTCTTAGCAATCTTGCTCACTTGTAATGGTTATTATTGAAGCATGTTGGATGTTTAAGTGTGATGCATGTGATGCACGATAAACATGTGATTATGGCATGCCATGAATATTGAATGTGAGACTGTTTAGAGCTTGAGTCTTTGTGTTTATGTGTGATTTCAAATATGCTAGCAATTGTTAAGTAAACATGTTGAATGCCATGTATTTGGATATTTGACATATGATATATGTTTGGTAGCATTGCTTACTTGTGCATGGCCCTGATCATTCAGATTTGGCATTGGTCGTGTGTTACCGACCTGTAAGCCAAAAACGGCATAAGCATCATGAACGCAGAGCTGATAAAATATTAGATCTAATCAACATTTGCATTAGATGACTCAACAAGAGCATTAATGCCGGACCGACCTTAAGTTCAATGAAAACTGAAAGCGCTTGTGTGACTTACCCATCAGTCACTCATCTGTTTAAAATAGTGACTACCCATCAGTCACTCATCTATTTAAGCTAGTGACTACCCATCAGTCACTCATCTGATTAGAGCCATTGCAGGAAAGCCCAAGTAACGGTTTTGTTACACGGCTATGGGCACCGAGCCCCATAGTGACTTGCTTGTTAGTCACTCATTATGGTTTAACAGAACCTCAAAGTGATATTCACTCGTCTGTTCAGGGCTATAAGCTCTGTATGATCATTCTGATCATCATTTGCATGGCTTTGGGTACTGAGCCCCATAGTGACTTGCTTGTCAGTCACTCAGTATGGTTTACAAGAACCTCAAGTGTTAAATCACTCATCTGATTAGGATTGACTTGATAGTCATCAAATCAGGAGGGCAGGATTTCTTATCCTAGATTCCCCAGCATTATTTGAATTTACTTGAATGCTTGAATAGAGCTATGTTCGCTAGGCATTCCAAATATGATTTGATATCATGATATGACTATTCATGAGCATATTGAGTTTTCTTGCTGGGCTTCAGCTCACGGGTGCTATGTGGTGCAGGTAAAGGCAAAAGAAAGCTGGATCATCCTTGAGTTGGAGAGCTTAGGTGACGATGTGTACATATGTAGCTGCTCGACCGCCACAGCCGAGGTTTGCAGGAGAGGAACTAGGGTTAAACCTTGTTTTGTCGCTTAGATCGACTGGTTGTAAATATTTTGTTGTAATAAACCTTTAAATTATATTTTTGGGATCCCAATGTATACAGTAAACGTTCTAGTGAAACGTTATATCTTAACCAAAAATTTTAATCCCTAAACTGCTAATCATACTTAGTTACACGTTTATGGCCAAATGACTCGATTAGCGAGTTTGGCACTGTTTATAATGCGCACTGTAACGGTCCCTGGAGTTTAGGGCGTTACAGTTTATGCCTTTTTCTTCCTTCATGATAGTGTCATCTAGTTCAATGTATTTGTCGGGTCGGTCCAGGAACTCTTGCAAGGTGTTGATAGGGTTCCTGTGTATACTATCCCACAAAGGACTACGATAAATTATTCATGTCGAGATGGCAACGAACTTCCCTTCACCTCCTACCGTGGCTGCTCAGTTTTCCTCTCTCAAGAATCTTTGAATGTAGTCTTTTAGGGATTCATCTTTCCCATGCCTGATGTCAGCTAACTGATTGACATAAACCAGTAGAATCTGCCCAGCACTAAAGACCTTACAGAATCCCTTCCTGAACTGCTAACAGGAAGTGATGGATCCAGGTTTGAACTTCCAATACCATTCCTAAGCTGAATAAGAGAGAGTGGTAGGGAATACCCTACACCTATAATAATGCTCCACACCGAGTAATTCCATCTGATCCTCGAACTTCCCAATGTGCCGTACCGGGTCCTCATTCCCAATGTATGTAGGAAGTTTTGGGGTCTTGTATTTTGGTGGTGGTTGGGCAGCTTGGATCTTGGCACTGAAAGGACTCCTACTTCTATGACCCAACTCGATATTTGAAGGTTTCTTTGTTAGACCTTGAACAACCATAACGAGTGCATCTATTTGAGCTTGTACTGCCGGTGGGACCACTGCTCCAGGTGGGGAGGATATCCCTTGTACCCCCTCTTGAGCATTGGTCCTCCTGTTGATGACCTCCTGTTGTGTAAATTGATTCAATTAAAATGTGCAAGTGTACACAGTCACAAAACAAGTAATAAAGTAGTAAGTATTCAAGATCGTCTCCACAGGGATTGCAAATTAAAACTAAATGCAAAAATTAATTACTAAACAATTACACTAGTGAACAATTTGAATGTCTTTGATTTTCCAATTTAACCCAATAAAAAGAAAGTAAAATTACTCAAAGTAAACTGAACAAGAACCTTGAGAGAAATATATAAATTTTAAAATGGACTTGAATCATTGAATCCCCCTATATTATTTTTCCTGAACACGTTGCGAACGTATTGCTGCAGCAATTTTCTAGCAAAACTCCCAGGATAACAAAAAGTTCATTTAACATGCATAAAATTTTACCAAATCTTATGACCTTAATTCTTCTACCTAATTAAACATATTCCTATGCAAAATCAGATTTAAGAATGCAATCACAGTTCACTTCTCATATGCTACACAAGGTAATTAACATATCCCTATATTAATTACTAACATAACCTAACCTAGATTATGACTTGTGTCATCCAAGTTCTTCCTATTACATTCAACCTTTCCAGCATTAAATATAATTAAAATAGCTTTCCATTGCTGGCCAAGCAACAACAAGCAATCAATTTAAGCACACTTGAATGATCAAGGGAGATTTTACTAAAATAAAGTGCAAGAAATGGATAGATTATAACATAGGGTTCATCAACAATTCAAGCCACCAAGAGATTAGTTCATGGATGATTTCATATACATTAATTCATAATCAAAACAGCCCATAATATTCAGCTAGAATGCAACTCAGAAATTAATAGAATAGAGTTTAGAAAAAAGAGAAGAACAAATCCAAAATGATGCTTGAGCCTCTTTGGTTGGCCTCCTTCTTCCTTTGAATCTTCTTCTACTTCTTCCTAGCGTTTTTTATCTGATATTCTCTCTGGTTTTCTTTGCCAAAAATGGCTGCTGGTTGTCTCTTACGACTGGAGCATTCTTTTGGTATATTAGGTCTTCTCTTCTCCTCCCAAAAGTACCATAATGCCCCTCTTTTTCTCCCAAAACATCAAGTCTTCTTTCTCTTTTATCCTTTTCTCCAAAATGCTGATTAATTCCTACTGCCATTGCCACATCAGCTGAAATATAAGCTTGCCTCTTGACTGCCATGTGTTCCCTTCTCCAAAATACACCTGATCACAATGCTTCAGTTTTGCTGCAGCAATCCTGAATATTCAGCCATCAACACATAAATTCATCACAATAAATTCATATGCTAACTCATTCCTTTGTGCACATATCTATCCATGAAATCATTATCTTTAACCCAATAGCTATTAAAAACTAAAAAATAATTACACTTAATTAAGATAATGAAAACATCAAAGTTAGCTACAAAAAAAACTAAAAATAAACTAACATCACCCATGATTTTTTCATAATTATAATTTCAAAAGCACATGAAATAACTCTTTATTCAAGAGTTATCACCTCCCACAAAGCCAAAGGTTGCGCATCTTTCCCCAGCCTATCAAACACAGTATTTGTGTTATTCATCGGTTCTCTTCCCTTGCGAGACTGAGGATGTAGGGGTGGTAGGTCCGCCTTCCCCTATCGGTGCGACCCTACCCCCGAGCTTCTCCTCCTACATGACTTTGAGACTTTGAGCGGCCATTTTCATTCCTGTCACGCCTTTCAAATGTTTGACCCTCATCTCCTACGTTGTTTCATTGGTCCACCTGGGAGGGGGCCTTCGAGTTGGTAATACTCCTACTCCGAGATGGAATGTTATTCCTCTTAGTCATGGAGGAGGCAGTCTTGGACTGTACCTCTTCATCCTATCTCTGGGAAAGTTGTTCTGAGAGTGTCCTTGGGGTCCTACTCTTCCCCTCGAACACTCTGTTACTGTTGTCTCGCATTCCTGCTGCTTTGGCTTGAGCCTCCCTCACCGCCTGAGCAGTAGCTTCAGCGTTAGCTCGGCCTAACTGAGTAGCCGCCTCCAAGGTCACAACGGCCTCCTAATGCTTCCGATCAGCCTCGTACTCCCTCTGGATCATCTTCTGGACATGTTCATCGATCTCCCATCGTTGTCGTTCCATAGTCGCTCTCTGAAGGGCAATTTCTGCAGGAAAGGCCTCCTGCCTCGCCATAAATTGTGCCATCTCCTCCTGGTGAGCGTCCTGTGGATCTTCTGCATCAGGTTGATCTCCTACCTCCACCTCAAGTTTGGTAAAGGGATCTATGGGATCCTGGGTGGTGGGATCTCTAGGAGCAGTCTTCTTGGCCTGACTGGATTTTGGTGGCATCGTAAAAATGATGAAAGTGTGTTTCTGGATTTTGTACTCTCAATGAAAGCACCAAAATGTTGACCTGTGAAATTGGCCAACGATCATATGTGCAGTACACGACACCTTTTGAAAGAAATAAATGAAACAAATGGCAGAGTACGATTATCTTAAATAAACACACAGGAATTTTATAGTGTTTTAGCCCTGTTCATTCTTATGAACAGTAATAACCTAATCCACTTCGTCTTTAGTTTTGAATTACTCGACAATTACAAGCACAAACTGATGAGTTCACTCGTCACTTAGATATTTCTCCCAAAATTCCAGAAAAAGAGAGAAGATCCCCTTTTATGAAGCCTTGGGTCCTTTATTTATAGTACCGAGAGGCTGTTACATGACCAGTAATATTGGGATCATGGTTTGGCACATGATTATTAGGTAGTGGAGATACGTGTCCACTTCCCCATGATTATGAGATCGTAGGTCTTCTTGTTGTCTTCTCTGGATCGTGTTTGATAATGCACGATAGAAACCTCTTGGGAAAATGTTAAGTCTCTGTTGGTATATGAGACTTAGGTGCTAGGCCTGTTGATCCTCAGGGTGCTAGGCCTGTTGATCTTTGGGATGCTAGGCCTACTGATCTTAATTTGAACGAGAGTGGTTATTTCTCAGTGAAGTGTACTTGGGGGTTTAGGCCAACCACCCTATGAAAGATAGGGTGGGCTGACCACCCAGGTAGCTCTTGGGCCTACTTAGGCTGACCACCCTAGGAGGTGAGGTCAAGCCGACCACCCCTAGGGGTCCTTGGGCATATTGGGGCTGACTACCCTAGGGGTTGGGGTCAGGCCGACCACCCCTAGGGGTAGGGTTCAAGCCGACCACCCTTAGGGGGTTTAGGCTTGGTCGACTTTCCTAGGTCCTAGATTTATCTTTTTTGCCCGTCGGTCTTTTCTCAATACTTTGTTGTTTTTCCCTGATTTATGATGTCACGTGTCACGTCCTCATTCACCACGTTATCCTCGTATTTTTTAGAGATAACACTATGGTTAGGGCATGTGTCCCCGTTATATGAATATTTTAGTATTATGAAAATAGTTATTCAATGGGATTATATGATTAGCATGAATATGTGCTTAATTTGTCGGGATGTGCCTGTAACGCCCTACTACCCAAGGACCATTACGGTGTGCATTGTAAACAGTGCTAAACTCGCTAGACGAGCCATTTGGTCATAATCGTGTAACTAAATGTGATTATGATTTAGGGTTAAATTTTTTAGTTAAGATACAACATTTTACTAAAACGTTTACTGTATACTTTGGGATCCCGAAAATATATTTTAAAGGTTAATTACAACAAAATATTTACAACCAGCCGACCTAAGCGGAAAAATAAGGTTTATCCCTAGTTCCTCTTTAAACCCTCGACCGTGGTGGTCCAGCAGCTGCATATATACACATTATAACCTAAGCTCTCCAACTCAAGGATGGTCCAGCTTTCTTTTGCCTTTACCTTCACCACATAGCACCCGTGAGCCGAAGCTCAGCAAGAAAACTCAATATGCTCATGAACAAGTAATAACATGTTATTAAATCATAATAGACATGCCTAGCATTAATAACCCTACTCATGCATGCAAGCAAGTCCAAATAAATGATTATAGGGCCCTGCATCTGAATAGATGATTAATGAGTCAATCTCTGGGGGCCTACTTATTGAATAGATGACTAATGAGTCAATCTCTGAGGACCTGCTTATTGAATAGATGACTAATGAGTCTATCTCTATTAGATAACAGATAAGACTTTCTCTGAGGTAGATGACTAATAAGTCTCTCTGTATAGATGACTAATAAGTCTACCCTTATGTAGATGACTGATAAGTCTATCTCTGTATAGATGATTGTTGACGGTGAGAACTCGTCAACCAAGTTAAGTTAGCAAAACAGAAATGTAGAGATTATCAAAAGAAAAGCTTTAGAAATCTAAGTAGAAACTCCGAAAATAATTGCAGAAGAAAAATGGTGAACTCAATTTGTATTGATTATGGTGCAATGCTACAGTGATTTTTCCAGCCCCCTTCCATGTGGAAGTAGGGTTCATTTTATAGTGGGCTCTAATGGCCCTGGATACACTGTGGTCCAGGGGACCAGGTGGTACACAAGTACACTGTCAAGAGAGTGGTAGCAGGTGTAGTGGTGTTGGGAGAGTGGTGGTCGGCCCTGGTGCATGTCAGAGATGTGGAGGTGGTGCTGCCAATTCTCGTACTACCCCTAACCGCCACTACTTGTTGGGTACAGGTGTCAGGTTTGTCCCTTGATCCTTGCAGGCATGCATGTACCTATTTAGAGGTACCTTATCCATATTTTTTGTCTCTTGTGGGCCACCTTGAATGACATATCTGGTTGTCCTTCTTGTAAGTGGTCCCAATTGGCTAATTGAAGAGAGTGCACTTCGTTGGTGGTCCCAACCTCACCAAGTGACGTAGGGCCTTTTCTGCAAGGTGGGTATAGCATGTTATAAGGCTGGTGAGATTTGGCGAGGACGTGGGGAGGTTCTGGCATCGTGTGCACCCGCGAGGTGCAGGGTGTCATATACGCCTTTGAAGCAACATGGCCACGAGGCGCTAGACTGTGGGAGCACCTACACGCGTTGGCCCTTGGGTGAGGCCATCATGCACGCGAGGTCCTTGGGCGAGGCCCTTATGCGTGCCAGGCCCTTTGGAGCGGGGCCCTTTGGGGCAAGGTCGTCACGCACGCGAGGCCCTTTGGGGCGAGGCCTTTATGCATGTGAGGCCCCCTTGAGCAAGGCCCTTTTAGGTGAGGTCGTCACACACGCGAGGACCTTTGGGGTGAGGCCTTTATGCATGTGAGGCCCCCTTGAGCGAGGCCCTTTGAGTCGAGGTCATCGTGCAATCGAGCCCCAGGTGGCATTGCGAAGCCAGCGCGCGCAGATCCCAGGCATCGCGAGGCACGGCCGTGCAGATCCCAAGTGTCGCGTGAAGCGCGTGCGCATATCCTTGGCGTCACGAGGCACGCGCGCGCAGATCCCAGGCGTCGCGAGGTGCGCGCACAGATCACAGGTGGGGCGCGAGGGGCTTTTTGTGATGCGTGGCCTCGCTGGGTGCATGGGTGCTCACCATGCTAAGAAGATCCGTCGAGGTGCACGGGTGCTGGGCATGCCGAGAATAGCCTCATGTGCCTCCTTGCGAGAAAATGGCTGCCCAAAGGCCTCGCGGCACGGGCATGTAATTAGGCATTTATGGGAGCTTATCACGCGCTTTTGGCCTTTTTATAACTGTCGAATTTTGAGCATCCACTCTTGCCCCCCAGTCTAGGAGAGGACCTTTAGGTGCTTTGGTAGACTCTTCTCTTTAATTCTTATAAATAGGCCCCCATGCCAAGCCTATTATTTACACTCTATCTCCTTAGCTTAGTGGTATTTAGGCCTTTGCTCCTTTCAAGAGGTAAGGGGTTCGATCCCCCACAACCTCACTTTTATTATAGTTTCCTCCCTTTTTTTATATATATTTGGGCTAATTTTTGGTATGTCTATACCCCTTCATATATTTGGAGGCTAACACATCTTTTCTGTTTATTTTTGCAGACGCGTACTTTCTACCATTTAGCTCTTTTTGACCATGACGGTACTTTTGGCCCCGAACCTCCTTATGACCACGACAGCGTCTCATTTTTCCTGCTTAAGGTATATTCTCTTTTCCCTTGTTTTCATTGGGTCAATATTAGCACCACTCGGGATGGGGTACTTTGGCCTGAGCCTGTCGTGAGTTAGTTTTAAGGCATGCCCCTTTATTCACACCCCGTGGCGGGTCATTTAGAGTGTTTGTGCCTAGAAATTTTGAGCCCATTCCTTTGTGTTTTGTAGCAATCCTCTCATTTATATGTGAACCCCTTTTTGCTTTCGGGACGAGGTCTCATGGCAAGTGACGGTCCGTTCGGCATACCTCCAGGGGTTGAGTTTGTTGACTTGTCTTCAGACTCAGAGTCCCCTGAGGAAAACCCTTACCAAGACTATGACTCCTTAAGGCAGGCTCGCATTCGTCATCTTGAGCACATGGCTGAACTTAGGCGTAAAATTTGGGTGGTGGAGAGTGAAATTGGTTGGGTGATGAGAGGAGACGGAGCACCTTTCCCCCCTGACCTTAATGACCACGTAGCGAGCCTTTGGGTGACCCTTTTAGATTTGTAGGGGGAGTTGGAGTTTATGGAGGGACATCTTCCGCCTGAGCTCTCTAACCCATCCTCACCTGATGACTGACATGGGGCCGCTTCTGCTTCTCTTCAGCCCTTATTTTTTATCTTCCCTAGCTTAGCGCTTCCGCAGCCGGTGCCCCGATGGAAGACTCGTGCTAGGAAGAGAAAATGGAAGGTCAAGTGTTCTGTCTCTTCCTCACCTTTTTCTTTTGGTTTTGCAGATATGCTGAGGGCACGACGACAGGTATCCACCAATGAACAGGACGATGCCCCTTTATTGGCATCCACCCTGGTGTCCCATGTGTCAGAAAATAAACTGAGGGAAATTGTGAAGCACTACCGCGTTCCTCCGGAGTACGCCTTATACACCCCTTCGGAAAACTGTCGGGCTGACTGCCCTAGTCCCGGCTTTGTGGCCCTTAGTGAGCACATCCTGAAGGCGGGTGGTACCATCCCATTACACCCGTTCTTCGTTGCGGTCCTCAACTACTTCGACCTTGCTCCACTTCAGCTGGCACCCAACAGTTGGCTGACCTTGAGCTGCCTTTTTATTGCGTTTGTAGAACTTGTCAAACGTGCTCCTACGGCGCTAGAGGTGCACTTCCTGTACAATCTCATGCCCTCTCCCAAGTCCAAGGGCTTCTATTACTTGCAAAAAGCCAATAACGAGGTCCCTTTGATAGAGGGCTCAGTGTCCAACCCGGGGTCCTGGAAGCAGGAATTTTTCTTCGTGAAAGGCCTTATCTCTGTTCGCAAGCACTTCCGTGCCGCTCCCAGTAAGTACCCAGAGCCACATTTTCTTATCTTTTTTCTTTTTGTTTGAACTTATGTTTGTGTCGACAATGGTGTGGATCATGCAGAGCAATTTGCCGTACCCGAGGTTGTTGGATCGGAAGCGGACGCCGTGAAGGATCTTATCAATGCTGACCCCGCCGTGAAAAAGGTTGCGTACCTATTCACTGTGGAAAATCTTAACCTTCACCGGCTGTCCCCGGTTTCTGATCCCAGGTTGCTAAGGACGATTCCTTAGTCAAAGAAGATGAAGCCTGCATCGGCTGAACCTTACCCGGGTGAAGGTGAGGCTGAGGATGTGCCGGAGGAAGTCCCCCTTGGGCACGGGCGACCTTACCAGCTATCCTCGTCTTCTAAGGAGTGTCCTACGTATGTCCCTTCCAACCCGGATATGGCTTCCCACTCCCAAGGCCAACATGCCATATCGGGGCATTTTGTTTGCCCCGACCCCTGCGGATTTTGACGCTTTTACTCAGGCTCCTCTCGACCCTGGTCCATCGGGGGCTTACTTTCCCAATCTTCCTACACCCCCTTCCGATCTACCGGGGGTCCATTTTTCCAATTTTCCTGCGCCCCCTCCTGTTTCGGCGAGTGGGTCGTCTGTGCTTACCCAGCCAGGTGCCCTTGACTCGGAAGGGGTTCCCTGGGTGAATCGCATGGCGACCTCCTACTGGCGGCGGTATGTCCAAATCGCCTCAGACCTCCCCGAAATTGATTGGAATGGTCTTGGGAGTTTCGCCCTGTCGGACCTTGGGGAGACCTTGACGCGCACTACTGCTTGGGTGAGTTCATGGATCTTGTGTCGGCCTTGTTATTATTATGATTTTATTTTTTTTGTTACTTATCATTGTTGTTGTTATCTTTCTTGTGCAGGCCTATACTGTAGCTCAGCGGTTTGCCGACTCGGCTCACAATCTTTCCGCGTCGAGTACCAAGAGGGACCGTCTCACGGCCCGGGTCCAGGAGCTCGAGAGAGAGCTTGATGAAACCAAGTCTAAGCTAAAAAGGGTTCGGGCCAAATTTTCTGCCTCGTCAAAAAGGAAGAAGAAGGCGGTTTTCAAGGCCACAATGCTGCAGGAAAGGGTTACCAGCCTAGAGGGCGAACTCCAGGGTGCCCAGGCTACCGCGGCTGCGGTGCAGGAGAGGGTCGCTTCCCTAGAGGCAGAACTTGAAGTTGCCAAAGCTGATGTAGCTGCGTCGCAGGAGAGGGTTACCCCTTTAGAAGCGGACAGGGCAACCACTGAGTATAGGTCTATAGGGCGCGCCCTCTATGGCGTATGGAGGCAGCATCCCAACTTCGATTTCTCCTCCTTTGGCGAGCATGGCTGTGTGGAACGCCCGGGGCAGGAGGCCCTGAGGTTGTCATTTCATCATTCCTGTCAGCTAGCCCGCTGTGGATGTATGCTCATTTGAGCCTTTGTAATATTATTATGATTATTATTTTTATTTGTAAATCTTGCCATGTTACCAAGACTCTTTTTTTAATATATATACATGTGTGGTTATTCATCTCTTATTCCTCTGTGTTTGAGGTCTTTTTGAGCCTGTATGATGGGGTTTGGTAGGTTCCCCTCTTTTATTTATCAGGCTAGAGGTCCTTTGGAGCCCATGTGAAAAGGTTCAATGGGTCCTTTTTTGGTGCCTCTTGATTATTTTTATAAGGATATTTTGACCCATTGGGTTCTAGCTATCCTTTTATATATTTTTGCGTGGGATTATTTTTTTTTTCGAGAAGCGTCCTTCTCGTCATTATTCATAGTACTATTTTTGCAAGGGTCTCTTTTAGGACCTTTTTCGGCTAGACGACTTGGTGGCCGCTCTAGGCTTATCGGCGGGTGCTCTTTCTGGGGCTTCTCCCTTTGAGAGAGTATATGCCCTTATTTGGGAGCTCATTGTTGTTGTTGCTTTCATTTTTTTTTTTTTTTATATTTTGGCCTCCTTGGTGTTCGTAAGGATAGCTAATCCTTATGAACTTCGGGAGATGCCTTGCAAGGTCTCCTCCCTGTTTGTTAGGGTTCACCATGCCCCGATACAAGGGGTCCTTTTAAGGATCCTCCTTTTTAGGAGCCCTTTTTAGGATCCTCCTGATAGGGGGTCCTTTGTAGGATCCTCCTTTTTAGGAGCCCTTTCTGGGATCCTCCTGATAGAGGGTCCTTTTTAGGATCCTCCTTTTTAGGAGCCCTTTTTAGGTCCCTCCTGTTAGAGAGTCCATTTTAGGATCCTTCTGATAGTGGATCCTTTTTAGGATTCTCCTGTTAGAGGGTCCTTTTTAGGATCCTTCTGATAGAGGGTCCTTTCTAGGATTCTCTTGTTAGAGGGTCCTTTTTAGGATCCTCTTGCTTGCTGTATGCTTTTGCCTCCTGTCCTGCCCCCCAAGTGTTTGGTGAAATTTATTTCGGCAGGCACTTTGGCTGATGCTCGCATAGAGAAGAAAAATAAAACGTGAAGTTGCGAACAGTTTTGTTCATAGCATGTGGTTTTCAACGGCATACATAAAAAAGGGTTACATCTAATTGGGAGGTTACCTAGGTAGCCTCTTTGATTCTTACTCACTAAGCTAACATAACAAGGAACAAACTAAACATAGGTCCTCTTTGCATCGGGTGCCGAAGCCTCACTGGTAGCATTTCTCGAGGTGTTCCGTAATTCGTGGGTCCAACTCATGTGGGTCACGCCTTCATACACAACCATTGCCATCGGTATCGATGGTTTTGTGGCTGTGTGGAGGGACATGTTATAGCATTCCCTCGCTTCCTTCTGCTCCCCTTTCATGCATGCTACTCCCCCAGGGGTTGGCAATTTCATAGCAAGGAGATACACAGAAGTTATCGCCTTCAATTCTCTCAGAGAGGATCTCCCTAATACCGCATTGAAGGCTGAGGCGCAATCCACCACGACAAAGTTTGCCATTATGGTGGTTTGCCTGGGTTGTTCCCCCATGGTGAGGGCTAATTCAATTGCACCCAGGGGCTGTATCGAGTCCCCTGTGAACCCATAAAGGGAGGAATTGCAGGGTTTCAGGTGTCGGACGCTCAGTCCCATCTTCTCCAAAGTGGGGCGATGCAGGATGTCTACAGAGCTTCCATTATCCACTAGGACTCGATGTACTCTCATGTTCGTAAGCTGGACAGTTAGCACCAAGGGGTCATTATGAGGGAAATGTACCCCCTGCGCATCTTCTTCAGTGAAAGTTATTGAGTCATTCTCGCCCTTGAAACTCTTCGGGGGGCGTTGCTCCAAACTTAAGACGCACGGTGGTGGACTTCGTCTGGCCTCCTTGGCATATTTGTCTCATCCCTTCCTTGAATCGCCTCCGAATCCTGGGCCTCCAAAGATGGTCTTGACCTCTCCCTGTACTTCTGGGGCCACCCCTCGCGCCCGCGGCGGGGACGCTCCTTCTTCTGGCCTCTGGTTCTCCTTGCGCACATATCCGCCCAAATGTCCCTTGCGGATGAGCTCCTCGATTTCCACCTTCAAATGGTTGCATTCCGCGGTGGTGTGGCTGATATCCTTGTGATACTGGCAATACTTGTTGGGGTCTCTTTTAGACCGGTCTTTTTTCATTGGCGGGGGCTTTTGAAAAGGACCTGGTTTTCGTTCATAATGAAAATATGCTCTCTCGCATGGGTGAGGTCAGTGTAAAAGGTGTATGGGCCCTGTAGGTGCTCATCGGAGCGTTGATGCTTCCGGGATCGATCATCTCTCATTCCCTCATAAACCCTCTTCTTCTTTGCACTGCTTTGGTTTTCTCAGATCGAAGGTTACAGGGGCGACGGGCCTTTTTCGGCTTTGAGGTTCTCGTGACCATCCTCCACGCGAATGTATTTTTGTGCCCGCTCATAGAAATCATCCAAGTCAGTGACCTCCCTCTTGAGCATGTTATCCCATAACTTGCTTCCTGGGCGTACTCCGGCTGTGATGGCCATTTTCAGCTCTCGGCGGGTCAGGCTCCCTACTTTAGCTGCCTCCATATTGAACCTATGAATGTAGCTCTTCAAACTCTCATTTTCTCCTTGCTTCACATTTGCGAGGCTGATGCCTAGCATCGTGTAGTCTCGCACGGCGTGGTGCTGCTAGAGGAATTCATCGAAAAACTGTTGCCAAGATCTGATGGACCCCGGTCTAAGTCTTTTGAACCATTTGTACACAGGTCCTTTTAATGTGACAGCGAAGCAATGGCATCTCGTCCCGCTACCAATTCCCCTCAGCTTCATCAGGTCGTTAAATGTATCTAGATGGTATTTTGGATCTGTGCTTCCTTCGTAGGGGGTCATATGGGGCTCCTAAAAGTTGGTTGGGAGCCGGATGGCTTGGATCTCCTTGATGAAGGGTGACTCATGATAGAACTCTTCCTCAAAGGCTTGACCACCGGAGGCGGTGATGATTTTGCTTCACAGGTTCCTCATTTCTGTGTCCAGGTCTTGCCTTCTCTTGCTTAGGGAGTCTCTCAAAGCAAACGGGTTAGGATCTCCTTTGCCTTTGCCTTCTCGTGGAGCCATAGGGGGTGTGGTCCTTTTACCCACCCTCTTTTTGTTGAGCTCTTCCCGTAGATCTGAGGGTGCTCTCTTTGAGGTGACCTCTTCATCGTTACGAGGGGCAACATTGGTCTTCGACCCTGGCCCCTGGGGATGCTTCGGTGGTCCGAAGCGTTCATGCTGCTTCGTTCGGGGGGTGTTACTAGTGGAGAGTCAAGTCCGTCCATCATCTACTGGGACGGTGGTTTCTACTCCCCCCTGGCCTCTCTCTTTCCGCTTAGGGAGTGTCACGTGTGATCTCCCTTGCAACAGGCCATTTAGCACCTCTTGCATGTTCTCCAAGGTGGTTTCTAGCCTCTGATTCTTATGGTGAAGTTCTCGTGTCTCATCTTCATAGAATTGAGACTTAGAACTAGAGCTCACGAAGTGGACCCGAGGGTTCTTGTCAGCCCGGCGTTTCGACGGGCCTAAATCCTGCCTACTGGGCTTTGGCACCAGCGGCGGCCTTGGAGGCAGGAACTCATTGGCTCCCCTTGCTGGGGCAGCCGCCAACCTTGGGCGATCCTCCTCAGGTGGGACTGCCGGGGACGACGCCTCCCTTTCGTCTCTGGGCACCTCGGGCTCCCTTGGGGCCTCCATGTTTGCAGGTGGAGGAGGATCCCTCATGGAGGCTTTTAGCTGATCTCCATCAAGGTGGATCTCCACCTCACGCGGCTCTCTCAACCGTTTCGAACGTCGCGGTATTTTTTTCTTATCGGAATCGATGGAAGAACAATGACTTGCAATCTATCCTTCCCACAGACGACGCCAAACTGTTGACAGTGAGAACTCGTCAACCAAGTTAAGTTAGCAAAACGGAAATGTAGAGATTATCAAAAGAAAAGCTTTAGAAATCTAAGTAGAAAATCCAAGAATAATTGCAGAAGAAAAATGGTGAACTCAATTTGTATTGATTATGGTACAATGCTACAGTGATTTTTCCAGCCCCCTTCCATGTGGAAGTGGGGTTCATTTTATAGTGGGCTCTAATGGCCCTGGATACACTGTGGTCCAAGGGACCAGGTGGTACACAAGTACACTGTCAGGAGAGTGGTAGCAGGTGTAGTGGTGCTGGGAGAGTGGTGGTCGACCCTAGTGCATGTCAGAGACGTGGAGGTGGTGCGGCCAATCCTCGTACTACCCCAAACCTCCACTACTTGTTGGGTACAGGTGTCAGGTTTGTCCCTTGATCCTTGCAGGCATGCATGTACCTATTTAGAGGTACCTTGTCCGTATTTTTTGTCTCTTGTGGGCCACCTTGAACGACATATCTGGTTGGCCTTCTTGTAAGTGGTCCCAATTGGCTAACTGAAGAGAGTGCACTTCGTTGGTGGTCCCAACCTCACCAAGTGACATAGGGCCTTTTGTGCGAGGGTGGGTATAGCATGTTATAAGGCATGTGAGATTTGGCGAGGACATGGGGAGGTTCTGGCATCGTGTGCACCCGCAAGGTGCAGGGTGTCATATACGCCTTCGAACCAACATGGCCTCGAGGCGCGAGGCTATGGGAGCACCTACACGCGTTGGCCCCTAGGCAAGGCCCTTTGGGGCGAGGCCATCATGCACGCGAGGTCCTTGGGTGAGGCCCTTATGCATGCGAGGTCCTTTGGAGCAAGACCCTTTCGGGCAAGGCCGTCACGCACGCGAGGCCCTTTGGGCGAGGCCTTTATGCGTGTGAGGCCCCCTTGAGCGAGGCCCTTTGAGGCGAGGCCATCATGCACGTGAGGCCCTTTAGGACGAGGCCTTTATGCGTGTGAGGCCCCCTTGAGCAAGGCCCTTTGAGGTGAGGCCATCGTGCGCGCAAGCCCCAGGTGGCATCGCAAAGCCAGCGCGCATAGATCCCAGGCATAGTGAGGCACGGCCGTGCAGATCCTAGGCGTCGCATGAAGCGCGCTTGCAGATCGCTGGCGTCGCGAGGCACGCGCGTGCAGTTCCCAGGCGTCGCGAGGCGTGCGCGTGCAGATCACAGGTGGGGCGCGAGGGGCTTTTTGTGAGGCGTGGCCTCGCTGGGTGCATGGGTGCTCACCATGCTGAGAAGTTCCGTTGAGGTGCACGGGTGCTGGGCATGCCGAGAATAGCCTCATGTGCCTCCTTGCGAGAAGATGGCTGCCCAAAGGCCTCGTGGCACGGGCATGTAATTAGGCATTTATGGGAGCTTATCACACACTTTTGGCCTTTTTATAACTGTCGAATTTTGAGCATCCACATTGACAGATTAGTCTATCTCTGTATAGATGACTGAGATCCATCCCCAAGCCTCGTACATGCCTATTTCCAGGCCCCGTACCTGGGAATAGAGCCGGGATAAAATAAGTATGGTTCGACACTTAGAAAAATATTAGAAGGTGATGAGAGAAGATGTTTTTTTGGAGATGGGAGAAGGACCTTCAAGAACGGGGGACGTGAGCAGGTATAAGGTATCTGTACATATACGAACGCAGTATGTACAACCATGAGGAGGACAGAGGCGTGACCCTTACATCTGCATTGTACAAGTAGTGGTGGTACACATTTGTACAAAGAGTGGAGACAATACATGTATACCTCTCGCTATGGTACCAGGCCGACATCACCACCTTTAGCTCCACTATGACCTGTGCCACAAACCTGACAATGTACCTATGTACAATCTTGTCCCTATAAATGTATCAGGAGCCATTAGAGCCCCAATATAAATAGACATTCACCCCTTCAGCAAGGGGGGTTGGAAAATTCTTTCTATGCTGAGGCTATTAAGCAATATACGATTCTTACTCCATTGTAGTTCTGCATATTTACTCTTTCAAGTTTTCTCCATCTTCTTCTAAGATATCTCTTGCAATACAGTCTCAGTTTTCTAACCTTATATCATTGATGAGATTTCACCGTCAACACCAATAAACAAGCCAACCCCTAACGATAACCTAGTCATAACCATAATATAAAACCTCATCAAAATGAGTAAATAAATTCTTCCAAACCTAACCCAAGCCTCTGGGATGTCGAATCCCACTCAACTGGGTAGTAGGATCGATCCCAGGCCCTTAGAGTTAAGTTCCCATGACTAAGAACCAAATCTGGGCAAAATTTTCCTTAAGCGTCGCAACCCTCCAAACCCTATGTCAGGGTCCGCCTCCAGACAGAAGCCAGCCTCTTCTCTGACTGTGCCAAGCATTGTGGCATACCAACCTTATGTCGCGGCCCTACCTGCCCAACAGCCAGCCTCCTCCTTCTTTAAGCCTGGGCCGCGACACCCAAGAACAAGGTCGCGGCCCAACCACGAACTCAGCCAAAAACCTCATTTTCTCCATTTAAACCTTCAAAAAACCTACCCAAACATATCCAAATCCCAAAATCAAAGTTCCCAAACATCCCCATGATCCAAAACCCAAGCCTCAATCAAATAAAAAACTCATCAAAACACAAATATAATTCAAGCATAAAAACTTTAAAAACTTAGAACTTAAAACTTGGATTACCTCTGATTGAGTTGTTTCCCAGCTAAATTTTCTGGCTAAAAATCTTCTAATCTTTCCTAGAATCACTATGTCTCAATCCTCGCTTGAATCCGAGTCCTAAAACTCAAGTTTCCTTCGAAAATGCGATCGGGTGTCGAAAATGGAACTTTGAGGGAGAGAGAACGTTCTGAATGTTCATTTTATTTCTTAATAGGTTACTTCAAGCTTAAGTAACCTCAAGCAAATCCTAATGCTCGGGGTCCCAAAAATGCCTCCCGGGGTAAAATAGTCAAAACTCCCAGAATTTCCCCCTGATCTCACTAACTCCCAATTTATCACCAAATATTTATTCCCATTACCCAATATCTCGATAATGTGTTAAATATCCATTAACTCACTTTGAGTCAAGTATAAATCCCGTTGTGACTTTCCCACTAGCTTGCTTCCTAGGATCATCTCGTGCTGAGTAATCCTAGCATAACCAAATAATAATGAAGCACCACACATATACCACATATATGCCAAATATGCCCTAAATGGCCAAAATACGAAAATTTCCCAATTAAACAGAAATGGGCCCACATGCACATTTAATACACTTAAACATGCATATCAAGTCATATTATGGTGTTATTCACGTAATGATACACTTAAATAGCATATAATCATATAATTCCAAGATTTTCCATCCTGGCCCCCTAATCAAGGTCCTAAGCCTTATTACAGTGCATATCCACTTATGTTTCTTATAAGTAAGATATGTAATCCTGGATCAGGGCTTGACTTATGAGTCAAGGACGGCAATAGCGCGTTGTGCGTTGGTCGAGAGGCATTGGCCTAAACCAGCAACGTACTATTACGTTGATTGCTCTAAGGTCGATGGTGAACCACAGGGGTTAGGCTAGCTCTATGGCTAGTGAGACAGAGCTAAGGGCGAGGCCCCAAGTGACTTTATGGTCACGTAGCTAGGGCAAAGGCCCGGGAAGTGGCTTAAAAGCCAATTGAATAGGGCAGCGACCCCAAGTTGATCCAATGATCATGTGATTGAACTTAAATGATATTGGCTATGAATTAATGTTACTGATTTTTATTGAATGGTTATTTTAAAGTTATACTTTCTGCTGTTGCACGTTCTGTTTTCTTGCTGAGCCTCGACTCACGGGTGCTTTGTGGTGCAGATAAAGGAAAGGGAAAACTTGACCAGCCATGAGTTGGAGAGCTTCGGTGGCAGCGTTTACATATGCGGCTACTTGAACATCACGGCCGGGGTTATCTCAGAGGAACTAGGATTATAGCCCTGTTTTTCCGTTTAGGCAGGCTGATGTAATTTTTTATATGTATTTATCCTTTTTAACAGTTGAGTTGCAATAATTTGGGATCCCATGTTATATAAAACTTTTGGAATAAAAGTCAATGGTTCTTTGACCAAAAATTTAAACTCTAACCCTTGTCACCAACTTTAGTTACACGACTTACACCAAATGACCTGATTAGCAGGTCTGACACAATTTTAAGTACACAGTGTAACGGTCCTGGATTAGGAGGGCGTTACAAGCAAAGGGTGACATGTTACTTCAACTCAAAGGTTAGGGAGTGAAGACTGTACTTGGAAGATTTGGTGCTTAGAAGGGTATTCTTAGCCAACATAGACCATAAGGATGGTGTCTTAGGACCGAACTGGGAAGGACCATATCAAATCGTGGAGATGTTGCGATGGGTACCTTCAAACTAGCTCGGTTAAATGGAGAAGTAGTTCCGTGAACTTGGAATGCCTTACATCTAAAAAATTACTATCAGTAATAGGGTCTATTTGTTAGGATCAATTTATGTTATCCTTTTTGTAAGGCTTGATTATAAAGGTCATATATTTTTATTTATCTTTGAATTAATAAAAGGTTGATGTATAGTTTAAATGCAGCACGAGAATATTTTTTCATTAAATCTTGTCTAGTACATTGTGTAAAAGCGATCTAGAATATTTATAAATCCTAATCTCTTGGGGGCATATTTATAAATCCTTTTTGTGGCTTTTTAAGGTTTGAGTCAAAGTAATTCTAAATACGAACTAAGTTGAGAAAATTCAAAGTAAAAAGAAAAATCCTGGAATTTAACCAGGTACAAAGAATCCTGAAACTAAACCAGGTCCGAGGCTTGAATAATATCAGATATACGCGAATAGGTGACTAAACTCCTAGATACAACCAGGTCCACAAGCTGAAATTAACTGGTTAAGCCATTAGTCATATGCCTCGATCTAAAAAGGCATTCCCTACAACTATGCAAGTGTATAAAAAATTTGAAAGCTTAAAAATACGATAGTAATTAATAGAAGGGATATGGCATAAAGATTGTGCATAATATAAACAAATATTAAAAAAAATATGTATATATATGTAAATTGAAAATGAGGATAATTAACCTTGGACCGCGCCCTAAGGAAATTGTCTCGGCCTAAAAAGCTCAATTACAAGGGATGGAAGCATTCCCAAAAGCAAATCAACAAGTATAAAACAAATAAAGAAAAGCCACTCCACTCTGAGCTGCGGCAACATGCCTTTGGGATGAGACCTCATCTTCCCCATCATCTCTGCCAGCTCTGGATGTCGTGTCAACCATTTCCATAGGCTCATTTGCCAAATGCTCTTGGAATTTAATAAGGCAACGCCCCCAGAGCTCGGTGTCAAGGAAAGATAAGTTCCCGTCCTGGTTGAAACACCAAACCTGGTATAACATACTTTCCAATAAATCCTCCAGCTCGACGTCGGCCCCCTTCACCTTCAGCTTTAGTTCCTCAACTTGGGTAGCGTTCTTCTTAGCCTCTAGTTGGAGCTTCTTGACCTCATTGTGAAGCTGGTTGCAGCTTTGGATCACTTCCAAACCATGCACTTTGGCAGTCTTTTCGTTATTTCTAGAGGTCTCCAGGTTTGCCCTAATCTCTTTAAGCTCCTTGGCGGCTCGTTCCCCCTTGACGAGGGCAGAGCGAATCTACTCTCCAGCTCGGATCTGAGCGAAGCAGGACTGCATTGAACTTCAAATAAGGAATTAGATCGCAAAAAAAATTAATATATATGGGGAATTTAAAATACAATGAGAGAATTCACGGTCAAAGACATCCCTAGGGCGGAGACAAGGACGATGTGGTAGGATTTTTTTTCAATAGCATTCAACTCCCTCAAAGTGACCTGGTTGATATGCCTGACCATGTGACTGGTGATATCTTGGACCGAAGCCCACGAGTGCTCCGGGTGCTTGTCAGCCTCAATGGAAGGACCTGATTAGTGGTGAAAATGCATATTTATTGATTTTAATGGTCAAAATAAATTAAGTTTAATTAATATTTTCATGGAATTAATATAATTTATTTTATAATTGAAAATATTTGATTATGATTTAATTTATTGTTAATTTTCAAGAAATAAATTGCATTTGAACACTAGCAAAAAGAGAAGAGAAAGAATGAGTTAAAACTGAAAAAAGAAATGAAGAAAATGATATTTTATTGAAGAAATGAAGCTCGAGCCCATTTGGCCCAAGCAACAATTGCCCTTGCCCAAGCCCTCCTCAGTGCCAGATGGCGTCATCACGGTGTGCCACCCAGCCTCTCTCGACCCGCACCCCATCTGCCTCTGACCTACGCGACCCGGTTGGCGACCCGCATGCCAGCTTCTCTCGACCCACGTGACACGCCCTGTAATGCCCTAAACTCCAGGGACCGTTACGGTGTGCCCTCTAAATAGTGCTAAACTCGTTAATCGAGTCATTTGGCCAAAATCGTGTACTAAGTATGATTAGCAGTTTAGGGATTAAAATTTTTGATAAGATATAACATTTCATTAGTACGTATAATATATATGTTGGGATCCCAAAATTGTAATTTCAGAGTCTATTACAAGAAAATATTTACAACAGGTCATTCTACGCGGCAAAATAGGGTTTAACCCTAGTTCCTCTTTAAACCTCGGTCGTGGTGGTCGAGCAGCTGCATATGTACACCTCATCACCTAAGCTCTCCAACTCAAGGAAGGTCTAGTTTTCTGGGATTATATTTTCAATTTAAGCTCTCCAATTTAAGGGCTTCAAAATGACTGTTATTTTATTGATTTTTTAATTAAATTAAATGGCATAATTGAGTCTATAAAAGGAGTGCTTAGAGAGAAGTCAAAACATAAGTCACAAGTCAGATTTTCTGATAGTTTTAGATTCTCTCTAAACACAAGTCCTTTTCTAAGCCTCTTTGTTATTTTCTCTTCTTCTCTCTATATCTATCTCATGTGTTGAGAATTGCCCACACTAGTCTAGGTGGCTCTAAGGATACATTGGAAGATTGTGAAGAAAATAAAAGATCGGTTTAGTTTCTTCATAATACTCTGCGACAGAGAGGATACAAGAGTTAGAAAAACTGAAGGAATGACTCTTTAATTCCGCTGCGTATACTGTAATTAATTTGTTTAATATTATATATACATGAAAATAAATAAAGATCCTGTATAAGCTAATCCAACAATAACTACAGAAATAGTTACCATACCCCGAGTGAAGCTATCTTTGATGACGAGTGTACATGCCCAGCTTGTCTTCAGGAACCCTTAACCTTGGCTCGCTCTGATACCAAGTTGTAACGCCCTAAACTCCATGGACTGTTACGGTGTGCATTTTAAACAGTGCTAAACTTGCTAGTCGAGCCATTTGGTCATAATCGTGTGACTAAGTATGATTAGCGATTTATGGTTAAAATTTTTGGTTAAGATATAACGTTTCACTAAAACCTTTACTGTATACATTGGGATCCCAAAAATATAATTTAAAGGTCAATTACAATCCAAACTAAATCGCCAAATGATGGAAGAAATCAAGGAAATGAAATGTAAATTTTCAAAATTGACTAAATCCTTGGCCATTCTGGAAAAAGGCAAACTTCCTTCCAAACAAAAATTCAATGTGCAAGGCCAACACATGGCTCAATCTTAAAATTCTAATGATCAAAATGTCAAGGAAGTAAATGCCATCACGACTAGAAGTGGTAAAACTTTGCAAGACCCACCCATAAAATCCAACTCTCCCAGTACTCTAAAAGTTATTCTTGAAAATCCACCACTCAATGCCACTCCAAAAGTACCATTTCCCCAGCATTTGAAACCTGTTGGGAAACTTCCTGATAATCAAGCTGAAATCCTTGAGCACTTGACACAAGTGAAGATTAATCTTCATTTGCTTCACATCATAAAACAAGTGTCGTCTTATGCTAAAATCATCAAGGATCTATGCCCTACAAAAAGGAAGCACCATGTAAAGAAGACTGCTTTCTTGACTAAGCAAGTGAGTACAATTATTGAACAAAAGGCACCGCTTAAATACAAAGATCCCAGCTGTCCCACCATTTCCTGCCAAATTGGGACCCGTGAAGTCAGCCAAGCCTTACTTGATCTTGGCGCGGGTGTAAATCTCATGCCTTACTCTGTATACTCGCAACTCGGTCTTGGAGAAATGAAGCCAATATCTGTTGTGCTACAGCTTGCTGACCGTTCCACCAAAAAGCCTAGGGGTATTGTTGAGGATGTGTTAGTTCAAATTGAAAAATTCTATTACCCCGTGGATTTTCTTATTCTTGATACCCAATCGTTAGTAAACATGGAGTCTAAAATTCCTATTATCCTCGAAAGACCATTCCTTGCCACTGCAAATGCTTTGATCAATTGTCGGAATGGTCTAATGAAGATATCGTTTGGAAACATGATTCTTGAAGTCAATATCTTCCACATTGGGAAACAACCCCAAAAAGATGATGAATTCTATCAAACATTCATGATTGACTCTTTAATTCCTGAGGAGATTCAATTGCGAAGCAACTTTGATAATCTTGATGAACTCCTCCTTCTGTCTGACAATGAAAGTCCCAGTTCTATTGAGTATACTCTTGCAATATCAGATCGCATAGACTCGCGCAATAGAAGGACTCAATTTTGGCAACCTCTCTTTGAAGAGCTACCTCGTGAGAGGTCACAGCAAAAAACTTCAGTCGAAGAGGTTCCAATTGTTCAATTGACCCAACTTCCTGAGGGTTTGAAACATGTCTTCTTGGGAGACGATGAAACATTTCCAGTTATCATCTCGTCCAACCTTCAAAATTCTCAAGAATTGTAGTTACTCGAGCTACTGCGAACGCATAAATATGCGATAGGTTGGATGCCTACTGATATCAAAGGTATTAGCCCTTTAATTTCCTCCCATCAAATCAATATGGAGGACGAAGCTATCCCTCGATGAGAGCCTCAAAGGCGACTGAACCCCACAATGAAAGAAGTTGTAAAAAATGAAGTTTTGAAATTGCTAGACGCTGGTATTATTTACCCAGTAGTTGATAGCAAATGGGTCAGTCCAACTCAAGTCGTGCCTAAGAAATCTGGTGTCACCGTGATCCAGAACGAAAAGTGGTCCTTGTCCCCACAAAAACTGTGACAGGGTGGTGCATGTGCATTGATTATAGAAAATTAAATGCTGCCTCCCGTAAGGATCATTTTCCACTCCCATTCATTGATCAAATCCTTGAATGTGTAGCTGGTCATCCATTCTATTTCTTTCTTGATGTCTATTCTGGCTATTATCAAATTGAGAATGCATTAGAGAATCAAGATAAGACCACTTTCACTTGTCCCTTTGGCACTTTTGATTTCCGGCGTATGCCATTTGGCTTGTGTAATGCACCAGCTACTTTCCAAAGATGCATGATGAGCATCTTTAGTGACATGATTGAAAAATCAATGGAAGTATTTATGGATGGCCTAACCGTTTTTGGAAATTCCTTTGACACCTGTCTTCTTCATCTTGAAGCTGTTTTAAAATGATGTATTGAGAAAGGACTTGTGCTCAATTGGGAGCAATGCCACTTCATGGTATCTTCTGGCATAGTCTTAGGCCACATTGTTTCTAAAAGAGGAATTGAGGTTGATCAATCCAAAGTCGACCTTATCTCCAACCTGCCTACTCCTAAGACTGTCCAAGACGTTAGGTCATTCCTTGGTCATGCTGGTTTCTACAGAAGGCTCATACAAAAAATTTCAATGATTGCTCGTCCGCTAAGCAACCTCCTAGCCAAAGATGCCACTTTTGAATGGACCCCTAAGTGTGAGGAATCATTCCGAACACTTGTCAATTCACTCACTTTCGCTCCCATCATTCAGTCACCCGATTGGAGTCTTCCTTTCAAGATCATGTGTGACGACAGCAACTTTGTTGTGGGAGTTGTGCTAGGACAACGAAGGGAGGGGAAACCCTTTGTTGTCTATTATGCAAGTCGAACTCTCAATAGTGCTCAAATGAACTACTCCACTACTGAAAAAGAGTTGCTTGCTGTTGTCTTTGCCCTTGACAAATTCCGATCTTATTTGATTGGATCACCTATTACGATCTTCACAGATCACTCCGCCCTTAAGTATCTCATTTCCAAAAAGGATGCTAAGGCGTGATTAATACGGTGGATCCTTCTCTTGCAAGAATTTGATATAACGATCAAAGACAAGAAAGGTGTTGAAAATGTCGTCGCGGACCACTTGTCCCGACTTGAATTCAGCGATCCCGCTGATGGTCCACCTATTCATGATGATTTCCTCGATGAACAATTGCTTTTTGTTGCTAAGTTACCCTAGTATGCTCACATTGTGAATTACTTAGTAATAGGTGAACTCTCATCTGGATGGAGTTCACAAGTCAAACGCAAATTTCTGGTCGAGGTGCGCAATTTCTTTTGGGATGACCCATACTTATTCAAGTATTGCCCCAACCAAATCATGCAAAGATGCATCCACGACGATGAGGTGCCTAGTGTGCTTAATTTTTTCCATAATGATGCTTGTGGTGGTCACTTCTCTGTGAAGAAAACCGCTGCAAAATTCTTACAATGCAGCCTTTACTGGCCCACTTTGTTCAAAGACACCAATGATTTATGTTGTTCTTGTATAAGGTGCCAAAAGTTAGGTTCCTTATCCCGTCGACATATGATGCCCTTGAACTCAATTCTTATTATCGAAATATTTGATTGTTGGGGGATAGACTTTATGGGAGCATTTCCACCTTCTTTTGGCTACCTTTACATTCTTCTCGCCGTGGATTATGTTTCCAAATGGGTTGAGATTGTACCATGTCGAACCAATGATAACGCTACAGTTGTCAAATTCTTGAAAGAAAACGTGTTATCAAGGTTCGGTACTCCTCGCGCTATCATCAGTGATCAAGGCACTCATTTTTGCAACAGATCCTTTGAGGCTCTTATGCGCAAGTACGGTGTACTTCATAAAGTTGCAAATGCCTATCATCCACAGACTAATGGTCAATCTGAGTTAGCCAATAGGGAGATAAAACACATTCTGGAAAAGACAGTAAATCCCGACCACAAAGATTGGTCTACGCGTCTTCTAGATGCTCTTTGGGCATACCGCACTGCTTTCAAATCCCCTCTTAGGATGTCGCCTTATCGACTTGTCTTTGGAAAAGCCTGTCATTTACCTGTCGAGCATAAAGCATATTGGGCTATCAAAGCCCTAAACTTTGATCTGAATGTCGTAGGTATAAATCGCAAACTCCAATTGTCCGAAATTGAGGGATTAAGAAATGATGCATATGACAATTCCAGGATTTATAAAGCAAAATTGAAAATCGCTCACGATAAAAATATCCTACGAAAACACTTTGAGCCAAATCAGAAAGTGCATCTATATGATTCTCGCTTGCACTTGCACCCCGGTCAACTGCGATCGCGATGGACTAGTCCATTTGTAGTGAAGCAAGTATTTCCCAACGGTTCTGTTGAGGTCGAGGACCCAACCGATGGGAGAATTTTTTGAGTCAATGGCCAAAGACTGAAGCATTACATTGAGAGTGTGATTCACGTTGACAAGGTCCTTCTTAAGGACCCAATTTATACACTCTGAAGTTTTGAATGGTTTGTTTGTTTGTTCTTTTTATTTTTATTTTTTATTCTTATCTTTATTCTTCTGTCTTTGTTTTATTTTTGTATGTTTTTCGTTTTTGTATTTTGTTTATTTTGGGGTATTATTATCAGGCTATTTACGCTCTCGCCTCATGGACATGGTCATCATCCAGGTGTTCTCTTTCCCTACCTTTTTCATTGATTACTCATTTTGACATTGAGGACACTATCTGATTTTTGGTTGGGGGTGGTGAGCATGCATTAACTTTCATTTGGAAAATCTTATTGTTGTGTCATTAGCCATTCATTTGGAAAACATTATTGTCTTGTTGAATTTTTTTTAAGTCAAATTCTTTCAAAATTATCCGAGCATGAGTACAACTTGTTGGTTTGAGTCAGTTTTTACTATGTTTAGCTATTAAGAAGTAATTTTCAGAGTTCTTTTGTGCACTTTCCAAACATGTGATAAATTGGTTGTTAATACAAATAGTTGAGAGAAATTTCAAGTTTAAAGTTTTTCATTTCTTGGTGAGTTGTGAGAGTTGAGAAAACAACTTTTTGAACTTTTATTGATCATTTAAGTTGGTAAAGTCACATCTTTGGAATTTAAAACATGACATTTATTAGATGGATGTTTTTCATATAAGAATGAGTCTTTGTAATAAAGTCTAAATTTGTGTTCTATTTATTGTATTTTATTTGTAATTTCCTTTTTATTTTTGTGTTGTCTCTTGTCAAAAAAAAAATAATGAAAAAAAAAGAAATAAAAAAATAAGGGAAAGAATGATGAAAAAAAATGAAAATGAAATAAAAGAAGAAAAAAAAGTAATAAATGAAAAAAAAAAAAAAAATGAACAAGAGCAACACTTTTTTCTATTATTTTGTAGTTGTTGAAAAGAAAAAAATAAATTTCTCTATTATTTTGTGTAATTGTATTAAAAAAAATTATTATCATTATAGTTACTTTTTTTATTTATCATTTCTAGTTAGTTGTCATTTTTTTTTTTAGCTTTCTCATGTAAATCCCAAAGGTTGTTTGTCATTTGAATTCCAATAAGTTGATATGTCTATCTTGTGATCAATACTTGTTCAAATTGATTATCCTAAAAAGTTTATCTTTTCTCATTTGAGCGTAAACTGTTACATTTCCAACTCCAAGAGTGATATCCTCCCCATTAAAAATACTTTCAATGCCCGTGAGGAATTTGGAGTTGAGACCTTTATGCTTTGAAGATTTTTCGATACTATTTGTGTTATGACTTGCGATAAAAAGAATATGGTTTGGTGCACACACACACAACTCTGAAATCGCAACTGAAGTAGCTTAGATAGTAATTTCTGACTTCTTTCTGATACTTTGAAAATGCTTAGATGATTTTGCTTGGTTTGATTTGATTATTCAACTTGATAATTTTATTTTTCGCTTGAATTGCTAGGGATTAGTAATAAGCTGGTTTGGGGTTGTTATTAGTGGTGAAAAATGCATATTTATTGATTTTAATGGTCAAAATAAATTAAGTTTAATTAATATTTCCATGGAATTAATATAATTTATTTTATAAATGAAAATATTTGATTATGATTTAATTTATTGTTAATTTCGAGGAAATAAATTGCATTTTAACACTAGCAAAAAGAGAAGAGAAAGAATGAGTTAAAACTAAAAAAAGAAATGAAGAAAATGATATTTTGTTGAAGAAATGAAGCTCGGGCCCATTTGGCCCAAGCAAAAATTGCCCTTGCCCAAGCCCTCCTCAGTGCTAGATGGCGTCATCACAGTGCGCCACCCAGCCTCTCTCAACTTGCGCCCCATCTACCTCTAACCCGCGCGACCCGGTTGGCGACCCGCGTGACACGTCCCACGACCCAGCCTCTAACCCGGTTCGGCCTTCTATTCCCCCCAACCAGTGCCCACGTGGCGCCGCCCCATTGGCTGCAGATTGGGTCAAATTTCCAGCTGTAATAGTCATTCCAACCCAACCTTTTATGCATCTTGGGCCATGAACCTCCTATTTTGAGCCTCAAAGCTCAATTTTTTATTTTTGTTTTAGAAAAAGAGAAAATTGACCATTCACCAAAATAGCTAGGTTAATATTAATAATAAGATTTGATTTTTCAAAATCATATTTTATTATTAATATTTTAGATTTATTGTGTAACCCCCATTTGTTGTTTAATTTCCTTTTAGTCATTTTCTCCCTCTATAAATAGGGACTCTTTCTTTCACATATGCATGTAATTTTGAGGGTAAAGAAACTATAGAAAAATTTATACTCACTTTCTTCTTAGATTTTTGTGAGAATCATGAGCATAATGGCCTAATCTTCCTAGGAAGGTTAGGGATGATTCCTGTAACGCCCCAACTCCAGGGACCGTTACGGTGTGCCTTGTAAACAGTGCTAAACTCGCTAATTGAGTCATTTGGCCAAAATCGTGTAACTAAGTATGATTAGCGGTTTAGGGATAAATTTTTTTGGATAAGATGTAACGTTTCATTAAAACGTTTAATATATATGCTGGGATCCCAAAATTATAATTTCAGAGTCTATTACAAGAAAATATTTACAACAGGTCGTTCTACGCGGCAAAACAGGGTTTAACCCTAGTTCCTTCTCAACCTCGGCCATGGTGGACGAGCAGCTACATATGTACACCTCATCACCTAAGCTCTCCAACTCAAGGATGGTTCAGCTTTCTTTTGCCTTTACCTGCACCACATAGCACCCGTGAGCCGAAGCCCAGCAAGAAAACACAATATAACATGATATAATATCAACAGTGATTGTATTAATTATTCAGGACCAACAATCCAAACAAATAGGTGACTATCACAAAAGTCACAAATATGGGGACAGCACCCTTTAGCCATGTGATGATAGGATCACCAGGGCTTAACAGATATCAAAAGTCACTAATATGGGAACAGTACCCTTTAGCCATGTGACGATAAGATCACCAGGGCTTAACAAATAAGTGAGCATCTCACGAGCTTTACCAGGATAGGTGTATGTTGATTAGTCACCAACATAACCTTCCTCCTGACTCTAGAGTCATAACTGTGGAACAGCGTTCCCTAGCCATGTGACAAACAGTCACCTGGGCCATATGCCCTGTCTCTGAATAACTAGTCTTAAACTAGACAAGCGCTTATAATTTTCGTCGACCTTCTGGTCGGTCCAGCATTAATACCCCATATGAGTCATTCAACGCTGATATCAATTAGATCTAATCTTCATTTGGCTCGGCGTTCGTGACGCGATGCCATTTCTGACTCTTAGGTCAGTAAAACACGACCAGTGTTCAACTCATTGTGAACTTGACTAGTAAATCACAGCTTCACAGATGGATCTAACACCGTTGCCGATTCTGACTAATAAGTCAATGCCACACACAAGTAAGCCATGCCACCAAACATGTATCACATATCCAATATCCATAACAAGGTATTCAGCATGCTTACTTAACAAGTACTAGTACAATTAGGACTATGCACGAACACAGAGGCTCAAGCTCTGAACAACATCATACTCAATGTGTAAAGCATGTCCTATTCACATGTTTCTTGTGCATCATATGCATCATATTCAACAATCCAACATGCACCAATAATAGCCATGCATGTCATACTTAATAATCAACCAACATGCATCAAGAATAGCCATGCATGTCACATATACACAGGGTGTAGTTTTCTTACCTCAGATTCGAGCTAGAACCAATATAAGAACGACCCTTGAGAACGATCAACCTTTAAGCCCTTAGCGGTCACCTAATCATAACCAAATATGGGACACCATCAATAAAATGTTCAACATATGTTACCAAACCAAAATCTAGCCTCCGGGACAACAATCCAAACTAATCCAAGTAGTAGGAACACTCCCGAGGCCTATAGCTAAGTTCTTGGGGTCAAAACAGGGCAAGGGTTGCAGCCCTAACACCTTGGGCCGCGGCCCCCAGAATTTCCTGAAGCAAGCGCTGTGGTGCCCAACACCAAGGGCTGCGGTGCCCAGCCAAGTCAGAACCCTTCTCCTTCTTCATCGAGCTAGGGCCGCGGCCCCCAACCCTGGGCCATTCCCAAACGTTTTTTCAACTTTTAAAAGCTTCCAAAATCATACCCAAACATTCCCCAATCATCAAAACAAAGTTTCCAAGCTTCCCAAAGCTCCATAACCCTCAAAACCCAAGGTTCAAACCAACCAAAAACTCAACAATTCACAAAGTCCAATTCTAAGCTTAAAAACTTTAGAAACTCAAAACTTCAAACTTAGATTCCCTTTGATTGGGTTGTTTTCTGCCAAATCCTTCAGTTAAGAAGCTTCTAATCTTTCCTAGGATCGCTATGCCTCGACCCTTGCTTGATTCCGACTCCTAGAACTCGAAATTCCTTTAAGAAAGCTTCGAACGGTAAAATAGGCTATCGGGAAGGAAGAGAGAGATTTTCTAACGTACGTTCTTATCTGACAAGCTACTTCAAGCTTAAGTAACCTCAAATAAATCCTAAGGCTCGGGGTCCCGAAAACACCCCCGGGGACATTATAGTCAAAACTTCAAGAATTCCATCCTGATCTCAAATACTCCCAATTTATCATCAAATAAACATTCTTATTACCCCAAACTTGACCCCGTTATGACAAAACTGCTAACTCATAATCTATGATCCTCTCATGCTGAATAGCTCGAATATATCTCCATAATAATAAAATCTCATTCACAAATTACAACATGCACCCAATTTACAAATATGCCCTCAACATGCCAAATTACCAAAATGCCCTTATCATTATAAATACACCCATATGCATGCATTTATCATCATATGATAATATAATTCACATTAACACGCATATGATCATTTAATGCCATGATAAATCAATTATGACCCTCCTGGCCTCCTAATCAAGGTCCTAACCCTTATTAGGAAATTCGGGGGATTACAATTCCATATGCTAGTGATGTTATTTTGCTACTTTGATTTACTATGTTCTTAATATAATGTATTTGAGTTATTTATGTTCTTTCATCCTCATCTCTATTTTGTTATCTTTATTTACTTGTGCTAATAGTATATAAGATTAGTCATGCTCGTTCTATGTGCTTCTAATTAGTAAAAGTAATATTGATACATGATTTTATGTCTAATCTTCTATTGCATTATTGCCCTTGGGTATTTTGTCATTCTTAGATTTTTCATAAGATTAATATTGTGCTTTTTAAAGTAAAGAATTTATAACTTAAGTGGACTTTTGTTAGAAAAGAATATGGACTTTAAGGTTAGATTTTCCAAGTAAATGTTGGGATGTGAACTATTTACTTGTGCGTTTTTGTAAATCAAGTAACTAAGTAACTAAACAAGCATATGGATGATTCTTGAAACCTTTCTATTTCTCAAACTCTTTATTATACCTTACTTTTATTTCACTTATCTCATTTGATCATTTCATCAAAAAGACAATACCCAAATCTCAAATCTATTTTCATTTCATTTCATGTTGCTAACTTTTTGTGTTATTTTCTACTAATCTTTTGATTTTAGGTTACCTCCTTATGGATCAACTGCCCGATCAATACTACAACCACCACTTAGTGGTAATCACATTTTAGGCGTTAAACAGGACCTGACATTGCGAGAGGAGTTGCATTAATAACCTGGGGAACTGAGGTGACGTCCCAGGGAGCTGGAGGAGGAGCTTCCTTAGTTGTTATCGTGGAACATCAAGGTTGTTGTTGGGAAGAGGCGGTCTCCTTGGCCTTCGCTGGAGTTCCCGTCGAAACTTCAGCCACAAATGTGTTCTTCTTGAGGACCCATTGTCTCTTAATGATAAGGCTGGAGTCGGTGAAGGAATTTTTCATATTTATATCGTATTCTGCAAAATGATCAAAAGAGTTAGACAAATTCTAATTATGTAAACAACAAAGAGTAAAAGTTCAAGAGTCCTACCCTTCAAACTATAGGAGGAAACTACAATGACGGATTGGGGACCGAGCTAGCTATAGTGGGGACATCTAACTCTTGGATTATAGGGGGTGTGGGAGACTCTAACAAAGTTACATTAGGATCCCTTTCAGCCTCGATCTCTTCATCCAGGCTAGGTTCGTATTTGGCTTGCCTAAAGCTCGGGGTAAAGGCGTCGTAGTCTAGGGTATACCTAGGTCAGATGTTTGTACCATATTGCTAAAAAGTGGTGGACCTAAAATGGAAGGTGTTCTCTACAACTATTGTATATTAAAGGTAGGCAAGATCGTAGCGTAGGACCAGGAGGTCAACACATTGTTACAGTGTGACGTCCATGTCTGGATCCTCAGGGTGCCTAGTCACGACCTTCCTTGGATCATGCCGAGTTAATACAAACTAGTAGCAGCCCAGTTAGTTTTTCTATGAGGGTTACCTTGGCCAGATTTGTTATTGGTTTTTTATCATGTGATTGACAGTGCAACGGAAGTATGAGATAACATTTAAATGTGATAATAATAATTATTAAAGCATGGGATTGAATCAATCTAAGAACCATAACTAGAATGGGATATTTCTCAAGCAACATGAATCTGAATAAAAAGAAAAATACAAATACCTTTTTGTAGATGTAGAACATGTAACGCCCCACGTCACTATGGCTGCTTCCTGGAATGACAACTGGCCCTACAAACCAACACGAGTCTTTCCAGCGTGCTTTGTCCTCATTCGTACGCCTCATGGGAAAACTTCCCAGGAGGTCACCCATCATGAGACTACTCCAGGTCAATCACGCTTAACTTTGGAGTTCTCAAGTGATGGGTTATCAAAAAGAAGATGCATCTTGTTGGCATAGGTAGTACCAATCAGTCCGTTTAAGCCTTTTTAAACTATGTAGTCCCATACCTACACATTCTTATAATCATCACACTTGACCTTCCTCAGGCGGTCTGGGATTGCACAACTTTTACCCGGTCTTTCCTCTTGCGGATCACAAGATTCTAACTGTCACAATCTTGTGATTCGCAAAGGGAAAGACTAGGTAAAAAGCTGTGCAATCCTACACCGCCTGGGGAAGGTTAAGTGTGATGATTCTAAGAATGTGTAGGTATGGGACTACATAGTTTAAAAAGGCTTAAATGGATTGATTGGTACTACCTATGCCAACAAGATACATCTTCTTTTCGATAACCCATCACTTGAGAATCCAAAGTTAAGCGTGATTGACTTGGAGTAGTCTCATGATGGGTGACCTCTTGGGAAGTTTTCCCAAGAAGTGTGCGAGTGAGGACGAAGCACGCTGGAAAGACCCGTGTTGATTTGTAGGGCCAGTCGTCATTCTAGAAAGCAACCATAGTGACATGGGGCATTACAAATGGTATCAGAGCCTTGACCCAGCCGGAAGTGTGGCCGACGGGGACGTCTGACCCCTAAGGGATGGTGATTGTGATAGTCAGAATCCCGTGATCCACAGGGAGAAAGATCGGTTGAAAAAGTGTGCAATCCCACACCGCCTATGGAAGGTCAAGTGTGATGATTCTAAGACTATGTAGGTATAGGACGACACAGTTGAAGAGGGCTTAAACAGATTGATTGGTATGACCTATGCCAACAAGATGCATCTTCTTCTTGGTAGCCCATCACTTGAGAACTCCAAAGTTAAGCGTGCTTGACCTGGAGTAGTCTCATGATGAGTGACCTCCTGGGAAGTTTTCCCAGGAAGCGTGCGAGTGAGGACAAAGCACGCTGGAAAGACTTTGTGTTGGTTTGTAGAGCCAGTCGTCATTCCAAGAAGCAACCATAGTGACGTGGGGCGTTACAAAACACGTGTAGATCAAATACCATCATAGTCTCCTAACTCAGCATCTTCCATACTATGGCTTACACAAAGATAAGGAGACAAGTGGATGTCTATGATATTTAGTAGGATACACAATAACACACTTTTGAATCTCAACACATGAGAGAGTGTTCTTCTCACAATTCAGAGATAACAAAGTTCTCTATTTATCTCTCTTGGCAAATAATGTTAAATGCATCTACTGTCTTTTTCTCATGATGTTATGTTCTATTAATATAGCAATAAAAAGAAGACCTAGCCCTAATCTCATTGGGCCTATGCATGGGCCACAATCCATTTGGACTGTGGTTGGCGCCAACTACAGGGTTGTGGACTATGTGGTATTTTATCCCTATAAAATAATATTTGTTGGGTCTTTATCATATTATTTAATGCAGTATACAATTATACAACAAATTTAAATATGATTAAATTAATTTTCAATAAAAAATGAATCTCACAAAATTATTAATATAATTTTATTTGCCATCAAATACTATTTCATAAATAATATTTTAAATACTATTTCATAAATAATATTTTAAATATTATTTTAGATATTATTTCACAAATAGTATTAATTTATGAGATTAAAAATAATACTTTATTTTCTTTTAATACCAAAATTCTACCCCTGTGTTATCGAGCTAGTACGAGGACAGTATGGACCCGTAGTTCTAAGCTCTAATAATTTAATTAATTTTACTAATTCGTAGTTCCATTAATTAATTTACTAACTATGAATTATTCCACTAGAAATTCATAGTTGAACTCTCAAAACTATAGTCTTATATTATTAGAAGCTATAACTATAAAGTCGTCCATTGATTTAGTCATTTACATGAGTTATGATCATCTGGTAGTTGTTCATAATTAGAGTCAGGTCTTAATGTCCATTAGCCTCTCTAATTATTTCTTTATCAATTAGTTTCATTGATCCTCTAATGAACATTATTCTATAAATTTAATTATGGAATGAAATTTATGTTCTCTAACAGAAATTGAGCGCTTTATGTTCAAGTCCTGAATCAACACTAAAAGGAACAACTAATCTACGTTCATTTAAGTAAGGAGCAGATTCCATATTTGTGAAGTATGTTCTCAGCCACTTGTAGTTCTATGACTCCAAGATATCAGGAATTCAGTCGTATGAATATTGAACCTTACCCGATTAGTCAAAAGTCATAAAAGCACAAATAAGAGTTCATTACTCCCTTCAGGATTAAGGTCAAGTCTCAAACGACCATCGATTGATGAATGTTGAACTTCTATATTTTAACGAAGATTATTAGAAGTTCATTCTTTCATCGTGCCCCAGTCCAATACAATCTATATTGTATACGGTACCTCTATCTCTTTGTGTCGCTACACTTAATAGTCTGGATAAACTGTTTTGTCTTAAATAGAAGATATATCATACTCATAATCTTTATTAAATAAAGCTCTCACTTTATTTAGTGATTACGGACAATTTTTAAATTATTATCTTGAATTAAATCGTCTTGTATATATATCATTGTACATATACTTAATTCAAGATCACATCAATAATATTGGATCTTCATGATAAATGGCATGTATAATTAAATGCAAATATGAGTGCAAAATATTAACTTTATTCAATTAACAATAATCTTTCATACATAAATACGCTTTAAGAACACAAGTCTCAACAGTTGTAACACTCTTGAGCTTCCATTTGATTCCCAAAGACACACCCTTCTCCCGTGTCAGTTGGGAATTTCCATGGCGAGATGCCATATAGACGTGACTTCCTGAAGCTCCACCAGTATGGGCCTCCCGATCACAACGTAGTAAGCAGAGTGACAACCAACTACAATAAAAGTTGCTAGTATTGTCATGTTCTTAGGTGCGGTACCTGCAGTGACTGGGAATCTAATTGACCCAAATGGTGTTAGTCCCTTACCTGTAAAACCATAGATTATCTAGTTACATGGTTCTAGGTCTCGAACTGACAACTTCATTCTTTCTAAGGATGGCTTATACATGATATTGACTAAGCTCCATGTATCAACCAGTACTCGCTTCACCATCATATTGGTTGCTTGGACATCTATTACCAATGGATATGCATGAAGGAACCTGACATGTTGTGAGTCCTGCTCAAAGAAGGTTATCAAGTTTCCTTCTACCCGAGGTTTTTTGGGAGTTTTCTTCTTGGTTGTTAGCAATTCAGTTTCTTGCTCATGACGTAGCATTCTGGCATATATTTCTTGCATTTTGCCACTGTCATCAGCTAAGTGTGGTTCTCCGCAGATCATGAGCAAGATGCCTGATAGTGGGGCTGGTTGTAATGGTGGTGAATGTTGCGTTGGGGTGTCTGTTTGTTACCTCTGACAACATTTTTTTGTGGGTCAACTCATGCTCTTACGTATCGCCTAAAATATCCTTGTTGTACTAGGAAATCGACCTCATCCTTCAACTGGTTACACTCATTTGTGTCATGGCCATAGTCATTGTGGAAGCGACAATATTAATTTGTATATCTTCTTGATATATATTTTTGGATTGGTCCTGGTCGCTTATACGACATAGTGGTATGACTAGCCTGATACACGTCTACAAGGCTCTCGACCAATGTTGTGTAATTGGTGAATCTTGGTTCATAGTGGGTCGGTTTTGAGTGTTTGCTATCATTGTTTGCAGAGCCATTACTCGCTCCTTTCCCTCTGTTCTTGCCATCATTTTGTCCACCATTTGTTCGAGGTACTGCTAGCTTTGGTCTGATCCCCTTTCTTGTCTGCTGCTACCTCTTTTGTCTTCCATTCATTGGCTATGGAATCTTCCAACTTAATATACTTATCTGCTCGATCGAAGAATTCTTGGGTATTTCATACACCATTCTTTCGCTGATTACTCCATAGAGGGGACCGTCTTTTTACTCTGGCTGTTATGGTCATAATCTTCCCATTTGCCTTAAATTTTTCATTTTTATGTTTTGTAATTGTAAGGTGATGTTTGGTTGGGGTAATGGAATGTAAATGAATCAGTTTTCATTCCATTCCACGCGTTAAATACTTAATTATTTATTTAGACTCTTTTAAAAATAATTTAATTAATTAAAAAAAGTTATGAAAAACAACAATTAATAATAATAAAATAAATTAAATCTTAAATAAACCAAAACTAAAACATATTAAATTAAACTTAATTTAAGAAAAAAAACAAAAGTGTTCTTGAGTTCTTCATCATCATCTGCTCAAATTCAAAATACATTAACTTAGTTTTAGATTGCAAAAATGAAATCAGATGTAACAACCCAAATCTAATTATAAAACCAAAACTCAGATGTAACAAAATGGAAAAATCAAATTAAACCCATAAATCAAATCAGATTCACAAAACTCATAAAAAAAAAAAAGGTTATAACAATGAACAAAAAAGAAGAAATCAGATTAAACTCATAAACCAAATCAGATTCACAAAACCAAGATTTACAAAAATCATAAAAAAATTAACAAAAACCCATAAAATGGGTTAGAACAATGAATAAAAAAGAACAATGGACAATAAGAAACTCAGATCTGGGATTTTTACATAAAAATTTGTAAGAAAAAAATCGAAGGCAGGAGCACGAGTCCTCTGAACCCCGTCGCCTCGTTCTTCCTTGCAGGCTGCAACACCATTGTCTCCATGCACCATAGCAGCACCATTGACCTGCAACCTCCATCTACAACCTCGTTGACATCCAACCTTAGATCTGAAGCCCAACCTCGAAGTAGCAAGTGCCTCCCCTGAAGAACGTCGTTGTCGTGCCCACCCATGGCTTCAGCACTGAAGTCGCGCCATCGTGGCCTTGAAATAGTGCCTCTAAGCTCAATAACCGACCTACAATACAAGGGAAGAAGAAGGGGGAAGGAAGCCATATCTGAAATGGTTTTGTTTTTTAATTATGATTTTAGGTTTGAAATACATATTTTTTTTTATATAAATATAGGTTTTTTAAAAAAATATATTAAAATGATTTTATTTTTATTTTTTTAATTAATTTAAATAATTTTTATTCATTTTTAATTTAAAATAATAAAAGAATTATGATATGACATTGGTTTTAGATGACACATGGTTCCATGCTGACAAATAACAATATCTAACTAACAGAACTGCGTAATTGTCAACGTCTTGGTGGTTTGCCAACCAAAAATAAATATTATGGGTTTAAGTGTAAGAAAATGTAAATATAATGGGGTTTTGCCGCAATCGCTCTTTTAGTTTTAGTATTAAATTAATTTAGGTTATATTAGTTTAAATTTTCATTTTAATTATTTAATAGTTTTTAAATTTCAAATTATTTTTTTGTTTTAAAAACATCTTTAGGCTTATTTGCGTCACATGTCCTTAAACTATACACGTTTTGGAAAATTAATCCTCCATCTTTTTTTTTTGGCCAATTGGTCCTCCAACTTTGATTTTCTTGGCACCATTAATTCACTATTTTTCTATAAGTTTAGGGACCAATTTACAAAAAGTTTGGGGACCAACATGCCAAAATAGGACCTGACCCAATTTTTGTTGTACCAATACAACACACTCCAGTTTCACACACGTGGATAAGTCATGACCCAATTTTTTTACATGACAAATTTCATTGTAGTTACGGCGACCCTTCTATACGTGTTTAGGAAATTCTAGATAGTTTAGTGTGCTGAAAATATGGTTGATTTTTTATTTTTATTTTTTTGTTCGCATGGTGGTTCATAATATCATAAATTATATTTTTGACACACCAAATCATCCATAATTTCTCGAAAACATCCAGGAGGGTCTTTGCAACTACAACAAATATCGTTTTGTAAAAAAATTGGATCAGAACTTATCCAATTTTTGTTGTGCTAGTACGACACACTCCAATTTCACACACGTGGATAAGTCGTATAGTTATAGCAACCCTCCTGTATGTTTTCAAGAAATTTCAGATAAATTTATTGCATTGAAACCATGAATTTTTTTTTTGCAAGTGTGGTTGTTTAACGCCTGATTAGAGGTGAAAATGCAACTTTATTGATCTTAAATGTCAAAATAAATTAAGTTTTGATTATTATTTTAATTTAATTAATATGATATATTTTATAAATAAAAATATTTGATTATGATTTAATTTATTGTTGTTTTGTAGGAATTAAAGTTGTATTTTGGCACTTTGAAATGAAAAGAGAAAGAAAGAATTAAATTTGAAACAAATGAAAGAAAATTGGCAAAACTGAAAAGAAAAGGCCCAATCCGAAGGCCCAAGCCCAGCAACATCTGTCATTTTTCTCCTTGCCCAGCCGCCAGGTGTCCTCGCCAAAAGCCACCACGCGTCGCCTAGGTGCCTAGCTACTGCCTCCAGCTTGTGCCACCTGTCCCCAGCAAGCCCAACGTAAGCCCTTCAGCGCCCCAACTCCTTTTTCTTCAAGGCTCAGCCATACGCCCAAGCTCCTTGCTTCCCCAATCCAAGCTTAACGTAAGCCCAAACGTAGGCCCAACTCCTCTGCTGCCCAATACCCCAACGAAGGCCCAAAGACCCAGCCTTCTCCATCCCAGCAAGCCCAACGTAAGCCCAACTCGCCTCAGCCTTTTTTCCTCTCCCAGCCAGCACCTACGTGGCGCCTTCCTATTGGCTGGGAGTGGGTCAAAGTCTCCTTTGCCACCAACCACTTTCAACCCATGTTTTGTGGGTATTGGGCCTTGCAAAATTGTTATTTTGAGCGTTAAAGTTCACACTTTGTGGTATTTTAGAAAAATGGCATTTTGACCATGCACCAAAATAACTAGGTTAATATTTATAATAAGATTTGATTTTTCAAAATCATATTTTATTATTGATATTTCAGATTTATTTTGTAAACCCCAAATTGTTGTTTAATTTCTTTTTAGTCATTTTCTCCCTCTATAAATAGGGACTCTCATTTCACATTTTGTATGTAATTTTTAGGTAGTAAAACTCTACCAAATTTTAGTCTCATTTCTCATATTTTCTCTCTAGAATTTCATGAGAATGTCTAGCATAATAGGCTAACCTTCCTAGGAAGGTTAGGATGATCCTATATGCACTATAACTTTGTTTGGTATTTTTTATTCACCTTGTGCTTAAAGTTTATATATTTGAGTGGATTATTTTTTTTCATCTCTATTCCTTCTTCTTGTTATCTATATTTATGTTTACTAATAGTATATAGATTTTGTCAAGCACTTTCTATGTATTATCAAATTAATGAAAATAATATAGATAATATCTTTATCATTTTCTCCATCTCATTCATATATATTTACTTTTGCTAAATCTATATAGAATTAGTCATGTTCTTTCTATGTATTTTATAAATAGTAAAAGTAATATTTGTGTTAGGTTTTATGTCCAAACTTTTATTGCATTATTGTCAATGGTATAATGTCATTTTTAGATTTCTCAAAAGATTTATCTCGTATTTCCATGGTAAAGAATAATAATCACTTGAATATATTTTTGTGAAATATATTATAGAATTAGTCATGTTCTTTTTATGTATTTTATAAATAGTAAAAGTAATATTTGTGTTAGGTTTTATGTCCAAACTTTTATTACATTATTGCCAATGGTATAATGTCATTTTTAGATTTCTCAAAAGATTTATCTCATATTTCCATGGTAAAGAATAATAATCACTTGAATATATTTTTGTGAAACATATTTGTGCTTCAATGTTAAATCTTTCAAATGAATAGTTGGGATGTGAACTACTCATTTGTGTACTTTTTATGAATCAAAGATCCAAATAAATAAGTATGTATATTGGTGACTCTTGATCGTTCCTACTTGTTACCTATTGTTACATCACACTTTAATCTATCTTTATTTCTAATCTTTAAATCTAAAAAACAACAAAAATATCACTTGTTCTATTTTCCTCACATTATTTTTCTCTAAACTTTATTTATTGATTAACTTTAATTCATTGCCTCCTTGTGGAATCGACAGCCTGATCTATACCACAACCACCGCTTAGTGGATGCACGTTTTGGGCGATAAACAAATTTTGGCGCCATTGTCGGGGGTAATAGTGAAAAAAAAAAGTTTTTCAATAAATTTTGCAAAAGAAATAAGTAATTCTATCCTTTTCTTTCTGTGTATATTTCTCTAAGAGTTTTTTTTAGATTTTTCTTATTTACTCTAACAAAAAAAATCACTATCATTATTTTTTTTATTGTTCATTTTTAGTTAGTTTTTCATTTTTTTTACATTGTTGTGCTATAAGAAAAAAAATATTATTATCATTTCTTTTATAGGATTTGTTAGTTTTATTCTTAGTTTATTTTGTTGTTATTTTTCTTTTGTTAGTTTTTTTTTCTCTTTTTCTTTTTATTTATTATTGTTGTAAAAAAAATTAAATAAATAAAAATAAAATACTTGTTGTGTGAGTATTTAGTTTTTTTTTCTTGTTAATTTATTTTTAATAGCTTGTTTTATTTTCTTTCTTTTTTTATTAAAAAAATAAATTGGTTGTTTATCTTTTAATATATTCCTTTTGTTTTTTTTATTTTAATTATTTGTGTTTAGGATTTGTTACATTTTTTTTTCTATCTTACTCTTGTGCTAGTTTTTTTATGTGTTTGTAGGATTACTTTAGTTTTGTTTTTGTTACTTAGATAGTTTTTCCTCATCTAAAAAAAAATATTATTTTCTTAGACTTTTTTTTAGCCCTTTTATGTATTAGTGTTTTTCTTTTCTTATTATTTTTTTTTTAGGTTTAGTGAGCATCTTATTTCTTCTGTTTAAATAATTTTTGTTTTTCTATTGTTAGATTTGCATCTTTATTTTTCATGTTTTTATTAGTTTTTTTTCTTTAATTTTTAGGTTTTAAATCTTTCAAAAACAAAAAAAAATCATAAAATACAAAAAATATAATAATAATGAAAACAAAGTTTGTTTTGTCAATATAAGCAATTTTTGTTTAAATGCCAATTTGAGTAAAGTCTCATCCATGCTTACTTAGTAATCTCAGAGAGTTCTAGTAAGTGTTGGTTGTAAGAGGACCGTTTTTGTGAATTGTGACCCCTCCACAATTATCTAGTAACCTCTGGGAGTTCTAGATAAATTGTGGGTCTTAAGTGGGACTATTCTAAAAACCTCAAATCGACCTGGAAACAAGTAAAACAAAAAAAAAAATCAAAAAATATAAAAAATATAAAAATCAACAAAGCAAAATTAAAAAAAAAATGAATGAAGAAGAAAAGAAAAGTTTCGAGCTGTATTTTCCAATTCTAGTGCTACTGAGGGTACTGAGGGTACTAGCCGTTTTAGGAGTGCTTACAAACTTAGTGTAAGAGAATATCGAGAACTTGAGGCCTTAGAAACTAAGTTTGAAATAGAAAGTTACGAGATTCCTGAGGTAGATTATGATGAACGTTATTGTAACTTTGAAAAAGTCGACCATAGGAATCATAATTCTAGTTGGACCAACCCCATAGATTTTAGTTGGAAGCCTGAGTACAACTACCATGCACCGCCTCCCATGAGTTTTGAGCAAGATTTTCCTAACTTCCCACATGAACCTCCATATAATGTCTGGACTAACACGAATTCTTTAGATGACACTTTACACACATTTATAGAGGAACAAAGAGAATTCAATAAACAATTTGTAGAAGATTTTAGGGAAACTAGTACTCAACTTTCATAATTGACCAACGCTATTATTTCACATAATTTAAGTCAATTCCCGTCCCAACCTGAGGCCATAACACCATCCCCTACTCTCAGTTCTAAACTCGATGAGGATGATGCTATTCCCATTTGGAGTGAAACTCTTTCCCATACCGAAATTCTTCCAACCACTCCAAAGAAAAATGGAAGCTATCATACTGATGTTATAGACTTAATCGTTGAGGAAATCATAAACATATTTGCAATGAAACATTCACCCAATTTCCTCCACGATTTTGAACCCAAACATTTTCTTTATCCTGAAAATGTTACTAACGCTTCTATTTTTGAGACGCAGGATAAAAGAAAATTCATTTTTGATACAGGATAGTACGCAAAAATGTAGTTGGTAGACTTACCTGAGAGCAATGCTTTTGTCTACCAAAGACTGGTCATGTTTTTATCTTTCTTTTTAGTGAGCTTTATTTTAATGTGTCTTTATTTTATGTTGCGATTTTTACTTTTTGGGGTTTTGTTAGTTATCATATTCCTTTTTTTCTCACATAATAGGCTTAACGTTAGACATTGAGGACAATGTCTCAATTAAAGTTGGGGGTAGTAGGCATATTCATGCGTTGACATATACTTTAATTACCATTTTGAATTTTTTAGTTAAATGTTTGCAAAACTCATGACAACATAATTTTTGTGACATAGTTTTTGCTATTTTTACTATTAGGAAGTAATTTTTTAGAGTAATTTCATGCACAACCAAACATTGAAAAAAAAATACACACATTCAATTGAGAAAAAATCCTAAAGTTTAAAGCTTTTAATTTTTGTGAGATGCGAAATGAGAAAACAACTTTGAAAACTTCTATTGATCATTTGAGTTGGTAAAATTAATTTTTGGGATTTAAAACATGACATTTACTAGAGGGATACTTTTTGTTTTAAAGAGCCTTTGTTGTATTTTATTGTAATTTTGCTTTTAATTTCTTATAATTTTATTCCTATGTTGTCTCTTGTCAAAAAATGATATAAAAAAAAAGAAGAAGAAAATAAAAAAAATTATAAAAAAAGGAAAGAAAAAAATATATATATAAAAAAAAAAGAACAAGAGCAACATTTTTCATCTTCATCTTTTGTAGTTTTGTTGAAAAAAAATAATAAAAAATAAATAAATATTACTACATTTGTTTTCAATTTATGTCATTAAAAAAATAGAAAAAAAGTTTGGGTATTGTTTATTTTTATTATTTTGTTTTGTTCTTTATTTTGGCTCTTAATATCATTTTGAAAAATCCCGAAGGTTCTTATGTCATTTAGATTCCAATTAATTGATTAGTCTATCTTTTGATCAATATTCGTTAACATTGTTTGTCCTAAAACGATAACATCTATTTTTTAGTGTGAATTGATAAATTTCCAACTCCAAGAGTGTCAACTATCTCCCATAAAAATACTTTCAATATCTTTGTGAGGATTTGGAGTTGAGACTTTATTCTTTGGTGATTTTTCAATATTGTTTGTGTTGTAAATTTTGGAAAGAACGATATGGTTTGGTGCACACACACAAAGCTCTTGAATTACAACTTTGATAGTTTTAAATAACATTTTCTAAATTCTCACTAAACATTTTGTTAAATGATTTTTGCATAATTTAGCTCACTAATTCATCTTGGTAATAATTTTTATCCACTTGAATTGCTAGGGACTAGCAATAAGCTAGTTGGGGGTTGTGATTAGAGGTGAAAAGTGCAACTTTATTAATCTTAAATGTCAAAATAAATTAAGTTTTGATTATTATTTTCATTTAATTAATATGATATATTTTATGAATGAAAATATTTGATTATAATTTAATTTATTGTTGTTTTGTAGGAATTAAAGTTGTATTTGGGCACTTTGAAATGAAAAAAGAAAGAAAGAATTAAATTTGAAACAAATGAAAGAAAATTGGCAAAACTGAAAAGAGTAGGCCCAATCCAAAGGCCCAAGCCCAGCAACATCTGCCATTTTTCTCCTTGCCCAGCCGCCAGGTGTCCTCGCCAGAAGCCGCCACGCGTTGCCTAGGTGCCTAGCTGCTGCCTCCAGCTTGCACCACCTATCCCCAGCAAGCCCAACGTAAGCCCTTCAGCGCCCCAGCTCCTTTTTCTTCAAGGCTCAGCCATACGCCCAAGCTCCTTGCTTCCCCAATCCAAGCTTAACGTAAGCCCAAACGTAGGCCAAACTCCTCAGCTACCCAACACCCCAACAAAGGCCCAAAGACCCAACCTTCTCCATCCTAGCAAGCCCAACGTAAGCCCAACTCGCCTCAGCCTTTTTTCCTCTCCCAGCCAGCGCCTACGTGGCGCCTTCCTATTGGATGGGAGTGGGTCAAAGTCTCCTCTACCACCAACCACTTTCAACCCATGTTTTGTGGGTATTGGGCCTTGCAAAATTGCTATTTTGAGCTTTAAAGTTCACACTTTGTGGTATTTTAGAAAAATGGCATTTTGACCATGCACCAAAATAACTAGGTTAATATTTATAATAAGATTTGATTTTTCAAAATCATATTTTATAATTAATATTTCAGATTTATTTTGTAAACCCCAAATTATTGTTTAATTTCTTTTTAGTCATTTTCTCCCTCTATAAATAGAGACTCTCATTTCACATTTTGTGTGTAATTTTTAGGTAATAAAAATCTACCAAATTTTAGTCTCATTTCTCATATTTTCTCTCTAGAATTTCATGAGAATGTCTAGCATAATAGGCTAACATTTCTAGGAAGGTTAAGATGATCCTATATGCACTATGACTTTGTTTGATATTTTTGATTCACCTTGTGCATAAAGTTTATATATTTGAGTGAATTATTTTCTTTCATCTCTATTCCTTCATCTTGTTATCTATATTTATGTTTACTAATAGTATATAGATTTTGTCAAGCACTTTCTATGTATTATCAAATTAATGAAAATAATATAAATAATATCTTTATCATTTTCTCCATCTCATTCATATATATTTACTTTTGCTAAATCTATATAGAATTAATCATGCTCTTTTTATGTATTTTATAAATAGTAAAACTAATATTTGTGTTAGGTTTTATGTCCAATCTTTTATTGCATTATTGTCAATGGTATAATGTCATTTTTAGATTTCTCATAAGTTTTATTTCATCTTTCCATGGTAAAGAATAATAATCACTTGAATATATTTTTGTAAAACATATTTGTCCTTCAATGTTAAATCTTCCAAATGAATAGTTGGGATGTGAACTACTCATTTGTGTAATTTTAATGAATCAAAGATCAAAACAAATAAGTATGCATATTGGTGACTCTTGATCCTTCCTACTTGTTACCTATTATTACATCACACTTTAATCTATCTTTATTTCTAATCTTTAAATCTAAAAAACAACAAAAATATCACTTGTTCTATTTTCCTTATATTATTTTTCTCTAAAATTTATTTATTGATTAACTTTAATTCATTGCCTCCTTGTGGAATCGATTGCCTGATCTATACCACAACCACCGCTTAGTGGATGCACGTTTTGAGCGATAAACAACACCCAAATCGTGACAATCACAAAGCGGTGGTTGTAGTATAGATCGGGCGGTTGATCCACAAGGAAGTAACCTAAAACCAAAAGATTAGTAGAAAATAACACAAAAAGTTAGTAACAAGTGTAAAGTCCTTTTTTGGCTAACTTTATTTTAGACAAAATATTTTAAAGTTATTAAGGAAAATCAGTAGTATCTCCATATTGATTTTCGGTTTTATTTGGCAATATTTTCAGCTGGTTTTGTAATGTGAAAAGATCTCTAAATGTGAATATATTTTGCCTTTTTTATCTCAAATAATCAATTTTTGGTAAAAATATATTGTGCAAATATCTTGAGATTATTTTCAGGGATTATATAGGATTATGGTTATCCTGGAAATAAAGAAGAAGTCGAAAATGAACATGGTCAAGAAAAATGACCATGTTCGTTCTGCCAGATCAAACGGATCACATTGCTGACTCATCAGTTTCCTTTTCTGTCGACACAGAATCCATCTGGCTGGCTGTTTTCCTAAATCAAAGGAATTCGCAAATTGATTTCAAAGATACCAGAAAATCATGGCCTTGGACGATTTCCCTTCCTATAAATACCTTGCCAAGGCCTTTGGAATTTTCACCTCTTCCATTTTCAATATTTGTAAACATTATTTTGAAGAGTGTGTTTATTTGTAGAGATTAAGTTTGTTCACCTTAATCTTTGTGAGAGTGCTAAGTGTACTTGTGGATATCTATCTAGTCCATTGTAAACAGATAGTGTCTATTGTGAACGTGTTCATAAGGATCTTCGGGAGAGGATTCTATCTAAGTCTCACTTCGGGAGGAAGTGTTCACTCGCTATTCTTTGAAGGGAGTTCAAGAGAATCAGCGTTTCATCAAACCAGATTCGTAGAGAATAGTACAACAAGATTGCGGCAATAGTTTAAGAGGGAGTCTTACATTGTTTAAGTCAATGCTTTTGTACACTTTGTTTCTTTACTAATTGGTTTATTCTCTGGGCGTGGCCCCAAGGAGTAGGATATCCGAAAGGGTTTCTGAACCTTGTAAAAATTCGCTGTGTTCTTTAATTTTTGCACTGTCTATTTATTGTGTTCAGTTCTGTCGTGACAAGTTCGGATTCTGTTCCGACAGAACTGGTATCTGTGTAAACAATTAATTACCATTCCGCATTTTAATGAATTCATGGTTTAATTAATTTGGTAATTACTAAAAACGGAATTTCAATTGGTATCAGAGCGGGTCACTAACCTCTTAGTACGATCTTGTATTTTTCCGTTTGTTTTGTGCCTTGTGAAATGTCTATCTTTGCAGAAGGTAGATCTATAACTCGCCCTCCATTGCTGAATGATACAAATTATCCATACTGGAAAGTAAGGATGAAAGCTTTTATCAAATCCCTTGATGAAAGGGCTTGGAGATCAATATTATCTGGTTGGTTACCACCTGTCGAGATAAATTCGAAATCTGGTAAGACACAGGTAAAATCTGAACTTGAATGGTCTAATGAAGAAGATAAATTGTCAATTTATAATAATAAAGCTTTACATGCAATTTTTAATGGTGTTGGTGAGAGTTATATAAAATTGATTTCATCTTGTGAGTCTGCCAAAGATGCTTGGGAAATCCTTCAAACTCAATTTGAAGGAACCACTGATGTTAAGCGATCTAGGCTTGTAATGTTGACCACAAGATTTGAAAACCTTCGCATGTCTGAAAAAGAAACCCTCACTGAGTTTTATGAAGAATTGTCTGACATTGCTAATGAATATTTTGCTTTAGGAGAAAAGTTGTCTGACTCTATTTTGGTTAGGAAAATTGTTAGATCTCTTCCTGACAGGTTTCAATCTAAGATCACAGCCATTGCTTGACACCTTGAAAGTTGAGGAATTGATGGGATCTCTTCGAACTTTTGAACTTAATCAAAAGATTCGCCAAGAGAAACCAATTGATGTGAATGCGAAATCGATTGCCTTGAAATCTTCCAAAGAGAAAATGGAAAGCTCAGATGAGGAAGATGATGATGAAATGATCTTGTTATCGGAAAAATTTAAGAAGTTTATGAAAAAGATTGGTAACAAGAAAAACATGTCTAAATCCTCCAAAGGTAATAATTTTTCAAAACCTTTTGAATCTACTAATAAAAAAGGTATTCAATGCAGGGAGTGTGAAGGTTTTGGACATATTCAAGCTGAATGTGCCAATACCTTAAAGAAAAATAAGAAGGTCATGGCAGTCACTTGGAGTGACCAGGACTCTGAAAGTAGTGATGAGGAAGAAAAGTCTAATCTTGCCTTAACTTCTGTTTTTTCTTGCTTACCTCTTTCTGTGCAGGTGAATGAGAACCTTGTTTGTTTAAATAATACTATTTCAACAGATGAGGGTTCCCAGGGTGATTCAAATGAATCCGATTTGGATGAGGATTCTTTGAAAGAATCATACAAAAACATGTATGATCAATGGTTGAAAGTATGTTCAGATAATCGTTTGATGGCAAACAATAACAAAGTTCTCGAGAATAAAAAATATGGGCATTTTATTCCAATTTGCAATTTCTGTGGAGTGAAAGGTCATATTCGACCTAAATGTTTTACCTTGATGAATTTTCTTCACAAAAATTACTTTAATCATCATGGTAATTTGAGACAAATGCCCTTGAAGAAAAGGTCTCCACCTAAGAAAGTTTGGGTGAAGAAAAATAAATTCAAATGTCTTGCTGCCTTTACTTGTCTTAGAACATGTGCTTCTAACTCTTGGTTTTTTGATAGTGGTTGTTCAAGGCATATGACAGGTAACAAAAGCATACTCACTGACTTCAAGACTTTGAAAAATGGGGAAGTCACATTTGGAGATGGTAAGTCTTGTAAGGTACTTGGTAGTGGCATTCTAAATTCTGAAGGACTACCAAAGTTGCAAAATGTTCTTTTGGTTGATGGACTTAATACTAATCTAATTAGTATAAGTCAAATTTGTGACCAAGACTTGTTTGTAAATTTTTCTCTTGATAATTGTTTTGTGCTTGATCAAGATGGAAATTGTGTTTTGAAGGGTTATAAATCTGTCGATAATTGTTACACATTATCTCAATCACACAATTGTCACACAATTACAATGAGTGATACTAATTTGTGTCATGAAAAATATGATCATGTGGATTGTGAAAATTTGAGAAAAATTGGATGTATGAGTCATGTTCATGATTTACCGATTTTAAGTAAATATTCTTTTGGTAAATGTGAACCAGGTCGATTGGGAAAACATTTGAAAATTTCTCATGAAAAATGTTTTTGTGTTGATGATGTGTCTCGACACACTGAGGATCTTGTTGAAAATAAAACTTTGGTCTTAGAATATACTAAGTGTGACAAACAGATTGCAGATATTTTTACAAAAGCCTTTGATACAGTTAGGTTTGATTCCCTCAGGAAATCCTTGGGGGTTTGTCCCAATTAATTTGTTTTGTGCTGTACCATATCCCTGTGCTTGAAAAAGTTGTGTGATGTCTCCTGGTCCTTGCTCATTGAAAAAGTTTCAATCATTATGTCAAAATATATTTTTACTTCAGGTTAGAAATTATAATTAATATAATTCATGCTATTTTTCTTCAAAATAAAATTAAAAAACAAATAGTCCCTCCAATTAATATTTCTTCAATTCAATCTGTGGTTTTGTGTGTGAGCTTTTGTTCCTCGAAAAATATTTCAAGCTCCATCTTAGAATAGAGCTACCTACACTGTTGTGTAAATTGCTTAACCTTGAGTAAGTTGGAACTATGTAACTAACAATTATGTAGAAGATACTCTACCACTGTTAAAAACAAGCCTTCAGTGTAGTGTGAAAGCATCTAATTTGGTTACTCATTGAGAAAAAGGCTAATAATTGCCACATAGGGAAATGTCCCTAAAAAAGGCTAAAAATTGCCATACAGGGCAATGATCTCTACTTTCACAATCACACACAAATGCTTGAGATATACTGTTGGGCAAAATTTGTAAGTCTCATACACACTGATTGATTTGAGTGAAATATTTTTTGTGATTGGAATAAATGTTTGGTGATATTTTATTTTGAAAATTAAAAGCATGATTTATATTAAATATATTTTCTAAACCTTATAGTAAAGATGTGTTTTGATATAATGATTGTTTCTTTCTCCACATGCAAGGGCACGAAGACATTGGGCACTAATCAAAATGGGATATTTTTATTTTTTTGGGTACATTCGTTTTTACTACTTAAAATAATAAAAAAAAATAAAAAAAATAATATATATATATATTTCTTTTGAGGGAAATCAAATCTGCGTGTGTCAAAAAGGGTAAGTTGTATCTTAATTGTTTTTGTCACTTATTATATTATTTGACATCAAAAGTTTCTATTTTTGGTTTATTTTCCTTGACTGTGCAAAGTTTTCTTTTCTTTGGGATATCAATTCATTAATTTTGTCTTGAAAAGGAATAAAATCAAATCCCTGAGTGTCATTTTCTTCTCTTTATATTCGGTCAAAGAGAGACTCATTTTCTCATTCTTTTAAAAAAAAAAAAAAAAATTCTCTTTGTTTTTGCTTGTTGCATCTATGGTGAAAACTCGAGGCAGTGGAGTACATGCATTTCCCATTGGCAACAACCGTCTCGGTCACACAAAGAAGGCTTGAAAAATTGTGTTGTCATTGTCTTTTGTTTTTTTTTTAGACAAAGAGGGGGAGTAGTAGTTTGACTCTTTGGATTGTGTTTTGTGTTGGTTTTACTCCGTTGGCTTATTGATAGACAACAAGGGGGAGTAAAAGGTTCATTTTGATCGGTTTATCTTGTTTTATGTTTTGATCCTTGTTACTTTTGAGATGCTTTTCGCAGGGGGAGTAATGTAACATTACTATTTGCTTTAATCTGGTTTGTCTTTGCAGGATCTTTTGTCTTTGCAGGATCTTTCAAAATAAACTCTTAAAATATTTTTGTCTATCAAGTTGCCAAAGGGGGAGATTGTAAAGTCCTTTTTTGGCTAACTTTATTTTAGACAAAATATTTTAAAGTTATTAAGGAAAATCAGTAGTATCTCCATATTGATTTTCGGTTTTATTTGGCAATATTTTCAGCTGGTTTTGTAATGTGAAAAGATCTCTAAATGTGAATATATTTTGCCTTTTTTATCTCAAATAATCAATTTTTGGTAAAAATATATTGTGCAAATATCTTGAGATTATTTTCAGGGATTATATAGGATTATGGTTATCCTGGAAATAAAGAAGAAGTCGAAAATGAACATGGTCAAGAAAAATGACCATGTTCGTTCTGCCAGATCAAACGGATCACATTGCTGACTCATCAGTTTCCTTTTCTGTCGACACAGAATCCATCTGGCTGGCTGTTTTCCTAAATCAAAGGAATTCGCAAATTGATTTCAAAGATACCAGAAAATCATGGCCTTGGACGATTTCCCTTCCTATAAATACCTTGCCAAGGCCTTTGGAATTTTCACCTCTTCCATTTTCAATATTTGTAAACATTATTTTGAAGAGTGTGTTTATTTGTAGAGATTAAGTTTGTTCACCTTAATCTTTGTGAGAGTGCTGAGTGTACTTGTGGATATTTATCTAGTCCATTGTAAACAGATAGTGTCTATTGTGAACGTGTTCATAAGGATCTTCGGGAGAGGATTCTATCTAAGTCTCACTTCGGAAGGAAGTGTGCACTCGCTATTCTTTGAAGGGAGTTCAAGAGAATCAGCGTTTCATCAAACCAGATTCGTAGAGAATAGTACAACAAGATTGCGGCAATAGTTTAAGAGGGAGTCTTACATTGTTTAAGTCAATGCTTTTGTACACTTTGTTTCTTTACTAATTGGTTTATTCTCTGGGCGTGGCCCCAAGGAGTAGGATATCCGAAAGGGTTTCTGAACCTTGTAAAAATTCGCTGTGTTCTTTAATTTTTGCACTGTCTATTTATTGTGTTCAGTTCTGTCGTGACAAGTTCGGATTCTGTTCCGACAGAACTGGTATCTGTGTAAACAATTAATTACCATTCCGCATTTTAATTAATTCATGGTTTAATTAATTTGGTAATTACTAAAAACGGAATTTCAACAAGAAATAAATAAAATTGTAAATGAAAAGAGGTTTAAGATTTTGGTATTGTCTTTTTGATGAAATGATAAAATGAGATAAGTGAAAAGTAAGGGTAATCAAGAGTTTGAGAAATATACATGTTTCAAGAATCATCCATATGCTTGTTTAGTTACTTAGTTACTTGATTTACAAAAATGCACAAGTAAATAGTTGACATCCCAACATTTACTTGGAAAATCTAATATTAAAGTCCATATTTTTTTCTAACAAAAGTCCATTTGAGTTATAAAGTTCTTTACTTTAAAAGCTCAATGTTAATCTTATGAAAAATCTAAAAATGACAAAATACCCAAGGACAATAATGCAATAGAAGATTAAACATAAAATTACGTATCAATATTACTTTTACTAATTAGAAGCACATAGAAAGAGCATGACTAATCCTATATACTATTAGCATAAATAAATAAAGATAACAAAATAGAGATAGGGATGAAAGAACATAAATAACTAAAATACATTACATTAAGAACATAGTAACTCAAATTAGAAAAATAACATCACTAGCATATGGAATCATCCTTAACCTTCCTAGGGAGATTAGGCCATTATGCTCATGATTCTCATAAAATTCTAAAAAGAAAATATGAGAAGAAAATGAGTAGAAATTTTGCTATAGTTTCTTTACTCTCAAAATTACATGTCTATGTGAAAGAATGAATCTCTATTTATAGAGGGAGAAAATGACTAAAAGAAAATTAAACAACAAATGGGGGTTACACAATAAATCTGAAATATTAATAATAAAATATGATTTTAAAAAATCAAATCTTATTATTAATATTAACCTATCTATTTTGGTGAATGGTCAATTTTCTCTTTTCCCTTTTTCTTTTCTTTTGCTTTTATTAATGTCAAAATGCAACATACTTTATACAAATTAAATTAAAATTAATATTTTCCATTAAAGAAATATATCAAAATAAATTTAAGAAAATATTAATTAAAACTTAATTTAATTTAAACTTTAAACTTAGTAAAATGTCATTTTTAAGTACTAATTAGTGGTGGTTCGAAATATTAGGAACTTTGCTTTTTGACAGAATCCCCCATAAAACTATCCATTTTTTTATATGCATCTTTCTTCTTCTAAAATAAATACCCATTTTTTATTTTCATTTAATACAAAATTACCCATTTGTATAGAATTTTTACTCCTTTATTTTATTTATACTAAAAAAATAAAAATTACTTTGATATATACTTATTAATAATTTTTTGTTGTATCAGTATGTCACCCCTCAGCTTCACAAATGTGGATAAGTCGTAACCCAATTTTTAACATGACATTGTTCGTTGTAGTTACGGAAACCCTCATGATAATCTGAACTACCACATACATGAGAGTTCTCGTAAATACAACGAACACCGTCATGTAAAAAAATTGGGTCATGACTTATTTTCGCAAGTTGGTCTTTTTGTTGTTGCAAATTGGTCCCTAAATAAACAGAATAAGGGATAGTTGCGGCGAAAATTCCTATGTAATCATGTTTGTAGGACTTAAGTCCCTAGTAATTTTTTTGGTGGCAAAAGTCCTTGCCGCTTATATTTTGGTTCGCAATTGGTCCATAACCGTTACTTATTAACAATGCCACGTGTCCATTTTAGATTGGAACTTAAGTGCTACAAATATGATTACCTAAGGATTTTTGCCGCACATATCCATATTTCATATCATTATTTTTAACTACATTTGTGTTTTATAAAAAAAATTACTTCTAATTATATTTTTTTTTTATCATTTTATAGTATAATTTCTTTATTTTAAATAAATTAATATTAATCAATAATACATGTATATTAATTTATAATACAATAATGATATATTTTAAATAATTGATTTTGTATATACATATTATGTATAATTGGTGACGCGGTTTTTCGCTAACAGTGTATTAAGAAATTAAACAGGTAGATTAGTGCTAAATTATAAATCGTAATGAAATAATAAACACTTTCTCGAACACGCACAACTTTTACGTGGTTCAGTGGTTAAAATCCACCTACTCCACGAGTCAATATTATTACTTTTCTCTCTCAATTTCTGCAGAGTTTTAGTAATACAAAAATGACTCTCCCCTTCCCTGTATTATTCCTAGTATTTATAGGGGAATTTCATGGACATGTTTGGGTAACTGTGTGAATAAATAAGGTATCTATTTAATACAGATTATTCTTATTTACATTGTGATATGATTTGATAACAGAATAAATTATACTCCTGCTATCTTGGATAATAAATGATAGATTTGTGATACAATCTGGGCATTAATGAGCGTACAAGGAGCCTTCGAATCTCTTGAGATCCTTCAGTATGCGTTCTGTCCAAGTTTCTACGAGTTGAATATCTCACCCGAACTCGTGTTCAACGACTATCTGAACCCTAGCTCGTAGTGAGTTCAGAGCGCCCACAGTTGGATCTGGTTAGTATATGTCTCGAACTCAATTGTTATCTTGAGAGGTGGTCTGATAATAACTTGTGTATCGTGTTGTCCAGCCCCCAAACTCGAGCTGTTCACATCACTATTAGCCAGATATTCTACTTGGCTATTTTTCCACATATTCTTCAACTAGCTGTACCCGAGCCGAGTAATTGAACTTGTGCTAATTTCAGAGTACAACAATAATATAAAATGGTAAAAAATAAACTATAAAGTTAATTATGTATATATACTTTTTTTATTAAAGAAAAATATATTATTATAATAATGATATATCGAATATTTTAGATAAATTAAGTACATGCATATTGATTTATACTATAATAATAATATATTGTAATTAATTTATCTAAAATACTCAATTAAATTATAGAAATTATACTATAAAAGATAAACAAAAAAATATATATTTATATAATTAGAAGTGAAATTATTTATAAAACACAAATGTAATCAAAATATAATAATATGAAATATGGATATGTGCATAAAAAATTCTTATATAATTATATGCATAGCACTTAATCCCTAAGTAGTAATTTTTTAATCCAATCTAGAATGGACACATGATACAATTAATATAGTTAATGGTCAAAGACCAATTGCACACCAAAATACTAACGACATATACTTTTGTCACCAAAAAAATTACTTAAGGACTTAAATGCTACAAACATGATTACATAAGAATTTTCACTACAATTATCCCACATAATAATTGTGAATTAACGGTAGGGGACAAACGATGCCAAGAAAATCAAAGTTGGAGGACCAATTTGCCCCAAAAAAAAGTTGAGAGACCAATTTGTCAAAACGTGTATAGTTTAAGGACCTTCAACGCAAATATGCCATATTTTAAAATAGTTAAATTATTAAAATGAAATAAACTAATCAAATCAAGCCACACGTGTACACTCATGTCATACGTTAAATGTGGGTACCAATAGTTGCATTAATTTCTGTACGAAATATATTATTACTGTAAAAAAAATATTTAAATTTTAAAATGTAATAATTGAAAATATTTGAGTTCTTTCACTCTCAATATCTCAAATAACTAATCCCAACTCGGATTCATATATCCTAACTTTGATTCATCAATCTAATTACTATTCAATCAGATTTCAAATCATTTCAATTAAATACAAGTACATCATAAAATTTCATAACTAAAAATAATAATAGACAAAAAAAAAATGAAGACCAAATCGCATTAAAAAATTATTGTATTTTTTTAAAAGGAAAAAGTTATTGTATCTTAACGACATACATATTCATATGTACACTATTTGACAAAGATAGTTGTGTCAACATGTACTATTTTCTCTTTATTTTCGCTTGTTCGTTTTGTTAAATAGAGATAGTGAAATTTAAGATTAATGAACCTCAATTAAATGCAAAGATTGTACTAATCAATGTAGAATCAAGTGTCAAATTAATTTTAGTGAAACTTTTCATAAGACAAAGACTCATTAAAGAAAAAAAGCAATTAAAAAATGATCAGTGTTACTATGTGAAATCACAACTCATGAAACTCCCAATGGTACAAGAAAACTTCAATTCAACTACTTCAAATCATGTGTCAATATTGTCATACCATTTTCACCAACCTTAACTACCTTTATTCTCATGGCTTTCTTGTACTATGGAAACTTTTGCATTAATATTTGATAATTTATAGATTATAGAATAAGCATCTGATCTGATTCTGAACTTATTGTGTATGTTACATCTCTAAACAATATTTAATAAGCCTTCAAAAATGATATTGATGGTGGTTATACATAAATACATATACATTTATATGTATATGTATATGTTAGAAGAATGGCTTTCATGCTTGACACACACACTTGATGTGTGCCATAATGATAGGACCTCATATCATAATGCCATGCAGCACACACATAATTGTTTCCATGTATCTCTCTTTAGACCATAATGCCTTTTATTTCTTTGGACAAAGAAAAAAAAAATTAAATTAAAAAGCTTCCATTTAGAAGAAAAAAAATCAAAATTATATACACAGTTAATAATATTATATTGTGGTTGACAGATAATGTGGCCTTTTTGGTCCGATGTTATGAACCAACACAGAACAGAAATTATACTCCACCAATCAGTTCATGTAAAACGACAACGCATCATTGCTTTTACATAAATAAATAAATCTTCTAATAAATATTTTTCTCTAGAATTTCCCTATGAAGGAAAAAAAAAACCCACTTAAGTATTTTCCCGGAAAATGCTTAGCTTTTTAATACAACTTTAGAAGCAAACTCCAACACTAAAATAATAAATAATATGCATAATTATAACTCCATTTTAAGACCTTAATTGATTTATTTGCCAAAAACTAAAACAAAGCATTATAAATTCATTTTAAGTAATAAAATTGAATATTCTTGAGTTGAAATATAGAATTCTAAAAGGAAAAGAGGATTTTGCCAGGTAAGCATATTCATGGTATCAAATATAAAAACCTTGACTCATTAATTATATAAAGATATTTAATTTTTTTTAGAAAAAATAATAAAAGAGAAAAAGAAGGGTTGAATCAGAGTTAGAATCAAAATAATGTCCTTTGCTTTTGGAGCCCACCACACACACCATACTCACCAACCACACCAATTAGACACTGCCATGCTAAAAACACACAAAACCCACTTCATTAATTATAATAACAATAACATTAATTATTTAATTAATTCAAATTACCATTACTCAAATACCATCCACCACCCGCTCCTCACGTGATTTACCCTCCACGTGGCAACTATTTATTGGCTCCTTCTGTTAAAAAACAGTGAAAAAATATAATAATGAGAGACAGAACTTATTTGACTTGCCTTGTTGGGAGTTTGGTAAGGTACTTCTTCGTCACTCCCTCACTTCCTCACTCCCTCAATCACTCCAATTTTATTTATTTATTTAAACAAAAACAAAATCTTCTTAAGTCCAACACAATTAACCCACTTTTCTTTTTTGTAAATTATTTAATCTAATAGGTCTGATTATACATACGGATACTTATTAAATCACTACTTTAATCCACCCACTTCCCCTAAAACAAAATCAAAACCCCTCAAAAAGAAAGCAAGTTTTGATTTTACAGTATTTTCTTTTTGCTGCTTTTTATTTTTTTGGGTTTTTAAATTTAATTTTAAATAGGTCATATATTTTGACTGGTACCCACAAATTATGGGGAATTTGGGGTATAACACACCAAATCATTGCTCTTACTTACTTTTGTCTCACAAAAGCTAAGACCCTCTTCTCTTCTCTTCTTCTTTCTCACTTTGGTCTTAGTTTTTCTTTTCTTTCAATTAAGCTTATGACTTGTTTGTAATATATCTCATTTTCTTTAGTTAAAAATTAAAAATAAATAAATCAAAAACCCATTTTCTTTTCTTTCTTCTTCTGCCCTTTTTGGCTTTTGCATTCCCTCTTAAGAAAAATCATTAGGGTTTTCTTCTGAACTTGTAATTGAGATCAAATCAAATCAATGCCGGGTTTTTTTGTGGTTTGAAGTTTGAAAGTCGAGGAATTTTGAAAAATGGGGTTGAGAGAAGAAATGGGTCAATGAGAGTTGTTGCTGTGGCTGTTTGGTTGCTGAGAAAATGGGGTGTGTGTTTGGGAAAACGGCAAAGCCGGTCGGGGGAGGAGGTGAGAGGGAGAGAAGGAAGCAGAAGGATGATGAAGTTGAAGTTGAGGTTGAGGAGGTTGAAACGAGTCATCAAGTGGTGGGAGTGAGTCAGAACGGTAGTGGGAATCGGCAAGAGAATGAGAGGAAAGAGGAGACAAGTGTGAGTGTGAGGCCCAAGGGTGAGAAGAGGCGTTCTTCGAGGCCGAATCCAAGGTTGAGTAATCTGCCTAAGCACGTTCATGGTGAACAGGTTGCCGCCGGGTGGCCCTCTTGGCTCTCTGCCGTTGCCGGTGAAGCTATCAATGGCTGGACTCCTCGACGAGCTGACACTTTCGAGAAGCTCGATAAGGTAACTGACCCTTATTCGAAAAGTGTGTTCAGGATGATGAGGTTTTCTTAATTTGGTATGTTTCCTTTTATGTTGACTGTGTAATTTTGTTTGGTAGCTGAGACAATGTAATGGGAAGGAAAAAGGATTTCCAGGATCAGAATAGGGAAAATGGAATCTAGGATTTTGTTTTCTATTTCAGATTCTTAAGTAACCGTGAACTAAAATTAGAAAGATGGTTTTAAGGGACTTTTAGAAATTAACTTTAGGAGCTTAAGTAAGACCTTAGACTGAGTCAAAACTCATAATTTAATTATTTTTTCTTTTATTTTAGTTTTTCCTTTTGGAATTCGAATGGCTTAGTTCTGTTTTTTATTGTCTTAATCAGATTGGGCAAGGTACTTACAGCAATGTTTACAAAGCTAGGGATACATTGTCAGGAAAAGTTGTTGCTCTTAAGAAAGTTCGCTTTGATAATTTGGAGCCCGAGAGTGTAAAGTTCATGGCCAGAGAGATTCTCATTTTGCGTCGATTGGATCATCCCAATGTGGTAAAATTGGAAGGTTTAGTGACGTCGAGAATGTCTTGTAGTTTGTATCTTGTTTTTCCATACATGGAACATGATTTGGCAGGACTTGCTGCAAGTCCGGGAATCAAGTTCACGGAGTCTCAGGTATTGCAGCAGTTACCGTTCTTGCTTTTAATGTGTGAAAGTGAGAGTTAGACACTAGCTACCTTGAGTTAGTTTTCATCTGATGATAAAGCTGGCTCTGGCTATCATTTCTCAGTCTTTTGTAATATATATGGTTGCACAGGTCAAATGCTATATGCACCAGCTATTATCAGGACTTGAGCATTGTCACAATCGTCATGTGTTGCATCGTGATATTAAAGGGTCAAATCTTCTTATTGACAATGGTGGTGTCTTAAAGATTGCTGATTTTGGATTGGCTTCATTTTTTGATCCTAATAACAAGCAGCCCATGACTAGTAGGGTCGTTACTCTGTGGTATAGACCCCCAGAGCTTCTTCTCGGTGCCACTGATTACGGTGTAGGTGTGGACCTATGGAGTGCTGGCTGTATTTTGGCCGAGTTATTGGCAGGAAAACCTATCATGCCTGGTCGAACAGAAGTAAGTTGTAATTTTTCAATATATATACAGTGTTATGTCATAATTCTGCCCTGCCATTTTAGATGTCATTGTGTTATACATAATAGGTTATTTGTTTAGATTTCTGTTGCTTTTGCTGATGATTTTATCTCTTTAATTAGGTGGAGCAGCTTCATAAGATATTCAAGTTATGTGGTTCTCCTTCAGATGAATATTGGAAAAAGTCAAAGCTGCCACATGCAACCATATTTAAACCCCAGCAATCATACAAACGGTGTATTGCAGAGACATACAAAGACTTTCCAGCATCATCGTTACCATTAATTGAAAGCCTTCTGGCAATTGACCCAGCAGAACGTCAAACTGCAACCGCTGCATTGACGAGCGAAGTGAGATTTAAATTTATCTTTTTAAGTTGCCTCTCCTCTTTATCATCTTTTTTCTTTCCAACTCCAGTAGACACTTTGAATATGTCAATGGCAAACAAGGTTAAAAGGTTACGTCTTCTGCAGTTTTTCACAACCAAACCTTATGCTTGTGATCCATCTAGCCTTCCAAAATATCCTCCCAGCAAAGAGATGGATGCTAAACTACGGGATGAAGAAGCTAGAAGGTGATGACTGGACTTAATTATTATTTTTGAAACTGTTCTTATAAAAAATTGTTTTGGTCAATTCAACTACTTGAGTATAGAAACTTTTGTGGCCTTAAATTTAATGTGTCTTTATCAACAAACCATATATAAATGGAGAATTATAAAAAAAAAAAATTCCTTGGAGGCTGAAAATTTCCAAGTATGACATTTTTTTCCCCCTGAAATATGACTCAGTGTTGATGTTTCTGATTTTGACTCCATTTACTATGCTTTGTTATTTTCATCTAAACCTATTGAGATCAATTTCTGAGACTGTTGACTGACTCATTAGACAATTTTATTGCATCTCATCCTCCATGTTTCTTCTTCCAAGAGAATTGGTGTTGTAATTATGCCCTCCTTCCCAATATTCAAAATAAATGCCTAGAGATGACAAAAACATCTTACATACTCGTAACCTAAAATTTTCTTTTATGACTATTATGTAGGTTGAGAGCTGCTAGCAAGACTAATGCAGATGGCGTGAAGAGATCTCGTGCACGTGACCGAGCTGTAAGGGCGATGCCTGCTCCAGAAGCCAATGCTGAGCTTCAAGCCAATCTGGATGTATGTAACATAGGCTAACCCTTTCAGCAATGTATATTTTCCATTCATTTGAACTAACAACGTGGATCTAAGTTGTTTTGCTAACAAATCTTGATCTGTATTCTATGTTTCTTTCAACAACAGAGACGGCGTCTAATAACACATGCAAATGCAAAGAGCAAAAGTGAAAAGTTTCCTCCCCCACACCAAGATGGAACACTCGGCTATCCATTGGGTTCATCGCATCACATTGATCCTGTTTTTGATCCTCCCGATGTCCCATTCAGCTCCACCAACTTCTCTTATTCAAAAGCACCCATCCAAACATGGTCTGGTCCATTGGTCGACCCTGCTTCAGTTGGGGCTCCAAGGAGAAAGAAACACTCAACTGGGGATTCACATTCACACTCCAAATCATCAAAAAGAGACTCAAGAAGATAAGAACATTGCTTGGGCCGAAGCAAATGATGAAAGGTAAATAAATTCAGTGATTTTTTGACACTATTCACGGGCTGCAAATGCTGCTCGCAAGTGGTCTTAAATCGGATCCGGGAAAACCAGTTAAAATATCATGGAGAGGTAATATATCTTGTATTTCAGTTTTCTCATTTCTTCTTCTATTTTTGTATGGTGAGAAGTTTCTTTTACATATGTATATTTTTTATTTAGTTCTCCATCTGTGTTAAAGAACACTTTATCTAGATTAGTTGAATTTTTATCATATTTGTTTTGAGAACTCATCTAAATTCTTTTATGGTTTAATATTAATATATAGCCATATCTTCCGGGCTCAATAAAGTACTGTTGAACTATTCTCATCTGACCTGAAATTATTTAATCATTTATTTCATAGTTCTGTTTCTAAATATGGAATGGGCATCATTGAAGAACACCTTGTTTGATTATGGCATGCTTGAATAGCCAAAACACATTAGCTCGGTCATCACTATTCATTCATGCCCATAATCACCACTAAGAGTTTTGGCATTGGGTAAGTTAAAATTACAGATAAAGCAGGCCCTAACAAAGCAATGTGAACTCTAGGGAAAGTGGAGTCTATGATGATAAAGATCGACACAAAATGTGAAAAATTGACTAGATAAAGCCAAACTTGGAAGGTTACAGCATTAAAAGGTGTAGTTGATTTGATTATGGTACGATTTGACGTTTGGTTCACTAAATACATAAATGCCCCACTTACATTAAAGCCCTTTTTGGAGCATTTACCTTTTCTTTTGCATCTTCACATTCCACCTATGAAAATAAAATATATACAAAACAAAAATCTCTCAAAGAAGAGTAGGTTGATGAAGAGCAGATGTAGTAATGTTTGACAGGCAGATGAGATACTTGTATGAGCTCTAGAACCTTGAGGAATAACACTACACATTCACCACTATATATATATACGTGTGTGTGTACACACTCAACCTCAAACTCCTTAAAGTTGAGTTGTGCTGTGCTGTGCCGTGTTCTGTGTAGCTATAGGTTTCTTTCTCTTCTCTGTGTCAAGTCTTTTGTAGATGAGACCACCTCCTGGTGGGCCTGGGCCTGGACCTATTGTTGGTCCTCCGCCGGGCTTTCTTGGTGGCCTTTTCAGTGGCTTGTACAACACCATATCTTCTTGGTTAGTAACTTCATATGTATTTATCCCTGTATAAGAAATGTATTCAAGTTTTTGAGTTTCATACACGACAAACCTCCTACATATTGCTTCGCTCTTACTGCTTTCTTTAAGTTGTTTCCAAATTGTATTCATTTTTATTATTTTTGGTAGCTTTCATAAAATATAAATGGAAGAACACACAACACAATAATTTGTTAATTATAAAAAAGTGTTTTGTGCGGTAATTAAAGTTCTCAAGCTTCTTTTAGTGCTTGTCCAGAAAGTAAGCATAGGGATTTGGAAAAAGAATGAAAGAAAAAAAAAAGTCATGGTAGTCATCTAAAAATATAGCAAAAAAAAATCTTAATATATGCCCTCTAATCTTTGGCAGTGTCTACGTGCTATGCTGTTGCTGGTTGATACAAGACTGTTTCGGCGGTCCAGCTGGGCCTCCTGAAGGCCCACGTGCTCCTCCTGGCCTAGCTTGGCCAACTCCTCAGCAACCTGGCCCACCGGGCCTTGCTTTACTGCCTCCTCCTGGGCCTCCAGCACCTCCTTTCGACCCAATTCCCCCACCTGGACCTTCTTTAGGCCCACCAGGCCCTTTTGGGCCTCTAGGAGGCCCACCTAGTCCTCCCGGTCCCGGACCTTATGGGGGTCCGCCGCCATGACCATATTGTCATTATTGTATTGTAATGCATAGTGGCATAAAGATTTTTCTACGTTTCATCATATGCTTGTCACTGTTCATTCACTAAGATATTCAGTGTCCAAACAAATAAGTGAGAACAGTGAGTGGTAGTAATTACTAAAGAGTAGCTTTTCTTTATGATTGTTGAAAAGTTTAGTAGTAAACAAGATTGTATGGGATTTTGTATGAATAAATTTAGTTTTATGTAAATTACACCGATAAGAGTATGCAATGTCAAGTAAGGATCCACATTTTTCTCATGTAGCAGGGAATCTCCATCTAAATGGAGAACGGGACAGGGACATGGATAATTTTCAATCTCTAAATGTTAAATGGGCGGGAGCAGGAGCGGGGATGACACTCCCCGCCTTGACAGGGCCCCGTTTAAATTTTATTTATTTTTTATGTATTTTATATTGTTCTCTATGTGTTATTATAGAACTAGGTATAAGCAACTTAGTTTTATTTATAAAATTTATTAAATTTTTTATTATGTTTATTTTGTTGTCATATAAATTTTAAATAAATAAATAATAGTAGATATTATAAAAGAATGACATAAACATATTAAAAAAATTAAACCAAATTAGATACACACTTTTTTTATATATATATATATAATTGTTATCCCCATTTTCTGTCGTGGGCCCGGGACGATGGTTCAGGCCCATGGTTTGGGCGATTGGATATGGGCCCAGCCAGCCCGCTTAGTACGGGAATAACCAAGGACTACGGCCCAAATGTTGTTCCGAACCCGGATGGTGTCCGGGAAGGTGATCCAGGACAGTCGCCCAGGAGACATATGGTCAGCTGGGATTATGGTCGAAGTGTATGCAAAACGATCTCGGAGCCTGGTAAACGGTCCGGGCCCCTGGTAAATGAAGAGGGACAGAGGTAAACGAACCCGGGTCATGTCCTCCAGGTTAGCAGGAAAAGGCATCCATGATCCTGAAGCCGCCCCACGACGCATGGGGGTTGTCCCTGCTTTTCACCTGCAGAAAAGGCCACCTCGGGATTGCACGCCGCTAGTTCAGACCTGCGCTGCCAGTACACTGACTGGCTTTGTCCCCTGAATCTGCCTCGTAACTCGGAGTGCCAGACCCAGTGTTCCTATGAGCCTATAAATACAGGTGATAGAGCACTGGGGAAGGGACCTCTCTTCGACTTGTATACAGTTACTCTGTCAAAACATAGAGAGAAACTCCATTGTAAAAGACTTTCCAAGCTCTAATACAACTGACTCGTGGACTAAGGCTCATTAACGCCCCAACCACGTAAAAATCCTGTGTTAATCTTTTAAATTCCATATCATTAGTCTTATCTAATATTCATTAGTATAGTTTCTGAAAATCTCGGTAAACATTTTGGTGCTTTCATTGAGAGCCTGAGAAAGCTAGTGCTAACACCAAGCCTCTACTACAATGGTGAATACACGACACACCACTTTCGACCCTAGTAACCAAGAGCAGGGCAATGGAGATCTGTTGCCTTCCCGTCATCTTCCTCAGAATCCGCCTGAGAACGCTCCTCCTCAAAAATCTCACCTTGACGAGTCACAAGACTATGAGGGTGGGACAGAGTACGAAGAGGAGAACGAGGAGGAATATTATGAAGAGGAAAACGAGGGGGAGTACCACGACGAAGTTGCGGACCCCGAGATCCCAGAAGGAGAGCCCAACCAGCAGGACCTGGAGGTGACTAGACTGAGGCAGCAAGTCCTGGACCAGGAGGCCAGGATTGCTGAGCAGGCGGAGGCGCATCGGCGGATGCAAGAGTCTCTCCAAGCCCTGCAGGTATTCATAGTCGCGCAGGGTCTGGCGACCAATCCCCCAGCCGGCCCACTTCCAGGAGCGCAACAGCCTGCTCCGCAAGCCCGAGCCGGGGTCCCCGAAGAAGCGAGGCCGGCCCCTCCCCCGGAGCAGTTTCCTGAGCCAGCCCCAGGAAACCTGGACAGGGAGAAAAAGAAGGCTGGTGGAAAGACCTGAGAAAAGAACACCTTCATTGTGAAAGCCGGGACCCGTTCCCGACCGCTCCCTAGGAAAGAGAAGGTACGCCCCGTCCCAGGACGGGGCCACCTGATCGATCCGCAGGGGACGAGGCCGCGGAACGCACGGCCCCGGAACGCCCCAGGGCGAGACGAATGGGAAAGGTCTTTGCACCCAAGCGCCTCGGTAAACAAAAACCGTCGGGAACGGCCGCGCAGCGAGGAGCGCCATGCCTTTAGTTCAGGGGACGACACATCCCGGGTAGACCTACGCGACGGACTGAACGCTCGGAAAGAGTGGGCTCGTAAGGAAAATATCCTCCCCCGAGGTGGCAACCTTAGGAACAACATCAACAACAGGAGGAACGAAAGAATCCCCTTGGAGGATGGCACGGCCAGGCAGCTCATGGAGTAGCTGGTCGCTTTGAAAAAGGTCACAGACTGTTTGGTCCGCAAGCAGGAAGGAGCGGATACCGAATCTGATGAAGAGGACAAAGAACCATGCGCAAGGCACATCCTGGACGTTGTACTCCCCAAGGGGTTCAAAATGCCAAGCCTCACCGTCTATACCGAAAACACCGACCCTAGGGATCATCTGTCCCGGTACAACCGGCTTATGACTGTGGCCCACGTCAGTGACGACGGCAAGTGCCTCTGTTTCTCGATCACTCTAGGTGGTCCCGCCGAGGAATGGTGGAAAAGACTTAAGCCGGGATCCATCCAATCCTGGTCAGGGCTGCAGTCGGCATTTCGAAAGAAGTTCGTGGTCTCCATGAGGATGGACATGCAAATCAGCGCCCTCTCAAATATTAAACAGCTCCCCGCGGAGACACTAAGGGCCTACATCCAACGCTTCACTGAAGAAGCCTCCAAGACCAAGGTGGACGACGGACAGCGCTTGGTGGCATTGCAGTCCGGAATCTGGGCCGAGTCCCCCCTCTGGGATGACATGCAGCGTAACAAGGCGGCTACCCTGGAAAAGTTCATCAGAAGGGCCTATGAATTTATCAATTGGGAAGAGGCTCAGATCCAGGCTTTCGAATGGCCTCCGGCACCACAGCCAAGTGCCCAAGCGTTGCCGGGGTACGGGGTGCAGTTCCCGGCGCAGTCCTACGTCACGCCCCTGATCGCCCCGGGATCGGCCGTTACGCCTGGAATCACCTACACCCCCACGATGTACAGTCCTGCCTCTTCAGGATATGCCCCGACCCAATCCGCCCACTTTTCCGAATATGGGGCCACGCCGGCGGGTCACAGCGTCGCCCCCGTCGGGGCCCAGCACTCGCAGACGGGAGTGACAGAAGCAAGCGTAAACCCCTCCCGGGGGAAGAGATCTAGCAAAGGCCAAAATCGGTCTAAACCGGCTAAGAAAGGAAAAAGGGGCTACGAGCCCCAATATTCAGAATACACCAATCTGGTGGACACCAGGGAGAACATCTTCCTGGCCACAGAAAGGGCGGTCCACTACTGAAAGCCTAGCCCCATGTTCAGAGGGGGGAGAAATCCGAGGGATACCAACAAACGGTGCGCCTACCATAAGGACGCGAGCCACACGACCGAAGAATGCCGGCAGCTCAAGGACGAGATCGAGAATCTCATCAAGTTTGGGCATCTCCACCAGTGGGTCAGGATGCCCGTGGGAGTCCCGGGCCTGTAAGCAGGTCCCGGACAACCCACAGTCCCGGGAGCACCCAGGGCATACCTGCCTCAGGGAGGGTATGCACAGGGACCGATGGCACAGACCCCTCAGGGGGCCCCCGTCGCGCAAGCTCCTGGCCCTGGAATGCCTTACCCATCCGGGACAGCACCCCCTCGGGTGGACGGGCATGTGGCCACCATCTCAGGCGGACCTCACCTGGGAGGACCGTCCAGGAACGACCAAAAGCACTACCTAAGTGAGCTGGACCATGATCAGGAGGTGTGTGCCCTTGTCCAGGCCCCGGCTCAGCGCCCGAAATTGATGAACCTCCCCATCACCTTCACGGAGGACGACGCCCGCAATGTCCATTTCCCGCACCATGACTCGCTGGTCATAGATGCGCAAATCGCCAACAAGTTGGTGTCCCGTGTGTTGGTGGATGACGAGAGCTCCGTCAACCTCTTGTTTAAGCCCGCCTTCACTGTCATTGGCTTGACTGAAGCAGATCTGGCATCGTGCCCAACCCAGATTTACGGCTTCAACGGAGACGCACTACTCCCCATGGGGAAGATCCAGTTGCCCATAACGTTGGGAAGTGAGTTGCAGCACTCATTCAAGTTCTGCACCTTCGTGGTGGTGGACTGCCCCACCGCTTACAACGTCATTTTCGGTCGGCTCGCATTAGTCGAGTTCGGGGCCATCACCTCTATCCGTCATCTTTGCATGAAGTTCCCTTGCGACAACGGAGGGGTGGGGACTGTCCGGGGAGATCAGAAGAGCGCCCGGAAGTGTTACCACGTGTCCGCCTAGCCAATATATATGGTCCGGGATGAGCCTATTGAGGACTTCATCGACCTGATTCCTCCCCCACCTGCTGAGAGAGTGATCCGAGAAGAAGATGACTTGGACCCGAGGATAGGGGACGATCGCGTCCTGGAGCCAATGGAAGAAATTAAGGAGGTGTGCATCAACGACACCGATCCGGCCAGGATCATCCAAGTTGGGAAAAATCTGCCGGCAGATGTCCGGGCCGCCATCATCGCCCAAGTCAAGGAGAACCAAGATATTCTGGCCTGGTCTCACTCGGATATGGCGGGGATCGACCGCAACATCATCTGCCACGGGTTGAGTATCGACCCGAACGCAACCCCGGTCCGCCAGAAACGTAGGCCTTTGGGGACGGAGAGGGCCGAGGCCCTTAAACTGGAAGTAGAGAAGCTGTCTTCAATCAACTTCATACGCGAGGTTGTATACCCCGTGTGGTTGGCCAATCCTGTTCTGGTGCCGAAACCGAATGGAACATGGAGAACGTGCATCGATTTCACGGATCTCAACAAAGCTTGTCCGAAGGATTGTTTCCCGCTACCCAGGATCGACCAAATGGTGGATGCTACGTCCGAGTACAAGATCTTGAGCTTCATGGACACTTACTCCGGCTACAATAAGATCTTTATGCATGTGGCACATCAGGAGCACACCAGTTTCCAAACCGACAAGGGGATATACTGCTACATCGTCATGCCCTTCGGACTGAAAAACGTCAGGGCAACCTATCAAAGGCTCGTCAATCGAATGTTCCGGGCCCAGCTGGGGCGAAACATGGAAGTCTATATCGACGATATGGTGGTCAAGTCCAAGACGTCCGGGAAGCATTCGGACGACCTAGCTGAAGCTTTCGTAGTCATTTGGAAGTATGGGATGAAGCTGAATCCCAAGAAATGTACGTTCGGCGTGGCTTTCGGGAAGTTCCTGGGCTTCATAGTAAGCTTCCGGGAAGTTCCTGGGCTTCATAGTAAGCTTCCGGGGAATAGAGGCCAATCCGGATAAGATCAAGGTACTGATTGATATGCCCTCTCCCCAGAAGCATAAGGACGTGCAAAGCCTGACTGGGCGGATAGCCGCCTTAAGCCGTTTCGTCTCCAAAGCCACGGACAAGTGCATCACATTCTTTAACGTCCTTCAGGGAAGCCAGCGATTCGAATGGTCAGTCGAGTGCGAGGAAGCCTTTCAAAAACTGAAAGAACACCTGGCCCAAGCTCCGATCCTGGCAAAGCCGGTGGACGGGGAGCCTCTGTACCTCTATCTGGCAGTGACCGAGCACGCGATCAGCGCCGCGTTGGTACGGGAGGAGGAAAGGACACAACTCCCAGTATACTACGTGAGTAAGCGATTATTGGACGCTGAATCTCGGTATCCACTAATCGAAAAGTTGACCTTTTGCCTACTGATGGCATCCTGAAAGCTCCGACCTTACTTCCAGGCCCACGCCATAAAAGTCCTGACCAACCACCCCCTGCGGCAAGTGTTGCAGAAGCCCGAGTCGTCGGGGAGACTCCTGAAGTGGGCCATGGACCTAAGTCAGTTCGATATATCCTACGTCCCTAGAGTGTCCATCAAGGGGCAAGCCCTGGCCGACTTCATCGTTAAGTGTTCCGGGGTATCCCAGGAAGACGATGATCCCGAGGCCCCCGCGACGCCCGTATGGAAGGTCTCCGTGGATGGGGCCTTGAATAAGAACGGGGCCGGGATCATCTTGGTATCACCACAGGGACACCAATTACAAAATGCCCTGCGTTTCCAGTTCAAGGCATCGAACAACGAAGCTGAGCATGAAGTTGTCTTAGCCGGGCTGCAGTTGGCCTGGGAAGTAGGGGCCGCGAACCTGGAAATCTACAGCGATTTCCAGCTGGTTGTCAGGAAAATCTCGGGGGAATATCAATCTAAAGGAGATAGAATGGCGGCTTATGTGACCCAGATGAGAGAGGTGCTGCAGGCGTTCACAAAGCACTCCATCTGCCAGATCCCCAGAGAGCAAAATGTCTTCGCGGACACACTAGCAAAGCTGGCCACCGACGCTGAAGTGAGACTGGCTAGGCTAGTCCCCGTCAACCATCTCCCCGTCCCAAGCATCAGAGCCCCTACGGTCCATACCGTCAACCACTCCACGTCTTGGATGGGACCACTTATCCGCTATCTGACAGCCGGGGAGGTGCCTGCAGACAGGGCCGCGCCCAGGAAGCTTCAGTACCAGATCCACCGATATGTCATGATGGACGAAAAACTCTATCTCCGGGGGTTGTCCATGCCTTACCTCAGATGTGTGTCCGGGACAGAGCTAAGCACCATCATGAATGAAGTGCACGAAGGCTTTTGCGGAGATCATACAGCCGGGCATAGTCTATCCAAAAAGATTCTGCGCCAAGGATACTTCTGGCCGACCATGAAGAAAGATTGTATCGATTACGTCCGCAAGTGCGAATAGTGCCAAAGATACTCGAAGGTCCCATGTGCCCCGCCGCAGGAGATAACCTTGATGACTAGCCCCTGGCCTTTTGCGGTGTGGGGGATCAATCTGGTAAGGTCTCTCTCGACCAGGAAAGGAGGAGTGAAGTATGCCATCGTGGCCATGGACTACTACACCAAGTGGGTTGAGGCAGACCCATGAACACGATCACTTCGAAGAAGGCCTTGGATTTCGTCATCAACAACATAGTGTGTCGGTACAACCTCCCCTACAAAATTGTATCTGATAACGGGAAGCAGTTCGACAGCGCCCACTTCGCGGACTTTTGCGAGAGACATGGCATCGTCAAGAGCTTCTCCGTGGTCGCCAGGCCCCAAGCAAACGGGCAGGCAGAAGCCGTGAACAAAATCCTAAAAGGGACACTAAAGAAAAAGCTTCAGGCCTGCAAGAGCAAATGGCCCGAAGAGCTGCCCCGTGTGTTATGGGCTTACCGGACGACTGAGAGGACATCAACCGGCCACACTCCTTACTCCATGGTCTATGGATGCGAAGCCGTCATCCCCATCGAAACGATCATCCCGTCTCACAGAAGAGACACATATGACCCCGCCCAGAACCACGCCTTACTCCAGGAATCACTAGATCTCATCGAGGAGATCCGGGAGGAGTCACAAGTGCAGCTGAAGATGTACCAAGGCAAGATCGCACGACATTTCAACTCGAAAGTAAAAAGCCGAAAGTTCGGAACCGGCGACTTAGTCTTGCGAAGAGTCTTCCCTGCTACTCAAGATCTGGGAGTGGGGGTTTTGGGCCTGAATTGGGAAGGGCCATACAAGATCCAAAACAAAGTGTGCCCCGGGACGTACCGCTTAAAACGACTCGATGGCTCGGAAGTCTCGCGAGCCTGGAATGCGGAACATCTCCGTAAATACTATCAGTAGTCAGGAGAACATGTTCCAATTTTGTATTTTCATTGTCAATAAAGTACGCCTCAGGGCGACCCCCTTGAATAATAAAAATGGCGTGTGCAAAATGCCATAAAGAAACGTTATCAAACAAATGAAAATCTTACTCAAGTGACCCCAAAATAGTCTCCGCTCACTTGTGGGGGTATCCCGGGTATGAGCAAATACCCGGCGGGGCGCAAGCTCAGGCTAGTCCCGGCCCGGACCAACGATGTCCGAGGGATACAAACCCCGTGGGACCAGCCTAACCCCAGACGAACGATGTTCAGGGGTATAAATTAAAGCGGACCAAGCCTAAGGCTGGTCCCACCCTGGACGAACGATGTCTGGGGGTATAAATTAAAAGGACCGAGCCTAAGGCTGGTCCCACCCCGGACGAACGATGTCCGGGGGTATAAATTAAAAGGACCAAGCCCCAAGGCTGGTCCCACCCTGGACGAACGATGTCCAGGGGTATAAATTAAAAAGGACCAAGCCCCAAGGCTGGTCCCACCCCGGACGAACAATGCCCGGGGGTATAAATTAAAGAGGACCAAGCCCCAAGGCTGGTCCCACCCTGGACGAACGATGTCCGGGGGTATAAATCAAAAGGACCGAGCCTAAGGCTGGTCCCACCCCGGACGAGCGACGTCCGGGAGAGAAAAAGAATCTGGTATACCCCAGGGCAAAGCCGTGCCCCACGACTGGTAGAGTGGGGGGACTAGGTTCCACAATGAACTATCTAAACCTCGTTGGCCCAGGCCGTTGGAGCCGGGATTGAGAATTAGGCGAGTAGGACTGAAAACTTGACAAGCTAGTCATAATTGGTCTAGTCCAGGCCGTTGGAACCGGGACCAAACCCTCGGAGTCAGTTATGCACGGTGATAAAAGGAAATTTCTAGAAGGAATAACAAAAATAAGATAAAACGGAGAGTAATACAAATTGTCTTGGACGCGTACACGTCCGAAAAAGTTACAAAAATATATATAAAAAAAAAAAAAGGCAAGGCAAAGATCCGGGCCTAGGCTTCAGCCTCCAGAAGCTCCGCGTCTTCCTGCTCTTTGGCCTCGAATTCAACCCACTTCGATTTCGGATCGGGGAAGACCAGGAGGTTCATGCTTTTGTCCTTGCGCCAAGCTATGTAAATGGCCTCCTCAAAAGTGACTTCCAGCATGCCGTCCACCTCCTCCTTTTCCCGGCGGGCCTCCTCGTGCGTCGTATTCTCCTGGCGAAGGGAGCTGTCCAGTTCGCAGACCTGAGCCGTCAAGTTCTGGATCTCCTCCCTGTCCCGGGAAGACTGAGCCGCGGCCGCCTCCAGGAGGGCTGCCCTCTTGTTGGCCTCGGTCTCTTTCTCGGATAAGGCCTCTTCCAGCCCGGCTTGACACAGTCAAACTCTTCGTGGTCCGCCCGAGCCTGGGCCGTCTTCCTAGACAGGGCCTCCTTGGCGGCCTCCCTCTGGTTCGTCTTCCTAGACAGGGCCTCCTTGGCGGCCTCCAAGCTTAGGGCGAAAGCCTATCTCGGCAGCTGGCCGATCCACGATCGGCTGAGGGGCGCTGAACGCCGTCGGGCGCTCCGCGAACTCGACTTGACGACGGATCGTCAGGGCCTTGTATGTCTCGTCTCTCCAGCCCCGACCATTCTCCCAGGTCCGGGCAATCAGCCGGGACTGCTCGTCCCGCACGACGCACGACGGCTTCCCCCTCTTCGAGTAGTGATGGACGTATGGGGAGGGCTGGTAGTGCGGGAATCTCTTTTGCGACGAATCGACTCTCACCGTGCGACTCATCGGCCAAGTCAGCCCGCCTGGTCCGGGGCCTCTTCTTCCCGGTGCTGGCCTCCTCAGCGCCCACGTCTAGGCCCCTTTTCCCAGAACTTCGGCTGGCCGCGGTTCCCGTCTCCAGATCAATTACTGGGTGTTGGGCAGAGCCGGAGGCTGTAGCCGGGTCAACGGCCTAGGTGGGGACCACGGCAAGCGCTCCCCCACCGGGTCAAAGTTCCGCCCCTGGCGCCTCCTTGTTGAGGGTTGGGTCCGGCCCTGCCACTTCGTTTGTCTTTCTGGCAGCCTTCCTGGTCGCCCGGTCCTTGGGGAGTTACCTCAGTTCGCTCGTAGGGGTAAACATGCCGGAGCCTCCTTCAAAAACACAAAAAAAAGAGTTAGTACGATTAACCAAGATAATCAAAATTAAAACTAAGAGTGACCCGAGATGAACCCTCATCTAAGCCCCGGGCACGACTCAACTCATCTAACGCGAAGGTTAGGACTCGATCCCCCATGTCGTCCGGGTTCAAGAAATTCCCGTACTGAAAGAACCCGGACAAGAACATGAGAACCTCCGAGCCTACGGGGACGGGAGACAAAGGTCTCATCTCCCCATCAGCCCCGAACGCGGGGCCTCGAAGTGCTAACCTATCCCTAGCTAAGTCCCCGACTTAGGGAGCATAAGTTAAGAGCAAGGGGGAGTTACCTCGCCTCGATACGCTAGCCCTGGGGGTCCCCGTGTTTGGTAGGGCATCCTCGAAGAGCTCTTCCAGCTCCTCCGAAGTGGCCGCCTCCGTTTGGGCCAGGTCCCTTTTCCGATTGGCCGCGTCAGCTCGCGTCGCTTTCTCCACCTCCGCGATGTGGTCCAGGGCCAGTTGTTCCCTAATGGCGACATTCTTCTCGCACTGGATTCCCCGAAGGTTCGGGATGACAATAGTTTGGTGGGCCGCGAGCATCCCGACCAGTCGGAGGTTGTCCGTGGTGACGTAGCCTCCTACGTCCAGGTCGTCCGCGCTTAGCCCGGAATAGTACCTCATCCTTTCCAGGATGAACTGGGTGAGAGGAGTCTGGGCGAAAGGTCTTGCCACCCGGAGTAACATGAATAGAAACGGAGAAAAAGAAAGAAAAAATTAAAAAAAAAAAAAAAAGAGGAAAAGGATCGGGGAAGCACTTACCCACTCGCTGGAAGTCCAGTAGCAGCGTGGGGTTCCTCTCCACGAGGAACCTGGACATCATGAACCAGTAGTGACGGACGTCCGGGGGATGCTTCCAAGAGCTGATGGGAGCGGGATAGTTACCTTGCGGCTTCAGTCTATAGAAACCATCCAAGGTCTTGTCCTTGGCGTTGATCTGCGGCTCCATCTTGTAGAAATACAAGATTTTGGTAGGGGTCGGCTCCGCGATCTCCTTCGTGATGTAGAATACTCGCCATCTCGCGAGCAGTTGGTAGGCTTGTGGCAGGAGTTGGAATGGTGCGATCCCCACGTACGTCAGGAACCACACGAAGTAGCCGTGAAGCGGGAGTGTGGCTCCCGCGCTGATATGGCCAGCGCTCCAGGCCCCGAACCCTTCTACGGACGTGTGCGCCCGCTCCTCTATCCTGGCCAAGCGGTTGTGGAAGAGTCCGGGAGTGGACTCTATGCCCAGGCGCTTCTCCAGGATGTACATTATCCGATAGTTCTGGAACAGGTTGGTCAGCATGTCCATCTCCCACCTGTTGCCCTTGGGGGTCCGGGACCCGGAGAGGACGACAGGGGCCCTGTTGACTTCCTCCTCTGAGTGAAGGGTGACGCTCGTGGGCATGATTGATAATCTGGGAACAAAGAAAAGAAACCAAGCAGTCAGTACCTAAACCCAAGAAAGTCGGTTAAGGTAAGGGGGGTCTCCTAAGGACTGCTTGGAGTCCCCTCCGGATCGGGTCTGGGATGACCAGGGAACCGCGAGACCCAGATCGGGAACGAAAAAGGGGCTACTAAGTAGGCTCCACCATCTGTCCAGGAAGCATCCGGACCCGAAGCAACCCGGACTAGGCGGCCTTCCTAACAATGTTCCTAAGTGTAAGCAAATTCTAGCAGCCTAAGCATATGAACTAAAAGAACAGCCTACGTTCATGCATTCACCAAGAAGGTCAGAATGGCTTACTGTGAGTTGTTGGCCGTAAAGGGTGGTGGTTGTCCGACGATAAAGATGGCAGAAATTCATTCTTGAACTGGTGAAGCCGATTCAGCAACTCGTCGATAGGGTAGACCCAGGACGTGCGCTAAGGCAGAGGGGCAGACGCTGGGACTGTTGGGAATAGACGACGGCGTAGAATAAGCAGGCGGTGAAGGATGTTGTCGGCGATATCGGACATACAAAGCTTCTCAGTTCTTGAAATGGCTTGAGAGTGTAAAAGTGTCAAATGAATGTCTGAGGAGTATTTATAAAGGCCTAGATCCTGGCCTCTGATCCAGCAGATAGAAATCTCCCCATCGAACGGTCCAAAATCGTGCAGGGGCATTTATGAGCACTCTTAAGCTAGATCCTTGCCATTTCAGATCTAACGGCCCAAGAAAGGCGAATGTCAAAGGTCGCCCCATCCTACGGTCCACATCAGCACAGAAGTATTAATGAAGGACCCTCGTGCGAATGGGACGCTTCGGAATCTGTGCTGACGCACTAGCCTAGGCCTAGCGACCCTTGAGGTGGTCAGGTGACCTTTCGAGGTCAAGTGCCATCTTTGCAGCAGTCTCCTGGCAACACGTGTATCCCTGCCACGAAGCGGGACGTAGGTAAACATACCCGGACACTGGTAAATGGTCCAGGCTCAGCATGCGGCTTGCGTCACTGCCTTTTGCCATGGACCCACGATTCCAAGCAGGAACTGGGAAGGCAACCGTGGAGTATCCGGGAACAAGGCAAGCCTCCACCTCGCGGACCCAGGCAAAGGCTTGGGGGGTAAATGTTATCCCCATTTCCTATCGTGGGCCCGAGACGATGGTCCGAGCCCATGGTATGGGCGATTGGATATGGGCCCAGCCAGGCCCGCTTAGTACGGGAATAACCAAGGACTACGGCCCAAATGTTGTTCCGGACCCGGATGGTGTCCGGGAAGGTGATCCAGGACAGTCGCCCAGGAGACGTATGGTCAGCTGGGATTATGGTCGAAGTGTACGCAAAACGATCCCGAAGCCTGGTAAACGGTCCGGGCCTCTGGTAAACGAAGAGGGACAGAGGTAAACAAACCCGGGTCATGTCCTCCAGGTTAGCAGGAAAAGGCATCCATGACCCTGAAGCTGCCCTACGACGCGTGGGGGTTATCCCCACTTTTCACCTGCGGAAAATGCCACCTCGGGATTGCATGCCGCTAGTTCAAACCTGCGCTGCCAGTACACTGACTGGCTTTGTCCCCTGAATCTGCCTTGTAACTCAGAGTGCCCAGACCAAAAACACCATTTTGTCAGGCGAAATATGGTTCTTGGGCCGCCTCATTAGGCCTTAATTATTCTTGGACCTATGTATTTTTATCTTTTGTATTGGGCTTCCGCCAGAGAAGTCAAGAGTATCCACATCTTTGATGGGCTCGGGTCATGCCCGGCCCAGACCCAGTGTTCCTATGAGCCTATAAATACAGGTGATAGAGCACTGGGGAAGGGACCTCTCTTCGACTTATATACAGATACTCTGTCAAAACATAGAGAGAAACTCCATTGTAAAAGACTTTCCAAGCTCTAATACAACTGACTCGTGGACTAAGGCTCATTAACGCCCCAACCACGTAAAAATCCTGTGTTAATCTTTTAAATTCCATATCATTAGTCTTATCTAATATTCATTAGTATAGTTTCCGAAAATCTCAGTAAACAATAACGATATGGTGCGTTCTAGTTTTAAAATTAAATACTTTTTTTTCTAATTTTCTTTAAGAAATTGTTTTTACGAATTTCAATATAATAAAATATTTAAAAAATTCTAAATTAAAACTATGAATTTAAAAAGTTTATTTGATCAAATTTTAATTATTTAATTTAAAAAATTTAAAGCCAAAAAATTATATATAAATATATATTATTTAATGAATGGTTAGAACAATTAAAATAAGTGATTTCTCATTAAAAAACTAAATGACAAAATAAAAATATTTATATTTATGTCTTATTTCACTATTACATATATGTTTGGATAAACAAAACATGTTAAATGACAAAATAAATAATTAATAAAATAAAGAAAAAAATAATATTAAACACATAAATATTTTTCGGTTGTAGTTTTGAAAACATAATTGATAGAGTAATTTAAATACTTTAATATGAAATTTTAAAATATGTGATGATAAATTATTGTGACTCATTTATTACTTATTATTTTATTTTTCAATTTATTTATCTTATTTAGATAGTTTTATTATTTTAAATAGATTGACCTTATTTAGATAACTTTAAAATTAACAGTGTTAGAAAAAAAAATGTTAAATCTAATGGAAAATAACAAATTCTGTTAAACTCGCATTTATAATATATAAATATATTAGTAACTTTTTTAACATTTTAAATTTTATTTGAGATAATATTTAGTATTTTAAATCATAAATATTATGTAATATTTTAATTTATATATAGTTCACTATTTTTATTCTAAAATTTTAATTTAAAATTTATTTTCTAAATAAATGAGTTCCTCGTGGAGATTTTTCACCCCATTAAGAGATTTCCTAATGGAGAATAAGCGAGAATGAGGGCAGGGACGATGATGGAGACGGGGGAGCATGCTTTGCCAATTCCCTGCTCCGTGTACATCACTAATGTCAAGTGGTGTATACCTCCATTATAATAAAATATTGGTCCCCATTATCAATACTCTAATAATAATTACATAAGAATCTTAAAGTAAAAATTAAACCATATATAATTTTTTTTTAAAGTTCACAAAAATATAGGACCCATTTGGTAAAATTTTTGTTTTTGAATTTTTTAAACACAAAAATAGAAATATTATTTTATTTTTGTTTCTTTATTTTTAAAAAATAAAAATATGTTTGGTAACTATTTTTGTTTTTTGTTTTTAAAACAAAAAATAATAAACGCGCTTGATAACTTTTATTTTTATTTTTTGTTTAACAATATGATGTGTTGATTTGAAGAAGAAAAGAAAAAAAAAAGGAAAAATTGAAAACTGTTTAAAAACAAATTTGAAAGTGAAAAAAATTCTATTTTCAAAATTTTTAATTAAAATTTAAAAAAATAATAAATAAAAATAGAGTTACCAAACACATTTTATGTTTAATTGTCAAATTTTTAATTAATTAAATAAAAACTATTTTTTTAAGTGTTACCAAACAACACCTCAATTTCAAATTTTAATTAAAATTTTTAAAAAATAATAAATAAAAATAGGGTTACTAAACACATTTTACATTTAATTTTTAAAATTTTAATTAATTAAATAAAAAATTATTTTTTTAAGTGTTACCAAACAACACCTAGGATTATAAAGATTTTTTTTTTTGTTTATTTTCTTATTGTAGTTTATTTTTTGGTAAAATGACTAAAATATATCACTTCAAATATTTTAGTTTATTAATATAATTTTAGGTTTAGTGGGTACACCGTACACCTCGATTATAATTAATTTAAAATTCTAAAAGAAATTGCTTATTAAATATAGTAATTATAATTTTTAAAAATTATTATTTATGTCAAGAAATCGTATGAATTGAAAACAATATTAGTATGGCTTTGAGGGGAAAAGAAAAATGAAACTTGTTTAGAAAAAATATTAAGAAGAAGAATGAAAACAATGAGTAATGGAATAATGAAACTTTAATAGATAAACCAATTTTTATACACTTTAACGACTTGAATCTTACAGTCCTAACCCTTTTTATGAGTGGCATTCCTTCCTTTTACAAGGGTTTGTTAATGTATGTATTATTACATAAACACCCTTTAGTTTTTACAACGCAAGGAAGGTGAGAATGGACAAATATCTATTTCTTTTGCTAACACTATAGATGTTTCTTTCTACACTTGATTAAATTGACATATGTTAAGAACAAAGAAATAGGTCAGAGTTTAATTGAGAGTATTGGTGGGGTGTTAGCCAAAGAGTCTCCAATCCTCAAGTCAATCTGATTACAGATAAATAATAAATAAAATAAATAATAGAATGATAAATGATGAAAGGATTAATGAAAGAAATAAAGATGACAGTGAAGCTTAAGGGCAAAGTCAAGGTCGGATGATAGGTTCGACTATCAAAGTAAAAGTGATTAGTTCGAGTGTTGATTATCAAATGGTCTTTATGGACTTTCCCATACTTTTTTTTATAGTCCTTCTTTAATCCAGTTGCCATTTCTTCTCAGCGCTCTATCTGACTCGTTCAAAGAAGTTATTCCCCGAATATCGTCGAGAAGGGTCACACCCCCTCTGAACCCTTCTATAGTTGGCTGACTCGATGCATATGGTTGATTGGATGCAGGGGAATTCGAACCGAGATGTCAATTTGAACCTCAAATACAGGCTGAACATTTGTGAGGCCCATTAGCAAGTATGAGTTTCTTATTTGTGTCAACTTGGGCCCGATTGATTCATTTGATTGCCTTATTGGCATACTTAAGATCTTAAGCGAATTTTAACCACTACAAACACCACGATCTTATGGCAAGTATGCATAGGTATTGGTGGTCGGGTTGTGCTCTGACTGTTACTAGGTGGAAGGGCGGCGTTGAGGTAGGGTATGTACAACCTACACAATGACAGTGTGGTCCTGAAAAATGGCCAGTTGTTATGTTGTGCTTATAGTGAGAATCATAATCCTTCTTGCAAGCAAGGGAAGTTTCTTGCATATGTGGTTGCATTCTCACTGACTCTTTGAGGAAAACTTGAGGATGGGATCGCATGGGAACGAGGAGGTCATCTCTCTGATTTCTCCCTACTCGTGAGCCAGTTTACAACTGTAATGAAAACTCACACGATGTTCAAACTCGCAGCTGTCTTTTTTTTCGTGACTTGTGGTCTTCATAATCCTGGCCCCTAACAATTATATTCATTGTTATATCAATACAACAATTAATTTTTCTTCTTCAAAAAATCATATAATTTAAAAGTAACTTTATTGTATTTTTTAATTATATTTTCATAAATTTATATTTGATATTTTATCAAATGTTTATGATTTTTTATTTAATTATTTATTTTATTAAGAAATATATAAACTTATTACTTAAAATACTTTAACTCCCAAATTTTAATAGATTGAGATATACATTTTTTTTTTTCTATTTTTAGCAATGAAACTTTATTGAAAGAAAAAAGAACACAATGTATTACATCAAGATGGAAAGAAGAAAATTCCTCCACCCAAATAAGATTTCTATCCACACAAAGAGCATACACAATTAATATACGAGAATCATAGATTAGGGGCACTCTTGAAAAATAGGACATCAAACTTAAAAAAAAATACAAAATATCCTAAAATTTTAAAATACAATGATGCTCAATATAGCTAAATCAACAACAATAAAGAGGACATGCTGAAAGAAAAAGATTAACAATCATCTATTTTTTATACAAAAGGAAAACCAACAAAAATTATCTCGTCCAAACCAATCATAAGAGCCACACTCGAAAAATAATTGATGAACTAACAGCAAAAAATAAATAAATTATTACAATATATTTTAAATTAATATCATGATAACTTTTATAGAACATATTTTTAATAACTATATTTTTTAGAAGATATTCATAATATATTACATATTTTAGAATTTTTTTATGTATATACGTATAATATAAAATAATTACAAAAATAACTTAACAAATTTATTTACATAAATACCCTGTCACATCATCAAAAAACATCATAAAATAAAAAATATTATACTTGAAAGTGGAAAAGTAATTTTTAATAGCTAAGCATAGAAAAAGATGCACAAATCTCACTGCCCGAATTTTTTCATTTTTCTGGGTTTTTCAAAAGCAACCGTGTGGTTGCTTACGATACCGGTAAGATAATGACTAGTTACATTTTCATAAAAAGCTTCATTTTTAGATCATATAATTTCAGATACATTTTGGTTACCTCTAAGCTTATTTGTTGAAAAATTGATTATCATTAGATATCGATTAGTTACATTTAAAAACATGCATTCATTTTTAGGTTATATTATAGTGTCTTATTATTTAAGATACTCTTACATTATTTTCAAGCCTATTTTGTAGACTAACCAATTAGCATATAGTATATCAATTTTTCATATTTAACAAATGATATTATTTAGTATACTACAAAGTAACTTTTAAATAAAAAAAAGTATAATACACATTTTAGTCACACATATTTTTTACATTCTAATTAACCAAGCAAAAAAGAAACTTAGAAGTTACTATGGAATCATAGGAAATAATACATATTTTTGGGACTCTTTAAATTTGTTTAACTAAATTAAAAAGCAACTACAAAGTTACTTTTCATACACAACACAAAAATTGTAAAACCCTAAATTAGTTATCTTAAATAGACAGTATATTTTACAACTTAAAAGTATTTTTTGACAAGTTAGAAGCAGTTGTCTCGACAGGTTTATGATCTGTCGCGATAACTTGTTTTATCCAGATTTATTTTCTTAAGTCTGAATTCTCTAGAAATCATCATATCTGTTTATGACAATTTTTTTACTTGAATTTTCGTCCATATATGTTGATATTCGGTGAGAAATATTATTTTATTTATAAGAAGATTTTTCTTCAAATAAAATATATTTTTCCTCTTTGAGACTTTTTATTAACTGATTAAAGAATATTTTGTGATATTTTTTATTGACAAATTTCGTGGTAATGGCTGGCTGCGAAAATAAAGATTAAAAAAATGTAGTTTCCTTTTTTGGAAAAAGAAAACTTTGTGTAATAAAGAAATTTTTTATAGAGATATATTTTTATTTAAAAGATGATTTTAAATTCATTTTTATTGTGATTTTCATAATTAATATCTTGAAATATTTGGTAAGGTTTGCAAACAATTCCTTATTTAGTTTGATATTCTCACAATATGTTTATAAAATGAATTTGTATCTTGGTTTTATAAAGAAAATATTATGTGCTTATTCGAATTCATTTCTGGAATATTTTCTATTGATTTTCGTGCTACCAAAATAATTAACAACAGGAAATACAATCTTTGAGAAATTAATTGTTATTTCTATCTTGAGAAATTTGATCTAACTCAGGTATTAGTTTTCCTCACAAAATCCGTGTCTGTCGGATCAGAGTCAACCAAATTGGCAAATCTTCATTAATCAAGAATATCTTCAAATATTCTTGCTTTTATTGGAGATTCTTTCTCAGCTTTTCTGAGCACGAAATGGTCTCTATAAATAGGCTTCTAGGGCATTGAGGAAAAAGTGAACTCCTCTGTGTATAGTTATGTGAGTGAATTGTAATATTTGTGAGGGTTCATAGTTTGTATTCAAGATCATTGTATTCACATGTTATTGTAGTAAAATGAGTGTTTAGTTTTGTGTTGAGTCTATACCACATTCATGAGTGAATACAGGTTGTAATTTGAACATAATTCTTATAGTCTTCGGGAGAAGATTTTTACAAGCCTTGGGTCGAGAGGATGCAAGTTGTAACTTCCCAAATTCCCTAATATGGCTTAGTGCTTAGATTAGGGGGCTGAGAGGCAATAATTGTTTTAATTACGTGTTAATATAGTATGAGCATGTCACTATGAGAATTATATTATAATATAATTATGCTTGGCTATTTATAAATACTAAATGTGTATGTGGGCTCGTTTCTTATAAGAAGGACATTTTAGTAATTTGACTCGCTGAGGGTATAATTGTGAATTTGCGTCTGTGTGATTGAGATCACATTATTATGTGGATATATTTGGGCTACTCAACTCGAGGCGATCTTGGTGAGCAAGTTAGCAGAAAAGTCACAACAGAGTAAAATACCTGGCTCGGGGTGAGCTTAGGGGTACTTTGGTAATTAGTACATTGCCGGGATTTGTCTAGTAATGGGAGATTAAATGATTATTATTTTGAGATAGTTGGGGATTTAGAGGAACACTCGAGGATTCATGAGAAGTGGCAATTGACGAGATTGCCCTTGAGGCTACTAGAGGGACAAAATAGATATACATGGTTTTCGACAGCTGGGGTTGAGAAGTACTTAGAAGGATTAGTTACTGAGCACTCCCATTCTCTCTCCCGAAGCTCTCTTCCTCACCTTGATGGCTTGGAAAATCTTGAGAAAAAATGATGGACAAAGCTTAGGGAATTGAAGGGTTAAGCTTGTGAAACTTGGGGATTAGCTCAAGGGTGTATCATCTCAGAGCTCAACGCTAAGGGCTCGGATCAGGGATCGTACTCAAGAGTCGTTCATTGGTAGCTTGCACTTGGACCGAAGGTAAGAAAACTGCACCCAAAATATGATATACATGATTGGGGCTCGACCCGAATGCTGAGTATAATCTTGATTTGGGCCTTAGGCTGGTGAATGCGCATGATTATGATTATGCCTATGTATGTTTGTTTAAATGTATTATAATACATTATATCTGTATATATATATATATGATAAATGGATTACGTGATTGTCTGCTATGACTAGGGGCCTCGGTGTATAAACCAGGGGTTTGTTGAAGTATATAATTGAAGATCGACTTATTAGTCGAGGGCATATCTGATTTGAGGGGCTCGACTTATAAGTCGAGGATCTCCAAAGCTCGGCTTATAAGTCGAGGGTCTTTAAGCTTCGATTTACAAGTTGGGGGTATGTAAGGCTCAACTCATAAGTCGAGGACCTGTAGGACTTGGCTTATGAGCTGAGATTGGCATTACGCATGTTGAGTGCAGGCCACTATGGCTAGGCCACCTTGGGGGTGCGCCAAGCACCTAACTGGCTCGGATGCCAAACAAATTTAAAGGGAGTGCGACACGCACTTGTGCAACTCTATGGTTGTTGATTTGTATAATGTTTATGCTAGTTTCAGTTACTACTGTTAGTTTGATGTATTACTTCGTGAATTGTTGAATATGTTTTCTTGCTGAGTCTTTTGGCTCACGGGTGCTTTGTGGTGGAGGTAAAGGTAAAGAGAAGCTTGGTCAGCCATGAGTTGGAGAGCGATAGCAGTGGCATGTACATATGCAGTCCGCTCGACCGCCACGGCCGAGATACTCAGGGAAGCTAGGGTTGAACCAAAATTTGCCGCCTAGGTCAGCTTATTATGTAACCTTGGTGTTGTAACCAACTTTTAAACTTGTCTTTTTGGGATCCCGTGTAAAGAACAAAGTTTTTGATTTAGTGAAAATGTTTATGACTTGACCAAAATTTTAATACCTAAACCTTTAGTGGTTTAATCACATGTTTAGTCCAAATGACTTGTTTAGCAAGTCCAGCACTAATTTTAAACACATTTGGTAACAGACCCCAATTAGCAAGGCATTAGACAAGCACTCGCTAGCCTTTGAAGGGAGTTCAAGTGGTTAGACGTTTCAATCAAAATCAAATTAGTGAAGAAAAGTACAACAAAGTTGCGACAAATCTCAAGAGGGAGTCTTGTTTTGTTTAAGTCAATATTTTTGTACTTGTGGTTCTTTATTAATTGGTTTTATTCTCTGGGCGTGGCCCCAAGGAGTAGGTTATCCGAAAGGGCTTATGAACCTTGTAAAAATTTGTTGTGTTCTTTATTATTTATGCACTCTCTTTTTATTGTGTTCAGTTTCTGTCGTGATAAGTTCTTATTTTGTCCCGACAGATCTGAAATCTGTTTCAACATTTAATTATCATTCTGTACCTTAATTAATTCACCTGGTTTAATTAATTTGGTAATTATTAAAAACAAAATTTCAAAAACAACTCATTCCAATCATCTTCTCCGGCACAGACAAGAAACCTATGTTTTCCATATACAAAAATAGCCTCCTTGAATAGAAGATCACGATGGTACCACTCTTGAGCCCAAATGACCGACAATGCCGCCAGAAAAAGCTTCTAAAGCCTAGGATGTACCTACAAACTTGTCGGAAAATGTCGATGATATAGGTAGAGTGGGTAGCTGAGTTTTGTTACTTTCGAAAATCTTGATCCTATGGTGCCACCCCTAGGTTTGTGGTGATCGGAGCTCACTAGAAAATGGATTCAAAGTTGCAACTCTAGTAACGTTGACCAACGTGTGTGGCCTTCTCTAGTGACAAATGGCGATGATCTTTTAGACCATCAGATCATCGATAGCTTTTCTTCCTTCCTATCTGGTGCGTGCAGCAGTAGAGTGACCAGAATGTTGACGACTTACCTTGACAGTTTGAAGAGAGAGAGAGAGAGAGAGAGAGGAGAGTGTGGAGTATTTTTTTTTAGGTATGTCAAATCTGATTTTTTATAAATAAAATATCCTAGGTGATATTTGTAATCAAATGAAGAAAAAAAACATTCTGGCATATATATATTCCTATATTTTTTTAGCGAATATAGTATTATATGTTGAAATGAATTTACAACAATATTAAATGTAAATGTTTAAATTTAAAAATATTTTTTATTAAAAAATCAAATAGTATATAATAAAATATACCAGTCTCATTAATGGATGAACCACTATAAAATCTTTGTTTCTTGCATTTATTTCTTTGTATTTGGTTCATTATTCATGTAGAGTCCAAGAAATTTACTTAGCTAATTGTTTAGTCGTATTATAGTATGTTTAGTGTTATCCTTGTTACTATGGATTTTTGGTTCAGATCGGGAATTATTTGGACACTCATAGTAGTACTTAGAGATTTTCTAAGTTTAACCTATAGTTTAAGAATATTAAGTATAACCTAAGGTTTGATTAATGTGACTGATATTAAGGATTATATTTACTATATTATAAGGTTTAGACATCAACCAATAGGATTTTAAGCACATGTTATGAATGGTGATTAAGGATTAAAGATTTTTGAGGATTAAATATAATAAGGAGTAAAGTTTGAATGTTATAGGGTCAGTCAGCAGCTTTGAGTACGTTGAAGGCTTAGTCAAGGCTGTTTACTCCATTCAAACTTAGCTAAAAATGTGTAATTTCGTGTTTAAATATTCAGCGTGTGCCGATATATCGCAGCTATAGGGGGCGATATGTCGCAGCACGTAGATACGGAAAACACGAAACGATGCACGGTCGCCTCGGGCATACTGGCCCAGGCGATATATCGCCTACAGGGGGCGATATATCGCCTCCTTCAGCATGGATTCAAACTCTTTTGAATTCATTTCCTTTCAGCCATTCAAACTCCTTCAACAGTCCAGCATCTTTTGAACGAGTCTTCAGCCTCTGCTGAACGATTATTCAAATGATTTTCATCTAAAAAGCCATTATTTTTATTCAAGTAAAATCAAGATATTTTCATTCCCAAACTCTATAAATAGGACCTAGTACCCAGCCATTATTCACCATTTGCTCTAAGTTCAGAAGCTGCTAGTGTTAAGTGAGTGTGAGAGTGTAAACACCTGGTTTGGGGAAAAACTATAAGCTTAAACATCATAAGCTTATCAAACACTTTGGGAAATGAGTTCTATAGTATTTCGGTGGAGGTTAGATTGATCTTGCAAATCTTTGAGGTAAACCCGAAACTTTGTTTCATTTATTTCATGTTATTTCCTTTCTCAAAACCTTCTACTCAGTCCCCTAACCTCATTCTTATTTTGGTTAGGGAATCCAAGTTCTTAAGCATAGAAGTTGGTAAGTATGTTTTTATGGTTTAGTCTTTCCATCTCTTTCATTTCATCTCCTTTCTTTAGACTCACTCTTTCATTATGGTTTTAGGAGTGTTCCAAAAGTCCCAACTCAGTCCATTATATCCCGGTAACTTTGGTAAGGAAAATAGGCTAGAATTAATATGTTATGTGCTTATGTTAACTATATGTTTTATGTTATTAAATGTGTTATGATATGTATGTATGTTTGTAGGCTTGGGCATATGACCCATATGGCTAACAAGACCCCAAATGGGTTATGGGCATATGACCTACTTAGCTAGTAGGACCCCACTAACTCCATGGGCATATGCTTGTTTAGTCTATGGGACCCCAAGAATAATGGCCATTATAATAAGTGTATGTTATATGTATTATGTTAAGTCTTTATGTTTTCTTATGAAATTATGTATATGACTATGTGTTAGATTTTCCTTGCTGGGCATTAGGCTCACTCCTTTCTGTTTATGTGCAGGAAAATAAGCTTTAGAGGCGGTAAGATTCGTGACGCTTGGAGGATGTGTATTGATGGTGAATGGAGTCAAGGGGCCGAGCGTTATTCGATTCGAGGATGTAGTTTCGGTTTTATGTCTTTTTATATGTATTTTCCGCACTAATTATGTAATGTCTTATTATTTTAAAGTATGTTTTTGTTTTAAAGACAATGGGATCCCATATCCGTTTTGGTATTTACTTTGTAAATAACTCTTATTTTGCAAGTTACTCAATAAATTATGGTATTTTCGCAAATGTAAGTTCTTTTAAGGATTTTAGGTATAGTTTCGTTAATGGTCAAATTAGTCTAGAGTAGTGGGTCATTACAATTCACAACAAATATTTTTCCTTTAAGATTTTACACACAAAATAATTCTTCATTTATTATTCCATGTAGTTGAAAAAAAAATCAATCAAAAATTACAAACTAATTTGAATTGATATCTTGGTATTTGATAAAAATATAAATGAGTTTATTAAACTAATAGCTAGCTTTATTTAAAATAATAATTAATTAACTTAAAAACAAATTACATTACTTGATTCATTCTTGTATTGTGAGATATGTACTTCATGTTTCTCATCAATGATTCTCATCAATCAATATTGATCATTTTCATTTTAAAAAGAAAATGAAAAAATATTAGTTATTTGTATTAAAAAGTAACAAACAAAATGACATGATACAAACTTATTCATAGTAATAAAAATGCACAAAAAATGACATTAATGATCATACACATATGAACAAACTGTAACGCTCTGGATAGCCAAGACAGTTACACTGTGTGTTTATAAAGGTTCAAGACTTGCTAATCAAGTCATTTAGTTAGAAACGTGTTACTGAGGCTATAGTTGAGCTAGGGTTAAAAGATTTCGGTCACAAAAGTTACATTTCATATATTCAAACATTCTTTTACATGGGATCCCAAAAGTAATAACGTTTAAAAGATAGTTTACAAAGTTTTAGGATAAAAGAACAGCTAATAGCTACTCTAAGGGCAAAATAGACACTTAGGCTTTTCCCGTCTTGTACCACTCCTCGGCCGTGGCAGCCAATCAGCTGACTATGTACATTCAGCCCAAAGTTCTCCAACTCAAGACTAGTCCACTTTGCATTTGCCTTTACCTGCACCACGTAGCACCCGTGAGCCAATGCCCATCAAGAAACCAGATAACAGAGCATAATCATTAAGCAATCAATTTACAAATCAGCAATCAAACAACTCATAATGCATAGCCATATACTCAACAATCCATAATATTCATATAGTCAGGTATTCAGCACACCAAGCTCATCATTTAACATTAATAACCAATTCACATAATAAACAGAGTCGACGCCCTTAGGTCGCACCCCCTATTTACCCCATTGACTCCAGTCCGCTTAAACCAAGCTCAGTGAATATTAAGTTGTCCTCAGCTACCAGTGGCCGAGCCGCGCCCTATGCGCAAATATTGATTCCGGTACTCTTAGGCCATTTATCACATGTCCCATTGCATATTACCATCTATAACATTATACATGTATAGGGAGCTCTTAGTCCCATCATTAACACATACTCGGGTGCAGTTTCTTACTTTTAGATTCCGATAGCTTGATTAGTGAAACCGACCCTCAAGCACGATCCCGTTCGAGCCCTAGCATACACCTAGTCACAGCCACAAATTAGAACCATACCAAAATTCAATTCCAAAACCTACCCTCGGGACCAATCCCGAGCCCTCGAGAAGCCCTAATTCCACCAAACGGGGTGGTGGAATCAAACCCCGAACCCTCAGGCAAAAACCCTAAGAAATAACCCAAAAATCCTCTTCTGGAAACAGGGTAGCGCTACAACGCTACAAAGAGGGCCCTATAGCCAAAAGCAGAGCCAAAATGCCCCAAGCACACAAGGCTAGCGCTGTAGCGCCCAAGGGCTAGCGCTACAGCGCTACTTCCAGAGCCAAAATGCCCAGTTTTGTCTCCTTCGAATTTCCTCGAACCAAAACCCCCTAAAATCTTTCCAAACTTCAACCAAACATCAAAACAAGCCTACCATCATCTATAACTCACCCCATAAGTCCCAACCATATGAAATTCAACCACATGCACCCTAAAATAAAGAAACTACCATGATTGAGCTTAAGGCTCAAAACTCAGCAGAACAACAGAAATTTCAGAACTTCAAGGCCAAAACTTCATACCTTTGATGGAGAATTTCAACCTAGGTTATCTTCCACACCTCCTTAGCTTTCGCTCCTCAAAACCTTAGCCTTAATTCCCTAGAATTCCCATCAAAACTCAGCTCAGAAATCCATTTCAACACCGAAAACCAGAAACTGAAAACTACCTTGAAACTTACCTTAATTGGATGACTAACTTCTGCTAATCCTCAAGCTTTATCAAGAACCCAATTGCTAAGCTTTGACCTAATCCTCCTTTGAACCGCAGCTCCAAAAGGCCCTAAGAAATGGAGAAGAAATCCTAAGCCGAGAGAGAGAAGAGACTTCTATTTTTCCTTCTTTCCTTTTCCTTCTTCTTTTCTTTTCTTTAACTTCTAAGTCTTTCTACAACTTTCACTAAAGCCATAAAGCAGTATAACACTTATCTCTGATTCTAAACACCAAAAGATCATATTTCCCTCCCAGTTAAAACTAAGCTTTTAAACATCCTAACGACATTTTGGTCACTACTCCCAATTCCCGCTAATTCCTCGAGTGTCTCTAATATTTACCGCTTACATCCCGACACCTAACTAATCACCAATTATATTCCTCAATAACAAATAGTCTCCAATATATTCTCTAAATCATAAATACCCCCAGACTCACCCCGAGCTGGGTATAAATCCCCGCCGTGACTTTTCCGCTAAACCGCTCACGCCTTGAGTCACAAGCTGCAGATATATCCACATAATAATATGGTCTCAACAATTTATCACAGATATTCACATTTATGCCCTCAATGGGCCAAAATTATGAATATGCCCTTATAACCTAATCAGGGCCTACATGCATACTAGTACACATAGTCATGCATCACATTTATCCAAATAATCATATAAGCATGCTTATTACATAATCATGCATTTAATCATTTAAATCACACATAATCCAGTTATGCCCTCCTGGCACACTAATCAAGGCCCTTAAGCCTTATTAGTAATTTTGGGCTTTACAACTATCCCCTCCTAATGAGAATTTCGTCCTCGAAATTTACCTGAATACCTCGGGATACTGATCCCACATCGCTGACTCAAGCTCCCAGGTCGCCTCCTCGACCCCACTATTCCTCCATAACACTTTAACTAGAGGAATCGTCTTATTCTGTAGAACTTTATCCTTCTAATCCAAAATCTGAAACAGCCGCTCCTCATAAGACAGATCTATTTGCAATTCCAGATCTTCATACTTCAACACATGTGTCGTATCTGAGACGTACTTCCAAAGCATAGAAACATGGAATACGTCATGAACTCCCGACAACGACGGTGGCAAGGATAACCTGTAAGCCACCTGCCCAATCCTTTCCAGGATCTTAAAAGGTCCGATGTACCTAGGACTCAGCTTGCCCTTATTCCCAAATCTCCTCACCTCTCGCAATGGTGAAACTCGAAGAAACACGTGGTCCCCAACCTGGATCTCCACGTCTCTACGCTTAGGATCAGTGTAGCTCTTATGTCTGCTCTATGAGGCGAGCATCCTAGCTCGGATCTTCTCAATAGCCTCATTCGTCTTCTGAATCATATATGGCCCCAAATATTTCCTCTCACCCATCTCATCCCAATGAATGGGTGACCTACACCTCCTCCCATACAACATCTCATAGAGAGCTACTCCAATCATTGATTGATAGCTATTGTTATAAGAAAACTCAATCAACGGGAGATACATACTCCAAGATCCCTCAAAATCGATCACACACGCCTTGAGCATATCCTCCAATACCTGAATCATCCTCTCAGACTGTCCATCAGTCTGAGGATGAAAGGTCGTGCTGAACTTCAGCTGAGTTCCCATAGCCTTCTGTAAACCACCCCAAAACTTGGATGTAAAGATAGGATCCTGGTCTGACACAATAGACTTAGGAACCCCATGGAGACGTACAATCTCCCTCACATATAACTCTGCATACTAATCCACTGTATATGTCGTCTTTACTGGAAGAAAATGAGTTGACTTGGTGTATCTGTCCACAATCACCCACACCGAGTCATGAAGCCCTACAGTCGTGGGTAAACCTCCCACAAAATCCATCGTAATATCTTCCCATTTCAACTCGGGAATACCCAAAGGTTGAAGCAACCCTGCTGGTCGCTGATGCTCAGATTTCACCTACTGACAGGTTAAACATCTGGCTACGTACTCCACCACATCCTTCTTCATCCCGGGCCACCAATATAGCGTCCGTATGTCCTGATACATCTTCATGGTACCCGGATGAAGTGAGTACAGTGTAGTATGCGACTCTTCCAATATCTCTCGTCTGATCCCTACATCAGCTGGGACACAAATCTGTTCCTGATACCGTAGAAAACCAACCTCAGAAATAGAATAGTCCTTAGCTATCCACACTAAGACATTCTCCCTAACCTCCTGTAATTGAGCGTCTACCAACTGAACTTTTTTAATCCGCTCTAGCAGGGTCGACTGTAGAGTAATATTGGCCAACCGGCCCACCACCAATTCTATCCCTGCCCTGGTCATCTCATCAGCTAACTCTCTCGAGATCTAGGTGGAAATATACAACTGACCTGGGCCCCTCCGGCTCAACGCATCCGCCACTACATTGGCTTTCCCCGGATGGTAAAGAATATCACAATCATAGTCTTTTACCAACTCTAGCCAACGTCTCTGTCTTATGTTCAGGTCCTTCTGTGCGAAGAAGTACTTCAAACTCTTATGATCGGTGTATATCTCGCACTTCTCCCCATACAGGTAGTGGCGCCAAAACTTCAGTGCGAATACCACCGCTGCTAGCTCCAAATCGTGGGTAGGATATCGCTGCTCAGACTCCTTCAGCTGTCGTGACGCATAAGCTATGACCTTCTTGTTCTGCATCAACACACAGCCCAAACCCAGCCTTGACGCATCGCAATAAACAACAAACTTTCCTTCCTCCGAAGGAAGACTTAACACAAGTGCAGTAATCAGTCGTTGCTTCAATTCTTGAAAGCTGTTCTCACACTTGTCTGACTTGACGAACTTCAAGTTCTTTCGTGTCAATTCTGTCATCGGTGCAGCGATCTTTGAGAACCCTTCTACAAACCGCCTGTAGTAACCCGCCAAACCAAGAAAACTCCGAACCTCCGAGGCATTCCTTGGCCTCGCCCAATTCCTAACTGCCTCCACCTTAGATGGATCCACCTTAATCCCATCTGCACCAACAATATGTCAAAGGTTTGTCACTTCTGGTAGCCAAAATTCACACTTCTTAAACTTGGCGTACAACAGGTGCTCTCTCAATCTTTGTAGAACCTGTCGAAGATGAAACTCATGCTCTACCTATGATCTGGAGTACACTAAGATGTCGTCGATGAAGACGATGATGAACTGATCCAAGAAGTCCTTGAACAACCTGTTCATTAGGTCCATGAAAGTTGCTGGGCATTGGTCAAACCAAACGACATGACCAAAAACTCATAGTGCCTATACCTCGTTCAGAAGGCAGTCTTCGGAATATCCTCGTCCTTGATCCTCAGCTGGTGATAACCAGATCAAAGATCAATCTTTGAGAACACCGTCTTACCTTGCAGCTGATCAAACAAGGCATCAATCCTTGGTAGGGGATACTTATTCTTGATAGTCAACTTGTTCTATTCCCTGTAGTCTATACATATTCTTAGTGTCCCATCCTTCTTCTTCACAAACAATACTGGAGCACCCCATGGCGAGTAACTCGGTGTGATGAACTCCAAATCCAAAAGCTCTTGTAATTGTATCTTCAACTCCTTCAGTTCTGCCGGTATCATTCTATAGGGTGCCCTCGACACTGGCTCTATCCCTGGTGCCAACTCGGTAACAAACTGAATCTCCCTGTGTGGCGAAAACCGTGGTAAGTCCTCAGGGAACACATCCAAGAACTTACAAACCAATCCGGTCTCTCCCAGCCCTACTGGCAGTACTCTGGTGGTGTCTACCACACTAGCTAGGAAACCTATACATCCACCCTGTAATAAGTCTCTGGCTCTCAGCGCTGATATCCTGGGTACGCAGGGTCCATGCATTGCTCCCACAAAGACAAAGGGATCCTCGCCCTCCGGTTTAAAAGTCACCATCTTCTTCCTGCAGTTAATGGTAGCCCCATATCTGACCAGCCAATCCATGCCTAAAATCATATCAAAGTCCTACATACCCAACTCAATCAAGTCTACTGATAATTTCCTACCATGAACCATCACTGGCAATGCTCTAATCCACCTCCTAGAAACTACCAATTCCCCTGTAGGCAATATAGTCCCAAACCCCGAAGTATAATACACACTAAGTTTACATAGTCTATAAATTACCTTACTCGAAACAAATGAATGTGCAGCACCAGAGTTAATCAATACAGTGAAAGGAGAGCCAGCACTAGAAAGCTGACCTGTCACTACCGAGGGACTAGCCTCGGTCTCTGCCTGCGTCAGGGTGAACACTCGAGCTGGAGTCAAGCTGTCCACCTTCCTAGCATCTGCTTTCTTCACCGTCGGGCAGTCTTTCTTAAGGTGTCCTACCACCCCGCACACATAATAGGCCTTAGCCCGACATTTGCCCGGATGGCATCTTCTGCACCTCCTGCACTCAGGATAACTTCTCCATGAATCACCGCCTCCCTGACGGCCACCCTGAGTACCCCGACCTCTCCTATCAGGACCAGGAGTGGTCGAAGCATCAGGGGTCTTCCTCTTCAGATCACTAGGGCCTCCGCCCCTACCAGATCCCAAGTATGGAGGCACCGCCCTGGGGCTCTCTCGCCTTACCACGCTCTCCCTCTAGATCTTATTCTCCACTTCCTCAGCGGTAAGAGCCTTCTCAACAACCTGGGCATAAGTTGTCCCCCGAGGAACTGTTGTAATTCTCACATCTCGGGCTATCATAGCATTAAGCCCTCTGATAAATCTGTCTTGCTTAGTTGCATGAGTAGGCACAAGATCTGGTGCGAACTTTGCAAGTCTATCAAACTTCAGGGCATGTTCTGTAACTGTCATGCTGCCCTGAACTAACCCCAAAAACTCATTTACCTTTGCTGCCCTGATGGCAACATTATAGTATTTCTGACTGAATAGATCCTTGAATCCTTCCTAACTCAAAGTGGTAACATCCCTAGTCTATGATGCCATTTCCCACCAAATACGGGCATCCTCTCTCAGCACAGACCACTCTGTCATATCCTTCTACCCTCATGAAATCCAGGATAGTAGTAATCATCGTCATCCACTGTTCGGCCTTCAGTGGATCAGGTCCTCCCTCAAAGATTGGGGGATGCTGCTTCCTGAACCGCTCATACAACGGCTCCCATCTGTTCCCAACCTTTACTGGCTGTACAACCGGTACCACTGCAGAAGGCACAATAGGGGCTGCACTCCTTGATGGAGCATGCTATCGCAGAAGTCGAATCTGCTCATCTTTTTTCTGTAGCCGTGATTGCATGTCAGCCATAATTTGTTGCCAGTTCTCAGGGACTGGCAGAGGAGTCTGGCCCTGGTCATCATCTCTAGTCTCAGACCTGGTGCCGGCTAGTCGCGTAGATTTCCTTGGACGCATGGTTATCCAAGTTAATCTGTAATCAATGACTCGGCGGTCAGACTATGATGACAGGGTAATAATTCTTCCATGATCCACCATTGGAACTCAAACATTCACAAGCAATCAAGATATAACAGTTTATCCAAGTATTCATCCATATATCCATTTACATGCATAACAATGCTAATAAGCATGCCCTAATATCATCACACAATAGTCAAGGGTCAGGCCCTATCAGTATCTCATGCTTCCTATTATCATATAGATATCAGCATTCATATTCCTTTCTAATCATTTAAGCACATAATCATGTATACACAATTACCAAACCCTGAGTCGAGCTTGTCTTTAGCGACAAATGTACATGTCCAGCTAGTCTTCAAGATCCCTTAAACCTAGGACGCTCTGATACCAAGTTGTAACACCCTGGATAACCAAGACCGTTACACTGTCTGTTTATAAAGGTGCAAGACTTGCTAATCAAGTCATTTAGTCAGAAACGTGTTACTGAGACTATAATTGAGCTAAGGTTAAAAGATTTCGGTCACAAAAGTTACATTTCATATATTCAAACATTCTTTTACATGGGATCCCAAAAGTAATAACGTTTAAAAGACAGTTTACAAAGTTTTAGGATAAAAGTACAGCTACTAGCCACTCTAAGGGCAAAACAAACATTTAGGCTTTTCCCGTCCTGTACCACTCCTCGGCTGTGGCGGTCGATCAGCTGACTACGTACATTTAGCTCAAAGCTCTCCTACTCAAGACTGGTCCACTTTGCCTTTTCCTTTACCTGCACCACGTAGCACCTGTGAGCCAAGGCCCAGCAAGAAACCAGATAACACAGCATAATCAATAAGCAATCAATTTACAAATCAGCAATCAAACAACTCATAATGCATAGCCATATACTCAACAATCCATAATATTCATATAGTCAGGTATTCAGCACACCAAGCTCATCATTTAACATTAATAACCAATTCACATAATAAACAGGGTCGACGCCCCTAGGTCGCACCCCCTATTTACCCCACTGACTCCAATCCGCTTAAACCAAGCTCAGTGAATATTAAGCTGTCCTCAACTACCAGTGGCTGAGCCGCGCCCTGTGCGCAAATATTGATTCCGGCACTCTTAGGCCATTTATCACATGTCCCATGGCATATTACCATCTATGACATTATACATGTATAGGGAGCTCTTAGTCCCATCATTAACACATACCCGAGTGCAGTTTCTTACCTTCAGATTCCGATAACTTGATTAGTGAAACTGACCCTCAAGCACGATCCCATCCGAGCCCTAGCATACACCTAGTCACAGCCACAAATTAGAACCATACCAAACTTCAATTCCAAAACCTACCCTCGGGACCAATCCCGAGCCCTCGGGAGGCCCTAATTCCACCAAACGGGGTGGTGGAATCAAACCCCGAGCCCTCAGGCAAAAACCCTAAGAAATAACCCAAAAATCCTCTTCTGGAAACAGGGTAGCGCTACAACGCTACAAAGAGTGCCCTATAGCGCCAAAAGCAGAGCCAAAATGCCCCAAGCACTCAAGCCTAGTGCTGTAGCGCCCAAGGGCTAGCGCTACAACGCTACTTCCAGAGCCAAAATGCCCCAAGCACTCAAGCCTAGCACTGTAGCGCCCAAGGGCTAGCGCTACTTCCAGAGCCAAAATGCCCAGTTTTGTCTCCTTCGAATTTCCTCGAACCAAAACCGCCTAAAACCTTTCCAAACTTCAACCAAACATAAAAAAAAAGCCTAACATCATCTATAACTCACCCCATAAGTCCCAACCATATGAAATTCAACCACATGCACCCCAAAATAAAGAAGCTACCATGATTGAGCTTAAGGCTCAAAACTCAGCAGAACAATAGAAATTTCAAAACTTTAAGGCCAGAACTTCATACCTTTGATGGAGAATTTCGACCTAGGTTATCTTCCACACCTGCTTAGCTTTCACTCCTCAAAACCTCAGCCTTAATTCCCTAGAATTCCCATCAAAACTCAGATCCGAAATCCATTTCAACACCAAAAAAGAAATGGAGAAGAAATCCTAAACCAAGAGAGAGAAGAGACTTCTATTTTTCCTTTTCCTTCTTCTTTTCTTTTCTTTAACTTCTAAGTCTTTCTACAACTTCCACTAAAACCATAAAGCAGTATAACACTTATCTCTGATTCTAAACACCAAAAGACCATATTTCCCTCCCATTTAAAACTAAGCTTTTAAGCATCCTAAGGGCATTTTGGTCACTACTCCCAATTCGCGCTAATTCCTCGAGTGTCTTTAATATTTACCGCTTACATCCCGACACCTAACTAATCTCCAATTATATTCCTCAATAGCAAATAGTCTCCAATATATTCTCTAAATTCCCATAAATACCCCAGACTCACCCTGAGCCGGGTATAAATCCTCGTCGTGACTTTTCCGCTAAACCGCTCACTTGGATCGCCTTGAGTCACACGCTGCAGTTATATCCACATAATAATGTGGTCTCAACAATTTATCACAGATATTCACATTTATGCTCTCAACGGGCCAAAATTACGAATATGCCCTTATAACCTAATCAGGGCCTACATGACTAGTACACATAGTCATGCATCACATTTATCTAAATAATCATATAAGCATGCTTATTACATAATCATGCATTTAATCATTTAAATCACACGTAATTCAGTTATGCCCTCCCGATACACTAATTAAGGCCTTAAGCCTTATTAGTAATTTTGGGTCATTACACAAACGTACAATACAATGGTGAAGCATTTGAAGACATTATACTTTGGATAACCACTGAAAGAAGAATAAAGTGGGTACAAATATTATTTATAAATATTAAGAAATTGAGAGATGTTGCCATAGATGAGTGTCTTAACAACGATTAATGATTAAACAATACCATAACAAAACAAAAGATAAGAACTTTAACACTACTGCCGAACAATATTTATTCACAAGTATTTTCAAATCATTGTAAAGTAACATAATCATCATAGAATTATGTTTAACAATCTTTTTTTTTTGGGTATGTTTAACAGTCTTAGAATTTAGATACTTACCATTATAAAAGGATTTATGATACTTGTAGGGATTAGAATACCCCACACTATTTCTTCTTACAATAAACAAAGAGCACATCAGCAAAAGCAAACTAGAAGAGTAATGTAAAGGAAAGAAAAATAAAAAGAACACCAAGAAATTTTATAGAGGTTCAACTTTCAAATTGAAAGCCTAATTCTCTATGAACTCCTCGTGAGGTAGTTCTTCTCTACACTATAGTAAATCTAATATTTACAATCTTGTAGAACCTTTGTTTGAGAATCACATCACAATAACAAAGCCCTTCCTAAAACATAATAGACAAACTGTGTACCCAAAGTTCTCTCTCAACTCACTTACAGGGAAAATCTCTCCAACCTAGGGCTGAGACTCTCTCACAATACATTCTTACAAATATGCTTCGTAACTTTACAATATAAAAAAGGGGAAAAACAAGACTATTTATGTATAATGTTTACAAAAAAAGAAGAAGTAAAAGGACCTAGTCAACTTGACCCATGACTAAGACTTATAAAGAATTGTAACCAATGACAAAATGGTGACATGACATATTTAAATGAAGACCAGTCTTCACAATAATTGTATACATCATCCATGCTATAATTTTCAATGAATATATTAATTATTAAAGTTCAAAATATATGTTCTTTCATGATGCTTAAATCTATACCTTTTTTGGGAGTCATTTTGCTCCCTTATTTATTATTATTATTTGGTGTAATGTTGGGAGAAAGTAAGATTACACCACCACAATAACAAGAATTTACATACAATAACACTTGACAGAGTCAAATAAAAGATTTAGATAGAGAAATGTAAACCCTAGTTGTAGAACAAAACTCTTCTTCTTGCAAGCTTCAAACCCTAATTAGAACCCCGCTTGAATCATTTGATGTAGAAAATTAAAACCAAGGCTTATACATGAGATGTATCATTATCCAAATTATCTATTTCCTAGCCCTTGATGGGTGCTTGAGGCGTTAGCTAGTAGGAAAGGGAATTAGAATTGAACAAGCCTTGAAATTCACAAAGACAAGCACTTTCTATATGAATTTCTTGGAGAAAACTTATGATCTTGAGAGCTAGAAAGAGAGAGAGATTTGAAAGAGTGATCAAATCTATCAAAACTCTAAGATAACCCTTTATAGTGTAGACAAAGTCATGAAGTCCAACCAATAGGATTAGAGCTTTTGAACACATCATTTGGTGCTTAAAACATGTGTTTGTACGGATTTGTCAGGTGATGCAGGCAATGTATCGCCTCAAAGGAGGCAACACAACACCACATGGGCAGGTCCAACTTCTCAAAAGTGACCTTAAACACCTCCAAATGCTCCAAAATTTTCGGGAGTCCTTGATATCTCAATGTATCACTCTGGACACAAAAAAATAATTTTTAAATGCCTACAACAAAAAAAAATCAAATTTCACATCTTCACTATGTGAAGCCATTTAGGGTTTTACACCTAGCTTGTGTAAGATCACTTGGAATTTGTATTTTAACCAATCCTAACATATAATGCGTATGATATTGTATGATGCTCACGAGATGTGGTAATAGTGTGCAAATCAAGACACATGTATTTGATTTCGGGTGTAAGACAACCTCTTGAACTATATGTGGTTTAGCGAATTGGTTAATAAACTATAAAAAGTAGCAATTAAATCTATAATCTTGTTAAACACTACCAATTAAGACACACATATTTAGTTTGGGGTATATATATATACTTACGACTTTTAGTATGACAACCCTTTAAACTTTATGTGATTAAGTAAATTGGTTATTAAATTATAAAAAGTAGCAATCAAATCTATAATCTCATTAAACTTTGTTTAATTGTTGATGAAAAATCTCACATGGCACTGCCAAAATGACAATATGCAAACCTTAGGCTCATCATTTTGTTCATGACAACATAGTTGATATGCACGAGTTCCTTTTTTTCCCTTTATTATTTGCTTTTCAGAGAGATAAAAAAGAGATAGATTGGGATATTAATTAATAAAGGTATTTGATTATATATATATTAGTGGTATTTGCAGCATAAATACTTAATATTTTCGATTTTATACACTTATATACCTAATCTTTCTTTTTTGGCAGCAAAAATACTGAACATTACGTTTTTTGTTACATCTGTAACTACCAAGTCCGCTAAGTGCTGACATGACTATTGTGATGACATGTGTCTCCTTATCATTCATCCACTTCATATTTAAAAAAATTATTAATTGATTTTAAAAATAATTAAAAATAAATTTAAATAATAAAATCTAATTAATTAAAAAAATAGAACATTTTTTTCTCTCTCTCCTTTGTTTCGTTCCCCCAACTTCTTCTGCAGATCAAAGATCACCTAATTAGACCACACCTTTGCATATCATAGTTTGACCTCGCAGTTCATCGGGCCTCTGCAAATCACCCAACCTCAAATGCTTAGTGTTGAGATTGGTTAAATATAATTTTTAAGTTTTTTACACAATGAGGTACAAAACACTTAACAATTATCATTTAAGTTGAAGTGAAAACATGAGATTGTGTAGTATGCAACTATAATTGACTTTATGGGTCTAAAGTGGTACAATGAGGCATTTAAACATTCCCTAAAAGTTTGGAGGCATTTGGAGAAATTTTGGGGTCACGCTAGGCATCTGCGTTGTGTCGCTCATGGGAAGTGATGCAATGCTTAGAAGCGCGTGGGAGACAAAACCCCCAGTAGGCGATGCATCGCCTATTGGGTGGCGACGCATCACTTAGGTGCAGGCGATGCATCGCCTTGGAGGTCCGTATGGGACCGTACAGTTACATGACTTATGTAATGCCCTGTGTAACGCCCTAATCTCCAGGGACTGTTACGGTGTGCATGTTTATTAGTGCTAAACTCGCTAATCGAGTCATTTAGCCATAAGCGTGTAACTAAGAACGATTAGCGATTTAGGGTAAATTTTTTTGGTTAAGATACAACGTTTCATTAGAATGTTTACTGTATACATTAGGATTCTAAAAATATAATTTAAAGGTTAACTACAACAAAATATTTACAACCAGTCGACCTAAGCGGCAAAAATAGGGTTTAACCCTAGTTCCTCTTTCAACCCTCGACCATGGCGGTCGAGCAGCTGCATATGTACACATCGTCACCTAAGCTCTCCAACTCAAGGATGGTCCAACTTTCTTTTGCCTTTACCTGCACCACATAGCACCCGTGAGCTGAAGCCCAGCAAGAAAACTCAATATACTCATGAACAGTAATAACATGTCATCAAATCATAAAGTGCATGCCTAGCAATAATAGCCTTAATCACAAATGCAAATAAGTTCAAATAATGATGGTTGTGGGCCCTGCCCTCCTATATGGATGACTATCAAGTCAATCCTAAACAGATGAGTGATTAACACTTGAGGTTTCGATAACCATGTTGGGGCTTATAGCCCTAATCAAACGAGTGACTGAGGAGTAAGTTACTAACATGGGTTCTGCACCCTTAGATGAGTGACTGATGAGCAAGTCACTAGTGTGATTTCCGCACCCTTAGATGAGTGACTGATGAGCAAGTCACTAGTGTGGGTTCCGTACCCTTAGCCATGTGACGATGCAGTCACCTGGGCCTTCTGGCCCTGGCTCTGAGTGACTAGCCATAGGCTATACAAGTGCTTATAGTTTTCATCAAACTTGAGGTCGGTCTGGAATTAACGCTCATGATGAGTCCTTCAATTCAAATGTCGATTAGATCTAATCTTTTCGGCTCTGCATTCATGACGCTTATGCCGCTCCTGGCTCTTAGGTCAATAACACACGACCAGTGCTCAGTACTACTATTGAACTTGACTAGTAAGTCACAGCTTCACAGTCAGTTTTGACACCATTGCCGATTCTGACTAGTAAGTGAGTGCCACGCACAAGTAAGCAATGCTACCAGGCATATATCATATGTCAAATATCCAAATGTAGGGCATTCAGCATGCTTACTTAACAATTGCTAGCATAATTAGGATCATGCACAAACACAGAGACTCGAGCTCCGATCAATCTCATATTCAACATTCATGGCATGCCCTAACCACATGTTTCTCGTGCATCACATGCATCACATACTGGGTGCAGTTTTCTTACCTCTAGTTCGAGCGAGAAATAACAATTGAGCGACCCTTGAGAACGATCGATCCTTTAATCCCTTAGCAGTCACCTAGCCATAACCAAATATGAGATTCAATCAATAAAATCAATCAATAAAAGGTTCCTGGACCAAGACCTAGCCTCCGGGACATCAAATCCCACTAAATCGGGTAGTAGGAATGATCGCGAGGCCTAAGGTTTGAGTTCCCATGATGAAAACACCTCTGTGGCCAAAAATGCCACTAAGGGCCGCGACCCTACTCCACCATGCCGCGACCCACCTCCCCAAATAGAGGCACCTGCACTCCAGCCACCCACACGCGCCGCGGCCCAACAACCTTCCAACACCAACCTGCTTCTTCATCAAGCTTGGATCGCGACACTCTAGAACAGAGTCGCGGCCCCACCCAAAACCCAGCCAAAAACCCCTGTTTTTCCTCTTCAAACTCAATTTAAAAACCTACTAAAACACTTCCAATTCCACAAAGCAAGGTTCCCAACTAATACCACAACTTGTCCATCATATAACCAACAAAATCTAAGCCTTAAACCAATCAAAACCTCATCAAATTCCCATTCTTATGATCAAAACTTCAACCTCAAAAATAACACTAAAAACAGAGTATGGAACCAGAAAATTGAACTAAAACCTTACCTTAAACTTGAATTGGATCCTCTTCAATGGCTGAACACAAGCCTAAAACCTCAAGCCTCAATTCCCAAGCTTGAACTCTCAACTTGAGCTTCAAAATCCAAAGAGAAATGTAGAGAAGAAGATGAATGGGAGAGGAAGAAGAAATGCTCTGTTTTCTTAAGATTCTACAACCTCTTAAGGTTATATATATCCTTTAGGTCAAAAGACCAAAATGCCCCTAGGCTTATCTTCTTTCCTTAACAGCCCCCAAGGGTAAAATAGTCCTTTCCCACCTATCTCGTTAATCATAATTAACATCCCACAATTCCCATTATTCCCAATATTCTCAAATGCTAATAAATTACATCCCATTACCCTTTAATTCCCGGTAATGAACTAATCATCAAATTATCCCGAGACTCACCCCAAGCCCAGAAACTAACCCTGTTATGATCAGACCGATAACTTGCATTCAAAGATCGTCTCATGCCGAATGGCTCGAAAAAATCCACATATAATGTGGTCTTACTCACAATTCACCAACATGCACGAAAATATACAATTACGCCCTCAGCGAGCCAAATTACCAAAATGCCCTTATAATTAAAAATGGACCCTTGTGCATGCATTTATCATCATATTATAATATAATTCACATAAACATGCATATACTCATTTAATAGCATAATAAATAAATTATGACCATCCCGACCTCCTAATCAAGGTCATAAACCTTATTAGGGATGTTGGGGCATTACACTCTGGTTGGCCAAGAGCGTCATACTGTGTATTTTAAATAGTGCTTAACCCGCTAAACGGGTCTTTAGGCCACAAACGTGCATCTAAATGTAATTAATGGGCCAGGGTTAAAATTTGGTCAAAAGGAATGGATATTTTATTAAAAACGTTAAACTATACATGGGATCCCATAATAATATTTACAAAGTTGTTTAAAATTCCAAAATGGTCATTACAACTCAAAGTTACAATCCGCCGACCTCAGCGGCAAAAATACGGTTTAACCCAAGTTCCTCTGAGAAACCTTGGTCATGGTGGTCAAGCGGCCGCGTATGTACATGTCGCCACCTAAGCTATCCACTCATGGCTAGGTAAGCTTTTCTTTTCTTTTACCTGCACCACATAGCACCCGTGAGCCAAGGCTCAACAAGAAAACTTATTATTGCATGCATACAAGTACAAGTAAATGATTATATGATCATTCAGGGGCCTGCAACCCTAATCAGATGACCATGGAGCCAACCTAGGTTTCTTTGCCCTGAATAGATGACCATGGAGTCACTCTGAGGTTCTTTTCCTTGAATAGATGACCATGGGGTCATCCTGGGGTCCTTTCCCCTAGCCATGTGACCATAAAGTCACCCTGGGCTTTTCTCCCTGGCTCTGAGTAACTAGTCATAGAACTAGTAAAGTGCTTTAGTTTTCTACGACCATTGGGTCGGACGAGCGTGTAACGCTCTCTTGATTAGATCTAATCATATTAACCAACACTTTACGCACTATTGCTTGACTCATAAGTCAATGCTTTACGACCAGCGCTCAACACCATTGTCATTCTTGACTGATAAGTCAGTGCTTTACGACCAGCGCTCGCTGTTGTCGTCCTTGACTAATAAGGCAATGCCTTTCTCATGTAAATAATGCAACCAAGCATTCATAATGAAACAGATATCCAAATATAGAGCACTCAACATGCTTCATCAATAATCATTTATGTCACACAATGGGTGCAGTTTTCTTACCTCCGACTTGAGCGTAAAATAAATTAAGAACGACCCTTGAGCATGATCCTGACCTTGAGCCCTTAGCAGTAACCTAATCATAACCAAATATGAAATCCCATCAATAATGAGCAATTAAAGGTTCCCAGACAAAGTCCTAGCCCCTGGGACCTCGAATTCTACCAAACAGGGTAGTAGATTCGATCCCACGCCTTAAGGTTTAAAACCCTGACCTTAAAGCCTATGTTGGCTTAAAAGAACTAGGAGGGCCACGACCTGCTCCCAAGGGCTGCGGTGCGCCTCCCAGACAAAAAGCCCCATGTCTGGGTGCCAGGGACGGGCCGCAACTTGCCCTTGAGGGTCGCGGCGCGCCATCAGGATAGAGCCTCTCCTAGGCCTTGGGGTTCACACAGGTCACGACACCCAAGAACACAACCGCAACTTGACCCTGCGAACCCAGCATCACTGTTTTCCTTAGCTCAAAAGTCACCACAAAACACTTCCAAACAATCCCAAAATCAAAACTAAAACCCAATACAACATTATCACCAAACCAACAGTAAAACCCAAGCTTTAAAACACTCAAAACACTACTAAAAACCCAATCCCATAACCAAGCTTAAGAACATCATAAAAATAGAGAAATAAGTTCAAAATTCAAGCTTAGAATCATTACCTTAATCACTGAATTATCCCATAGCTTTACCCAATCAAGAACCTATCTCAAACTTAGCTTCAATTCTCTTAAACTCCAATCCTTCCTCAAGAAAATCAAAGAGAAAATGAGAGAAATAGTGTGCCAAGAGAAAGAGTGTGCCCTGCTTCCTTTGGTTCATTCTACAGCCTTCCCTTCGCTAAGTATATCTAACCTTTTAAGGGGAAATGACCAATATACCCCTAGGACCAACCTTCTCTCTCAAAGCCCCTTAAGGACAGTTTTGTCATTTGCCACTTGCCCCGTTAATCATAATTAACGTCTCACAATTCTCGTTACTCCCAATGTCCTCAAATAATTACCAAATAATTTCTCATTACCCGCTCAATCCCGGTAATGTACTAAGTACCAAATTACCCGTAGGCTCACCCCGAGCCCGGTATTTGACCCCGTTATGACTAAACTGCTAACTTGCCTCCTAGGATCGTCTCATGCCGAGTAACTCAAATATATCCAAATAATAATGTGGTCTCACCCATATATCACATACATACACATAAACATACAAATATGCCCCCAAAAGGCCAAAATTACGAAAATGCCCTTATTATAAGAAACCGACCCCATATATATGCAAATACAACCATATAATAATACAACCCACATAATCATGCATATAATCATATAATAACACATTAAACCAATTATTTCCCTCCTGGCCCCCTAATCCAGGCACTAAACCATATTAGGAAATTTGGGACGTTACAACAATCCTTTCCTTACAGGAATTTCATCCTCAGAATTTTACCTGAACAGCTCGGGATACTAACTCTGCATATCTGACTCCAGCTCCCAGGTTGCTTCCTAGGCCTTGCTGTTCCTCCATAATACCTTAACCAAAGGTATAGTTTTATTTCTCAAGACCTTGTCCTTTCTGTCTAGTATCTGGATTGGCTGCTCCTCAAAGGAGAGATCTACCTCAAGCTTCATATCCTTGTAACTCAATACATGAGTCATATCTGACACATACTTCCGAAGAGCTAAAATGTGAAATACATTATGTACGGCCGACAATGCCGGTGGTAAGGCCAACCTATAGGCTACCTGATCAATCCTCTCTAGGATCTCAAATGGTCCCACAAATCTAGGGCTCAGCTTGCCCTTCTTCCCAAATCTCCTTACCTCTTTCCATGGTGAGACTCTGAGGAAGACATAATCTTTCACTTGGAACTCCACGTTCCTGCGTTTGGGATCAGCATAACTTTTCTGTCTGCTTTGAGAAGCGAGCATCCGAGCTCTAATATTCTCAATGGCCTCATTGATCCTTTCAAGTGCCTCAGGACCCAAGTATCTCCTTTCTTCTGCCTCATCTCAATGAATGAGAGACTTGCATTTCCTACCATACAACATCTCATAAGGAGCCACCCCAATAGTCCACTTATAGTTATTATTGTAGGAAAACTCTATCAAAGGAAAATACTTACTCCAGGACCCACCAAAGTCTAGCACACATGCTCGCAGCATGTCCTCTAATAACTGAATGGTCCTCTCAGATTGTCCATTTTTCTGAGGATGATAAGCAGTATTGAACTTCAATTGTGTACCCATGGCCCTCTGCAAACTTCCCCATATCTTGGAAGTGAATGTCGGGTCCCGATCGGACACGATCGACCTCGGTTCCCCATGAAGGCGCACAATCTATCTCGCATAAAGATTTGCGTACTGGTCAACTGTATAAGTTTTCCTTACTGGTAAGAAGTGAGCTGACTTGGTGTATCAATCCACGATAACCCACGCCGAATCATGTTGACCCACAGTCCTGGGTAACCCTTCCACGAAATACATCGTGATGTCCTCCCATTTCCACTCTGGGATGTCCAGAGGCTATAATAGCCCTGCTGGTCTCTGATGCTTAGCATTGACCTGTTGGCATGTCAAGCACTTAGCCACATATTCTGTCACATCCTTCTTCATCTCAGGCCACCAATACAACGATCTCACATCCTGATACATCTTCGTGGTGCTTGGATGCAAATAGTAAGGAGTAGTATGAGATTCATCCAGAATCTCTCGTCTGATAACAGTGTCCATCGGAACACATATCCAACCCTTGTACCTCAATAAGCTCATATCTCACATTGTGTAGTCCCGAGACACTCCAGCTAGAACGTCCTCTCTTATCTTTGTCAGTTATGGATCACTCAACTGACCTTCCTTTATTATTTCCAAAAGCGTAGACTGTAGCGTAATATTGGCCAACTGGCCTACCAACAACTCTATACCAGCTTTGGTCATATCCTCTGCTAATTCTCTGGATATCAGTCTCGCACTGTATATATGTCCCAGACTATTCCGACTTAAGGCATCTGCTACCACGTTGGCCTTACCTGGGTGATACAGGATTTCACAGTCATAATCTTTCACCAACTCCAGCCAACGCCTTTGTCTCATGTTTAGGTCTTTCTGTGTGAAAAAGTACTTCAGGCTTTTGTGGTCAGTGTACATCTCACACTTCTCCCCATAAAGGTAATGCCTCAATACCTTTAATGCAAAGACCACTGCTACCAACTCTAAATCATGAGTGGGATATCTCTGTTCATACTCTTTCAACTGGCGTTAGGTATAAGCAATCACCTTCCCTGACTGCATAAGAACACAACCTAAACCCTGATGTGAGGCATCACAGTATATCACAAACTTCTCCTGATTTGTCGGGAGACTCAGAACTGGAGTTGTAATCAACCTCCGCTTCAATTCCTGGAAGTTGTTCTCACACTTGTCTGACCACACAAACTTCTAATTCTTGCGTGTCAGTTCAGTCAATGAAGTGGCAACGCTTAAGAACCCTTCCACAAAATGCCTAGAATAACCTGCCAATCCAAGGAAGCTTCTAATCCCTGAGGCATTCCTTGGCCTTGGCCAATCTCTGACCACCTTAATCTTGGCTGGGCCCACCTTGATCGCCTCCTTACTGACAATATGGCCAAGGAAAGTTACATGAGATAACAAGAACTCACATTTCTTGAACTTTGTAAACAACCTATGCTCCCTCAGTCTCTATAGAACCAACCTCAGATGTTGCTCACGTTCTGGCTCTAACTGAGAATAAACCAAAATATCATCGATGAAGACGATCACAAACCGATCCAAGTAATCCTTGAACACCTTGTTCATCAGATCCATACAAGAAGTTGGGGCATTAATCGACCCAAAGGACATGTAACACCCTGGTTACTCCAAGACCGTTACTGTGGACTTTAAACAATGCTTAACTCACTAAATGAGTCAGTTGGTTATAAACGTGCATCTAGGTGTTTTTAATAGGCTAAGGTGAAAAATCTCGATTCAAAATGAATGGTTATATTTTATTTAAAACATAAAAATGTACATGGGCCCATAAAAGTGTTTACAAAGTTATTTACAATCCAAAATGGTCATTACAGTGTAAAAATAACAACCTGCCGACCTAAGCGGCAAAAATAGGGTTAAACCCTAGTTCCCCTGAGAAAGTCCTTGGTTGTGGTGGTCAAGCGGCCGCATATGTACACATCGCCACCTAAGCTCTCCACTCAAGGCTGGGTGAGCTATTCTTTCCCTTTACCTGCACCACATAGCACCCGTGAGCCAACGCTCAACAAGAAAACTTATTACTGCATGCATACAAGTACAAGTAAATGATTATGATAATCATACTGGGGCTTGCAGCCCAATCAGATAAGTAAATATCAATAATGATTCTTTTGAATTGTTTGACTTGTTGTTCACAGATGGTTAGATCACTATTATAGGGGAAACACTGCTCGATTTTGTCTAGAATGATGTATTATATTATTATATTTGTATTGTGTTGTGCTTATTTGATTGGACTTGATTAGATTGGCATATGGTTATGTTACTAATATAGGGGAAATACTGCTCAATTTTTCGTATGCTTATTTAGTTTTTTTGTTTAATTTTTCATAGACATAGGAGAGGATATGGATAGAAAATGGATGTGAGCGAATAGGTTATCCGTGGAATATAAAAACGGGGTCAACCTTTTTCTGACCAGTCTACCAAAACCTCCCGAGATTCCAAATAATATAGAAATTGTACAACCGAAAGCAAGTAACTACAATTTTAATTATTTTGAAAATTTATACTTGAATTTTACTAATATTCTTTATATTCTTTAGATAACCATTTGGTACCCTGTGTTTTTTCAAAGTATCATTTTGGTACCCTCTGTTTTCAATAATGCTCATATGGTACCCTATATTTTAAAATCAAACATATTTGGTACCCTAAACTCAAATTTAATTAATAAAATTTTACCAATTTAATCAAACTGTTGTCAATTATGTAAGTTCCAAATTTAAATTTAATTACTTAATTACATATAACTGATGACAGTTTGATCATATTTACAAAATTTTATCTATCAAATCTGAGTCTAGGGTATCAAATATGTATAATTTTAAAATACCGGGTACCATATGAGCATTATTGAAAACAGAGGGTACCAAAATGATACTTTGCAAAAACATAGGGTACCAAATGAGTAAATTTCCTTTATTTAAATATTAGTTTCCACACCAACCAGACAATGTGGCATGTGGATATTATGTGATGAGAATGTTGAAGGATTACATTAAACATTCACGACCTGGACGTTACTTGAAGAAAGAGGTACATGTATATAAATTTATACAAAGTTAACAATCTATTTATTATTAAAGTATATATATAATCAAATAATAATTAACTAATATATTTTACTTTGAATTTTTTGTAGCTAAACACTATGCCATATACATTAGCACAGATTAATGAAATGTGACAACACTGGGCGAACCAAATGCTACCAATAATTCAAAGTCATCGTCCCACATATTATGTTTTTTTTTTTACTTTTTCTTTCTTACTATATGTCTAGCTAGCTAGTGTAATATTTGTTAGTTTTGTATGTTTAACAACAAATATTACAATTTTGTATAATTAGTTAGCAAAAACATATTATATACACATTTCAGTTTTATTAATGAAAATTCACAATTTAAATTTGCATATAATTTAGATTTTTTAATTAATATATTTAATTCTATTTAAAAAAAATTAATATAATGAAAATAATTATTTAATTATTTTTTTAAAAAAAATACAAAAACCTATGATGACTCCCATGTGGAGTAGGGCTGAGCATCGGTTGGTTTGGGCGGTTTTTTTCTATTCTATAATCCAGATTTTTGTTTTCGGTTCAGATTGGTGCAATCCAAAAACTGACCGACCTACTTACAACACCAAAAAAAACCAAGACCGCGGTTCAGTCAGTTAAAACCGCCCAAACCGAATTTGATTTTAAAAAAAAATAAGTTTTAAAGAAATTTAAGTTTAAAAAATATAGATTATTGGAATCCATTTTTTTAGCTTTTCTTTTAATATGAAATTTATTCATTTAATTTGTTAACTTAAAGATTTTGACTTTATGATTTGAAAACCTAAATACATGGTTACAATGTTATATCCACAATTTTGGAACCTAACCATATTCGGTCGGTTTGCGACCAACTTATAAACCGACTGATTTAATGTCGGTTTTCGCCAAGGCGATTTCAGCGGTTTTCAGTTCTGTCGGTTTTGGTTATTTCGGTGTTCGGGCAGTCGGTTTGAGCGGTTTATTCGATTTTTTGCTCAGCCCTAATGTGGAGACTTTGTAGATATTCAACGTCTCCCCCTGAGAGACATCATAGAGTGTACGTTTACACCCTATGACGTCTCCCAAGGGGAGACGTTCAATGTCTACAAAGTCTCCCCATGGGAGACGTCATAGGTACCTACAACGTCTCCCATGGGGAGATTTTGTAGACATTCAACGTCTCCCATGGGGTGTAAACGTACACCCTATGATGACTCCCAGGGGGAGACGTTGAATGTCTACAAAGTCTTCCCATGGGAGACGTCATAGGGCCACTTTAGATGGCTCCTGCAACAATGTCTCCCCCATGTAGCCATTAAATGTCTATTTTGTTGTAGTGACAATTTCAAGTGCGGAAAATGGTCAGTGGCCGCGGCCACAGAATGTTGGTGGCCACGGCCTGTGGGGCAGAGAGCAGTGGCCGCGGACACAGATGTCCCTGGCCGCTGCCACAGGTGCAATTCTGACCAAATTTTCAATTTTTGTTGAATGGCTCCAAAAACCCAAATAACTCCTAAATCTCACTTTTAATCCAATAAACATCTAATTTATCATTGGTAACAGCCATGGGGTTGGTGGAATTTGAAATTCAAATAGTATCTCTAAACTCTATAAATAGGAGCCTATTGCTCACTTGAAAGACACAACTTTTCTATCCATTAGAGCACTTGGCTAGCGAACACCTTGAGGCTTGATTATTCTAGAAAGGTGCTTGAGTTAGGGGGAAATAAGCTTTTGGACAAATGTTTCAAACCTTGTTCAAGTTGGTGATCCCCAACACTCTTCACTTTGGTTGTATGAGTGAGAGTTTATTGTTTTGTTCTTGTTCTTATTTTCTACTATTGCTTTTCTTCATATTCTTCTTGTTCTATTTACTTGTACTTTTGTTTAAGAGTTGCAATCCTTTTATTTCCTTTGTTCAAACACTTTTACTTTATTTGTATCATTTTGCTTAGAGTTGTATTTCTATATTCTCTTCTTCTATTTATTCTATTGTTTATTTGTATTTTCAGTCATAGAGTTGTAAAACCATTTAATCAATCATTATTTATTTGTAATATTTTGTATACAGTTGTATTTTCTTACCAATTTCCATTGAGGCAAATATATTTTTCCTAACATTCAAAAGCTTACCCTTTGTTTGTTTCAATGGAAGGTGAGACCATCAAGATTATGAATCAAGACCTAGTGAGGTTGGATAGGTTTGATGGGTCCAATTTCACTAGATGGCAAGACAAAGTGAGATTCCTTTTGACCACTCTAAAAATCACCTACATTCTAGAGTCCACTCTAGAACCTCTCCCAACGCCATCCGGCAAAGACACTCCCGAGGAGGTGGAGAAAAGAAGGAAGAGGGAGGAGGACAATCTCCTTTGTAGGGGTCATATCCTAAATGCGCTTTCCAGTAGGCTCTATGACTTTTACACCAAGACCAAATCAGCCAAGGAGATATGGGACACAATTGAGACAAAGTTCAAGGCGAAAGAGGAAGGTACCAAATTTATTTTGATATCTCAATACTTTGATTTCAAATTTTTTGGTGATAAACACATTCTTCCTCAAATACATGAATTGCAAATAATTGTTAACAAATTGAAAGTGTTAAAGATTGAGCTTCCTGAGGCCTTTCAAGTTGGTGCAATAGTGGCTAAATTACCACCAACTTGGAAGAGCTATAGGAAAATAATCCTTCATAAAAATGAGGATTATTATTTGGAGGAAATCCAAAAACATATTTGAATCGAGGAGGAATTGATATGTAGAGATAAACTTGTGGAGGGGTCTAATGAGGAGACTTCCAAAGAAAATGCGGTGTCACAACCAAAACATCCAAAAAACAAAGGGAAAAAGGGTAACGAGAAATCCTTGGGTCCAAGAACCAACCCAAACAAGTTTAAGGGCGAGAAAGGTCTTTGCTTTGTGTGTGGGAAAAAGGGTCACTATGCTTGAGAGTGTAGGCATAGAAAAGACCAACAAGGACCTAAGGTAAACGCAACTCAAGAGGAAAACATAGTTGCTACCCTTAGTGAGGTGAATGCGGTCCAAGGCAAGGTGAAAGGGTGGTGGTATGATACATGTGTCACGGTCCATGTCACCTATGACAAATCATTGTTCAAGACCTTTGAAGAGTCAAAGGGCAACCATGAGATTCAAATGGGCAGTGAGGGAAAATCCAAGGTACTTGGAAAAGGTACCATTGAAGTCTTTTTCACCTCCGGCAAGAAAGTTACATTAGTGAATGTACTTTATGTTCCCGAAATGAGTAGAAACTTGGTAAGTGGTGATTTGCTTGCCAAGCCCGGCATTAAAGCCGTTTTTGAGTCTGGTAAACTTATTCTTACCAAATCAAATGTATTTTTGGGAAAGGGGTACTCTTGTGAGTGTATGGTTAAATTGTCCACCAATGATGTAACTTTCAATGTTATCAATAAAAATGCTAATTCCGCCTATATTGTTGAGTATGATTCTTTATTTTTGTGGCATCTTAGATTATCTCACATAGGTTTTTCCACCATGAAAAGAGTAGTAAAATGTGGTATGATTGCATGCAATATTAAAAACTATGGTAAATGTGAAACATGTGTTAAGGCAAAAATGATTAAGAAACCATTTCCCAGTGTAAAAAGATCATCTAATTTACTAGATTTAATTCATAGTGATCTTTGTGAATTAAATTGTGTTTTAACTAGAGGTAGTAAAATGTATTTTCTTACTATTATAGATGATTTTAGTAGATATACCTATGTGTTTCTTTTAAAGCATAAAGATGAAACTTTTGATGCTTTTAAATTATATAAATTAGAAGTTGAAAATCAACTAAATAAAAAGATTAAGGTGCTAAGAAGTGATAGAGGAGGAGAGTACTTCTCTAATGAATTCAATACATTTTGTGAAGAAAATGGTATGATTCATGAGTGCACCGCACCTTATACACCACAACACAATGGTGTTGCCGAAAGGAAAAATAGGACTTATATAGAGATGATAAATTCTATGTTGGTGTTTTCTAAGTTGAATTTCAACTTATGGGGTGAAGCGTTATTAACCGCTTGTCACATTCTTAATCGAATAACGATGAAGAAAAATGAGATATCTCCATATGAGTTATGGAAAGGAAGAAAACCCAACATAGGGTACTTCAAAGTGTGGGGGTGTCTTGCATATTGCAAGAAAAACGAACCTAATAGAACAAAGTTAGGTTCAAGAGCCATAAAGTGTGCTTTTGTTGGTTATGCCAACAATAGTAAAACTTATAGGCTATTAGACTTAGAGTCTAATATTGTGAATGAATCTAGAGAAGTTGAATTTTTTGAGAACATGTTATGTGACAACAATCCTCAAGCTTCAACATCTCTAAAGGAGAATTTGTTATATGAGAATAATTCTCAAGCTTCTACATCCAAAGTTGATTCTCAAGAGGAGAATTCTCAAAAGAATGTAAAGCAACCCTTTGAACTTAGAAGAAGTCAAAGGCTTAAAAAGGAGAAAAGTCTAGTAGTGGATGAGATAGATTCTCAACAAATTTCATTCTACATGGTAGAAGGAAATAGAGAGGAAGTCATTAGGAAAATTCCTATTGTACTTATCGTTGAAGATGATCCTAAGACTTATAGAGAAGCTATGCAATCAAGAGATAGTGTATTTTGGAAAGAAGACATCAATGATGAGATGGATTCCATTCTTTCCAACAACACTTGGGAATTGGTAGGGGTCTAAGCCAATTGAATGTAAGTGGGTATTTAGGAGAAAATACCACACTGGCGGCACTATCCAAACCTTTAAAGCTAGAATAGTAGCTAAAGGGTTTAGGCAAAAAGAGGGTATTGATTATTTCGATACCTATGCGCCTATTGCATGAACAACTTCTATAAGAATTTTGTTCGCTTTAGCTTCTATACACAACTTGTATGTTCATCAAATGGATGTCAAAACGACATTCCTTAATGGTGACCTCAATGAGGAGGTCTATATGGAACAACCCGAAGGGTTTCTCCTACCAAAATATGAACATAAAGTATGTAGACTTGTAAAATCCTTATATGGATTGAAACAAGCTCCTAAGCAATGGCATGAGAAATTTGATCAAGCCATCATGTCTAATGGGTTTAGACATAACAATGGAGACAAGTGTTTGTATTCCAAAACTTGTAAGGGATATATGATCATTGTTTGCTTATATGTGGATGGCATTCTTATTCTAAGTGATAGCATGAAAGTGATAGAAGAAATGAAGAGGTTTCTATCATCAACCTTCAAGATGAAAGATCTTAGAGAAGTTGGCACCATACTTGGTATCAAAGTAAAGAAACATAGTGGGAGTTTTGTGTTGGGGCAAGCCCACTATGTTGAGAAAGTATTGAACAAATTTAACCATCCCAAGGTTAAAGATGTCAATACTACATTCAATCATAGTGTAAAACTAGAGAAGAATGAAGGAAGAGCGGTGGCTCAATTGGAGTACACTAGTGCTATAGGGAGTCTAATGTACGCTGCCCAATATACTAGACCTGATATAGCATTTGCGGTGAGTAAACTTAGTAGGTTTACAAGTAATCCAAGTGTGGATCACTGGAAGGCAATTGGAAGAGTCCTAGGTTATCTCAAGAAAACCAAAGGACTAAGCCTTCACTACTCCAAATTTCCTTCAATCTTAGAAGGATATACAGATGCAAGCTAGATATCCAATCTTGGGGACAACTTGTCCACAACTGGTTGGGTATTTACACTTGGTGGGGGTGCAATTTCTTGGGGTTCCAAGAAACAAACTTGTATATCTCATTCCACTATGGAAGCAAAGTTTATAACTTTAGCTGCTACCAGCAAAGAGGCCGAATGGTTAAGGGATCTATTGATAGAGATACCCCTAATCAAAGAGAATGTATCCACTATATCGATACATTGTGTTAGCCAAAAAACATTGGCTAGAGCATACAACGGAGTGCATAATGGGAAGTCTAGACACATTAGTATAAGACATGGATATGTAAGAGAATTGATTCAAAGAGGAGTCATCTCAATATCCTATGTGAGAACAAGTGAAAATCTGGTGGATCCTTTCACTAAGCCACTAACGAGGGATTTTGTGGCAACATCATCTTGAGGGATGGGACTTAAACTCCCTAAAGAGATTCATGATTGATGGTAACCTATCTTAACACTAGTTATTCAACTAGTGTTAGGTTCAATAGGTAACAACAAGTCAATCAAGTGAATATTAGTTGCACTCAAAACAAGTCTCATCTGAGATGTTGAGTACTTGTGAGTTCCCAAGTTGAGGGTTAAAACTAGAAGGTTTTTTAATAGAATTCAGTCTTGTGAAGACAAGTATTTTTGGATAACAAAATACTGTAAGAATTCTACATATATGGACCTAGGGGTGGTGCCGCCTCTCATGAGAATTTGGAGTGTTCTCAAGAACATCCATGAATGGAAAGTGCACATGGCCATTAACGGTGCAAAGCGAGACATAGATGTCTCAAGTGAACATCGCAAAGGTGTGTGTGTTATTGTAACGCCCCAAACCCCAGGGACCGTTACGGTGTGCCTTGTAAACAGTGCTAAACTCGCTAACCGAGTCATTTGGCCAAAATCGTGAACTAAGTATGATTAGCGGTTTAGGGATTAAAACTTTGGTTAAGATGTAACGTTTCACTAGAACGTTTAATTTATACATTGGGATCCCGAAAATAAAGTTTCAGAGTTTATTACAGAAAATATTTACAACAGGCCGTTCTAAGCAGCAAAACAGGGTTCAACCCTAGTTCCACTTTAAACCTCGGCCGTGGCGGACGAGCAGCTGCATATGTACACGTCATCACCTAAGCTCTCCAACTCAAGGATGGTCTAGCTTCCTCTTGCCTTTACCTGCACCACGTAGCACCCGTGAGCCGAAGCCCAACAAGAAAACATAATATATCATGATATAATATCAACAATAACCAAAGTAACCATTCGGAACCAACGATCCATACAGATAGGTGACAATAGCCAAAAGTCACAATAATGAGCATCGCTCCCTCTAGCCATGTGACAATAGGATCACCAGGGCTCAACTGATAAGTGATTCTTTCATAAGCTTGGTTAGGACAGGTGCAAGGTGATTAGTCACCAACATAACCTTCCTCACGACTCTAGATCGAAACTATGGACAACGTCCCTTAGCCATGTGACAAACAGTCACCGGGGTCATATACCTTGGCTATAGTCATCTGGTCGTAGACCAGGCAAGCGCTTATAGCTCTCATTGACCTTCCGGTCGGTCCAGCACTAATACCCCATATGAGTCATTCAATGCCGACCTCGATTAGATCTAATCTTTATTTGGCCCGGCGTTTGCAACGCACTGCCACCTCTGACCCTTGGGTCGGTAAAACACGACCAGTGCTCAGCCCGTGGTGAACTTAACTAATAAGTCACAGCTTCACAGACGGGTCTGACACCATTGTCGATTCTGACTAATAAGTCAACGCCATACACAGGTAAGCCATGCCACCAAACATATACCACATGTCCAATATCCAATAACAAGGTATTCAGCATGCTTACTTAACAGATATTAGTACAATTAGGACTATGCACAACCACAGAGGCTTAAGCTCTGAACAATATCACACCCAGTATACAAAGCATGTCCTAATCACATGTTTCTCATGCATCATATGCAATATACCCAACAGTCCAACATGCACCAATAACAGCCATGCATGTCACGTTTAACAGTCAACCAACATGCATCAAGAATAGTCATGCATGTCATACATAGTAATCAACCGACATGCATCAATAATAACCATGCATATCATACTCTATAATCAACTAACATGCATCAATAATAGCCATGCATGTCATACTCAATAATCAACCAACATGCATCATTAATAGCCATGCATGTCACATATACATAGGGTGCAGTTTTCTTACTTCAAAGTCGAGCTAGAACGACCCTTGAGAACGATCAACTTCTAGTCCATTAGCAGTCACCTAGTCATAACCAAATATAAAACCTCATAAAAATGAGTAATTAAATACTTCCAAACCCAACCCAAGCCTCTGGAATATCAAATCTCACTCAACTAGGTAGTAGGATCGATCCTAGGCCCTTAGAGTTAAGTTCCCATCACAAAACCACCATTTAGTATTTTTTTTCCCTTAAGGGCCGCGACCCTACATGGACCATGCCGCGGCGCGCCCCCCTAACAGAGCCTCCACCACCTTCTTCAAGCTAGGGCCGCGGCGCCCAAGAACAGGGCCGCGGCCCAACTTCGCACCAGCCATTTTTCTTCGTTTTTCCACCTCTAAAACCCTCCAAGAACCCATCTAAACATCTCCAAATCATCAAATCAATGTTACCAATCTCAATGGTCCAAAACCACCAAAACCTGAAGCTCAAACCAACCAAAAACTCAACAATTCACAAAGTCCAATCCTAAGCTTAAAAACTTAAGAAACTCAAAACTTAACTAAAAAAAAAACAGAGCACACCTTAAATTCATAACTAGAACTCACCTCAAACACGGTTTTGAATCCCCTTTAATGGCCATGACAAGTTGCCTAGCTTCCCCCTTTGATCTCCAAGCTTAACTCCTCAAGGTGGCTCTCAAAATTCAAAGAAAATGATGAAGGAAGGTTTGTACGGGAGAGAAAGGAAGAAAGGATGAGGTTAGGCTCTGTTTTGCTCTGTTTCTACAGCCTTCCAAACCCCCAAAAATTGATATAAATCCTTAAGGTCAAAAGACCATAATGCCCCTAGACCAACTTAAAAGCTTCTAAACACTCCCGAGGGTAAATTCGTCATTTCCAACCTATAACGTTAATTATAATTAACGCTCTCCAATTCCCGCTAATCTCAACATTCCCAAATACCAATAAATCATATCTCATTACCCTTTAATTCTCAGTAATGTTCTAATCATTAAATTCACCCCGAGACTCACCCCGAGCCCCGAACTTAAACCCGTTATGACTAGACCGAACACTTACATCTCATGATCGTCTCATGCCGATAGCTCGAACCAATCCACCTTATAGTGTGGCTATATTAATTAATCACAATCATGCACCCAAAATATACAATTACGCCCACAGTGGCCAAATTACCAAATTACCCTCATAATTAACATATGAGCCCATATGCATGCATTCACCATCATATAATAATATAATTCACGTAAACATGCATATAATCATTAAATACTATAATAAATCAATTATGGCCTCCCGGCCTCCTAATCAAGGTCCTAAACCTTATTAGAAAATTTGGGGCATTATAGTTATCACCGACTTATTATCATGAAAAGATAGTTCAATGCCTAGTGCAACCAAATTTTCGACAATTTTTGTGATAATTACACTATAGTAAAGTTCAAGTTGAAAAACACTTTATTTTATGCACCATTGCAATGACTCCTATAAGAGAGAGTTCTTATTGAATCAAGTTGGGGATATGTTATATTTTAAAAAAAATATATATATTGATTGATTAAATAAGTATTACAATAGATAATTATTTAATCTAGTGGGGGAATGTTATATTATTTTATAATATAATGTAATATTATATTATATTATGTTATATTATAATATAATGTTTTAGATTAAATAAATGTGGCAAAGAGTGTCACATATTGTAACATATAATAGAGAGTTACAATATTTAGATGTATGAGAAATATCCAAATATGTAACATATTTGGTGTTTCAAATTCAGCTACAAATTTGTAACTTCCAAATATTACCCTTTATTGTGTAAATTTATTGTTACACAATATTGAGATGAATTTCTTAAAGCCATATATGAAATGGTTGTTAGAGATATGATTTAACCTCAATAATGTGTTTTGGGGGTAACAGAATCAATTGGGAGGGTTTGGAACCGTTTGGAAAAACAACACAATTTCAAGTGCTGAAAATGGTCAGTGCCCGCCGCCACAGAATGTTGGTGGCCGTGGCCTGTGGGACAGAGAGTAGTGACCGCGGCCACTGATGTCCCTGGTCGCTGCCACAGGTGCAATTCTGACCAAATTTTCAGTTTTTTCAATTTTTGTTGAACGACTCCAAAAACCCAAATAACTCCCAAATCTCACTTTTAATTCCATAAACATCCAATTTATCATTGGTAACAGCCATGGGGGTTGGTGGAATTTGAAATTCAAAGGGTGTCTCTAAACTCTATAAATAAGAGCCTATAGCTCACTTGAAAGACACAACTTTTCTATCCATTAGAGCACTTGGCTAGAAAACACCTTGAGGCTTGATTATTCTAGAAAGCATTTCCAAAATTTGTGAGAGATCACTTAGTGCTTGAGTTAGGGGAAAATAAGCTTTTGGACAAAGGTTTCAAACATTTTTCAAGTTGGTGATCCCCAACACTCTTCACCTTGGTTGTGTGAGTGAGAGTTTATTGTTTTGTTCTTGTTCTTATTTTCTACTATTGCTTTTCTTCATATTCTTCTTGTTTTATTTACTTGTACTTTTGTTTAAGAGTTGTAATACTTTTATTTCCTTTGTTCAAACACTTTTACTTTATTTGTATCCTTTTGCTTAGAGTTGTAATTCCATATTCTCTTCTTCTATTGTTTATATGTATTTTTAGTCATAGAGTTGTAACACATTTTAATCAATCATTATTTATTTGTAATATTTTGTATAGAGTTGTATTTTCTTACCAATTTCCATTGAGGCAAATATATTTTTCCTAACAATCATGCTGGGGCTTGTAGCCCTAATCAGATAAGTGAATATCAATATTGATTCTGGTAATCATGCTAGGGCTTGCAACCCAATCAGATAAGTGACTAATGAGTCCCGAACTTGGGCTCCTCACCCTAAGCCATGTGACATTACGGTCACCCAAGCCTTTTGGCTCTGGCTCTAAGTAACTAGCCTTTAGACTAGCAAGCGCTTTTGTTTTCATCGAACTTGAGGTCGGTCAAGCATTTTATACTTATGTTGATAATGCTTATGTTGATTAGATCTAATCTTTTCGGCTTGCGTTAAACACGCTAATACTGTTCTTGACTCATAAGCCAATACCATACGACTAGGGCTCAGTACTACTGCCGAACTTGACTAATAAGTCATAGCTTCATAATCAATACTGACACCATTGCCGTTTCCTGACTCATAAGTCAGTGCCATACACAGATAAGTAAAGATGCTATGCATTTATTATGCAATCAACGTCAATGTATAGAGCACTCAACATGCTTCATCAATAACCATGCATGTCACATACTCGGTGCAATTTCTTACTTGTGGTTCGAGCGAGAAATAATAAAAGAACGACCTTTGAAAATGATTAGTCCTTAAGTTCCTTAGCGGTCACCTAGTCATAACTAATATGTAATTTCCATTAATAAAATAAATCATAAAAGTTTCATGGTCTAAACATTGCTCCCAGGACCTCGAATCGTTCTAAAATGGTTAGCAAATTCGATCCCGAGCCTTAGGAAAAGAAACCCCGAGCATAACCCTTGAAAAACTCCTCCTTGGCACAAAAGGAAGAGGCAGGCCACGACTTGGCCTAGTGAGTCCCGGCGCGCCCCCAAGTCATAGAGCAATCTACCTGGGGTACTAGGGGCGGGTCGTGATTTGCCTGGGCCAAGTCGCGAGTTGACCCCACGAACACAACTCCCCTGCCATTTTCTCCATTAAAATCAGCCAAAAACCTTCACCAATCAACCAAAAAATCACACCCAAGCATTACCACAACTTATACATCACTCAACCAAAAAAACCTAAGCTTTAAACCATTTAAAACCTCATCAAATTCCCATCTATTCAGTCCAAGATATCAACTAAAAACCAGCTGAAAAACATAGCAAAAACCAGAAAAACAATGCCTGAAACCTTACCTTAAACTCATGTTTGAACCCCCTTCAGCTACTGATTACAAGCCTAAACCCTGAAGCCTTAACTCCCAAGCTTGAACCCTCAAATTGAGCTTCAAAAATCCAAAGAAAAAGAAAGAAAGAGATTATCGGGGAAGAGGAAGAAGAGCCTTTGCTTTTGCTGCCTTATTTTCTTCTACATCCTTCCTTAGTTTAAATATATCCTAAGGTCAAATGATGAAAATGCCCCTAAGCCTAATTTATTTCCTTAATAGCCCCTAAGGGAAAAATCATCATTTCTCGTCTATCCTGTTAATTATAATTAACGTCCTCCAATTCCCGCTATTCCCAATATTCTAAAATAGTTAATAAATCATATTCCATTACCCTTTAATTCCTGGTAATGTACTAATCATCAAATTACCCGTGAGACTCACTCTGAGCCTGGTAAATAACCCCGTTATGACCAAACCGCTAACTTGCATTCTAAGATCGTCTCATGCCGAATAGCTCGAACATATCCACATAATGATGTATGATACCACCCAATAAACTCCTAAACGATCGCAGTAGTAATCGGGCTATGTCGTATCCATCGAGAGGCAAACACAACTAAAGATTAGATTAGTAAATAAAAGATAAAAATCAAGTAGAATTGAAGAGATGGATTGTGACGCCCCACGTCACTATGGCTGCTTTCTGGAATGACGACTGGCCCTACAAACCAAGACAAGTCTTTCCAGCGTGCTTTGTCCTCACTCGCACACTTCCTGGGAAAACTTCCCAGGAGGTCACCCATCCCTAGATTACTCCAGGCCAAGCACGCTTAACCATGGAGTTCTCAAATGATGGGCTACCGAAAAGAAGATGCACCTTCCTGATATAGGTAGTACCCATCAATCCATTTAAGCCATCTTCAACTGTGTAGTCCCATACCTACACAGTTTTTAGAATCATTACACTTGACATTCCCCAGGCGGTGTGGGATTGCACAGCTTCCCCAGTCTTTCCCCTTACGGATCACGGGATTCTGACTGTCACATGGATGGAAGTAAAATGATAGATTAGAGAAAGCAATCAGATAAAGAGCATGGCAAGGTAGAGATGCAGTGCTGTAAAACCTATTCTAACATTGATATTACTTCAAAACACAGTTGGAATTCTACACCATTAATTGCAACTGGAAGATGTATATGTTAAAAACACAAATTAAATAATCTTGATTAAATTGAATCTAACTCCTAATTTCATAGCATATCATATTATATATCCAAGAGCGACAAAATACCACTGGCAGAATGCAGTAAAAGACATACAATATAACAAATATACTAAAATAAATTAACAATCTAAGTTGCATAAGAAAAGCATGACTGAACTTATGTAAAAGATGCTAAATAATTTTATAAAAGAAATTAGAAGATGAGAAACAAAATAATTAATGAGATATAGAAATGAAGCATAAGAAGAATCAATATCACTATTGAGAATGAGAAGTACAACAACTACACTCTAACCTCACCAATATTTCTAAAATAATTCACTCATTTTTGTCACCTAAAACAAGCAAAATTAAACTAGAAATAAGAAAAGAAACAAAATAACAAAGTGTCTTTTTCCCACTCTACAATCTGATATACTTTTTCTTACATTTGGCTCTCTATTTATAGTGAAAATATGACCCAAAATGTGTAAAATTGTGTACAAAATAGTGGGAAAATGGCTACAAAAGCTGATGGAAGTGGGAGACATGCTGCAATAATGAGGGAGACACGTTTGACATGTGTCGTTTGCTGGTTGGCTCGACAGAGGTGGTGTTGGGCCGTGGGGGACATCTAGGCGACGTGGCAGCAACTGGCTGGCTCGGCAGGCAGGCAGGAGGTCAGACGTCAGGTTGTGGCAGGCATGGCAGGCAGTCAGGTGTTGGTGGCTCGGCTCGACTCGGCTTCATCAGGTGCTAGTGGGACGCGTGTCAAGCAGGCAGGACTTCGGCAGGCACGCATCAGGCAGCTGAAGCAACTCGGCTCAGCTTAACGAATCAAATGCAGACACATGGTAGATGGTAGTGGAAGGGATGCTGGGCCGGATTGGGCTTGGGTTGAGCTTGGAGTCCTTTTTATTTTTACCATTTTCTTACTCCTAATCTGAATTTTTAGCACAAAATCATATTAAATTTATATTTTCAATCTAAAACTATTTTGCAATTAAATGATGAAATATATAACTCAATTCTAATTTATGTACACAAATAACACCTACAAATACTCAAATTTACACACTAATCACAACCCCAACCAGCTTATTGCTAGTCTCTAACAATTCAAGCGAAATGATAAATGTCAACATGATATATTTCAGGTCAAAATTTTAAAAGAACCTAAGTATTAACACAAAATGTTAGTAACAAGTCAACAAGAGGTATCAAAATTACTTCGAATAAATCTAGAGTTGTGAGTGTGTGCACCAAACTTTTACCTTCTTACCGCAAACCATAAGACATAAAGCCTTCGAAATTATGCCAAGTAAAAGTCTCAACTCCATTAATCTTTCATGTAATTGAAAATATTTAAAGTTTAAGGGTTTCATTCATGGAGTTGGAAAAGAAGTAAGCACTCATCAAATGTGTATATATTTAGGACAAATTCTTAAATAATTATTGAAACGAAGATAGGAAAATAAACTATTTGGACAACCACCATAAAGAGTACCACAAAACCAATTTTTTCAGGATTTCTAAGTTAAATAGATAATCTTTACATTTAGTCTAAGAGCCATAAAATAAACATGAAATTAATAAACACACATTTTTTTTAACACAAGAGACAACATAATTGAAAATGATAGAACTATTGCTCTTATGTTTTTTTCTATATATTTCTTTTTCTTCTTTTTTTTTTCTTGAAGAACATCATAAAAGGCTCTCTAATAAGATTTGTCTATAGAAAATATTATCCCTAAAACATCATCCATTCATATCACAATACCTTGTCCAAATAATTATAACCATTTATAAGAATCAATAAAAATTTTAAAGTTGTTTTCTCAAGTCTCACCTCTCACAGAAAATAATGAATTCTTAAACAATGCAAATTTATAAGCAAATACGTGCTAATCAACCATCTTACCATAATATTTGGCATGTGCATTAGGTAATTCTAGAGAAACTCTTAGTAATACAGATAACAAAAATTGACTCAAAAGTAACATTTTACAAAAATAAATAAGTAATTTTAAAAAATTTGACCGTGAAAATATTAATATGACAAAAATCAACATGAATGTGCATGAATATGCTCACCACCCCCAACAAAAATCAGACAATGTCCTCATTGTTTAAAAGTATATACACGAAAGGTGTGAAATGAGAACATGTAGAGAGTGAGCTAATGCAAAATGATATGATATTGATTCTTACAAAAAGAAAAATAAATGACAAGACAAACTATCATAATAAAATAAAAAGGAAAAATAAAACATACCAGAAACAAAGAAAGCAAGGAAAGATAGAACCTGATTAGTCTTGGCAAACCAGAGAAAAGTCTCCTCAGGTTGGTTCACCAACTCAATATTCTTGACTATCCAGTATCAAAAATGAATTTTCTTTTATCCTGTGTCTCAAAAATGGAAACATTAGTAACATTCTCAGGATAAAGAAAATGTTCGTTTCCAGTATCGTGGAGGAAATAGTGTGATTGATTCTTTGAGAAAAGTTTGTGAATTTCCTCCACAATAAGGTTTATCACATCAATATGATAACACTTGTTTTCATTCGGAGTTGTTGGAAGAATTTCAGCATGAGAAATATTTTCACTTTGTATAGTAATCACATCATCCTCATCAAATTTGTAGGAAATAGGATTAGAGATTGGTGCCATTGTTTCCTCATATGATTGGAATTGACTGAAATAATGTGAATTAACTTTGTCGGTCAATTCTGAAAATTGAGTCCGAATTTCTCTAAGTTCCTCCATCATGTGTTTAGTAATGTTGCTTATGTGTTCGGTAAAGTTTATTTGTTCCTCCATAATTGTATATAATGTTTCCTCTAAGGAATCTGTATTAGTCCAGACATTATGTGGAGGTTCATGGTAAGAGTTAGAAAAATCATGCTCAGCATTCCTGCTAGATGGTGCCAATTCCCAACCAATCGGTGCTCGGTAGTTGTACTTAGACTTCCAAATTGAAGCAACATGGTTTTTCCAGCTAAGATTACTATTCTTGTAGTAAGAATAGTATTGAAAAGCTTCCTCCCTTTCTCTAAGGGTTGAGTAATCTTGAGCAAAATGGTCAACTCTTTTACAGTCAAAATATTGTTCATCATACTCTACCCTTATGACCTCATTACTTTCTCGACCATACTTAGCTTTCAAGTTTTCGAATTCTCTAGTCAAGAATTCTACTTCAGATTTAAGGTACTCTCTTTCGCTAAGTTGGTGGGCACCTCTAAAATTTCTAGTACCCTGTAGCACTAAATTTTGGATTGTTTTGAAGTGAAGAGAGATATATTGGACAATAGTACTCAAAACGTTGATGATCTTCTTCATTCATTTGGTTTTTTTTTTTGTAAGTATTATAAGTGCAAATGTGTAATAGTGTAAGAAGTATACACCAAAAATATTCCCAGGCCAATTGGGAAGGCTGCCAAGGTACCACTTTAGGCTCAAGAGCTTTTCTAGAACTCCCCAAGGTTCTTAGAAAAGGTTGGAGGGTAACGCTAACACAGACCTTATTTAAGAATCAATTTTTCTAAGACATAACATGTTTGGTTTTTTTACTGAATTCCAAAATTACATAAATGTTCTCAATACTCTTTCTTTTCTTTTTTTAAATTTTATGATACAAAATTTTATGCTCTTTTTTTTCGGAAAAAAAAACCTAAATCTAGAAAATAAAATTCTAAACCTAAAAGTAAAATAAATAAATAAAATAATAACAAAAAAAAGAATAATAAAAAAAATTACTAAGGAAAAATAAAATAAAAGATAAATAAACAAAAATTATACTACTTTTTTTAAGTAGAGAAAAAAAATAATTTACTATGCAAACCTTTATTTGTAGAATTACCTCTCCGGCAACAGCGCCAAAAATTGATACCACCCAATAAACTCCTAAGCGGTCGCAGTAGTAATCGGGCTATGTCATATCCATAGAGAGGCAAACACAACTAAAGATTAGATTAGTAAATAAAAGATAAAAATCCAGTAGAATTGAAGAGATGGATGAAAGTAAAATGATATATTAGAGAAAGCGATTAGATAAAGAGCATGGCAAGTTAGAGATGCAGTGCTGTAAAACCTATTCTAACATTGGTATTACTTCAAAACACAGTTGGAATTCTACACCATTAATTGCAACTGGAAGATGTATATGTTAAAAACACAAATTAAATAATCTAGATTAAATTGAATTTAACTCCTAATTTCATAGCATATCATATTATATATCCAAGAGCGACAAAATACCACTGGCAGAATGCAGTAAAAGACATACAATATAACAAATATACTAAAATAAATTAACAATCTAATTACATAAGAAAAGCATGACTGAACTTATGTAAAAGATGCTAAATAATTTTAGAAAAGAAATTAGAAGAAGAGAAACAAAATAATTAATGAGATATAGAAATGAAGCATAAGAAGAATTAATATCACTATTGAGAATGAGAAGTACAACAACTACACTCTAACCTCACCAATATTTCTAAAATAATTCACTCATTTTTGTCACCTAAAACAAGAAAAATTAAACTAGAAATAAGAAAAGAAACAAAATAACAAAGTGTCTTTTTCCCACTCTACAATCTGATATACTTTTCCTTACATTTGACTCTCTATTTATAGTGAAAATAGGACCCAAAATGTGTAAAATTGTGTACAAAATAGTGGGAAAATGGCTACAAAAGCTGATGGAAGTGGGAGACATGCTGCAATAATGAGGGAGACACGTTTGACACGTGTCGTTTGCTGGTTGGCTCGACAGAGGTGGTGTTGGGCCATGGGAGACATTTGGGCGACGTGGCAGCAACTGGCTGGCTCGGCAGGCAGGCAGGCGGTCAGACGTCAGGTCGTGGCAGGCGGTCAGATGTCAGGTCGTGGCAGGCATGGCAGGCGATCAGGTGTTGGTGGCTCGGCTCGGCTCGGCTTCGTCAGGTGCTGGTGGGACGCGTGTCAAGCAGGCACGCGTCAGGCAGCTCAAGCAACTCGACTCGGCTCCAGGCAGCTCGGCTTAACGAATCAAATGCAGACACATGGTAGATGGTAGTGGAAGGGATGTTGGGCCGGATTGGGCTTGGGTTGAGCTTGGAGTCCTTTTTATTTTTACCATTTTCTTACTCCCAATCTGAATTTTTAGCACAAAATCATATTAAATTTATATTTTAAATCTAAAACTATTTTGCAATTAAAATGATGAAAATATATAACTCAATTCTAATTTATGTACACAAATAGCACCTAAAAATACTCAAATTTACACACTAATCAATGTGCCCTCATCCATACATTACCAACATGCATGAAAATATACAAATATGCCCTCAATGGGCCAAATTACCAAAATACCCTTACAATGAAAAGTGAACCCACATGCATGCATTTATCATCATATAATAATATAACTCACATAATCATGCATATAATCATTTAACTGCATAATAAATCAATTATGGCCCTCCTGGCCTCCTAATCCACGCTCTACGCCACATTAGGGATTTTGAGACATTACATGACTTGACTAAGAACTCATAATGCCCATATCTAGTACGAAAGGCGGTCTTTGGTATATCTCCCTCCTTGACCATCGGCTGATGATAACCAGATCGAAGGTCTATCTTTGAGAATACCATTTTACCCTGCAATTGATCAAACAAATCATCTATCCTTGACAGATGATACTTGTACTTGATTGTCAACTTGTTCAGTTCTCTATAATCAATACACTTCCTCAAAGAACCATCCTTCTTCTTTACAAACAGGACTAGTGCACCCCACAGTGAGAAACTAGGTCTAATGAAATCCAAGTCCAACAACTCCTGCAACTGTATCTTTAGTTCTTTTAATTCTGTTGGGGCCATTCTGTATGGTTCCCTAGACACTGGCTTCGTCGCTGGTGTTAGTTCAATCTATGTGGTGGCAATCCTGGTATATCTTATGGAAACACATCCAGAAACTCACATACTAATATGGTTTCTTCTGGTTCTACTAGCATGACATGAGTGGTATCTACCACACTGGTTAAGAATCCTATGCAACCACCTTACAATAGATCTCTAGCCCTCAACACAAATATCATAGGTACATGGGGTCCATGCACAGTGCCAACCAATACAAAAGGATCCTCACTTTCAGGCTCAAAGGTTAATAGTTTCCTTTTGCAATCTATGGTTGCCCCATACTTCACTAACCAATCCATACCCAAAATCATGTCAAAGTCGGTCATAACCAACTCTATCAAATCAATTGATAACTCTCCGCACTCCATTGTCACTGACAATGATCTTACCCATCTCGTGGATACTACTAACTCCCCAGTGGGTAATAAGGTCCCAAACCCCACAACATAATAATCACATAGTCTACACAGTCTATCAATAATTCTACTAGCAACAAAATAATGTGTAGCACTCAAATCAATCAAAATAGTATAAGGGGTTCCAACACTAAAAAGCTGACATGTGACTGCTGAGGGACAAGCCTCAACTTTTGCTTGTGTCAACGCGAACACTCAAGCTGGGGTTGAGTTATCCGCCTTTCTTGGCTCTTCCTTTCTTGCCATTGGGAAATCTTTCTTCAAGTGTCCCACTATCCCACATAAAAAGGAGGCCTTTGCCTGACACTCCCCCATATGGTGCCTCTTGCATCTAGCACACTCAAGAAAAGTCCTCCAGCTCTCACTGCCGCCCTAGAGGCCTACTGTAATACCACATGGTCTCCTGTCGGGGCCTGGAGCTGGAAAGGCATCAAGAGCCTTCCTTTTCTGATTACTAAGGCCTCCGCCCCTACTTGAGCTCACAAATGGAGGTCCCATCCTCCTAATGTCTCTCCTGGTCGCGCTATCACGCATATTTTGTTCTCTGCGCTCTCAGCTGTGAGCGCCTTCTCAACCACCTGTGCATAAGTAGTCACCCCCGACACAATAGTAATATGAACATCTCGGGCTATCCTAGGTTGTAACCCGTAAAGAAACCTCTCTCTTCTGGTTCCATCAGTGGGTACCAATTCCGCGACAAACTTTGCCAGTCTATCAAACTTCAAAGCATATTCAGTTATTGACATACTCCCTTGAAGCAGTTTACTGAATTCTTCAGATTTTGCTACCCAGATGGCATCATTGTAGTACTTTTCATTAAACAGAGTTTGAAACTCTTCCCAACTCAGAGCATTAACATTTATGGTCTGGGCTATCACCTCCCACCAGATTCGGGCATCCTTTCGGAACATATATGTGGCACAAGCCACCCTCTCATTACCAGACACCCTCATAAAGTCTAGAATGGTGGTAACCATACTCATCCACTGCTCGGCCTTGGCCGGATCTGCACTACCCTCAAATATTGGAGGGTGTTGTTTCCTGAACCTTTCATAAAGAGGTTCCCATTTATTCCCGGCCTCTGGTGGCTGTTCAACTGTTGGCACCGTCATAGGTGGTGCCTCTGGTAAAATGTTCCCTGCAGGAACCTGTTGTTGTCTCATGAGGCGGATTTCTTCTTCTTGCCTCTATACCCTGGCTTGCAAATCAGCAAGCAATTGTTGCTAGTTCTCAGGAGCTGGCTGAGGGGTTTAACTAGGGGTGTTCGTGGTGCAGGTGGTGTAGTTTTTCTCTAATTTTTTGGATCGCACCGCATATGCGGTTTGAACAATTTTCCAAACCGCAACCTGCACCGCATAGACCTTAAACCGCATAAACCGCACCACAAAAATGCGGTGTGGTGCGGTGCGGTGTGGGCGGTTTATACCTATCACCAAATAATTTAACAATTAAATATTATAATTAAGAAATATTCATAATAAATCTCATAACCATAGAGTGTTTAACAAAATAATTAAATGTACAACAAGCTAATAAACTTTAAGCAAAACAATAAAAATATAAGAAACTAATAACAAAGAAAAAATGTAATATAAAAGTAAATATTGTTTTAATTAAGGAGAAATATATTTAGATTGAAGTATAATATGTGTTAGCATCCTATGAAACATTATATTTTTTTCTAGATAATGTGTATTGTAACGCCCTACTTCCTTAGAGCCATTACTAAGTAAGTTTTAAGACGAAACAGTGCAATGAACTCGCTAACCGAGGTTTTGAAACAAAAGTGTGACTAATTAAAATTTAAGGCTGTAATCTTTGAAAATGCGTCGTTTCATTTAAAACTTCTAGTATTAAACATTTGGGATCCCAAAATAAGGTTTGAAAACTATTTACATCTTGAAATAAGTTTACAGTTGATAAATCATAAAAATCATAGATTATTACAGCCATTTTCGAATGAACCCCCAACCAAAGCAGTCGGGCAGGCCAAACATGTACGCGTCGCTTCACGCTCTCCGTACTCATGGTTGATTGACTCAGACATTGCCCTTACCTGCAACACAGAGCACCCGTGAGCCGAAGCCCAGCAAGAAAACTCATGCAGAACATAACATATACAATTTATACAGTTTATCATAATAGATAATCCACATATAAACAAGTCAACCATTAGACTAAGCAAACACGGCCATGCCGCCCCAGAAGCCTTACCGAAGCCTGGGGTCTCGGTCCTCACCGTAAGGATATCACATGTATCCACCGGGCCCTGCCCTGACTATAAGCATCCCATGTGCTAAGTGTTACTTCCGGCTCCGCTGCCGTACCCGGCCTACGCCGCACTCGGCCCTTGCCGTTCATTTCATTATAATCATATATAGCATAAATCAAGCAACATTCAAACAAATGCCAATTTATTTAAATCTGCACCCTAACATGTAATGCAATATAGGGCCATGCCCGGCAATCATCTCATCATGCAACATGCAATATAGGGTCGTGCCCCGCAATCACACTATGGACCCATGCCCCATCCTACGGGTGTTATAGTTTTCTTACCTGTACCCCGAGCTTCCTGATGCACTAAAGCCGCGAGCACGGTCCTCTAGCACGAGCCTCTCCAATAACCTAGTCACAACACACATGAAACATCCTTTTAATACTAATCAATTCATAACCACTTCTCGGGACCAATCCCACACTCTCGGGACTCCCAAATTCCTAAAACAATCCATCGGAAACATCCCCCGAACCCCCGGAGCAAAAGCTCAAAAATGCATAATTTCAAGTCCTGAAAATGGCCTAGCGCCGCGGCGCTACCCAAGAGGGCCGCGGCGCCTTGCCCAATAGGGCCGCGGCGCCCAGCAAGACAGAAGCCTGACCTCCTCCTAATGCAACCTTGAGCCGCGGCGCCCAAGAACAGGGCCGCGGCGCTCATACGCGAACCCAGATTTTCTGGGTTTTCTCTTGCGTTTTTCCCGAACTTAAACCCCTCCAAATCATCCCAAACAATTACCTAAACCCCAAAACCAATTTCAAACTTCAAATAGACCATACATAAACCCATAAACATCATTAAAGAATCCCAAACACACAATCAAATCCCCAAAATCCACATCTTTGATTTCAATTTCAGAAAAATAAAAACTCAAAGTTCAAACTTAAACCATGCTCAAATTCCTCAAACCATAACAGAAATAAGCCTTTAATTACTTAGAATCCTTACCTTGAATGAAGAATCCAACCCTATGCTTCCTTGATTCATCTCCTAAGCCTCAAATTTCAGCTCCTTCACTCCTCTTCTTCTTCTCCTTCTTCTTCTTGCCCTAGGTCTCCTTCTAGCTTTTCCTTTCTAAATTTTTAAACAAAACCACCAAAATGGCTAAGCCCCAAACCGTGTACCCCATATAACCCAGCTGCCATATATCAAATTCCCAGCCAAATGACCATTTTACCCCTTCATCAAAACCCTTTGCTAACTAAACCTCAAGGGCACTCTAGTCATTTCACTAATATTTCAATTCTACCATTTCTTTCACCTAAACTTGTTACTCTCAGCAGTAACTAATGGTTACCCAGGTTACTCAATCACCAATAACCATTACCCGCTAAATCTCAACTTAGCCATAAAATTCCCGAGGTACCCCTAGGCTCCTCCCGAGCCGGGTATAGAATTCCCGTTGTGACTCTTGAGTTAACTAGCTCTCTAGAACCGTCTCTGCACGTGCATCACAATAATAACACCACACTCACGTGGTACAAATCACGGATTACAATTATCACATATATGCCCTCAGCGGGCTAAAATTACCAATTTACCCCTATCATGCAAACGGGGTCCACATGCATAATTATTTAACCTAACATGCATACTAACCACGTAGTCATGCATCTCAATGTTCAATTAGTCATATAACATGCTTTAAATCATAACCATGCATTAAACTCATAAAATCACACATAAATTCCATTATGCCCTCTAGGCACACTAATCAAGGCCCTTGAGCCTTAATAGCGATTTTGGGTCGTTACATGCATATTATATTATACTATATAAATATTTATGCATTAACTTTAAATGTAGTAAAATTGAAAAAAATAATATAAAAAGTTAATATATATAATGATGCGGTGCAGTGTGGTTTGAACCGCATTTATAAAATTTAAAATCGCAAACCGCACCGCACCGTACCCCACGATTTGGCAAAAATACAAACCACACCGTGAAGGGTTCTAAACCGAAAATTGCGGTGTGGTGCGGTGTAGGCAATTTGTGCGGTGTGGGCGGTTTTATGAACACCCCTAGGTCTAACCCTGGTCATTATCCTGACCTTGTTTGTCATTCTGGCCCTGATCTTCCTGGCCAGCTGATGATTCAATCTGCCTTAGAAGCATACTTTCAACCTTATACCTTGCTGCAATAATCAATGCGACCGGTTAGGTAGTGTTAACTAAACCTCTTACTGCCTCACGGTGCAAGATCAAGCAGATACTCATTCACATTCAATAGTCATGCTAATAAGCATGTCGGTTCATAAACATAACAATTAATAATTGACACTTATCAATTAACAATTGTAATGCCCTGACTAATTCTAGACCTCGGACCATTAAAAACTACTAGACACAGCTAATATTTTGGAACACATACATAAGGAATACCATAACTTTATTTAAAAACCCAAAATAGTATACGAAATACAAAATAAGGTATGGGATCCCATTGTTTACATAAAACATAAAACATAAACTTTAAATTTGTTTAAAATACTAAGTGCGAAAATACATAAAAACATAAATTAAAAGACATCATCCTCGATCTTCCAGCAGTCCATTCAATCCTTCCATCCTCAATACACATGCCAAGCTGCCACGAATCTGACCTGCCTTCCAAGTTCATTTTCATGCACCATCTAAAAAGAAAGGAATGAGCCTAATGCACAACAAGGAAAATTTACTAAAAACATATATGTCATAAATCATAAAAACATAAGACTATATCATAAAGCATATACTATAGAACATATGACATAAAAATGTATATAAGGCTACAATATTAATGGTCATTAACTCATTAACGTGGTATGTGATAAAACCATCTAGGTCCTCAGTCTACTAATCAAGGTAGGTTAGATCACAACTATAGTATATGATAACCCATCTAGGTCCTCTGTCTACTAATCGAGGTAGGGTAATTCATAACTCTAAACCATGAAAATGATAAAAATTCTTGGGGCTTGCTATCTAAGCAAGTCATATGCCCAAGTGACTACAAAGCATATATCATATCACATATCATATCATAGCATAAAACATAACATAAACATATAAACGCATATAATCTAACCTATTTTTCTTACCAAATACCGGGATATGGAGCAAGAACGGGATTGGAACACTCCTAAAACCAACAGTAAAAACCATGAGTTTTCTAAAGAAATGGAGATGAAAAAGAGAACTAAATCATCAAGATAGAAACTTACTGAAAAACCTTGAGTTTCAAAGAACTTAAACACCTAACCAAAAATCATAACGAAGAGTTAGATACTGAATGAAAACAAAAGAAAACTAAAGAACCATGAAGAAATGAACTTAAGGATAAGAATACCTTGGATGAACTATGACTTTGATCTACACCTCAATACCAGAATAATACTCTATCTTACTTCCCAAGTGTTTAGAAAAACTTAGATTGGAAAAGCTTTAAACCCAAAACCCAAGTGTGTCTCTCTATAGTAACCTTAGCAGCTTGGATGCTTTGAACAATGCTTGAATGATGAGTGAAATGGCTGAGTACTAGGTCCTATTTATAGAGTTCAAGAAGTGAAACTAACCCCTTTTAAGATGAATAAATAAATGAATATAAAATGAAAAATATTTGAATTTTCGTTCAACAGATGCCCTGAACTCGGTCAAAATCGTTAAAGAGCAAGTCCAAGTGGTTAAGGCTGTTTTTAAAAATTTAATTCCTCAAGTTTCAAAAATGACTCCCAGAGGCACTATATCGCTTAGACCTTTACCCTAAGCCCTCGTGCTTTCGTTCGTGCGAAGTCGACGTGTTTTCCATATCTCCTGTAGGCAATATATCGGCCCCTATAGCTGCGATATATCAGCATATGTTGATATATCAAACACATATTTGCACTCTTTCAGCATATTTTGAATTGATTAAACAACTTTGACTGAGTAAAAAATGTGATCCTAACAGTTGCTGGAAGGTTCTAGAGCTTCTATATCATTCTTTTAATTAAACTATTCATCAAAAATACTTAAATCCTTAATAAACATGCTTGTGACAAGTGTCACGTTCTTATTAATTCTATCTAAACCTTAGGTTATAATAAACAATATTTCTAGGACCAGCAATATTAATCAAACTTATGTTATAATTAATATTTCTAAACTATAGGTTAAACTTATAAAATCCATAAATGTTGCTATGAGTTTCCAACTAAGTCCCGGCTTGAACCAAAATCTACGGAAACTAACATACTACATGATACTACTAACTACTTCTACTACTATCTAGCTAAGTAAAATTCTGAGACACTACAACAATTAATGATGCTAATAAGCATTTTCTGGCATACATGTATACAACAGCGCTAATAAGCGGTTCTTTGGCATTCCCAAGCAATATCAGTATTGATAAGCATGTTCTTGCTCATCATACAATAGTCTAGGGCCAAGCCCTATCAATATATCTCATGCTACCAATTAAGGCATGCAAGTAAAGCATTTATATCCTATTTAAGTAGTTAAACATATAACCACATAAATAGTTACCGAACCCTGAGTCGAGCTTGTCTTTAGTGGCGAGTGTACATGCCCAGCCTGTCTACAGGAACCCTTAACCTTGGCATGCTTTGATACGAAGTTGTAACGCCCTGGTTAGCCAAGATCGTCACGTTGTGTATTTTAAATAGTGCTTAACCCACTAAACGAGTCTTTAGGCCATAAACGTGCATCTAAATGTAATTAATGGGTCAGGGTTAAAATCTTGGTAAAAAATAATTGATGTTTTATTAAAAATGTTAAACTGTACATGGGATCCCATAATAATGTTTACAAAGTTGTTTACAGTTCCAAAATAGTCATTACAACTCAAAAGTTACAATCCCCCGACCTAAGCTGCAAAAATAGGGTTTAACCCTAGATCCTCTGAGAAACCTTGACCATGATGGTCAAGCGGCCGCATATGTACACGTCGCCACCTAAGCTCTCCACTCATGGCTGGGTAAACTTTTATTTTCCTTTACCTGCACCACATAGCACCCGTGAGCCAAGACTCAACAAGAAAACTTATTACTGCATGAAAGATAGAAAAAAAAATTAGATCCACCCCCTTTCCATTCTCTCACATCTTCTTCATATAATTTTCTTTCTAGATTTGAATGTTCCCATCAGGGTGACTGTTTACCCATTCACGTTTTCATATTTTTATTAGTTTTCTTTCCAAAATTTGGTGTTCCTATAAGGGTTATAGTAAGAAGAAAATGCTGAAAAAATTGATTCGAATTCTTTTACATATAGTGGAAAAACTTTAAAAAAATTACAATAATATAAGATGATAAATAAAAAAATAGTAAAATAATTATGTAATGTTAAAATATGTGTGAAAAAATGAAAAAAGAAGAAAATGAAATGAGAAAAGAATAAGTACAAAAAATGAAGAAAAAAGAAAGAAAAAAACTTAGGAAAGAAAACTAAAATAATATGAAAAAAAACGAAATAAAATAAATGATGAAGGAAAAAAAACAAATGAATGAATAAAAATGAAAAGAAGAAAAAGAAAAATAGTGGAAAATGGAAATAAAGAAAATATGAATGAAAAAATTGGTAGAAAAAAATGAACGAAGAAAAAAAACTCATATGTGTGAAAAAAAAAAAAAAATGAAGGAGAAAATAATAAATACAAAATGAAGAAAAAATAAAAGGAAAAAAAGAAAAGAAAATTGAAAAAATATGAACAAAAAAAATGAAATAAAAAAATAGATAAATGAATAAAAATGAAAAGAAGAAGAATGGAAAAATGGAAAAAAAAAAAAAAAAAGAAGAAGATGTTGGAAAAAATTGGTAGAAAAAAAAAGGAAAAAATTGAAGAAAAAATAATTAAAAATGAAGGAAAAAATAAAAAATTGAAAAAAAATAAAATTACTTTCAAAATCAAAGAAAACATAACTATGATAAAAAAATGTGGCATTTCCATATTTTAGTTAGCTACTAATTGTGTTTCCCATACTTTAATTTCTTATTTAATAAAATTTACCATACAAATTAAAAATATATATATAATTCCCATATTTTTGCACATTGATGGTATAAAAGCCATATTTTTTTAAAAATTCCCTAAGTAATACAACCCTAATATAATTGGGCCACCGACTACCTACCAAGGTCCAAAACTCGACCTTGACGTTTTCCTCAACTCGAAAGAGTAGTCCCAAAACTTCCTTAAAATGTGTCTCATGAGCCACACTAGTAAAACATGTGGGTCAAACACCATGAGTTGGAAACTGGAGCATTCTCCAGCCCACCTAAGAAAAGTGGTCAATAGGAGGAAGACCATTTCTCAAGCTTGTAACGACCCAAATTTGTTAATAAGGCTTGAAGCCTTGATTAGTGTGCCTGGAGGGCAATAATTGTTATACTGTGTTAATTTATGTGAATTTAGTGAATATGTGATTAGGGTGCATGTTTAGGTGATTAAATATGCATGTGGGCCTCATTTGGCTGTTAGGGGTGAATTTGTAATCTTTAGCCCGTTGAGGGCATAAATGTAATATATGTGATATAATGGTAATATATCTGCGATGCACGTTCCGAGATGGTCCTAGGGAGCCGTTTAGCTAGAAAGTCACAATGGGGTCAAATACCCGGCTCGGGAGGAGCCTAGGGGTATTTTAGGAATATTATAACTTGAGATTGGGAATTTGTAAGTAATGGTTAGTGACATTTTGGTAACTTGGGTAACCATTGGTAACCGTTAAGAATAGCTACTCAAGGTGGGAAAAATGGTATATTTGTAAGGAATGTGAAATGTCTAGGATGCCCTTGAGGTCTAGTTAGAAAGGGAATTAGATGGAAGGGTAAAATGGTCTTTTGGCAGGAATTTAGATAAGTTTGGTTGAGATGAAAAAGTCATTCACGTTTTTATACTTAGGCAAATTCTGTTTTGGCTGAAAGAGAAGGTAAAACTAAGAACCTAGAAGGAAAAGTGGAAAAGGAAGGGAGCTGGTAGTTTGAGACTTAGGAGGAGAATCAAAGTGGCTTGAGGCAACTAAAATCAAACACAGGTCAAGAATTATTCGGAGGTAAGAATTTATCTCTGTTTTGTTTAAGTTTCCAAGCTTGATTTTTAGAGTGTGAGCATGAAAATTGAACGTTGGCTTGCAGCTGGTTTGTATGGGAATTCAGTTTGAGAAACAAGGGGATTTAGCTTGAAGCTGGAATCAAAGGAAGCTTAAGGTCGAATTCTTGATTGAGGTAAGGATTTTATGCATCTATGAAGTTTGTTTTTGGCATGGTTTAAGTTTTATAAGCCTTGGTTTAAGTTTCTGAAATTTGAAACCAAAGTGTGAATCATGAGTTTGATTATATGTTCAAACTTGTTATTGATGTTTCTAAGTTGCTAGATGGTTTATTTGATGTTTTGGATTGATTTTGGGGTTTAGGTATGTATTGGGGTTGAATTGGGAGTGTTTTGGCTCGGGGAAAATGCAGGGGAAAACCCATAATTCTGGGTTCGCGCAGGGGCGTTGCGGCCCTGTTCTTCTGTGCTGCGGCGCAAGGAAGCATCAGGCATCAGGAACCTTTCTGGGCGCCGCGGCCCTTAATGGATAGTGCCGCGGCGCTAGGCCAGTTTTGGGCAAGGGAAATTTTGCATTTTAGGGCTTTTGCCCAGGGGGTTCGGGGGATGTTTTCGGTACTTGGTTTTGGGAAATTGGAGGTCCCGAGGGTACGGAATTGGTTCCGGGAAATGGTTTTGGATTGGTTAGTATTAAAGAGTGTTTTATATGTGTTGTGACTAGGTTATCGGAGAGGCTCGGGTTAGAGGACCGTGCTCGTGACCTTGGTGCATAAGAAGCTTGGGACACAAGTAAGAAAACTACTGTTTCCCGTAGAGCATGAGTTGTAGGGCTCGGCCTTGTATGACTGTGTTGTAGGGTTTGACCCTTTGATTGAGTTATGTATACTTAGCTTGTTGATTAGCTTTATCATATGTGAATGTGTTGATTGTACGGCATGAGCCGAGCACGGTGGAGACTGATAACGGCGAAGGCCGAGAACGACAATGGGCCGGGAACGATGATAGGCACGTGGAGTGCAAGGCCAAGAACGGCAATGGGCCGAGAACGGCGATAGGCACGTGGAGTGCAAGGCCGAGTGCGGCAAGGGGCCAGGGCCGGAAGCAGCATTTAGCACGCAGAGTGCGAGTTGCTAGGATAAATCCTAAAGGATACCTGAGATATCCTCATGGTATGGACCGCGAATCCAGGGCATGGTAAAGCGCTTGGGACAGGATGCCCGTATGTGTTTAGCCTATAGATGGCCTGTTTAATTGATAAGTGTTGATATGCATATGTTATCTATTTGTGAGTTTTCTTGTTGGGCTTCGGCTCACGGGTGCTCTGTGGTGCATGTAAGGGCAAGGAGAAAGTCAACCAATCATGAGTATGGCGAGCGTGAAGCAGCGTGTACATGTTTGGTCAGCCTGACTGCCATGGTCAAGGGCATTTTTGGGAGTGGAGTGTATAAAACTGGATTTTGTCATTTAGTCGACTGCGATTATATTTTGAGTTGTAAATATTTCTAGACTGTATTTTGGGATCCCAAATGTTAAACTTTTATAATTTTCTATGAAATAAGATTATTTTCAAAGATTATGACTTTGATTTTAGCTTAGTCACACTTTTGTTCTAAGAATCTCGTTTAACGAATTAATTGCACGATTTAAACTCACTTAGTAACATCTCTAAGGTAGTAGGGCGTTACAAAGCTCATTGACGAAGAGGAAGCCCTAGGCCTCTTTGTGGGACATCACACACTCACTTTCACTTCACTTACAATTGAATTTATTTCAACCTCTTAACTACTAGGAAACCGATCACTTAAGCTAGCCTTCCACCATCACATTACAGTGACTATAGTATATTTAATTTTTTTACTTCGATATATTTTATCTACTTACTAACAAGACCATTGGAGTCCCTTCGACTAGCCACCCTAGTATCCTAAGACATTTACAATCTTTTTTTCTTTTGTTCTACAGGTTGTCGATGCATGCGAACAAATCTTCTCAACAATTATAAATTGGGGCATGGTGCAAAATGACCCTTAATGTTGTGTGAAAGTAAGTAAATGTCCATGTTTTTAATTTTATAGTAAAATAGCCTAATCATCTATTTAATATCACATATTACCAAATACACCCTCGAGCAAATTACTATTTTATTCTAAATATTTTAATATTATGGTATATGTATATTAGTTTTGTTTAATTAGATTTTATTTTAAAATTATTTTAATTTTTTTTTCGTTTTTTATGGGTTGTTGAATGATATACCATACCACAAAATATATATACTGAGTTGAAAAATAATATACCATCAAAACTTACAAAATTATTACTAAAAAATATATATACTATGCTAACAAAGTTATATACTACCATTAAAATGTATATACCATGATACAAAATTATATACTACCACTATGTATAATAAAATAGAAATTAAATATCACAAAAAAAAAATAATATACCATACTACAAAAAACATATAAACTAATTGGAAAATAATATACCAACAACTTATAAAAAACTTAAAAAATCAATATAATTTTAAAATAAAAACTAATTAAACAAAACTAATAGACATATACCACTATATTAAAGTCATACAGTCCTAAATAAATAAATAAAATTATAAAAAAAGGCAATTTAGGTAATCAACAATGTAAATGGACCATTTATCTATAATTTAAAAAATGAAGACATTAGCTTATTGATAGCTTTATTTTGGGCCATTTCCTATAATTTCTCTTATAAATTTTGCCGTTTACAATTATCATGCTAAAATCTCATAATTTTATTTTGCTACCCTTCCAATTATTATAAAAGTTCTATAAAGTTACTCTATATTGAAATAAATTCTATATAATAATTTTTTCTAGGCCCAACTTAGAGTTAGTTATAAATATAAATAAACTTTCATAGACTTGTATTTAGAAACTTGTAATAATAATTAAAATTTTAGTATATATATGTTATATTACATTAATTTTTTTAAATCAGTCATTACATCATAATAAAAACTAAAATGAAAAAAACACATGCAAGGATGAAGGATCATATATATCTAAAATAAAATATTTGTAATATTAATTTATTATTTAGAAAGTTGTTGTCAAATATTAAAATTTATGAGTAGGTAAGAATTATTGTTAAAGTTATCCTGTACTGTACTAAATGGCCTTCTGCGCACCGTTTAGTTTTTAAGAGATAAAAAGAAAGAGAGAGATTGGTCACCGCTTCGGTGAAAAACAGATCTGAAAGAAAGGCAAAGCCATCAGCGCGATTATAGTGGTCCTCTTCATCTTCCTCCCTTGGATTGCCATGCCCTAAACCGCTCCTCCGGCCAGGAGTGCAGACAGACATGGCGCCTATTATTGACTAGTATGTTATGCTTTACATGTTTTCTACCCATTATTACTACAACAACTTTTTGATTATATTAACATAGAATTTATCTTAAGATGGTTTACAAGTAAGCTCAGATGAGGGTTTTCACTATTTTTAGAAAGCAAAACTTAAATTAGGGAAGAACATAAGTTTAACACATTGAAAATGGAAGAAACCAAGAACAATATACACAATCACAATTTATAGCAGTTCCATTATATTGCAGAATTTTACTGTAAAGATTCAGAAAGAGAACTGAAAAAGAGCAAAAGGAACGTGAAATAATCTTACTTTGTGTGGAGTCGAATCAAGAGACGGCAATGGGGCAACTCTCTACAGTGCCGTGAATGAAACGTGAAACTCACGCGCCACCACATAGCAGTTAGCAGAAAAACTGGGGTAACTATTTCACGTGTAATAAGAGAATAATTCTTTATTTTTAATTTTCTTTTTATATAATTTTTTAATAAACGGTATACCAATCTCTCTCTCTCTTCCTCTTCAAATCCCTAGCCAAGGTCCGACCCCCTCTTCCTCTCAGATTTTGTCTCCTTGCTCGTCAACTCTGACCACTTACTCTCTCCCTCACGCACGGGCAGGACAAGTGGGTACCGTCGACCACCTTCGTCAAACCCACCATTCTCACAGGTACAAAATTATTTTTTAGTTCAATTATTTTCAAATTTATGCTAAAAGTTTATTTATCAACAAATCTTTGTTTGAAATGAAATGATATGAGATTTGTTACATTTTGTTTGTAAATCTCATAAAAAGCTCTGTATATTTGCTTCACGCTTGTTGAATGATTGCTTATGGTAGTCTGACTTCACTCTAATACTGTTATTTGCATTTTATTGTGTCAAATTCTTCCTTCCTTGTTTGCACATAATATGTTTTTTAAAGTGCCTCTAAGAAACTGGTATGAAGAATTATCAAATTTGTTGCTTGTGCTGTGTAACCGGCATGTTACTTCTCTGTGTTTGTATTCCTAATTTCAAGTATAAACAAGTAGGTTGAATACTTAGTTTAGTTGGCAATGAACTCTATTCTACTATTATTATATGCAACTGTTCTTTGTTTGGCTTTGGTATTTAGGATATGATATTGTTTTTTGGACTGCTCTTGTTAATGGATTTATTAGGTTATTTGTCCTCATGCCTCAAGTTGTCTAGCCCCTTTTCAAATGTAGCCTAGTTTATAAAGAAACGGCAGAGTTTAAATTGATCAGGTTATGAAGTTATTTGATGGCATGTAGTTTCTAACTTTTTGGTTGAGGTTTTGATATCTGGGTTTTGTATGCTTTTGTTCTAGATCTTTTTCTTGTGGCTCAGTTACCCTTTATTTTTTGGGACTGTTCTTGTCTTTGTGTTGACAACCTGTTTTAGTGCTTAATTAAACTTTCGTGCTTTATATATATGCTTCTACGTGAAAAGTATATTCTAGTGTTGTGTTTAGCTAGGTGTTGGTTACTCAAAAGAGTTATGTAAGTTTGCTTTATGAAGTTATGATCTAAGTTTGCTTTAAACTTGTTAAATATTCTGAATATTGATGATGCTACTTGAGTTAAGACCACCCTCATGGCTTTATATAAAGTTTATTCTTTTGCAAAATCTTTACATCATGTACTATGTGGGATTTATTAATATAAAAAATTTGTTTCTTAATTTTCTTGCCCAACAATGATATGATCTAATTAGTTTTTTTTCTTAAGAGAAGCTTAATTAATTAGACGATTTAAATAAGATTTTTTTAATGATGTAACTGATATGCACTGCTTGTACCTGATGGAATAAAGTATTCTTTTGCTAAATCCTTACATCATGTACTATGTTAGATTTATTAATATAAAAAATTTGTTTCTCAATTTTCTTACCCAATAGTGATATGATCTAATTAGTTTTTTTCTTAAGAGAAGCCTAGTTAGACGATGTAAATAAGATTTTATTTAATGATGTAACTGGTAATCACTGCTTGTACCCAATGGGATAAATTTTCATCATTGTAGTAGCAGTTTTTTAACGATCATGAGATTCATGATATATTTTCTTTTATGTAGTAGCCATGGATCCCTTAATATCAAGACAAGGAGACATTTGGATCATTGTTTATAAGACTAGTTTCTAATTTTTAAACTGTAAACTTCTAAACGCTATTAATTAAAACTAGTAAATCATAACAATAAAAATAAAGGCAAAAAAAAAAAAAACCTTAACTCAAATGTTTGTACAAGCAGCCTCAAGTGTTTTCATGTGGTATTTTCTAATAATGCCAAGATTTTATGAATAAATTACTATTCTAGGCACTGTTGTTAGGCCTCAAGGCTTAAGCCTAAAATTTTCTATTAAAAATCTATTTTTTTTGGTAAAACTGTAAACTTCTAAACACTATTAATCAAAACTTTTAAATCATAACAATAAAAATTAAGGCAAAATTGAAAAAAAGAAGAAGAATAAGTAGAAGAAAAACTCAAACTAAATGTTTGAACTAGCAGCCTCAAGTGTTTTCTAATAATGCCAAGATTTTATGAATAAATTACTATTCTAGGCACTGTTGTTAGGCCATTTTCTATTAGAAATCTATTTTTTTTTTGTAAAACTGTAAACTTCTAAACACTATTAATCAAAACTTTTAAATCATAACAATAAAAATTAAGGCAAAATTGAAAAAAAGAAGAAGAATAAGTAGAAGAAAAACTCAAACTAAATGTTTGAACTAGCAGCCTCAAATGTTTTCATGTGGTATTTTCTAACTAATGCTTGGATATTATGAATAATTTGCTATTCTAGGCACCGTTCTCAGGCCCCATACTTAGAAAAGTTACTTTTGTTGCAGTAAAATTAATAATGTAATTGTTATTAGTTTTGTTAGCTCACTACTTAAAACAGGTCCAAAATAAGAATAATAAGAGAGGCGTTAGCCTCATGATAATGTTTAGGAAACCCCCAAAAAAGCCTTTTTACTCGTTGATTCAGATGCGGCTAACAGCTGAGCAAAAGCATGTGCTGGATGTGATATTGAAACTCTTGCCTATCGTTAAATTCAACTTTTTTTTTAAGTTTTAATTTGTATATGCCGTGGCACATCAATTGCTGTATAATGCATAGAACGTCAATCCCTGCACAACTGAAGTTTATGCTTGCATGGGATGTCGGCCATGCTTTGATTGTAGTAGTGAGAGTTTATAATCGCAATAATTCTCAAATCGTTGCAACTATAAGTACTCATCTTCTTCGTTTATTTTATTGTGTGGACCAGGTTAATTATCTTCAAGTAACCATGGTGACCAATTCCAGATCCCAGCAAAACCTCGAAGCTAGGTCTGGTGGGAAGATTGTTCGAACTAGGCGAATTGCTGGTGCAAGGGCTACACCGTATGAGCGGCCGAGGGTGACAAATCCAGAACCCAAAAACCCTAATTGGCTTTCCAAGATTATTTTTTCTCCAACTCGTATGATTGCTAGTGGTGCTGGAAAGCTGATTTCGTCCGTCTTTTATCTGGATGATTCTTCTACTTCCTCTTCTTCATCTTCGTCTTCTTCTTCCTTGGGCTCTGACTCCAATTCAGGTAAGTAATGTTTTATAATTGTGCGGATTGTTGAATTTGGTGTTTTTCTTGGTGTGGTTTCTCTAGGTAATTGAGAGTTTGTGGGGGTTTTTTTTTTTTTTTACAGAGAAAAATACTTTCTAGCTCTAATATTTTCTTTTTAGTGTTTACTTAGTTTGGGAAAATGGAAGAAGGGGGAGAAACTATTATAATTCTATATCTGCGCATATAGGATTCAGTGGAAATGGATACCCTTAACAAAATTATTTGGACAATATTGTGTTTCAAAAGTGTTGGTTTGCATAGGGTTTGGGTTTTCTGTGGCTTGCTTAGGGTGTGGGTTTTCTGTGGTGCCATATTCTAAGACTGATATTTAAGTTCACTACTGGTATAAGATATCTGTTTTATGCCACTTTAATATCTCTTAGTTTGTTATTGAGAGGAGGTCTATTTGACCTCTATCTCCTTTTTTCAAAAAAAAAAAAAAATCTCTTAGTTTGTTAGTTCTTAGAGACATTTTAAATACCTTGGTCGACATTGCCTCTCACTGTTTTGGCCGAGGATCTTGAATGCTGTGGCTAGTAATATACTATGTATTTTAGGTAACGACTGAGAACCAGTGTTTATATTTTGACATGTTGACTCATTAGACATTTGTATTTGTCTATTTTAATAGTTAGCTATCAGCTGCATGCTAGTTTTGTACTTCAGTAAATCAGGCAAAAATTTGGATTTGCTTTAAGTCTCTTTTCATATCTTCTCACAAGATTACGTGACTCTTATTACACAGAGGGGAATTGTGACAATAATTACGTTGATGATATCTCATCTCAAGGAACCGACATATTAAATGAGGTAATTGGACATATTGACCATTTTTTTTTGCTCTTTTGGAAGCATGCTTGTCTTCTTTGAATTGATATTGGTATATTTTGGTGCATGAAATAACTTTTCACTTTACCAGTACCTGTCATTTACATGTGTATTTATGTAGACAACTTGATAGGATGCTATCATGATCAAACTAAGTTTTGAGTTTCTAGAATTTTTTTATGGTGCAATGGTGGGTTATTTCTCCAAATGTCAAGTGACTTGGAGGGCTGTATTTTTTCCACTATTGCTAATCAGTAAACACAGCTGCAAATGTTGTTTGACATATATCATATGAATCACAGCCTTAGTCATGAAGTGAGTACAGAAGTTTCAGTACATTTTTAATCTAGTAAAATAAAACATTTATTGATAGAAGGATGATGTTCTATGGTTTGCCCTGTTGGTGGAGTTACTTGAAACCTCTACTTTGAGTCTGACATAATGTCTTCTCTTAGTTTCCTTGCCATGATGCAGTAGTTACCAGACGATCTGAGGCTTGTTTTGTCTCATAATTTTTTTTTATCTTTATCACACTTGATTTGATTATTGTGGGCTGCATCAGAGGAAGGGAACATCAGAAGTAATCAATTACTTTAGGAAGGATCCTGAACCAACATTAAGAAAAAGAGACACCAAGCATGCAATTGAGGAGCTACTTATGCAGGAGACTTTCACGAGGTAATTGAGAGCATGTCTTAAGATTTTAAGTTAGGATTCATGTTGGAATGTTGCACTTTCCCCCATCCTATTCTTTTTTCCCAGAAATGTTGAGTTTCTCTTCTCTTTCACATTAGCTGGTACTCTTTTTTGTGCTGTTTTAAGCTTGTATTCTCCATCTTCTTTGTTATCACTGTGTTACAAGCTCCTGGAACTTTTAGCTTAATGCTTTCATGAGAGTGAAAATTAAAGTACATTTTATTGGTTTTCTGTGATTAGTTGCCTGAATTGTCTTGTACTTTCACGGTCCTTGATTTTATGAACTTAAATCTGTACTTAGTAAGGACTTATGTTTGCTTACTAAAGGATTATCTCTTATATACAAATTGAACTTTAGTTGTATTCTCATAAATTTACATGTTTTTTCTTTTTGCTACATAAGTTTCTGGTGGATTGAGCTTCTTAGTTATTTTACTATATTTATTGAGGATATTTTTTTCTTTGACCAGGGAAGAGTGCAATAAATTAATAAAGATTATTAAGTCGAGAGTTGTAGATGGTTTCAACACTAAAGATGCAGAAAAGGGGAGTCTGACTTTGATGCCAAATGAAGCATCTGGAGGTAGGATTGCTGAAAAGCAAATAAATATTTTGGCTTGCTTATTAATTACATATGTTGGATTGATGGTGTTAATTATGTTGCAGAAACAGACATGCATGATCTTCGCTGTAGAGCTGTTATGGAAGCGAGAAAGTGGACGTCAGCAAAGAAATTGAAATCAGCTTCTAAATCAGATTTGCATAATGTAACCTTTGCTTTTGATTCTGTTTTGTTCCAAAGTATTTTTTTTTAATGTTAAAGCTAACCGGTACATTTCATTTAACATGGAATCCTTTTGTGCAGTTTTCATTTCTGTCTTGAAGGCTAATTATTGCTCATATGTTTATTGCACCATTTAAAAATTACTATCCTTAAATATCAATTGTAGAAAATATGAGGGAAATCATTGAGAAGATATGTGCTCTATAGGCATTAGTTGAACTAGTGCTGAAGAACCTTTTTCTTTATTTGGTGGGGAGGGGTTCCTAAAAAAATTATAACTGAAAATTGACTATGGATGAACTGACTGAAGTCTTTTACTCCAGGCTGTTTGGTGAAAAAGAACAGAAGCAGAGAGAAATTAGAGATGCATTAGTAGGAATGGCAGATAATTCTTCCAAAATTTTCGGGATTAAAAGCTTACAGATACTATGTTATAAGTAATGCCAAATTCTATGATATTAGTGTTACATAAACATATCATATTCTTGGATTTGGAAACCAAATTGGTAGTTACAAGTTACTCAAGTTATATAATCTGTTAACTATTATTAGGTTTTTTTTTAAATAGCAAGGATAGTATCACTGTGAAATCTGTATAGCTTTTCTGCACTAGTATAATATTGTTGGTTGCATTTGCAAAATTGATCTGATTAATTGCAGGCTATTGAAGCCGAAGTGGGTTCTCCAGTTGATATGGCCAAAGTGTATATGCGTACACGTCCCCAATGGTCATCTCCTACCTTCAGCCATGGAGAGATCAAATCTTCATCACCAATAAGTGCACATCTTTTTAATGCGGAAACACCTTATTCAATCGGTGGTAATTCTTTGTCCTCATCCAAGGTACCATATTGAACATCTATTCTTATGTTTTTCTCGTTTTTTTTTTGGCTTTGGATGATTAAACTATACTGGTACTAAGATATTTTCTATATTTTTTTCTACCACTTCTGTATTGACTAAATTTATTATGATTTACTTGCTAAAACTTGAACACAGCCTAAATGGGATACCCCTAACACAGGGTCTTGGAACATCCAAGAGGAAATACAGAAAGTGCGTGCTAAAGCAACTGAAGAGATGCTAAGAAATTCACCATCTGAAAAAATTGATTGGTCTGCCTCCGGTTTTGAAAATAGAGCTATTCCAAGCTCTCAGGGTATAATTCTCTGCTAGTTTGAGCTTAATATGTCAGCTTGTCTGAGCTATCTTGTGTATCATTTGCAGATTGATGAGTTGCTCAGTTATGTTGAATTCCAGAATAATTAAATGGCATTGTTGAAAATCTAAGACATGGAACTTCAATTTCTGCTTCCTCAGGTTTGGACATGATACTAGATGGGTCACAAAATGAAGCTTCATCGCTAAATCAAGTTAATATCATTGCTGAACAAAATCAGGTTTTCATGTTGTGGAATTTTTTAGTACAGCTGTGTTGAGAATGCCTCCTCCCTCTATAAAAGTCTTTCTGGAGTACTTGCAACTAGAGATACATGCTTTCGCCATGTTAAGTCTGACTTTCAAATGTCACTGATTTATGATATTATCAACTGTTTTGTAGGATTTGGAAATGACTCATGCTCTTGATGGAGAAGGTGATCCTCTACTTTTTTGAACCATTGTGACATGTTTGGATGGTAGTCTTGTGTGAAATTAGTTGGTTAGTTACTCACACGTTGATAATAAACTGTAGGTCCAAAGGATGGGTTAGCAGACATGGCATGCAAAGAACATAAACTTCACTCTTCAAAAGATATTAAGAACGCATCCCCCAGGTTTGAGTTTTCTCTCTGTGGTTGTCAAGCATATTTTCTTTCCTTTTTTTAAAAAAAAATGGCTAATGCCATTACTGACAATTTTTCTGTAACTATTGAAATTATCTTGGTTTGCAGCAATGCTGGCATTGGTGATGTTCCTAACTACAATGACACAAACACTAGTACAACTCTCAAGCAGCTAAGCGCTATTGAAGCAGGAAGCCTGCGGGGTAAGTATTGTATCCCTTTGGTAGTTGTTAGGGTTAGAATAATACTACCTTTGCATGCTCAATTTTATGATCCATGTGATATTACTGATTACGTGCTTGTTTTTGAAATTTAGTATCTAAATGCACCTATTGAAGTATTGTGACACCTAAATTTTTTAGAATTTGATATAAATATGCTAGATGAGAATAGTTAGAGAGCATAAATTCTGTCATTCTGAAAACAAAATTTGACACTAAACTATTTTGAGTTTTATTGTGATGATTCAAAGTTGATATGTTTTCAATGCATTTTCTCAGTAGTCACCTAGTTTTCGTGGTTGGATTCTCAAATGGTAGTTGCGTACCATATAATATTTTTTAAAAATCCTAAAAATCCCCATCTCAATTTTAATTCAAGTCAATGTTTAAAATAGTGCTTTAAGCCAAGACTTTTTTGTGAGGTGAGACGTAAGCCTACAATATTTAATTAAAAAAATATTTTTAGAATACCGATATAGAATAAGATGAATGTCTTATAAAACTCAAACATAAATATCTCATAAATTGTCTAAATTTCTAAAATAAAGTTTTTTGTTTCTAGAATTAGAATCTTAGATTCTACTATCCTAGAACAAACTATAGTAGTAAAGGCAGGTTTTGGGTTCTTTTTTTCCTTTCTCTGGTTCAAAAGCACGGCTGGGCAGAGGAGAAGAGGAGGGCCGAGTGAGTAGGGTTTCTAATTTTATTGGTTTTTTAAGTTTTATTGGGCCTATTTAAATCTAATTTAATTTGTTTTAAGTTTCATTGGGCCTATTTCAGATCAGTTAAGATCAATTATATTTTAATTTGATTTTGAGCATAAAAAATCCCATTACGAAAATACAAGCGCCTCTCTCTTTTTCCGCCTCAACCGCCTCAACACAGCGCCTCACTTCTGCCTAGCAAGGTGCACGTCTCGGTGCATTTTTTTTCCGCGTCACAAATGCCTTTTTAAACATTGATTCAAGTCTAGTTAAGGATTCAGCATCTTAGTTATCTTTTGCTTGTTTAAATCATTATCACCTGATGCTTTTTTATACGGGTCAGCCCAGAGTTGATTGTGTTCTTCTACATTATCACAGTTTAGTCACTGTTGGATCCTGAATTCAGTGGACATTTGATACGTACTTAATTACAAATCAACTTTTGAATCGAAATTTATAAAACACTAAACATCTATTCAAGTCCTTGTATACATTCATTGTATGCTGTTTCTTTTTCAAAATAATAGTCCTTTTCCATGCAGTTACAGATCCAAGATTTCTCGAGAACAACTGCACAATATCTGAACGGGTGTCTGAAAATGAAAATGGCTTGCCTGGGTACTGAAAATGATCAATTACCTCATAGTTAGTGCTTTCTTCATTTAGTTAATAATTTTGATGAACTGGTTTCCTTGGTTACAGTTTGTCTACAGGGGCAGGTTCTGATCATGATCATCACGAGGGAGTGCCAGATGGTGAGGAACACAATACAGCTACAGGCAAGCTTGATGGCGAGACCTGTGAGCTTTTGAGTGAAACTTACATTGAGATCCCAAATGTGAGCGATTCAATGAACGAGAATGACAAAATTACAAACGGCTCTCCAAATGGTCCAAGCATGAACAATGTGTCGCCTCGGGTCACGACTCGGCAAAACTTGAAACGTGGACCAGCGGCAGCAGCCAATGTGAATGCCACTGTCGATGCTGAAAAGCGACAAGGAAAGAGACTGAGCAGATACAGTAAAAGAAAGTTGTAATTTATTAGTTTAGCTTAGTGTCTATCACGTAGGTTTTATTGTTAGGTAGTTTTCGTGTACGAGATATTTAAGCTTAGTATTAGTAGTTGGCAGTTTGGAAAGACCTACAGTCACGGTAAAGGTTGATTAAGAACGGTAATTTGCAAGTTTAAAACTGTTTGTTCGATTATGCTCTGGCATAAAAATTGTTATGTAAAATAAACTTATTTTAAATTGGGTAGTGGCACCCCATGAAGATTATTATTTTTAATTGGCATGTCTTTAACTCTTATTATTATTATTATTTTCTCTGAAAGGAAGCTCTTATTTTTTATTTTTTAATTGACATGTCTTAACTCATTAACGATTTGCACTATTCATCCTTGATATTATGCATTGAAGTTGATTAATTTCTATTATTTTCAATAGGACCATGCTACCAATATAATAGTTTTACCCAAAAAAAAACTATATTGGCAGATCTAAAAAGATAACAAAATCTGAATTAGTAAATGACAATTCAATTAGTAGTGTAAGGGAAAAAAGATCGCTCTCCTCTCTTAGTGTGATATGTGTATATTATTTATTTATTTTATATCTAAAAGTATTATATAATCATTAATGAATTACTTGTGATACATGTGGTATTGCTTTTTTAAAAGAGGTTATTTTAAATAAATGTGATTGCTTGTTAAAAATTATTTCGGTCATTGTGTGTTAAAAGTTTTAGTGTATATCATTACTTGATAAATTTGTGTGTTTACACTTTTTTAAGAAAAAAATTATCTTTTCAAATTTTAAAATATAATTTAAATTAATAGAAAATGAGCTTATTAATAACATTGCTCATTTTTCACATTTTCTCCTGAATATAATAAAATTTTAGTGTGAAACTGAAGTTTCAAATAATACGTAAATTAAATAAAAAAAAAACTGGAAAAAAAAATACAATGGTATTAGACAAATACGAACACTTTTTTTTTATTGAAATTTCATGAAAACAATGCTTGAAAAATCACATCCTAATACATTATAAATGCTATGTACACACTTATATTACACACCATAATGTGTTGTATATTTCCAAATTTGATGTCTAAGCTATAACATGATATTTCTTGAATTTGGGGCTTAATTATTGATGATTATAGTTTGATTTGTTTCCTTTAAAAGATTTTTAAACTTACCAATAAGTCAAAATTCGAACTTTTCCTTTGATGACACAAAATACACGAACCTAACTATTATAGGGGAATGAGAAAAGTAGCATAGTGAGTTAGTCGAAATTGCTGTTGAATTCGGAGAAAACAAGGTGCCGATGCAATTGTAAACTCGCTGATGGTACATGTATAGATGAAGTCAAAGAAGAAGAAGGTACAAGATATGCAGTGGCAGACATATAAATTGTGTTTACCAAGGGCGGAAGTTAAAAAAATATTTAGGGGGTGTAAATGTAAAAATTTATATAAACAATGACATAAATGCAAAAATTTAATTAAAAATAAATAAATTGTAAAAAGAAAAATACATTAAAGTTTTTATAAAAAAATTCAAACGGGCCCTTCCTTGTCTTAAGATGGATTGCCACGGGTGCAATAAAACTCAAAGTTTAGCTAACAACACAAAAAACAAATACATTAAAAGTAGTCTATTTATGATTTTTGCCCCCTCCAACTATAACTTATACGTTATTATGCTCCTAATTTTTTTGGACCGTTAAAAATTACTTCCGAACTATTCACACTGTTGTAAAATAAAACTTTTGTTAAGTTTCATCTCATGTGTCTAACAAAATGTTGACGTGCCTCAATATTTGTTAATGATGGTTGACCATATCAGTACCACACATGTAATTTAACATAAAAAATAATTCAAAATTCAAAAAATCTATTTTCTTATTAAAAATCAATATTAATTATTAAAAAATTAATTTATTCTCTTAATCTTCTTCTTCTTCCTCTGAATTCTTCTCAAACCCAGATATTTGTTCCTTCCTCAAAACCAAAAATTTGACTGTTCTAATCCTCCAAAAAAAACAAAAACTACCTTATCCAAATTTTATTTTCTATTATTTAGAATTTGCAAAAATAAAAAATCATTTCAACAAAACCACAAAGAACAATATAAATATATCTAGATCTTAACTGAAATCGATGTAAAATTCTATTCCAACAATCTATTATCACATACAAGCTCAATTTATCACACGGATCAAAGAAATCTTGTCTCCAATAGACTCCCAAGCATTTGCTGACCAACTCCCATCTAACATATGATAAGAATAAATGAGGAACACAAGTTCCTGTTAGGTGAATTACAAGAGCAAGAGTTAGAAGGTTCAAAGAAATACTTAATGGACTAATCCAAGAAATATCAGTTAATTATCAAAAGATAAAGTCAAAGATTGTTCAAAATGGAGATAAATGTCTATTCAATGTTATGGAGGCAATTTGAAGTTGCTAGTTAACTTCTAAAACCATGGCCTTTGAGTTTAGAGGATATATGTGCATAAATTTATGTTTTATTTAAGAGATTTAGTTATATTTAGATTGGTTAAAGTTTGACCATTTGTATTCAGTCATTTATCTACTTTCTAGAAGATTAATAATCTAGAATTAGAGGGTTTTTGTCTATATTGATGCATATATCAAATTAATGCTTTAAATGTGGCTTTTCTTATTATTGGAGGGATGTTCCAAGTATAAATATGGAGAGATACGAGATTGAAAAGTAGATTATTGGAATCAATATATTTTGGAGAGTGTTTTCTCTTTTGGTTCTTCAAAGAACTTCTTAGAACTTATCAAGATCTTTCTTGTGGCATTCATTTTTTGACTTATCACTCACAATCCTTCTCTTTTCTTGAGTGTGTCATCTAATATCCTTCTTATATATTTAGTTCTTATATATTTATAGATAACGACAATGATCCAAGGCATCTGTGTTCTAAATTGATTTTTGGGTCTCATTATTTTTATTGGGGTTCAAGGGGTTTAATTCATTTAGAATTACTGATTGGGTAGTGTGCGTGTTTTGCACACATGAAGGAGCCACCGAGACCCCATTCGTACAGATGCCCATATGGATCTGTACGACGTCCGTACAGGGCCCGCATTGGGCACTTTTTACAAAAAAAAAAATTAATTAAAAATTTGATTTTTTTTCAAATGGATATTTTGTGTAATTAAATTTAAATATTTAAAATTGATTATTTGATTATTTTAGATATTTTAACTGTTAAAAATATTTTGAATTGGTTATTTGATAATTCAGGATATTTTAAGATTTTTTTTATCTTGTTATCATTGAAATATTAAAATTGATTATCTGATTATTCAAGATATTTTTATCATTTAAAATGTTTAAAATTGGTTATTTTAAATCTAGATATTTTAAGATATTTTAAATTTGGTTAAAATATATATTTTTTAAATATCTTGTCATTTCTAATAACTTAACAACCTAGATTAAATTAATTATTCAAAATTGAATTTTGTTTGATAAATTTTATTTTAATTAATTTGATTTTTTGCAACCTGTTTAATTAATTATATTGAATTTTGCTGATGAATTATATGTTAATTAATTATGATATTTTTGCAAAATTATTCATTATTATGGTATATTTGCATAATTGAATAAAACATGCTCATATAGTAACATGTTAGGCCTATCCAATTATTAGCATATCATGCATCATTATAAATGCCATTTTTGCAATGGGCTTAGATGCATATAGTGATGGCCCATATGTTTTGGCAATATATGGTATTTTATCAAATAAAACATTCATAAAGTGTTAGGTTCTATTTGGGCCCAATTGAATATGTAAAGTTTAAATTCATCTTTAGTGGGTGGTTCCACTTGTGAATGCCTATTTTCTTTGCATTACTAGATTGAGCTTAATCAAAATAACAATTAATAAAACGAATGTTCAAATTCCTGTCTTTTTGGGCTTTGTATGGAAGTTAAGGGGCCTTAGTAGTGAGTCTGACATACTGAACCCAACTCTCCTCCATGCAAGCTCGAATTATTAAGACCCATCTTTATAAGTTAGGCTTAATTGTATTAGGTTAATCTTTTTAGACCTAATAATTGATTAGAAACAAATTAATTCTAATTTTTTTTAGATTAATTTCCAAAGGTAATTTTAGAATTAATAAGAAAATTATAAATTATGGTTTATTGATTATTTTAATAATTTGGAAAACCTAATTTATTTTAATAAATTATGAACCTATAATTCTAAGCTCCAATAAATTTAGATTATTGATCAAATCTCTTTAATGTAATAATAATAATTTATTAATCTCATGATTATTCCACTAAAAATATGCTATTGTACTCTTGCAATTATAGACATATTTTTATTGAGTACTTTATTGTAACTATGTCCATTGATATAATCATTACATACAAATTAATCATCTATTAATGATTCATAATTAAGCGAGAATAAAATTATCGTTTTACCCTTTTAATTATTTCTTGTTTCCTAGAGTATCATTGACTTTACTAGTGAATGTTAATTCATAACATGTTTATGAATTTGACGTCAATAACCTTTTAGTCCCAAAAGTCAATCCAATAGGGAACCATTATTCAATCTATAAGAAGGTATATATTCCATATCTGTTTACTATGTCCCCAGCCATATATACCATTGGATCCCCAAAACAATAGTTTTAAGCCTGATCATTTTGACAAACCCTAATGCATGAATCAAATGATCAAATGACATATATAGGAGTTCATAACAACCTCAGGATTAAGATCAGCTTGTATTAAGATCACCATTTTGTTGTGGCATTCCAGGTGCAGTGAGTTGGGATTGAATACCATGCTCATGAAAATGGTCATCGAATTCAGAGTCCAAGTACTCTCCACCTCGATCTGATTGAAGCGTTTTCAGTGATTTACCTAATTGCTTTTCAGCGTTTGCTTGGAATTCTTTAAACTTTCCAAAAGTCTCAGATTACCTTTGCATTAAATATAGGTAACCATATCTTGAATAATGATCAATGAAAGTGGCGAAGTATTCATATCCTCTTCTTGCTCGAACATTCAAAGGACCACAAACATCCGTATGCACAAGTTGAAGTGGTTCTGTAGCCCTTGAACATTTAGCTGAGAAAAGTCTTTTGGTCATCTTTCCTTCTAGGCATGATTCACATACATGGAGAGAACCAATAGATTGTTCTTGTAAAAGACCTTCCTTTACTAGTCTGTTAATTTTGTCTATACCAATATGACCCAATCTCAAGTGCCACAAATATGTATCACTATCGGAATCAGTATTTTGTCTTTAAATGTATTTAGGATTTGTAGTTTTAAATAACTCAGAATTATAAATGTTATCCCCATTTCCTGCATGGGCTCGGGGCCTTCGTCTTGGCCCACTGTCAGGGGGCCAGCTCAGCACGCGGGCCCGGCCCAAGGTCTCTTGCTATGGAGAATGCCCAAGGGGAAGGGAATAAACCATGGACTCAAGGCTGGGCCCATTGGAGGTGTCCAGGATGTCCCTCCGGGTCCATCCTCAGCGAGGATAGTCCGGGAGGCGTGTAGAGCAGTCCAACCACTGCGTCCTACGGATCCCTATCCCGGACCACTGGCGCGGTCCAGGCCGAGGGTAAACGAAGCGGGACAAAGGTAAATGGACCCGGATCGTCTCACCCCTGGTTGAGGAGCCAGGCGTCCAGGACCCTGACGCCGCCTCGCTCCACGTGGGCGTTGTCCCTCACTTTTCACCTGTAGAAAAGGTCATCTCGGGATTGCACACCAATGTGTCAGGACTGCGCAGCCAAGTACTCTGACTGGTCTTGTCTCCTAAATCAGTCTCGTGACTCGAAGTGGCCAGGCCAAAAGCGCCGTTTTGTCGGATGAGATATAGCTCTAGAGGTCAACCTGTTGGGCCTTAACTGGTTTTGGATTTACGTACTTTGTACCTTTTTGTATTGGGCCTCCACTAGAAAGGCCCCTTATATCCATTTCTCTGATGGACCCGGATCGGATCCGGTCCAGACCCGATATTCCCCTCAGCTTATAAATATAAGCTACATAGCATTGTAAAGGGGGTCTCCTTTCAGAAACAAAGGAGGAACTCTGTCAAAATATAAAGAAAAAACTCCATCGTAAAAGCTTCTTCAAGCTCTAATAACATAGACTTGTGGACTAAGGCTAGTTAACGCCCCAACCACGTAAAAATCCAGTGTTGATTTTATGCTTTCATCATTATTATCAGTAAATATCACTTATTAATAGAGTTGCCGAAAATCTCGGTTAACAGTTTGGTGCTTTCATTGAGAGCTGAATGAAGCTAGCGCCAACGTCAGGCCTTTACTACGATGGTGAACACACGACACACCACCTTCGATCCTACCAATCCCGAGCAAGGCAACAGAGACCCACTGCCTTCTCAGCATATTCCTCAGGACCTGCCCAAAGACGTGCCTCCTCAGAAATCTCACCATGATGAGTCGCAAGAATACGAGGGTGGGACAGAGTACGAAGTGGAAAACGAGGAAGAGTATTATGAGGAGGAAAATGAGGGGGAGTACCACGACGAAGCTGCGGATCCCAGGACCCCTCGCGACGATCAGCAGGACTTGGAGATGACTAGACTAAGGTAGCAAGTCCTGGATCAGGAAGCCAGGATCGTTGAGCAGGCAGAGGCGTATCGCCGGATGCAAGAGTCTCTCCAAGCCCTGCAGGCGCTCATGGCCGCGCAGGGTCCGGCAGCCAACCCTACAGCTGGCCCGCTTCCAGAAACGCAGCAACCCGCTCCCCAAGAGCGAGCTGGGGCCCCAGGGGTGCCAGCCCGGTCCGTCCCCCGGAGCCTTTTTCCGAACCGGCTCCGGGAGTCCCGGACAAGGAACGACGAAAGACCTGGGAGAAGACCACCCCCATCGAGAAAGCCGGGGCACTTTCACGACCGTTACCTAGGAAAGAGAAGGTGCACCCCATCCCAGGACGGGGCCACCCGATCGATTTGCAGGGGACGCGGCCACGGAATGGACAGCCCCGACACGCCCCAGGGCCAAACGGGCAGGAAAGGTCTTTGCACCCAGGTGCCTCGGTCAACAAGAACCGTCGAGAACGGCCTCCTCGCGAGGATTGTCACGCTCTCAGTTCAGGGGACGACACTTCACGGATAGATTTACGCGATGGACTGAACGTTCGGAAAGAGCGGGCCCGCAAGGAAAAAATCCTCCCTCGAGACGGCGACCTCAGGAATGACATCAACGACAGGAGGAACGAGAGAATCCTCCTGGAGGATAGCACGGCCAAGCTGCTCATGGAGCAGATGGCCGCATTAAAAAAGGTCACTGATCGCCTGGTCCGCAAGCAGGAAGGCGCGGACACTGATTCCGACGAAGAGGATAAAGAGCCTTGCGCGAGGCACATCCTGGACGCCGTATTGCCCAGGGGTTCAAGATGCCGAGCCTCACTGCCTATACTGGAAATACCGATCCTAGGGATAATCTGTCCCGGTACAACCGACTCATGACAGTGGCTCACGTCAGCGACGACGGCAAATGCCTCTGCTTCTCCATCACTTTGGGCGGTCCCGCCGAAGAGTGGTGGAAGAGGCTTAAACCGGGGTCCATCCAATCCTGGTCCGGGCTGCAGTCAGCGTTTCAGAAGCAGTTCGTGGTCGCCATGAGGATGGACATGCAAATCAGTGCCCTCGCCAATATTAAGCAACTACCCGCGAAGACATTGAGAGCCTACATCCAGCGCTTTACTGAGGAAGCCTCCAAGACAAAAGTCAATGACGGACAGCGCCTGGTGGCACTGCAGTCCGGGATCCGGGCCGGGTCCCCCCTTTGGGATGACATGCAACGCAGCAAAGCCGCCACCTTGGAAGAATTCATCAGGAGGGCCCAAGGATTCATCAACTGGGAGGAAGCTCAGATCCAGGCTTTCGGATGGCCCCCAGCTCCTCACCCCATCTCTCAGATGATTCCGGGGTGTGCGGGACAGTTCCTGGCGCAGTCCTACGCCACGCCCCCCATTGCCCCGGGATCGGCCGTCACGCCCGGCATCAGTTACACCCCTACGGTATACGGCCCTGCCACTTTGGGGTACGCCCCGGCCCAGTCAACCCACTTCTCTGGTTATGGCGTTGCGCCGGCAGGACACGGTATGGCCCCCGTCGTGGCTCAGCAGTCACAAACGGCAGTGACTGAGGCAGGCGTGTATCCCTCCCGGGGGAAGCGATCAGGCAAGGGCCAAAACCGGCCCGAGCTGGCCAAAAAGGGGAAGAGGGGCTACGAGCCCCAATATTCGGAATACACCAACTTGGTGGACACCCGGGAAAACATATATTTGGTGACAGAAAGGGTGGTCCACTACCGGAAGCCTAGCCCCATGTTTAAGGGGGGAAGGAATCCGAGAGACACCAGCAAAAGGTGTGCCTATCACAAAGACGTGGGCCACACCACCGACGAATGTCGGCAGCTCAAAGATGAGATTGAAAATCTCATCAAGCTGGGGCACCTCCACCAGTGGGTAAGAATGCCAGTGGGAGTCCTGGGCGTGTCAGCAAGCCCCGGGCAATCCACGGCCCCGATAGCGACTCGGGCATTCCCACCCCAGGGAGGGTATGCACAGGGACCTCCAGCGCAGGCCCCTCAGGGAGCCCTCGCGTCGCAGGTTCTCGGCCCCGGAATGCCCTATCCCTCCGGGGCAACACCCCCTCGAGTGGACGGACATGTGGCGACCATCTCAGGCGGACCTCACCTAGGAGGACCTTCGAGGAATGACCAAAAGCGCTATCTGAGCGAGCTGGACCGCGACCAGGAAATTTGCGCCCTTGTCCAGGCTCCGGCTCAGCGCCCTAAACTGATGAACCTCCTCATCACCTTCACGGAGGACGACTCCCGCAACGTCCATTTTCCGCACCATGACCCGCTGGTCATCGATGCTCAAATTGCCAAAAAATTGGTGTCCCGCGTGTTGGTGGATGACAGAAGCTTCGTCAACTTGTTGTTCAAACCTGCTTTCGCCGCCATTGGCCTGACGGAAGCAGATCTGGCGTCCTGCCCGACCCAAATCTACGACTTCAACGGAGATGCGCTTCTCCCCATGGGAAAGATCCAGCTGCCGGTGACGCTAGAGGGTGAATTGCAGCACTCGTTCAAGTTCTGCACCTTTGTTATGGTGGATTGCCCCACCGCTTACAACGTCATCTTTGGCCGGCCCGCACTAGTCGAGTTCGGGGCCATCACCTCCATCTGCCATCTTTGCATGAAGTTCCCATGCGACAACAAAGGGGTAGGGACTATCCGGGGAGACCAAAAGAGCGCCTGAAAGTGTTACCATGTCTCTGCTCGGCCCATATACATGGTCCGGGAGGAGCCCGTCGAACCAGCCCTCTTTCCTGCTGAGCAAGTGGTCCGGGAAGAGGATGATCTGGATCCGCGGATAGGAGACGATCGCGTCCTGGAGCCTATGGACGAAATAGAAGAGGTGTGCATCAGCGAAACCGACTCGGCCAGGATCATCCAAGTAGGAAAGAGCCTGCTGGCAGACATTCGGGCCGCCATCGTCGCCCAAGTACAGGAAAACCAGAACCTTCTGGCCTGGTCCCACTCCGACATGACCGGGATCGACCACAATATCATCTGCCACGCGTTAAATATCGACCCAAACGCGACCCCGGTCCGCCAGAAGCGTAGGCCTTTGGGGACAGAGAGGGCCGAGGCCCTCAAGATGGAGGTGGAGAAGTTGTCCTCCATCAACTTCATATGCGAAGCTGTATATCCCGTGTGGCTAGCCAATCCCGTCCTGGTGCCGAAACCTAACGGGACCTGGAGGACTTGCATTGACTTCACGGACCTCAACAAAGCGTGTCCGAAGGACTGTTTCCCGCTCCCCCGAATCGACCAAATGGTGGATGCTACGTTTGGTTACGAGATCTTGAGTTTCATGGATGCTTACTCCGGCTACAACCAGATCTCCATGCACGTGGCAGATCAGGAGCATACCAGTTTCCAAACCGACAAGGGCATCTATTGCTATATAGTCATGCCTTTCGGACTCAAAAATGCCGGAGCAACGTACCAAAGGCTCGTCAATCGAATGTTTCAGGCCCAGCTAGGGCGAAACATGGAGGTATACATTGACGATATGCTGGTCAAGTCCAAGACGTCCCGGAACCATTCGGACGACTTGGCGGAGGCTTTCGCAGTTATCCGGAAGTACGGGATGAAGCTGAACCCTAAGAAGTGCACCTTTGGCGTGGCTTTCGGGAAGTTCCTGGGCTTCATAGTGAGCTTCCGGGGAATAGAAGCCAACCCAGACAAAATCAAGGCACTGATCGACATGGCCTCTCCTCGGAAGCATAAGGACGTGCAAAGCCTGACGGGGCGAGTGGCCGCCCTGAGTCGTTTCGTTTCTAAAGCCACGGATAAGTGCGTCCCTTTCTTCAACGTCCTTCGAGGAAGCCAGTGTTTCGAGTGGTCGCCCGAATGCGAAGAGGCCTTCCGGAAGCTGAAAGAACACCTGGCCAAAGCCCCCATCCTGGCGAAACCAGTAGAAGGAGAGCCTTTGTATCTATACCTGGCCGTGACCGAGCACGCTATCAGCGCCGCGTTGGTGCGAGAGGAAGAAAGGACATAACTCCCGGTGTACTATGTGAGCAAGCGGTTACTAGATGCCGAGTCTCGGTACCCGTTGATCGAATAGCTGACTTTCTGCCTGTTGATGGCATCCCGGAAGCTTCGACCTTACGTCCAGGTGCACGCCATAAAGGTCTTAACCAACCATCCCTTGCGATAGATGTTGCAGAAATCCGAGTCGTCGGGGAGACTCCTGAAGTGGGCAATGGATCTGAGCCAGTTTGATATATCTTACGTGCCCCGGGTGTCCATCAAGGGACAGGCCCTGGCCGATTTCATCGTCGAATGTTCCGGGTTTCCCCCAGAAGAGAATAGCCCCGAAGCCCCTGCGGCGCCCGTCTGGAGAATCTTCGTGGATGGAGCCTCGAACGAGAATGGGGCTGGCGCCGTGGTCATCTTGGTGTCACCGCAGGGGCACCAGCTACAAAATGCCCTCCGATTCCAGTTCAAAGCATCGAACAATGAGGTGGAGTATGAAGCTGTCCTAGCCGGTTTGCGCCTGGCCCGGGAGGTAGGGGCGGCGAACCTTGAAATTTACAGCGATTCCCAGCTAGTAGTCAGACAAATCTCAGGGGAGTATCAGACCAAGGGAGAAAGAATGGCGGCATACGTGACTCAAACGAGGGAAATGCTCCAAACGTTCGCAGCGCATTCCATCCGCCAAATCCCCCGGGAGAAAAATGTCTTCGCGGATACACTAGCGAAGCTGGCGACCGACGCAGAGGCCGAGCTGGCCGGACTGGTTCCCGTCAACCATCTCCCCGTCCCGAGCATCAGGGCCCCCACTGTCCACACCGTTGACCACTCCGCTTCCTGGATGGGGCCGCTGATCCGATACCTATCCACCGGGGAAGTTCCCAACGACCGGGCCGCAGCCAGGAAACTCCAGTACCAGGCACATCGGTACGTCATGATGGACGGAAAACTCTACCGCTGGGGGCTATCCATGCCTTACCTCAGGTGCGTGTCCGGGACTGAGCTGAGTGCCATCATGCATGAGGTGCATGAGGGTTTTTGCGGAGATCCCACGGCCGGGCCCAGTCTGTCCAAAAAGATCCTGCGCCAAGGATACTTCTGGCCCACCATGAAGAAGGACTGTATAGACTATGTCCGCAAGTGCGAACAGTGCCAGAGGTATGCGAAGGTCCCACGGGCCCCCCCGGCAGAGATAACCTTGATGAACAGTCCCTGGCCCTTCGCAGTGTGGGGGATCAACCTTGTGGGATCCCTCCCGACCGGGAAGGGAGGGGTTAAGTACGCCATTGTGGCTGTGGACTATTAAACAAAATGGGTTGAGGCAGAGCCCATGAACACGATCACCTCCAAAAAGGCCTTAGATTTCGTCATCAACAACATAGTGTGTCGGTATAGCCTCCCCTACAAAATCGTGTCCGACAACGGGAAGCAGTTCGACAGCGCCCACTTCACGAATTTTTGCGAGAGACATGGTATAGTGAAGAGCTTCTCCGCGGTTGCCAGGCCTCAGGAAAACGGGCAGGCAGAAGCCGTGAACAAAATCCTAAAAGGGACGCTAAAGAAAAAGCTCCAGGCCTGTAAGAGCAAATGGCCCGAGGAACTCCCCCGCGTGCTATGGGCCTACTGGACGACCGAGAGGATGTCAACAGGACACACCCCCTACTCTATGGTCTATGGATGTGAAGCCGTCATCCCAATCGAAACGACCGTCCCGTCCCACCGACGCGACACATATGATCCCACCCAGAACCACGCCTTACTCCAAGAATCGCTGGATCTCATCGAAGAGATCCGGGAGGAATCGCAAGTGCATCTGAAGATGTACCAAGGCAAGATCGCGCGGCATTTCAACTCCAGAATCAAGAGCCGTAAGTTTGGAGCCGGCGATCTAGTCCTGTGAAGAGTTTTCCCTGCTACTCAAGATCTGGGAGTGGGGGTTCTGGGCCCTAATTGGGAGGGGCCATATGAGATCCAACACGAGGTATGTCCCGGAACGTACCGCCTGAAGCAGCTCGACGGTTCAGAAGTCCCGCGAGCCTGGGACGCGGAGCATCTCCGCAAATACTATCAATAGTCCTAGAACTTTTCCCTGTTTAATATTTTCGTTGTAAACAATGTACGCCTCAGGGCGAATTTCTTTCGAACAATGAAAATAACGTGTGCAAAACGTTATAAAGGGCTATTTTCACAACTATGCCAAATCTTTCTCAAGTGACCCCAGACCTGTCTCCGCTCACTTGCGGGGGGTACCATCCCAGGTATAAGCAAACACCTGGCGGGGCGCAAGCTTAGGCTAGTCCCGGCTCGGAATACAATCCGGGATATCCGAAGACCGGGCCCAAGGCCGGTCCCACCCCGGACGAGCACTGTCTGGGGGTATAAAAAAGGGGCCACGCCTTAGGCTGGTCCCACCCCGGACGAACGATGTTCGAGGGTATAAAATAAAGAGGACCGAGCCCAAGGCCGATCCCACCCCGGAAGAGCACCGTCCGGGGGTATAAAAAAGGGGCCACGCCTTAGGCTGGTCCCGCCCCGGACGAACGATGTCCGGGGGTATAAAATAAAGAGGATCGAGCCCAAGGCCGGTCCCACCTCGGACGAGCACCGTCCGGGGGTATAAAAAAGGGGCCACGCCTTAGGCTGGTCCCACCCCGGACGAACGATGTCCGGGGGTATAAAATAAAGAGGACCGAGCCCAAGGCCAGTCCCACCCCGGACGAGCACCGTCCGGGGGTATAAAAAAGGGGCCACGCCTTAGGCTGGTCCTGCCCCGGACGAACGATGTCCGGGGGTATAAAATAAAGAGGACTGAGCCCAAGGCCGGTCCCACCCCGGACGACCACCGTCCGGGGGTATAAAAAAGGGGCCATGCCTTAGGCTGGTCCCGCCCTGGACGAACGATGTCCCGGGGTATAAAATAAAGAGGACCGAGTCTAAGGCCGATCCCACCCCGGACGAGCAGCGTCCGGGAGTATAAGAAAGGGGCCACGTCTTAGGCTGGTCCCGCCCCGGACGAGCGATGTCCGGGGGTATAAAATAAAGAGGACCGAGCCCAAGGCCAGTCCCACCCCGGACGAGCGACGCCCGGGGGTATAAAAAAGGGGCCACGCCTTAGGCTGGTCTCGCCCCGGACGAACGATGTCCGGGGGCATACAATAAAGAGGACCGAGCCCAAGGCCGGTCCCACCCCGGACGAGCACCATCCGAGGGTATAAAAAAGGGGCCACGCCTTAGGCTGGTCCCGCCCCGGACGAACGATGTCCGGGGTATAAAATAAAGAGGACCGAGCCCAAGGTCGGTCCCACCCCGGACGAGCACCGTCCGGGGGTATAAAAAAGGGGACACGCCTTAGGCTGGTCCCGCCCCGGACGAACGATGTCTGGGGGTATAAAATAAAGAGGACCGAGCCCAAGGCCGGTCCCACCCCGGACGAGCACCGTCCGGGGGTATAAAAAAGGGGCCACGCCTTAGGCTGGTCCCGCCCCGGACGAACGATGTCCGGGGGTATAAAATAAAGAGGACCGAGCCCAAGGCCGGTCCCACCCCGGACGAGCACCGTCCAGGGGTATAAAAAAGGGGCCACGCCTTAGGCTGGTCCCGCCCCAGACGAATGATGTCCGGGGGTATAAAATAAAGAGGATCGAGCCCAAGGCCGGTCCCACCTCGGACGAGCACCGTCCGGGGGTATAAAAAAGGGGCCATGCCTTAGGCTGGTCCCGCCCCGGACGAACGATGTCCGGGGGTATAAAATAAAGAGGACCGAGCCTAAGGCCGATCCCACCCCAGACGAGCACCGTCCGGGGGTATAAGAAAGGGGCCACGTCTTAGGCTGGTCCCGCCCCGGACGAGCGATGTCCGGGGGTATAAAATAAAGAGGACCGAGCCCAAGGCCGGTCCCACCCCGGACGAGCGACACCCGGGGGTATAAAAAAGGGGCCACGCCTTAGGCTGGTCCCGCCCCGGACGAACGATGTCTGGGGGTATACAATAAAGAGGACCGAGCCCAAGGCCAGTCCCACCCCGGACGAGCACCATCCGAGGGTATAAAAAAGGGGCCACGCCTTAGGCTGGTCCCGCCCCAGACGAACGATGTCCGGAGTATAAAATAAAGAGGACCGAGCCCAAGGCCGGTCCCACCCCGGACGAGCACCGTCTGGGGGTATAAAAAAGGGGACACGCCTTAGGCTGGTCCCGCCCCGGACGAACGATGTCCGGGGGTATAAAATAAAGAGGACCGAGGCCAAGGCCGGTCCCACCCTGGACGAGCGACACCCGGGGGTATAAAAAAGGGGTCGCGCCTAAGGCATGTCCCGCCCCGGAAGAACGATGTCCGGGGGTATAAAAACGTTCGGTTTGCCCCAGGGTAAAGCCAGGGCCTAAAACTGATAAAAGGAGGACAAAGCACCAAGTTAAGCCAAGCTCCGAGGGCCCTGGACTGGGTGCCCGGATTAGTGACTCGGAAAGTTAAGCCGCTTGGTCTAGTCCAGGCCGTTGGAACCGGAACTAAACTCCTGCAATCAGTTAGTCGCGACAACAAAATGAAGTTTCTACTGAATATTGGAAGGAAGCCTTCATAAAAACCAAAGAAAGTAGCAGTGTTTTAAATTTAATTACAAGCCAAAAACACTAATAAAAGAACAAGGCCGGGGGTAGGGCCTACAACGCATCCGCCCGGAGATCCACATCCTCCCTCTCCTTGGCCTCGTACTCGGCCCGCTTTGACTTAGGATCGGGGAAGACAAGGAGGTTCATATTCTTATCCTTGCACCAGGCCATGTAGATGGCCTCATCAAAGGTGACATCCAGTAGGCCCTCAGCCTCCTCTTTTTCCTGACGGGTCATTTCATGTGCTGCCTTCTCCTGAAGCAGAGAATCGCCCAGTTCACAAACTCGGGCTTTCAAGGCCAGGATCTCCTCCTTGTCCAGGGCGGATTGCGCCACGGCCGTCTCCAAGAGCGTCGCCCGTTCGTCGGCATCCTTTGTCTTCTGGGATAACTCCTCTTCCAACCCGGCCTTGGCGCGGCTGAGCTCCTCGCACTCCGCCTTCACACGGGCCACCTCTTCCTGGAGGCGGGCCGTCTCCCGGCCAAGGGTCTCCTTGATGGCTTCCCTCTGATTCACTGCCGTCTCCAGCTCCAGCTTGGCCGTCTCCATCTTTATGGCAAGATTGGCCACCAGATCGGCACTCCTCTAGGACAACAGATCAACCTGTAGCAAAGAAAAGTTAGAAAATAAAACCACCATCAACAAGTGGCGGAAGGAGTATAAGAGAAGTAGAAATTACCGCGGTGGCCTGGTGGCGGAGAGCCTGAGAGATGAACAGCACGTCCAGGTTGGCTATCGTGGCGTACCTCTTCAGCTGAAGGTTGGACATAGTGCTCCTAACCTGATCCAGAAGATTAGCCTCCATGGGGGCTGTGTCCTGACCGAGCTTAGGGCGGAAGCCCACTTCGGCGGCTAGCCGGTCCACGATCGGCTGGGGAGCGCTGAACTCGGCAGGACGATATGAGAACTCGACTTGACGACGGATCGTCAGGGCCTTACAAGTGTCGTCCCTCCAGCACCGGCCGTTTTCCCAGGTCCGGTTGACCAGCCGGGACTGCTCGTCCCGCAAGGCGGACTCCCCCTCCTCGAGAATAGTTGGGTGAAGGGGAAGGACTGGCGGCGCAGGGATTTCCTTCACGGTCAGCCGACTCTCCCCGTGTGACTCCTCAGTTGAGCCTGCCCGCGTCGTCCGGGGCCTCTTCCCGAGGTTACCTTCCCCGGCGTCGACTTCCGGGCCCCTCTTCCTAGAGCTCCGGCTGACAGCTTCGCCCACCTCCAAATCAATCATGGGGGGCTGGTCAGAAGCGATGTCTGCAGCAGGCTCCACAACCTGGAAGGGAACCACGGCCAGAGCTTCACCCAGACAGAGCTCAGTCACGGGTGTTTCACTGGTAAGGGGGGGCTCCGTGCCCGTCACCTCATTTGTTTTCCTGGCCGCCTTCTTGGCTGCCCGGTCCTTGATGAGTCTCCTCATTTCGCTGGCCGGGTTTGACATGTCGGAGTCCTCTGCAAAAGTACAGAAAAAGGAGGTAGGACGGTAAGCCAAACAGATGAAAATACATAAAGCAGTTAAAAGCGGCCCGGGACGAACCCTCATCCAGGCCCCGAGCGAGACTCAATTCCCTTAAAGCGAATGAATGGACCCGATCTCCTACGTCGTCTGGTTCAGAAAGCCCCCGTACTGGAGGAAACCGGGTAAGAACATTAGGACTTCTGAGCCCACGGGGACGGGAACTGAAGGCCTCATCTCCCCATCGGCCCCAAACGCGGGGCTCGGGGGTACTAGCCTATCCCTAGCTAAGTCCCCGACTCTGGGAGCATAAGTTAAGATTAAAGGGGAGTTACCTCGCCTTGATACGCTAGCCCCGGGAGCCTACGTCCAGCTCCTCCGCGGTCAACTTAGCATAAAACCTCCTCCTTTCCAGAATGAACTCGGTAAGGGGGGTTTGAGCGAAAGGCCTTGCCTCCCGGAAGACATGATAAGAGACGAGTAGAAAAGATGAATAAAAGAGAGAGGTCCGGAGGAATACTTACCCACTCGCTGGAAGTCCAGCAGCAGTGTGGGGTTCTTGTCCACGAGGAACCCGGCCGTCATGAACCAATAATGCCTGACATCCAGGGGGTGCCTCCAGGAGCTGGTAGGAGCAGGATAGCTGCTCCGCGGCTGCAGCCTGTAAAAGCTGTCCAGGGTCTTGTTTTTGACGTTGACCTGCAGCGCCAGCTTGTAGAAGTACAAGACTTCCGCAGGGGTAGGCTCCGTGATATCCTTCGCGACACAAAACACCCTCCACCCCGCAAGCAGGCGGTACACTTGCGACAACAGCTGGAATGGTGCGATCCCCACGTACGTCAGGAACCGCACGAAATAATCATGTAGCGGGAGCGTAGCTCCCGCGCTGATATGACCGGCGCTCCAGGCTCCGAATCCTTCCACGAACGTATGCGCCCGCTCCTCGAGCTTAGCCAGGCGGTTGTGAAAGAGGCCCGGAGTTGATTCGATGCCCAGTTGCTTCTCCAGGAGCAGCATCATTCGGTAGTTCCGGAACGAGTTGGCCGTTACGTCCATTTCCCACCTGTTGCCCTTGGGCGTCCGGGATCCGGGAACGACGACAGGGGCTTTATTGACCTCTTCTTCAGAGTGGAGCGTAACGCCCGTTGCCATAACTGATGATCTGGGAACAAAGAAAGAAAGACCAAGCAGTCAGTACCTAAACCCAAGAAAGTCGGTCAAGGTACAGGGAATCTCCTAGGGACTGCTTGGAGTCCTGTCAGATCAGGTCCGGGACCCCGAAATCCCCGGAACCCTGATTGGGAGAGGAGACTACCAAGGCCCGCCCTCTGTCCAGGAGGCGTCCGGATACAGAGCCACCCGAACCAGGCAGCCTTCCTAGTAATTTATAAAGCACAGAGCCTAAACGCATGCATCTAGAGAACATAAGTTCACAAAGTTGGCAAGGGAGTTAAAAAAGACTTACTGTATGGTGTCGACCGCTGAAGATGGTGGTTGTCTGACTGTAAGGATGGCAGAACCTCGTTCTTGAAGTGGCGCAGCCGGTGCAATAGTTCATTGACGGGACAAACCAGAGAAGCATCGTCAGGTAGAAGAACAAGGGTTGGGGTTCTGGGAAACAGGCGGCGGCGCAGAACTAGCAGGTGGCGATGTATGTCGTCGGCGATGTCGGACATGCAAAGCTCAGATAGTGTTTGCGTTTTCTTAAGCTGGTTCGAAGAGGTAAAAGTGCCAAGTGTGGTTTTCTTGGGGTATTTATACTGGCCCCGATTTCTGGCCCACGATCCAACGGACAGGTGTCTCTTCATCAGACGTTCAGGAGTCGCGCAGGGGCATTTATGAGCCCTTTCAGGTAGGATCCTCGCCGTCTCGGATCCGACGGCCCAGGAAGGGCGGATGCCAAAGGTCGCCCCATCCTACAGTCCACCTCGTTCCAGGGGAATTAATGATGACCCCTCCCCCCGTGCGGATGGGACGCCTCGAGACGTGCACTGACACCCTAGTCTAGGCCTAGCGACCCTTGGGAGGTCTAGGTGACCCTTCAAGACCTGTGCAGCAATCACCTGGCGACACGTGTATCCTTGCCATAAAGTGGGCCGAAGGTAAACGTCTCCGGATCGTGGTAAACGATCCGGGCTAAGCATCCAACCAATGCCACTGCCTTCCGCCCGGACCCACGAATTCAGGCAAGAACTGGGAAGGCGACCTGGCGTGCGCCGTGGGGACGATGCAACCCTCCTCCTGGAAAACCCGGGCGAAGGCTTGGGGGGTAAATGTTATCCCCATTTCTTGCATGGGCTCGGGGCCTTCGTCTTGGCCCACTGTCAGGGAGCCAGCTTAGCACGCGGGCCCGGCCCAAGGTCTCTTGCTATGGAGAATGCCCAAGGGGAAGGGTATAAACCATGGACTCAAGGCTGGGCCCATTGGAGGTGTCCAGGATGTCCCTCCAGGTCCATCCTCAGTGAGGATAGTCCGGGAGGCGTGTAGAGCAGTCCAACCACTGCGTCCTACGGATCCCTGTCCCGGACCATTGGCGCGGTCCAGGCCGATGGTAAACGAAGCGGGACAAAGGTAAATGGACCCGGATCGTCTCACCCCTGGTTGAGGAGCCAGGCGTCCAGGACCCTGACGCCGCCTCGCTCCACGTGGGCGTTGTCCCCCACTTTTCACCTGTAGAAAAGGTCATCTCGGGATTGCACACCAATGTGTCAGGACTGCGCAACCAAGTACTCTGACTGGTCTTGTCTCCTAAATCAGTCTCGTGACTCGAAGTGGCCAGGCCAAAAGCGCCGTTTTGTCGGGTGAGATATAGCTCTAGAGGTCAACCTGTTGGGCCTTAACTGGTTTTGGATTTACGTACTTTGTACCTTTTTGTATTGGGCCTCCACTAGAAAGGCCCCTTATATCCATTTCTCTGATGGACTCGGATCGGATTCGGTCCAGACCCGATATTCCCCTCAGCTTATAAATATAAGCTACAAAGCATTGTAAAGGGGGTCTCCTTTCAGAAACAAAGGAGGAACTCTGTCAAAATATAAAGAAAAAACTCCATTGTAAAAGCTTCTTCAAGCTCTAATAACATAGACTCGTGGACTAAGGCTAGTTAACGCCCCAACCACGTAAAAATCCAGTGTTGATTTTCTGCTTTCATCATTATTATCAGTAAATATCACTTATTAATAGAGTTGCCGAAAATCTCAGTTAACAATAAACATGCTCATATTTGGACTTTAACTTGTAAAGCCCTTCATCAGGCTTTGCATAACATATATCAAAACCATATTTCAAAATAACAATCGAACTATTATAAAAAGAAACATTAAAACCTTGTTCATGTAACAAAGAAACTGAAATCAAATTTCTAGAAAAACCAGGAATATAATAAACATTGTCCAAAACAAGAAATTTCTTATTATCAAAATCAAGGCGAGCTTTCCCAACCGCTACCGCCGAGATCATCTGGCCACTCCTAACTTTCATGGTCACCTCTCCATGAGCTAGCTCCTTAGTAGAACTAAGAATCTGCAAAGAAAAACAAACATGATTTGTGGCTCTGGAATCAACTATCCAAGATGAGGACTCATCTTCCACTAAACAAGCTTCTAAAACAAGCAAATCATATTTAGCCTTCTTTTTCTCTTTTAGGCCAACAAGGTATTTGGGACAATTCCTTTTCTAGTGACCATCCACTCCAAAATGAAAGCATGTTCCTTTCAGTGCTTTATTTTTGGAGTCCTTAGCAGCCTTGTTCTTCTTGTTTGAAGACTTGTTGGGTTTCTCAATTTGTTTGTCCTTATCCTTTGCCATTTTTCCTCTTCTTCGACTTACCACTTGAAGATGTAGGTTTGGACTCAGCAACACTTGCCTCTCTAGCCTTGATGGAACTTTTGTTTAAAGATTCAAAAGTCTGCAACTCATTCAACAGTTGGGTTATCTTGTACTCCAACTTGTTCATAACATAGTTGGTAGTAAATGGTCTGAATACTGGGGGTGAGAGATTCAAGTATTACACTTACTTGGGTTCTCTCATCAATGGTCGCACCATGAATTTCTGCATCGTGCAATATGTTGATCATGTCTAGTACATGTTCTCTAACAAAAACATTTTTCTTCATTTTCATATTCATGAAGCTTCTAGTAGCATCATGTCTGTACTTATCAGATTGCTGCCCAAATATTGCTTGTAGAGATTCCCAGATCTCATATGCAGTTTCAACATTTTCAAATTTCTAACAAAAACATTTTTTTTCATTTTCATATTCATGAAGCTTCTAGTAGCATCATGTCTGTACTTATCAGATTGCTGCCCAAATATTTCTTGTAGAGATTCCCAGATCTCATATGCAGTTTCAACATTTTCAAACTTCTTTATGAGTACATCACTCATACTTGCAAGCATATAGCACTTGACCTTATTATTAGATATGATCCAGGCTTCATTTTTTTCTTTTGTTGTTTTGGCAGTAGTGGCATTAGGAACTTCGAGACATTCCTCATTAAGGGCCAACATATGGTTCTCACATATCAATACAATTTTAATGTTTGATTTCCATTTCATGTAGTTATCTCTAGTTAATTTTTTATTGGCTAGTAAATCAGTTACAGGGTTTGAGCTAGACCTATTGCTGAAAATAAATAAATAAATAATACATAATGAATTAGCGTATATAATAAATATCAGAAATTATTTTGGAATAGTAAATGTGATGCATGAGTGGTTAGTTATGTCATTTGGATTAACTAATACACCTAGTACTTTCATGAGATTAATTAATCATGTTTTGCGTGCTTTTATTGGCAAATTTTGTGTTGTGTATTTTGATGATATCCTAATTTATAGCAAAAACTTGGATGATCATGTTGAGCATTTAAAACTTGTTTTAGATGTTTTAAGAAAAGAAAAGTTGTTTTCTAATCTCAAAAAGTGTACCTTTTGTACAAATAAGCTTGTGTTTATGATTATTGATGAAAAATGCATATTTAGTGATCTTAATGGTATAAATGAATCAAGTTTAATTAATATTTTCATGGAATTAATATAATTTATTTTATAAATGAAAATATTTGATTATAATTTAATTTATTGTTATTTTTTAGGAATTAAAGTTGCATTTTAGCATAAAGAAAAAGAAAGAAGAAAGAAAGAATCAAAAGTGAAAAAAAGAGTTGAAAAAGTGGCATTTTGAAGGGATTTTGGCCCAAAATGAGCCCAAACAAGCCCAAGCCCAAACTTGCCACTACCTGGACATATGGCGCATCTCTATTGGCTGCACTTGGTCAACACTTTCAGCCTTCAACCCAATTTTTGTGGGTTTTGGGTCTTGCACCTTTCCATTTTGAGCTCTTAAGCTCATATTTTGTGGTGTTTTAGAAAAATAGCAAAATGACCATTCACTAAAATAGCTAGGCTAATATTAATAATAAGATTTGATTTTTTAAAATCAAATTTTATTATTAAGATTTCAAATTTATTTTATAGACTCCATTTGTAATTTAATTTCTTTTTAGTCATTTTCTCCTTCTATAAATAGGGACTCTTCTTTCACATTTGATATGTAATTTTTAGAGTAAAGAAACTATAACAAAATTTCTACTCACTTTCTTCTTAGAATTTTGTGAGAATTATGAGCATAATGACCTAATCTTCCTAGGAAGGTTAATGCTGATTCCATATGCTAGTGATGCTATTTTGCTACTTTGATTTACTATGTTCTTAATGTAATGTATTTGAGTTATTTATGTTCTTTCATCCCCATCTTTATTTTGTTATCTTTATTTACTTGTGCTAATAGTATATAGGATTAGTCATGCTCTTTCGATGTGCTTCTAATTAGTAAAAGTAATATTGATACATAATTTTATGTCTAATCTTCTATTGCATTATTAGCCTTGGGTATTTTGTCATTTTTAGATTTTTCATAAGATTAACATTGTGCTCCTAAAGTAAAGAAATTTATAACTCAAATGAACTTTTGTTAGAAAAGAATATGGACTTTAATGTTAGATTTTCCAAGTAAATGTTGGGATGTGAACTATTTACTTGTGTATTTTTGTAAATCAAGTAACTAAGTAACCAAACAAGCATATGAATTATTCTTGAAACCTTTTTATTTCTCAAACTCTTGATTACGCATTACTTTTATTTCACTTATCTCACTTTATCATTTCATCAAAAAGACAATACCAAAATCTCAAATATCTTTTTATTTCCATTTTTTATTTATTTCATGTTACTAACTTTTTGTGTTATTTTCTGCTAATCTTTTGGTTTTAGATTATCTATTTGGGGATCGACCGTCCGATTTTACTACAACCACCGTTTAGTGGTAGTCACATTTTGGGCGTTAAACAAATTTTGACGCCATTGCCGGGGAGGTAGTTTTCCAAGGTTTAGTGAAATTTTTACCAAAATGTTAGTAACTTTATTTGTATTTTTGTTAGTATAAATATTGTGTTAGTATAGTTTATTTTTTTTTATTTACTAATTTTTAGTTAATTTTATTATTAAAAAAACTAATTAAAAATCATAAAAACAAAAAAAAAATAGTTATTTTTATATATATTTTTTTCTCTTCCTTTTTTTTTTTCGGTAAAACAAAAAAAAAATATACATATTCATATATATATATATATATATATATATATCTATATAAAAACAAAAAACAAAAAAAACGTGACAAAATAAATATTTATATATATTTATTCTTTTTTTTTTCATTTCCCTTTCTTTTGGTTACAAAAAGAGAACCATATATATATATATATTTATATAATTATTTTTTTTCTTTTTTGTTAATTTTTATTTCAATTATCTTTCTTAATTTTTTTTCTATTTTTTTGTTTGTTTTAGTTTAATACATATTTGAAAAAAAAAATTAAGCTTGTTATTTTATCTTCACTTTAATTCTCTTTTCTTTATTTTATTTTTGTATTGTTTATTTTGTTGCTTAGTTTAGGCTTTTTCTTTGCCTTAGTTTTCCTTAGAATTTAGGTTTTCCAAAAAATAAAAAAACATAAAATTTTAATCATAAAACGCTTAGTATTGGGAACAATTGTGTTATATTACAAATTGTAGAAACTGATATTGTTCTGTCTAGAAAGATTGGTTGTTAAATAATGTTTGTGATAGCGTTACCCTCCACACTTACCTGGGAACCTCGGGGAGTTCTGTCTAGGCAAGTGTGGGTCTAAAGTGGTACCTTGGCAACCTTGCCAATCAGCTTGGGAACATTTCAAGCATATACATTTGCACTATTACATTGTTGAACTTATCATTATAAGAAAACTAAGCTTGTTCTGTCAAAATAAGCAATTTCACACTGCTTAAAGGTTGTTTGGTCTAAAAGGTTTAACTTGTGATCCACCATACCTACTCAGTAACCTCGGGGAGTTCTAGTAAGACGTTGGAGATCAACCAAAAACCTCCAAATATACCTGGGAACAAGTTTAACAAAAAAAAATCAATCAAAAAAATAAAAACATAAAATAAATCAAATTCTGATTTCCGAGAGTGGATGAATCATCATGAAACTTCCAGTGACACTTCTTCCAATTCATCTGCCACTCCTTTCGGAACTCCTTCCACCAATTCTGCTTTTCCACAAACTTTAACTGATAATAATCCATTTGCAATGGCTCGCAATGATGAAATCCAACCAAGAACTCTCAATGACTACCTCCATCCTACTTGCACTTCCACGCCTTCATGCATTATCTTCCCTCCTAATATGCCCGCATTAGAATTTAACCTGGCATGATTCAACTCTTGCCCACATTTCATAGAATGGAAAACGAAAGCCTATACGTGCATATTAGAGAATTCGAGGAGGTAGTAGCCATGTTCTATAACCTAGATGAAAATGTCGATTCTATGCGATTGAAGTTCTTCCCTTTCTCCTTGAAGGACAAAGCCAAAATTTGGTTATATTCTTTGAGACCTAGGTCTATTGGAACATGGGAGGAGATGACCAAATTCTTCTTTCTCAAACACTTCCCCAGCCATAAGACCAACAGTCTAAAACGATAGATTTCCACATTTTCCCAAAAGGACAATGAACGGTTCTATCAAGTCTGGGAAAGATTCAAAGATCTGTTAAATCAGTGCCCGCACCATGGCTATGAGAACTGGCATTTGGTCAATTACTTCTATGAAGGCCTCACGAGTCGTGAGCGCCAGTTTGTAGAAATGCTATGCAATGGTGAATTTCTCGAAAAAGAGCCACACGATGCTCTTGAATATCTCGAAGAAACTGCAAAAAAATCTCACACCTAGACTGGTCCAAGTGCTACTGATAACACCGAATGACACAAACCATCTGGGATTTATCAAATTCGAGAAGATGATAGTGTTAAGCCCCAACTCGAAGCTTTGAAAAAGTAGTTTGAGGTCTTAATGACAAAAAATGGCCAAAAACCGCATATGATTGCTCAAGCAGAATCGCAAGAACCTTGCTTTGTTTGTGGAGGGACGGAGCATTTAGCTAAGGACTGCTTAGCTTTTAATGAAATGAGGGGGGTTTATGAGGAGCAATGCAATGCCTTAGGAGAATATAACAAGCCATTTTCCCATACGTACAACCTTGGTTGGAGAAACCACCCAAATTTCAGTTGGAGAGATTCCAACCAAGCTCAATCGTCTGGAGGCCAATGGAGAAATGAGCAACAAGTTCAACCATCAAAGGCGTATTCTACACCTCAATACAATGCTCATCCACAAAGAAATTCTCTCGAGAATACTCTTCATGCATTCATAGAGGAACAAGCCAAACTAAATCACCAAATGATGGAAGAAATCAAGGAAATGAAATCTCAATTCTCAAAATTGACTGAATCCTTGGCCATTCCGGAAAAAGGCAAACTTCCTTCCCAACCAAAATTCAATGTGTAAGGCCAACACATGGCTCAATCTTCGAATTCTAATGATCAAAATGTTAAGGAAGTAAATGCCATCACGGCTAGAAGCACTAAAACTTTGCAAGACCCACTCATAAAATCCAACTCTCCCGGTACTCCAAAAGTTATTCTCGAAAATCCACCACTCAATGCTTTTCCAAAAGTACCATTTCCCCAAGCTTTGAAACTTGTTGGGAAACTTCCTGATAATCGAGCTGAAATCCTTGAGCACTTGACACAAGTGAAGATCAATATTCCTTTGCTTCACATCATAAAACAAGTGTCGACTTATGCCAAAATCATCAAGGATCTATGCAATGCATAAAGGAAGCACCATGTCAAGAAGAATGCTTTCTTAACTGAGCAAGTAAGTGCAGTGATTGAACAAAAGACACTGCCAAAATACAAAGATCCTGGTTGTCCCACCATTTCTTGCCAAATTGGGACCCATGAAGTCAGCCAAGCCTTACTTGATCTTGGCGCGAGTGTAAATCTCATGCCTTACTCTGTATACTCGCAACTCGGTCTTGGAGAAATGAAGCCAACACCTGTTGTGCTACAGCTTGCTGAACGTTCCACCAAAATGCCTAGGGGTATTGTTGAGGATGTTTTAGTTCAAATTGAAAAATTATACTACCTAGTGGATTTTCTTCTTCTTAATACCCAATCTGTGGTAAACATGGAGTGTAAAATTCCTATTATCCTCGGAAGACCATTCCTTGCTACTGTAAATGCTTTGATCAATTGTCAGAATGGTCTAATGAAGATATCGTTTGGAAACATGACTCTTGAAATCAATATCTTCCACATCGGGAAACAACCCCGAGAAGATGATGAATGCTATCAAACATTCATGATTGACTCTTTAATTCCCGAGGAGGTTCAATTGCGAAGCAACTTTGATAATCTTGATGAACTCTTCTTTCTGTCTGACAACGAAAGTCCCAGTTCTATTGAGTCTACTCTTGCAATATCAGATCACACAGACTCGCGCAATAGAATGACTCAATTTTGGCAACCTCGCTTTAAAGAGCTACCTCGTGAGAGGTCACAGCCGAAAACTTCAGCCGAAGAGGTTTCAATTGTTCAATTGACCCAACTTCCTGAGGGTTTGAAACATGTCTTCTTGGGAGACGGTGGAACCTTTCCAGTTATAATCTCGTCCAACCTTCAAAATTCTCAAGAATTCCAGTTACTCGAGCTACTGCGAACGCATAAATCTGTGATAGGTTGGATGCTTTCTGATATCAAATGTATTAGCCCTTTAATTTGCTCCCATCGAATCAATCTAGAGGACGAGGCCATCCCTCGAAGAGACCCTCAAAGGGGACTAAACCCCACAATGAAAGAAGTTGTAAAAAATGAAGTTATGAAATTGCTAGACACTGGTATTATTTACCTAGTAGCTGATAGAAAATGGGTCAGTCCAACTCAAGTCGTGCCTAAGAAATCTGGTGTCACCGTGATCCAGAACGAAAAAGGAGTCCTTGTCCCCACAAAAATTGTGACAGAGTGGCGCATGTGTATTGATTATAGAAAATTAAATGCCTCCTCCCGCAAAGATCATTTTCCACTCCCATTCATTGATCAAATCCTTGAACGTGTAACTGGTCATCCATTCTATTGCTTTCTTGATGGCTATTCTGGCTATTATCAAATTGAGATTGCATTAGAGGATCAAGATAAGACCACTTTCACTTGTCCCTTTGGCACTTTTGCTTTCCGGCGTATGCCATTTGGCTTCTGTAATGCACCAGCTACATTCCAAAGATGAATTATGCGCATCTTTAGTGACATGATTGAAAAATCAGTGGAGGTATTCATGGATGACCTAACCATTTTTGGAAACTCCTTTGACACATGTCTTCTTCATCTTGAAGCTGTTTTAAAATGGTGTATTGAGAAAAGACTTATGCTGCCATTTCATGGTGTCTTCTGGCGTAGTCTTAGGGCACATTATTTCTGAAAGAGGAATTGAGGTTGATAAATCCGAAGTCGACCTTATCTCCAACCTGCCTACTCCTAAGACTGTCAAAGACGTTAGGTTATTTTTTGGTCATGCTAGTTTCTATAGGAGGTTCATACAAAAATTTTCAATGATTGCTCATCCGCTAAGCAACCTCCTAGCCAAAGATGTCACTTTTGAATGGACACCTAAATGTGAGGAATCGTTCCGAACGCTTGTCAATTCACTCACTTCCGCTCCCATCATTCAGTCACCCGATTGGAGTCTTCCTTTCGAGATCATGTGTGACGCCAGTAGATTTGCTGTGGGAGCTGTGCTAGGACAACGAAGGGAGGGGAAACCTTTTGTTGTATATTATGCAAGCCAAAATCTCAATAGTGCTCAAATGAATTATTCCACTACTGAAAAAGAGTTGCTTGCCGTCGTCTTTGCCCTTGACAAATTCTGATCTTATTTGATTGGATCACCTATTACGATCTTCACAGATCACTCCGCCCTTAAGTATCTCCTTTCCAAAAAGGATGCTAAGGCACGATTAATACGATGGATCCTTCTTCTGCAAGAATTTGATATAACGATCAAAGACAAGAAAGGTGTTGAAAATGTCGTCGCGGACCACTTGTCTCGAATTGAATTCAACGATCCCACTGATAGTCCACCTGTTGACGCGGTTCTTCACCAACAGGTAATTATACGAATAAGTAGGATGGATTAATGCTAATTGGTGAACCGTAATATGAAAATAGCTAAATTATAGACTTGAGAAATTAATATCATGGGAAGGTGATCACTCCTTTCTTTTTGGGTGGTTTGAAGGTTAAAATCCCTCTAGTCCACTAGTCGATATTATTGATATCTCTTGGCTATTTCTTACATAGTATTTCTTTACAAAAATATCCTAACCTCTTCACTGCCCAGGATCTTGGTATTTATAGGAAGAGGATACCTGGGTTGGCAATGGGGTCATCCCGTGATCTCTTTACCCTTCACGTCATCTCTGTGACACTGATGATTAATTCCTAGACCTTACAGTGAAGTGTGGTCTAATTAATAGGTAAGGAGGGAGAATGGGCCGCATGGCCCAAATCAGGCGTGGGATGCTTGAACATGCACGTTTATACTGCGCGTCCAAGAATTCAGGAATTGAAGAGACACGTGATGTATGATATATACACGTTTGTTTTGAGTGATTGACTTTACAAGGATTCGGGTGTCAGATCTCTGCTGCATCACGAGCTCAACGTAGCGCCAGCTCGTGACATCCATACTGCTGACCTGCTGCCTCCGAGTAGCAGTTAACTCTCTAATGAGCTCGGGCTGGACAGATTGAAGCCCGTAACAACAGCTTCGTGTGGACTATTTACACATGGCAGATCGAATTAGGCCTTTTTCCAGCTCGCCAATAGTGCGCAGATGTTTAGGGTGTACATTTGCCCCCCAAGCCCCTGCTCGTGACCCAAGATGTCATCTGTGACCTTCACAACGAGGGCTTTTAAGTTTCCCTTTCGACTCCTCATGTCCCGCCCACTGCGTGGGTATCGGACATGTGGAGCGCCATGGTTGGTGAGTGTTCGGCTTCCGAGAATTGCAATAAATGGCCTAGCTTGCCTTCGGCCGTCGTTTCGCCTTTCGAGTTATGACCCTCGTATCTCGCATTAATTTGATCGAACGGTCCTCGTTCCTTTGTCTCTTACGTATATATAAGGTTGGCCATCTTCTGTATTAGCCACCCTTTATTTGAAATTTATTCCTCATTTTCTCTCCTTTTTAGTCTTATAAGTTTTTCTTTTTCCGGTTATCATCCTAGAGATCCCTACGCTCGTGCCATAAGAGTTTCTTCGTCAGTCCAGCTTTAAAGGCTCCACCAGGACTTCGATTCCTACACTTTTTGCGACTTTCACACGGAAAAAACACTGTAAGTCCTCTGTCTGGTTCATGTTTTTCTCTTTCCGTTTCTCTGTTAGGTAAACTTCTTTTTTAGTCGCACACTGTAGAAAGGTGAGAGGTTTCTTGGGTGCAAAACTGAGTAGCTTAGGAGTCACGCTTCCTAGGCGCTTTTGCTTTTTAAAACTTTCCTTCCAAGGCAAGCATTATCCTGACCCTCCTGACACACAGATCCCGAGCAATCGGGGATCTGTTGGAAACGTGGGCGCGTGACCATGGCAACGCGTGGCTTCACACACCGCAGGCTAAGATTACCTCAGCCCGTGTTTGAAAATCATTTCTCGCGCTATATTGCCTTTTCTATTTTTAGGTCGCCTATTTAAACTTTTATTCATTCTTGTTTGTTAGGCAACCAGATGGGGCCCAGGAAGAACATACCCAAGAAGAGCACGACTGACTCATCATCCCAGTAGGCCAGCAAGGGGAAAGGGATTGCTGTGGATTCTCCCATCCCCCACTTCGGTCCCACAGTGGAGAAAGAGGTCGAGGTGGGACCTGATGCTTTCTTCGAGGCAGAGAGGATAGTCTCGAAGATTACAATCCAGGGGAGGGTCAACAAGATCCTGCTGTCCCTTAACATCGAAATTGTGACAGGCGCTCTTGTTGCCCGACCTCCCCTCGAGGGCGAGAGGAGCTGCATGCCTCTCGACGAGGAGTTCGCGACTTGGAGCGACGAACACATCAAGGCCGGGGCCTTCCTACCCCTAGACCAGTACTTCACAGATTTTCTGAATTATGTGAAGCTGGCTCCCTTCCAACTGCCCCCTTACTCCTACCGTATGCTAGCGGGGCTGAGGTACCTCTTCCTGAGGCACGAATGGGAGGTCCCTACACCAGCGGACATCCTTTTCTTCTTTTTCCTCAAAGCTATCCCGAATCAACAGGGGCGAGGCGACGGGTTCTACTATTTGACCCATTTTCCCAACTCTCCTACAGTCATCGAGCTGCCCAGCCACCCCAACGACTTCAAGGACCAGTTCTTCATTTCGACGGGGTTTCGCAACTGCGAATACCACTACTTCAACCGTCCTCGTAAGTTCTCTCTATTCTTAGCTTGCAAAATCACCACACTGCTTTATTTCTTTTCACGCGTATTGACTTGAACATCATCGTGCAACCATTTTTGCGAGGACGGCCAAATCGGTGACCCTTGGGGGTCAATACGAAACCTTGGCGAGGCTCCCACCAAGTGAAAAAGACTACCGCCAACTCATATCTGATGAGACGATGCTGGTGTGTAAGTTAATTTCTCCGGGCCAAACTCTGGCCTTGAGGAGGTCGCGGGCTATTCTAGTAGCTCGCGAGCTGGTGCCTATCCCCGAGAGGGATGCTGCGGACAGTGACGAGCAGGATGAGGAAGATGAGGTGCCGGTCGTGCGATGAAAGTGAGCCCTCAAGCCTGCTCAGGGCCTCGATGCGGATCAGATTCAGTCCGGGGCAGCAGTCGGCCCCTCCGGCCAAGGTAACCCATATCTGTTTAGGGACTTAGACAGGGCTGCCGCAGACCTAAGGCTTGCTAGGTTTAACCCAAGCCAGCTCGTACATCGTCATCGAGATGACCCAGACCTTAACATAACCCTACTCCAGTGTGTAGATCAACTAGTGTTGCGCCATGATATGGGCCGCCCTAGGGGCACTGTAGTAGTAGACAACACCCTAGCTTTTAGGTCAACTTTTTTTGAGGAGTATGAGACCAACCTTAGGTCGTGGCCCTCCCTTCTGGAGGGTGTAGTCGCTCCAGGGCTTAGGCAGTATGTAGAGGAGTCCAGTCCTGAGGTGGATCTGGACCTAGAGACCCCTCTCATTTGCGAAGTTATAAACTTAGACTCCCCCATAGAAGCTCCGAGGCCGGAGGTCGTGGCAATAGATTCCTCCTCTAGCTCAGAGGGTAGGACCTTTTCAATACACCTTTAGACTTTTCTTGTAATGAAGTAACCTAACATGTATACTAACGCCCCCTTCTTTTCTGTTTCAGGCGAAGAGATGGCCCAACCCGGAGACAACATCCTGCGGTCCATCGTCCAGGGAGGGGGGGGGGGGGGGAATCCTCCCTCTGGATCGTCTGGGCACTGGTCAAGAAACCTCGGCTGACCAAGAAGACTCCTCCCCCCGGGACCACCTCCAAGTCTCCCGCTAAGGGGAGGAGCCAGGTCCCTGTAGCTGTAGAGAACATGCCCCCACCTCCCCTGCGACCTCTAGTCCCTACTCAGGAACAGGAGGCACCAGCTGGAACCCCGCCAGCTCCCACCCCCACCGTGTGTATCCCGGTTAACACCCAGGCTCTGGAGAAAATCCCCGAGGCCTTCCGAGGGATGGTTTACGAGACCGCGAGCTATACGGTGGATCATTACTACAATGCCACCCCGAGGGACTTGCGGGAGATCGAGACGAGGAGCCCCGAGAATGTTATGGAGTCTTCTCAGGGGATGACCCTCACGGTAAGTTTATTTAGTTAACTTTGTTTGTTTTCTTCCCAGCACATGCTTCTTTGCTTTCTTTCCAGCACATGCTTCTTTGCTTTCTTTCCAGCACATGCCTTACTATCTATGTCTTTGCAGGCGGCTTTGGCTCTACACCGTAGCATAGCTCGGTCCAGGGCCAGGATTGACGAGATCAGGGGCGAGTTCTAGACTGCTTAGGCCGCTCTCACGTCTGCACAACAGCAAGAGAAAAATGCCAAGGTTTCCCTGATGGCTGCCAAAGAAAGAGAAAAGGCCGCACATGTCGCCTTGGCTGCTGCGAAGGCCGAACTGGAGGTGGCCAGGGCTAAACAATTGAAGGTCGAGGCTGCACAGGTCGCCTTGGCCGCTGCGAGGACCGAGCTCGAGGAGGCTCGAGAAGGCCAAGGCTAAGCAGTTGGAGGCCGAGGCCGCCGCCGTGGCAGAGAGGGCGTCTTCCAACTCCTCCATGGAGGCCATGCTCTATCACTGCTGGGCCTTCAACCAGGATGGCGACTTCTCCTTCCTAGCGTCTGAGGTGTGGGAGCCATTCCTCGAGAAGTTCAAGGTCCGCCTTCAATAGAAGCCGCCTTCTGAGACTGGGGAGACTTCTGCTGCTAGTGAGCAAGAGATCGAAGGGGTGACTTCATCGGAGCGGCCTGGGGGGCCTAAGACTTCTGTATTCTTTATTTACTTGTAATCTTTTACCATGAGGTTTTTCCTCCTCGAGACAATTGGTTTCATTTAAATCTATTTTTATTATTATTGTTATTATTTTTTTTAGCATGTTTGGTAAAAACTTAGTTTGCGTTAGTTTATTGACTTTTTCTTCGAAACCACAAAGCACTGCCAGTCAATTTTAACTAACTTCTAAGTTTTTAGGACCTGGTTGTACCTAGGATATTGATTTTTAAAAACTCAGTTCGCGTTAATTTTTTGTTGATACCTCGTGCTTTTTACGAAAAAACATCGATTAACCAATTTGAATTAACTTCTAAGTTTTAGGACCTGGTTGTATCCAGGACATTGATTTTAAAAACTTAGTTCACGTTAATTTTTTATTGATACCTCATGCTTTTTAAGAAAAAACATCGATTAACCAATTTGAATTAACTTCTAAGTTTTAGGACCTGGTTGTATCTAGGACATTGATTTTAAAAACTTAGTTCGAGTTAATTTTTTATTAATACCTCGTGCTTTTTAAGAAAAATATCGATTAACCAATTTGAATTAACTTCTAAGTTTTAGGACTTTGTTGTATCCAGGACATTGATTTTAAAAACTTAGTTCGCGTTAATTTTTTATCGATACCTCGTGCTTTTTAAGAAAAACATCAATTAACCAATTTGTATTAACTTCTAAGTTTCGAGACCTGGTTGTATCTAGGACATTGATTTTAAAAACTTAGTTCGCGTTAATTTTTTATTGATACCTCGTGCTTTTTAAGAAAAACATCGATTAACCAATTTGAATTAACTTCTAAGTTTCGGAACCTGGTTGTATCCAGGACATATATGCCCCCCCCAAGTAACCAGAAAGGGAACTTTCTTGGTTACTTGGAACACGCTCTTCTAACACTATACGCACACTGAAACATACAACGATATACGAGGGATGTACTTCTCATTTTTTAATAAACACAAGGCGACTCTCATTTTTTAATAACAAAAGTATGACTATTGATAATATTTCTTTAGGTGTGTAGCGTTCCATGTCCGTGGGACTGCTTCTCCATTAGGCCGAGCTAGTTTAAAGGTCATTTCCTTCACAACCTCTATTATCTGATAGGGTCCTTCCCAGTTTGGTCCCAACACTCTGTCCTTGGAATCTTTACCGGCTAAGAAGACTCTTTGGAGCACCAGGTCGCCTAAGTTAAAGATGCGTCTCTTGACCTTTGAGTTGAAATAACGACTGATTTTTTGTTGATAAAGCGCGAGTTGCAGCTACGAAGTTTCTCGTTTTTCGTCAATTAGGTCGAGGAACGCGCTGAGCAATTTTTCGTTCTGGTCTTGGTCAAACGCCCGGACTCTATGCGAGGCTATCTTTGCTTCGACAAGAAGGATGACCTCACTCCCGAAAGTCAGGGAGAAATGAGTGTGACCCGTCGAAGTTCGGTGTAAGGTCCGGTACGCCCACAGCACCTAGGGGAGCTGTTCAGGCTAAACTCCCTTGGCTTCATCCAACCTCTTCTTAAGGCTCGCTTCTAGTGTATTGTTCACAACCTCAACCGATCCATTAGCCTAGGGGTAGGCCACGGAGGAAAAGATTTTAATTATGCCGTGCCTCTCGCAGAATTCGGTGAAGAGGTCGCTATCGAACGAGGTTCCATTATTCAACACGATCTTCTTTGGCAGCCCGAATCGGCAGACAATATTCTTAACCACAAAGTCGAGGACCTTCTTTGATGTAATCATCGCCAGGGGCTCTGCTTCTGTCCATTTTGTGAAGTAGTCAATAGCCACCACCGCATAGCGAACTCCTCATTTTCTCGTGGGCAGGGCACCAACTAAATCAATTCCCCAGACTGCAAACAGCCACGGGGACGAGATCATCTTCAGCACTACTGGAGGGGCTCAGGCGACAATGGTGAACCGCTAGCACTTGTCGCACTCTTGGACATAAGAAATCGAATCCTTCGACAGAGTGGGCCAATAATATCCTTGCCTTAATATCTTCACGGCCAGGTTTTGCCCCCTAGCGTGATCTCCACAAAATCCCTCATGCATCTCTCGCAGAATAGTTTTCGCTTCGCCTGGCAGAACACATCGCAGAAGAGGTAAAGAAAGACCACGTCGGTACAACGTCCCTTCCACCATTGCATACCTCGGAGCTTGGTAAAGTACCCTCCTTGCGCCGTTTCGCTCTTCAGGTAACTTTCTTGTTGTGAGGTACTCGACTATGGGAGTCATCTAGGTCAGCCTGGTGTCAATCATTTTGACCTCCCTCCTGGCTTCCTCTATGCTTGGCCTTTCCAAGAATTCCATCGGTACCAGGCCCAAGGTCTCGGCCTCCCTGGAGGTGGCGAGCTTTGCTAAGGCGTCATCATTGGCATTCTACTCTCGAGGTATCTGTTCAACTAGGCTGTGGTCAAATGCAGACAACTCCTTCTTTACCTTGGCCAGGTAGGCCGCCATCTTGGTTCCCCGTGCTTGGTATTCTTCTGACACCTGGTTTACCACGAGCTAGGAATCGCTATAGCATTGTATGGAGTTGGCCTTCAACTCCTGGGCCACCCTTAGCCCAGCCAATAAAGCTTCGTATTTGGCCTCGTTGTTGGATGCCTCGGATCCGAATCGCAACGCAGAGTGAAAGTGATGTCCCTCTGAGGATATCAAGATGATTCCAGCTCTGGATCCATTCTCGTTAGACGAGCTGTCCACAAAGACTTTCTACGAGGCTCGTATCGGTTCCTCTACTGGTACCTCTTGGAATCCCGTGCACTCTGCTACAAAATCAGCCAGAGCTTGGCTTTTGATCGTAGTTCATGGCACGTACAGTATCTCGAATTGGCTGAGCTCGATAGCCCACTTCAAAAGACGCCTCGATGCCTCAGGTTTCTGCAAAACCCGCCTTAAAGGTTGATCGGTTATGACGTGGATTGAATGGGACTGGAAATATGACCTGAGCTTTCTGGAGGCCGTGATAAGGTAGAACGCCACCTTTTCCATCATCGGATATCTAGACTCGGCTCCGAGAAGCCTCTTGCTAATGTAGTAGACCGACTTCTGAGTTGGTCCTCCTCACAAACCAGCACGGCGCTGGCTGCATCTTCCATTACAACTAGGTAAAGAAAAAGAGGCTCTCCTGCTGTGGGCTTAGATAACACGGGTGGCTCAGCTAAATGTGCTTTTAGGTCGAGGAAGGCACGCTCACACTCATCGGTCCACTCAAATTTTTTATTTCCCCGGAGCAGGTTATAGAATGGCAAACACTTATCGGTTGATTTGGAAATGAACCGATTAATGGCTGCCACCCTTCCTGTTAAACCTTGGACGTCTTTTCACAGCCGATGTGATGGCATCTCAAGTAGTGACCTGATTTTATCGGGGTTCGCCTCTATTCCTCTGGTGTTGACTATGAAACCCAGGAATTTTCCTAACGCAACCCCGAAGGTACACTTTTGGGGATTCAGTCTCATGCCGTACTGTCTTAAAAATTTAAAACATTCCTTCAGACTGGGGACATGGTTATCGGCAGTTTTTGACTTGACCAACATGTCATCAACATAAACTTCCATGTTTCTCCCGATCTGGTTAATAAACATCCTGTTGACCAATCTCTGGTATGTAGCTCCTGCATTTTTCAGCCCGAAGGGCATGACCTTGTAACAATAAACGTTAGTTGGGGTCATGAAGCTAGTGTGTTCCTGGTCCGCAGGGTTCATGGCGATCTAGTTACAGCCTGAGTATGCATCCATAAAAGACATGAGCTCGTGCCTCGCAGTGGCATCTACCAATTGATCAATCCTTGGCAAGGGGAAGCAATCTTTGGGGCAGGCTTTATTCAGATCAGAAAATTCGATGCAGTTCCACCACTTCCCGTTGGGCTTCGGGACCAAAAAAGGATTGGCGACCCAGATCGGGTATTTCGCCTTGTGAATAAAGCCACACTTTAAAAGTTGAGCTACTTCCTCTTCTAGGGCCTCAGCTCGGGTCGTGCCCAGGCGCCTTTATTTTTGGGACTTCGCAGGCACATTCTTGTCTAAGTTGAGGGTGTGCATGATGACGCTTGGAATGATCCCTATCATGTCTTCATGAGACCAGGCGAACACATCTAGATTCTTTTGTAGGATTCTCAGCAGCTTCACCTTCCTCTCATTACACAGGTTTTTCCTGAGCTTTGCCACCTTCGAGGGCTCTTTCGGATCGATGTTCACCTCTTTGAGTTCTTCGATGTCCTGGAGCTCGGATCTATCTTCACCTATCCTGGGGTTGATATCATCATTCAAGGTGATACCCTCCCCATGGGCTTCTTAAGATTTTTCTATCTAAGGAATAGGTCCTACTTCCTGAGATTCCTTATTCCCACTTTGAATGGTCATCGTTTGCTGCCCGGGTCGTGATTTTCCCTTCATGGAAATGCTATAGCATTCCCTGGCAGCGAGTTGATAACCTCAGACCGTACATATCCTCGTAGAGGAGGGGAATTTGATTGCGAGATGGCGGATAGAGGTTATGGCCTCAAATGCCATCAACGTAGGTCGGCCCAGAATAGCGTTGTATGCGGTGGGACAATCAATAACCACGAATTCGAGGAGCTTAGAGACAGTTTGGGGCCCTTATCCCATGGTTATTACTAGCTCGATTGTTCCTATCGCTGCCGACCCTTCTCCGAAAAATCCATACAGCATCATGGAGGTGGCCTTCAGCTTGGTTACAGACAATCCCATTTTCTCCAGCGTAGATCGGAATAGTAGGTTCACCGAACTCCCATTATCGACTAGTATCCTCCTAACTCTTTGGTTGGCGAGTTGGGCAGTTATGACTAGAGGATCATTATGGGGGAACTGGACATGACCAGAGTCCTCCTCGATAAAAATGATTGATTGCCTCTCCAATCATTGCTGTTTGGGTAGATGCTGCTCTGGGACGAATTCCACTTCGTTATGAGCCTTCAACTCATTGACATATCTCTTCTGGGCGCCTTTGCTCATGCCGACCAAATGGGGGCCTCTGGAGATTGTGGATATCTCTCCTCCTATTACAGAAGGAGGGGTATCGTGACTTATCCGGGGCCCGGGCTGATTTATCGGAGCTTCCGGGGCTGGCTGACTAGTAGGAACTCGGTTCCACGCATATTGAGCCAAAGGTCTAGCTCTGATGAGTGTCTCGATCTCATCCTTCAAATGCCTACAATCATCAGTGTTGTGGCCTATGTCGTTGTGGAATCGACATAACTTGGAAAGGTCCCTCTTAGCCTTCTAGTGTTTCAAAGGCTCTGGCTTTTTCCAGGGGAGGCGGTCAGAGTTCGCTAGGAAGATGTGTTCCCTAGTGTTTGTGAGCTCGGTATAAGCCGCGTAGACTAGCTTAAATTTTTCCACGGGCTTTTTCTTCTTCGGACTGTGCTAGTCGCCCTCGCTGCTCCCTTTTCTCTTACCTCCACCCCCTTTGTTATTCTGTGCAACGGTTTGAGTCATTTTTACGACATCTGTTTCCACTCCAATGGGTTAATCAAAGGTTTGGCTGGTTCCCGCGACCGATGCTCGCGCCTCTTCCAGGTTTATCCATTCCTGGGCCTTGTTCAGGAATTCATCCATGGTGCTGACACCTCTTCTCTGTATCTCTTTCCATAGCCTGCCTCCAACGAGGATTCCAGTCCTCAAGGCCATAAGCTTAGAACTATCGTCTGTGTCCCTGGCCCAGGCCGCAACATTTGTGAACCTGCTCAGGTAAGCTTTCAAAGATTCCTCGGTTTGTTGCTTCACGTTCGCCAGGGTGTTAGCTTTGACGTGGGCAGCTTGAGAAGCTCGGAACGCCCTCTTGAAGTCAGCAGAAAAATTCTTCCACGAGCTGATGGAATGCTTTTTACATTGCTTGAACCATTGCCTAGCTAGCCCAGTCAAGGTGGAAGGGAATACCAAACACCTTAGCTCAGGGCCGATATTATGGGCCATCATCAGGGTGTTGAACATACCCAAATGATCCGACGGGTCTCCGTTTCAACCGAACTTAGACAGGTGGGGCATCTGGAAACCCAGCAGGTACGTTGTGGCTGCTATATTGGGGGCGAAAATCTCGAGCTCGTCCCCCGAGTCATATTCATCTTTCTCCTTTTCTGACAAGAGCTTCTTCATCAGCTCCTCCATCTGAGCTAAACGCTCTAGAGTTTGGTCCTTAATCCCTTGGTTGTTATGGGGCTGTTCAATAGCTCTAGTTCCATTGTACGCGTTAGGCGGGTTATTGTCCCTCCAAGCTTGAGCTTGGTTAGGTGGGACATTCCCACTGTCACGTACTTCAAAAAGACCATCCCCTTGGTGAGCATGACTTCCATTTCTAGCCGGATCCCCCCTCTGCGAGTTGAGGCGATCTCGAAGGTTGGCCCTTGAGGTGGCCCGAGGGCTTTGCACCGAACTCAAGCGATTACGTAGGTCTCCACCAGATCTGCCACTTCGATGGCTCCTGGTCCAGTAGCTCCCGTTGGAAAATCTTGGAGCTCGCTGCTCGGTTGAGATGGGAAGGTCCGGCGGGAGGAGGATTTCTTCTGCTGTTTCTGTGTGTCGGAATGTCTCGAACTGGACGGGGAGGAGATGGGTATCTTATCAATGACGGGGGATGCCTAACTGGTGACGCAATCCTAGTCCCGTCCAGGCAGATCAAATTAGCTCACGACCGTTCTACTCTACCATCTCCAGCATCCTGTGCTCGGCGGTCGGACTGCGACACGGGAGGGCTGGCCGGAGTAGGCTGTCTTCGCAAGCCTTCCCTGGACCTCCTCCACGAGCTGCCACGAGCCCTTTTGGGAGCGTTCGACGGTGGAATCGAGCTAGGAGTCGAGGTTCGGACTGACCGGCTAAATTGCTGATTGGCTTTGGGAAACTCCTCAAACATAGTTTCCTGGTTGTGGTGTGACGCGGGTGCAGGACTCGGGGTTGAGGTTCTGACTGATCGACTGGGTCTGGGCTGATTATCCCTATGGGACTTGTGAGTCCCACTTTGCCTCTTTCCGACGTTAACGTCAGTTGTAAGAGGGGGTATGTAACGCCCTGGATAGCCAAGACTGTTACACTGTGTACTTATAAAGGTGCAAGACCCGCTAATCAAGTCATTAACTCAAAAACGTGTCACTAGACATGTAAGAGCTAGGGTTAAAAAGGTTTTGGTCTCAAAAGACTCATTTCATATATTTAAACTGTAGTAAACATGGGATCCCATAAGAAAACAAAGTTAAATTAAGTTTACAAACTCCCAAAAGTACATGAGTATTCACTAGCCATACTAAGGCAAAACAAACAATCTTTTTTTTTTTTTTTTTTATGAATCAGCAGATAGTTTCAATACTCCAAAATCAATTTGTACAAACTAGAAGCATCCTCCAAAAGGAAGACCTGAAAAACTATACAAAAACTTTCTTTACAAAGTATTAAACCACTCTATATCTCTTTTAGTTACATGCCTAGGCCACATACAAGTAACTCTTTTTTTAATTGCATCCTTAGTTTTGAAAACTACCACATCAGTACTGTCCAAAGAAGACAACCACAAATTGCAATTTCTGGTGCGCCAAAGTTGATACACAAGAGCGGCAATGGCAGCCGAGAACAAACTCTTCTTAAACTTGCTAAGCTTGGACTTTCCAATCCACCGACTTATTCTTGGCAATGATGTTGAACACACACCCCAATTCAGCCACTCTTTAACCTGTTTCAAACAATCAAAAGAGAAAGGACATTTGAAAAACAAGTGGTCCACTGATTCTTCACTCCTGCTGCAGAGAATACAAGCTGCATTATCTGTTATATTGAATCTATGCATTCGGTCCTTAGTCTTAAGCCTCTTTAGGAAAGCCATCCACATCATAAAACTGTGTTTAGGGATGTTAAGTCTGCTCCAAACAACCTTGCTCCAGTATACTCTATCTGTTATAGGACACAAAAGCTGGTACCCTTGAGAAATTTTAAATCTAGCAAGTGTGAACTGAGTTGTATCAACTAAACTCTTCACCTTATCCTTAATTGTCACAAGTTTCCTCCAATACCAACTCCCTTGAATCGGGGCACTATAGTTCCACCATTCTTCATCTTTTACATACACACTATGTACCCATTTAACCCACAAATTGTCCTCCTTAGTAGCTATGGCCCAAACGTACTTAAACATGGCTGCAACATTCCAATCTGAAATACTTTTAAAGCCAATTCCACCCGAGGTTTTAGACTGACACAGAGCAGCCCAAGCTACTGCAGCAGGGCCTGTTAAACTGTGATGGCCTTTCCACAAAAAGGCTCGGCATATAGCTTCTATTTCACTTACAATTTTCTTGGGCAGCACCATCACTTGACACCAGTAAGAATGGATAGACATCAGCACTAAGTTGATTAGAACTACTCGGCCAGCAAATGATAAGTTTCGAGAGCTCCACGTCCTGACTCGAGCAACCATTTTCTCAACAAGAATGCTGCACTCCTTTGCTGAAATTCGTTTAGCACATATAGGAACACCCAAATACTTGAATGGTACCTTATTCCTCTTAAAACCCGAGGCATCTAGAACCCTCTGAACATCTCTGTCATGCATATTGCTGCAATAAAATGTATATTTTGTAGGATTAGGCATCAAACCTAATGTATGAGAAAATAGCTTAAGGCCCTGCAACATGTAATAGATGCTCTTGAAGTCCCCATTACAAAAAAGAAGGACATCATCCGCAAAGCTAAGGTGATTTAGCTTCAATTCTCCACACCTCTCATGGAATTTGAAGTCTTGTTTCTGTCCAATTTTTTGCATGATTCTGGAAAGATATTCCATTCCTAAGACAAAGAGAAGAGGATCACCTTGTCTCAAACCTTTCTTTGCCTCAAAGAAACCATGCAACGAGCCATTGAACATTAGTGAGAATCTTGGAGTTCGAACACAGTTCATAATCAGCTTAATGAACTTATCTGGAAACTGGAATGCATAAAGCATTTCTTCAATGAAGTCCCACTCGATAGTGTCATATGCTTTTTGTAGATCAAGTTTGATCATACAATTAGCCTTGATTGACTTCCTCCCATAATGTCGAATAAGATCCTGACATATCATGATGTTATGACCAATGAATCTCCCTTTAACAAACCCTCCTTGGTTTTGAGCCACCAAGTTTGGAAGAATAACTTTGAGCCTCGAACATATTAGCTTTGTAGCAGCTTTATAAAGGACATTGCAACATGCTATAGGACGATAATCACTAACTGCATTTGGGCACTTACTTTTAGGAATAAGTGTCAAAACAGTTGAGTTGATTTCCTTTAAAATTTGCCCTGTATGAAGGAAAGAAGTTAGAGCTTCAAAAACATCATTACCTACAAGATCCCAATTTTCCTGGAAGAAATAGCTGCTATAGCCATCCGGACCAGGGGCTTTAAGGCCAGGAATGTCAAAGATGGCTTTCTTAACTTCTTCAAATGAAAAATCAGCTAAAAGCATATCTGCTTGATGACTCGAAACCACTGGCCCTTGATTAATAATAGCAGCCAGGACAGACTTCCTTCTTTCTAATTTACAGCCCAGTAAACTCTTGTAAAACTTCAAGAAAGCATCAGTAATCTGTTGTGGATCATCTACCCAAATTCCATTGGCATTAGTGATAGACAACACTCTGTTTTGGGCCCTTCTTTCACGAATGCTACTATGGAATAATGCTGAATTTTCATCACCATCTTTAACCCAACTCAATTTAGCCTTTTGTTGGAGAAAAGAATGGTATGCATTATGAACTTTAGCATAGGAATTCCTTGCTTCCAGCTCCTGTTGCTGCATTGCCTGGTTCATAGGATCACGATGCAATGCATCTTGACAAATATTCAGGTGTTCTCTAGCTTTAATTGCAGTAGAGTGCAAGTCTGAAAAACCCTGCTGATTAATATCTTTAAAAATCGGTTTGAGGCTTTTAAGCTTAGTCACAACCTGATACATTTTAGTCCCTTTAACCTGCTGCTGCCATGTTTTGGTAACCATTTCAGAGTTTTTAGGATGAGAAGACCACATCCTATAATATCTAAAAGGTTTCTTCCCACTCAAAACTACATCATACACAGTAAGAATGGCAGGTGTGTGATCGAAAAGTTCCTCATTCTGAAAAATTACTTCAGCGTTAGGAAACGAATCCAACCATTTCTGATTTGCCAATACTCTATCTATCTTTGAGTATATCCTCTCTTCACCTTGTTGCTTATTGCTCTAAGTGAAAAAGTTTCCACTATACTTAACATCTTCAAGTTGACAAGTTCCATCACAATTGATAAAATCCAAAGAGGATTTGAATCTTACCCGATTGCCAATTCTCTCTTCTTTACTGAGAATGTCATTGAAATCGCCAAGGACAAGCCAAGAATCCGTGACAGAAAGCTCCTGGAGATCTCTCCAAAGGCCTCTCCTACCTTCCTCATCATTGAAACCATAGATAAAAGTAACAAAGAAACTTGCCTTGTTATCCACAGTTTCAACAAAGAGGTGAATCAACTGACTTGAGCATTTCAAAATATTCACAGTAAAGCTTAGAGGATTCCAGCTTACTATAATTCTTCCTCCATCATGCCACGCACTATTAGAGGTAAAACACCACCCCGAAAACATTCGAACATATAAGGCCCCAAGATTCTGGGCCTAACTCTCGTCTCGAGAAAACCAACTAGCCCAATTTTTTGATTAACAATCAATTGCTTGACTGTGCTTTGCTTTTGTTGGCTATTGATCCCTCAGACGTTCCAACTCATTATTTTATCCATTGACAAGAGGGGGTTCTCCCCCCCTCCTGTTATTTCCCCATCTAAACTCTGTTTTTGGTGATTCTCAGCCTGCTCTCCTTCTTCATTTGCTGTGTTTGATAGGTCTGTTAAGACCTGAAATGAGTTGTCCGTTGTTGCAGCCACTGCCAGGGCCTTTTCTTTTGGTTTCCAACCCTTAGCTACTGGTTGAAAGCCATCAGAATCGACCATAGTTTCTTTGTTAGACACAACTACATCCTTCTTCTTCCCATCATCTTTAATTACCCATTCTTGTTTCCTTCCACCTTTTTTCCTACAATCAGCAGAATGACCCATTCCAAAGCAATGATCACACACAATGGGCTTCCATTTGTATGTGATCGAAACAGAGGTGTTAAAGCCATACTCATCTTCAAAGTATATAAGGTCCGGGAATTCTTGTTTCAAAGATACCTCAATTAAAACTCTAGGAAAACTGAGTTTATCCCTAAGCTTGGTCACAGCATCAACCATTATAGGATTCCCTACCTGTCCAATGATCTTGAACAAGGATTTCTCACCCCAATATTTCAGGTCGAGATCATCTAGATGAACCCAAATTGGAACCACCCTGATATCCTCCTTTTTAAAATTGATCGCAGGGTCCCATGCTTTCATAACAACCAGTCTTTTGTTAAAGAAAACATATCCACCTTTAAGCACCTCATCTCGATCTTCAATTGAGTCAAATCGGATCAAGAATACACCATAAGACAACATCTCTACCCTGTCAATCTTGTCTTTCCACATTCTTCGTGCAAATCCTTCCAGTATTGAGAGAGGAGGATTTGCCCCCAACACATAACACACAATAGAAGAATTCCAAAAAGAAAATCCATCTTGTATATCATCCATAGTGATCTTAACCTTGTTCTTCGAACCAGAGCTCGAAAATGATTTTTCAAGACTTTGCACCACATTTCCAGATCTTAAAACAGGGGGATTAGTGGAGTTACCTTGAGAAATATCTCTGGAGAAACGATTAGTAGCCTCCAGGAAGTTGGCAAAGTCCTCCCTTATTTCCTCCTGCTGTTTGATAGATCGAAGGGACGATCTGGGTGAAAGAGGTTCAGGAAACATGTCACGAAGTTCAGGAGGTTGTTTCACCATTGCAAAGTCTTTGCTAGGTTCCTCTTCAGCATCAGAAAAATCAATTGGATGTATTCCAAGGACAGCATCCATGGATTTTGTTTTTTGAACATCAGAGATTGAATTAGGGCCTTTCTTCTTCTTTTTCTTGTTCGAATTCAGCTTCCCCTGCACTCTAGCTCTTGTTTTCACCATGGCTCCAGCTCAAGAGCTCAGCTACTTCGCGAAAGACTCATACGTGAGAGAGGTCGGAGCCCTAAACGTAAACAAATAGTCTTTAGGTTTCACGTCCTAGCTTAGACCTCAACCGTGGCGGCCGAGCACCTGGCTATGTACATTCTGCTCGCTGAGCTCTCCAGTCAAGGCTGGTCTAGTTTGCCCTTGCCTTTACCTGCACCACGTAGCACCCGTGAGCCAAGGCCCAACAAGAAAACATCTTATACAATCCAGTCAATAATAACAGACAGTCAACTTATTAGGCATGTAATCTCTATCAGATAACTCACAACAGATATTCAGCACATACATTCAGATTCAAGATACAATCTATCACATATTACACTCATATCACATAATGTTCAGGGCCGAAAACTTAGGCCGCACCCTCTATTTAACCCACTGACTCCGGCTCGCTTAAACCGAGCTCAGTGCATAATAAGCTGTCCTCGGCTACCAGTGGCCGAGCCGCGCCCTGTGCGCTAGTGAAACCCTTGGCACCCTTAGGCCATTGGTTCACTAAATTGCTTGCATGACATAATACCATCTTTCAAGCATTTACAATAGGGAGCCCTTAGTCCTGTCACATATATTCAACCAGGTGCAGTTTTCTTACCTTTAGTCTGTGCGGTTATTGAATTACGAGCAACGCTTCTCAAGCACGATTCGTTCCCGAGCCTAAGCCTCTATCACCTAGTCATAACCAAAGTATAGGGTTCCATTAATACTACAATATAGGTTTCTAGTTACAAAACTAACTCTCGGGATTCCAAATTCCACCAAGCACGGTGGTGAAACCAAACCCGAGCACACTAGACCACTTTCCCGTGCCTAAAACCCTCAAAAACTCATGTGTGCAACCAAGGGCTGCGGCCCCTGAAGCCTAGCCGCGACCCTTCCCCAAAACAAAACCAACACCACCCCTGAAGGAGGACACGCGCCGCGGCCCTTGCTTTGGGAACCGCGGCGCTTGCCTTTGGCCGAGCCTCCTTGGCTCCTTTGCATGCTAGGGCCGCAGCGCTCTAGAACAGAGCCGCGACCCTCCCCTTAGAACCTAGAATTTACACCATTTCAAAGCTCAAAACCTCAGCCACAACCACCCTTAAGCTCCCTACTTCAACACCCAACAAATCCAACACCTTTAACATGACTTAAACAAATTAATTCCACAGAAAACTCAACCCAACACACACTAATCTTCTCTTTTCAATTTCTGAAACTCAAGAGCTATAAACACTCAAACCAGCCATTCAAACCCAATTTAAAACCTCTAAATCATGAGTTGAAACTTACCTCTTCTGTTGAATCACCTCACCAAGCCAAAGCCAAGCTAAGTCTCCAAGTTTCCTCCTTAATTCTGCCTTAAGACATCAAAACCATGTTTGCTTCAAAACTTGACCAAAACCCAGCTAGAACTCAGAATTCAACCACAAAAAAGAAGATTAGATGCTTAGCTTAATCCCTGTTTTAGTTCTTAATTTAATCCTGAGCTAAACCTCCAAATCCTCACCACAAATCTCAGAAATTTCAGCTTGTTCCCCTTAAGTTTTCTGTGTTTTTTCCTTCCCTTTGTTTTCCTTGAGAGTGAGAGAGAGCTGAGGCTAAAGTTTTAGTCGGTTTGTATTTTCTAAAGGCTTCCTTATGTATATCTCACTCATTAAGTTAATCCCGAGGCTCGGGGTGCCAGAACCGTCCCCGTGGTCAAAATGGTAAAATCCTCCAATATTCCCGCCCAGACATCCTAACCTCAAATATATCTCCATATATTTATTTTCATGACCCGATAGTCCAAATCGCTACCCGCTATCTAAAAATACCCCCGACTTATCCAAAGTCATATCTTAAGTCCCGTTGTGACTTTCCCCGCTATCTGACCCTAGAATCGTCTCGAGTCGTGCTCTGCGAACCTACCCACATAATAATGTGGTTCTCACATATATCATATATTTATTTCATATCACATTAACACATAATATCTTCAATTATCATATAAACATTAATAAACTTATAATTACTCATTTAAATCACAATTATTCCATTAATGCCCTCCTGGCACACTAATCAAGGCCCTTAAGCCTTATTAGCGACTTTGGGTCGTTACAGGGTAGCCAGGCCAAGACTTCTTCGATTTTCTCACTTGCTCTAGATAGCTGACTCCTCAACTATATGTTCTCCATCTTTATCGCCGTCAGGAAACCCGAGTTCAGATTTGGCGGTCGGGGCGCCGAACTCCCGATGTCGTCTTGGCCCATCAGCTGCTTTCCCGATCACTGCTGGATCTCAGGGTTTTGTTCATCGGATATGGCGGCATGGTGGGCCTCCTGCCCATCATGTTGATCCGCCTCGTTACCATGTCTCGAATGAGTGACCACCATGATCAGGTTTTTGCGATAGCACCAATCTAAATCCTCTCAATGAAAGCACCAAACTGTTGACGCGGTTCTTTGCCAACAGGTAATTATATGAATAAGTAGGATGGATTAATGCTAATTGGTGAACCGTAATATGAAAATAGCTAAATTATAGACTTGAGAAATTAATATTATGGGAAGGTGATCACTCCTTTATTTTTGGGTGGTTCGAAGGTTAAAATCCCTCTAGTCCACCAGTTGATATTATTGATATCTCTTGGAAATTTCTTACAGAGTATTTCTTTACAAAATTATCCCAACCTCTTGCACTGCCCAGGATCTTGGTATTTATCGGAAGAGGATACCTGGGTTAGCAATGGGGTCATCTCGTGATCTCTTTACCCTTCACGTCATCTCTGTGACACTGATGATTAATTCCTAGACCTTATAGTGAAGTGTGGTCTAATCAATAGGTAGGGAGGGATAATGGGCCGCATGGCCCAAATCAGGCGTGGGATGCCTGAACACGCACGTTTATACTGCGCGTTTGAGAATTCAGGAATGGAATAGACACGTGATGTCTGACATATGCACGTTTGTTTTGCGTGATTGACTTTACAAGGATTCGGGTGTCAGATCTCTGCTGCATCACGAGCTCAACATAGCGCCAGCTCGTGACATCCATACTGCTGACCCGCTGCCTCCGAGTAGCAGTTAACTCTCTAATCAGCTCGGGCTGGACAGATGGAAGCCCGTAACAACAGCTCCGGGTGGACGATTTACACGTGGCAGATCGAATTAGGCCCTTTTCCAGCTCGCCAATAGTGCGGATGTTTAGGGCGTACACCACCTATTCATGATGATTTCCCCGATGAACAATTGAATTCTGTTACTAAGTTATTGTGGTATGCCCACATTGTGAACTACTTAGTAACAGGTGAACTCCCATCTGAATGGAGTTCACAAGACAAACGTAAATTTCTGGTCGAGGTGCGCAGTTTCTTTTGGGATGACCCATACTTATTCAAGTATTGCCCCAACCAAATCATGCGAAGATGCATCCACGACGATGAGGTGTATAGTGTGCTGAATTTTTGCCACAATGATGCTTTTGGTGGTCACTTCTTTGTGAGGAAAACCGCTGCAAAAATCTGACAATATCAATCTTTACTGCCCCACTCTATTCAAAGACACCAATGATTTCTGTCGTTCTTGTGTAAGGTGCCAAAATTTAGGTTCCTTATCCCATCGACACATGATGCCCTTGAACCCAATTCTTGTTATCGAAATATTTGATTGTCGGGGGATAGACTTCATGGGACCATTTCCACCTTCTTTTGGCTACCTTTACATTCTTCTCGTTGTGGATTATGTTTCCAAATGGTTCGAGGCTGTACTGTGTCGAACCAATGATAACGCTACAGTTGTCAAATTCTTGAAAGAAAATGTGTTATCAAGGTTCGGTACTCCTCGCGCTATCATCAGTGATCAAGGCACTCATTTTTGCAACAGATCCTTTGAGGCTCTTATGCGCAAGTACGGTGTACTTCATAAAGTTGCAAATGCATATCATCCACAGACTAATGGTCAAGCTGAGTTAGCCAATAGGGAGATAAAACACATTCTGGAAAAGACAGTAAATCCCGACCGCAAAGATTAGTCTACACGTCTTCTAGGCGCTCTTTGGGCATACCACACTGCTTTCAAATCCCCACTTAGGATGTCTCCCTGTCGGCTTGTCTTTGGTAAAACACAGGTTTGTCTTTGGAAAAGGCTGTCATTTACCTGTCGAGCTCGAGCATAAAGCATATTGGGCAAATAAAGCCCTAAACTTTGATCTGAATGCCGCAGGTATAAATCGCAAACTCCAATTGTCTGAAATTGTGGAGTTGAGAAACAATGCATATGACAATTCCAGGATTTATAAAGCGAAATTCAAAATCACTCACAATAAACAAATCCTGCGAAAACATTTTGATCCAAATCAGAAAGTGTATCTGTATGATTCTCGCTTGCACTTACATCTCGACAAACTGCGATCGTGATGGACTAGTCCATTTGTAGTGAAGCAAGTATTTCCCAACGGTTCTGTTGAGGTCGAGGACCCAACTGATGGAAGAATTTTTCAAGTCAATGGCCAAAGACTAAAGCATTACATTGAGAGTGTGAGTCATGTTGAAGAGGTCCTTCTTAAGGACCCAATTTATACACTCTGAAGTTCTGAATGGTTTGTTTGTTTTTTAATTATTATTTATTTTTCTTTTTATTTTTTTGCCTTTCTTTTATTGTTGTATGTTGTTTGTTTTGGGGTATTATTACCAGGCTATTTTCGCTCTTGCCTCATGGACATGGTCATCATCCAGATGTTCTCTTTCCTTACCTTTTTCATTGATTATTAATTTTGACATTGATGACACTGTTTGATTTTTGGTTGGGGGTGGTGAGCATTCATTAGCTTTGATTTGGAAAATCTTATTGTCAAGTTGAATTTCTAAGTCAAAATTTTTCAAAATTATCCAAGCACGAGTACAACTTGTTGGTTTGAGTCAATTTTTACTATGTTTAGCTATTAAGAAGTGATTTTCAGAGTTCTTTTGTGCACTTTCCAAACATGTGATAAATTGGTTGTTAACACAAATAGTTGAGAGAAATTTCAAGTTTAAAGTTTTTCATTTCTTGGTGAGTTGTGAGAGTTGAGAAAACAACTTTTTGAACTTTTATTGATCATTTGAGTTGGTAAAGTCACATCTTTGGAATTTAAAACATGACATTTACTAGAGGGATGTTTTTCATTTAAGAATGAGTCTTTGTAGTAAATTTTAAATTTATGTTCAATTTATTTTATTTTGTTTGTAATTTCCTTTCATTTTTGTGTTGCCTCTTGTCAATACAAAAAAAAGAAAAAAAAAAGGAAAAGAATGATGAAAAAAATATGAAAAAAAATGATGATGAAAAAAAAGAAGAAAAAAAAATGAAAAATGAAAAAAATAAATAGAACAAGAGCAACACTTTCCTTTATTATTTTTGTAGTTGTTGAAGAAGAAAAAATCTTTCTATTATTATTTTTTGTTTTGTGTAATTGTATAATATATATAATAATAATAAAAAAATTATTATTATTATTATTAAGAGTTTCTTTTTCTTATTTATCATTTATAGTTAGTTGTCTTTTTGTTATTTGAGCTTTCTCATGTAAATCCCAAAAGTTGTTTATCATTTGAATTCCAATAAGTTGATATGTCTATCTTGTGATCAATACTTGTCCTAAAAAAATTATCTTCTCTCATTTGAGCATAATCTGTTACATTTCCAACTCCAAGAGTGTGATCCTTTCCATAAAAATACTTTCAATGCCTGTGAGGAATTTGGAGTTGAGACCTTTATAATTTTGAGATTTTTCGATACTATTTGTTTTATGACTTGCGATAAAAATAATATGGTTTGGTGCACACACACACAACTCTCAAATCGCAACTAAAGTAGCTTAGATAGTAATTTATGACTTCTTGTTGATACTTCGACAATGCTTAGATGATTTTGCTTGGTTTGACTTGATTATTTAACTTGATAATTTTATTTTTCGCTTGAATTTCTAGGGACTAGCAATAAGCTAGTTGGGGGTTGTGATTAGTGGTGAAAAATGCATATTTATTGATCTTAATGGTAAAAATAAATTAAGTTTGATTAATATTTTCATGGAATTAATATCATTTATTTTATAAATGAAAATATTTGATTATAATCTAATTTATTGTTATTTTGTAGGAATTAAAGTTGCATTTTGGCATAAAGAAAAAGAAAGAAGAAAGAAAGAATCAAAAGTGAAAAAAAAGAGTTGAAAAATGGCATTTTTTAAGGGAATTAGCCCCAAAATGAGCCCAAACAAGCCCAAGCCCAACCTTGCCACTACCTGGACATGTGACGCGTCTCTATTGGCTGCACTTTGTCAACATTTTTAGCTACCTTTCAACCCAATTTTTGTGGGTTTTGAGTCTTGCACCTTTCCATTTTGAGCTCTTAAGCTCATATTTTGTGGCGTTTTAGAAAAAGGGCAAAATGACCATTCACTAAAATAGCTAGGCTAATATTAATAATAAGATTTGATTTTTCAAAATCAAATTTTATTATTAAGATTTCAAATTTATTTTGTAGACCTCATTTGAAATTTAATTTCTTTTTAGTCATTTTCTCATTCCATAAATAGGGACTCTTCTTTCACATTTGATATGTAATTTTTAGAGTAAAGAAACTATAACAAAATTTTTACTCACTTTCTTCTCATATTTTCTTCTTAGAATTTTGTGAGAATCACGAGCATGATGGCCTAATCTTCCTAGGACGGTTAGGGATGATTCCATATGCTAGTGATGTTATTTTGCTAGTTTGATGTACTATGTTCTTAATGTAATGTATTTGAGTTATTTATGTGTTGGGGTTTTATACCCTAATTAAAACCCAAATTCTTTGTAATCTCATTTTATTATCAATAAAAGAATAGAAATCATTTTTTTGACTTGGTTAATCACTTTTCTCACATGTTTTATTTTCATGATTATTTGTTTAATATAAACTTCTATTAAATCCCGAGTATATAGCTAATCTTATTTTTAGTGACGTAATCACAGTGGAATATAAATATGATTATATGTTCAAAATAAGTTAGTCCTAAGATAAGTCAGTGCACCGGATTTACACTGACTTGCCAATCTACGATATGATCTACTTACACATTACAGTGTTATGTTCTTTCCAGAACATTAGCAAAGTAGATAAGATCGGATGTATTTGTTACATCGGACTAGACCGATATTGACAGTTGATAAGATAAGTAAACATACCGTTATTATCTATTCTAGTCATATCATATAGTTGATCATAGGTCAATTCAATCTCAATTCTGAGTGGTTAGTATTCTAACTGATTGTATTATTTGAGTTCTTTGACTTGTTCATTACCAGCTTACCCTACGGACTAGCCCATACTTACATCTTGGGAACTCGGTAGTATAATTGAGTGGGAGTGTTAATCATAGATATGAACATCTATAGCTTCTGATGAAGAAGTGAGACAATGGTTTCCTTTTAGTTTGGTTCAAGGTGTTAAATGATAGAGATCTCATTTCAGTAATTAAATTAGTTTACTGAAATATCATTGACAAGGAACTAAGTGTTTTAAGGATAAAATACAATGAGGGGTAAAACGATATTTTAGTCTTATCTCATTGTAGACCGTCTATAGAGGATTGAGTGACAATTATGGTTGTAACAATGGATAATTAATAGAGTATATATATTTGTTATAGAACGTTTTATGAATTCAAGAGTGCAATTCCGAGTCTATAGTAGAGTCACGAGGAATTAATAAGTTAGTAAATTTATTTGTTAAATTTATGATAACTTATTGGAGCTTGATTTCATAGGCCCATGGTCCCCATTGTACCTTGGATAAAATCATCTAGATAGTCTCAATTAATTGATTTAATCATCAATTAGAATTATCAAAGTTGATCAGGTCAATTTTGGATAGTTTCACAGAGTTGTGTAATTTTGAGAAGAAAAGAGAAATTATGGCAGATTTATTAATTACGATAAATTGGTATCTAAATTAATAAATAAGTTTAAATCAAGGTTCAAATTATAAATAATTAATTTGATAAATAATTTAAATAATTAAATCAATAGAAAATAATACAAGCCTTGATTTTAAGTCCAATAAGCTTATAATCAAATGGGAAATTTCACGGGCCTAAAGCCCATAATAACTTCGACCTAGGGCTTTAAAATGGCTATTATTTTATTGATTTTTTAATTAAATTAAATGGCCTAATTGAGTCTATAAAAGGAGTGCTTAGAGAGAAGTCATTAGTGAAGAATTTCTGAGACGACAGATAAGTTTAATCACTGGTTTTCTGATAGTTTTAGATTCTTTCTAAACACAAGTCATTTTCTAAGCCTCTTTGTTATTTTCTCTTCTTCTCTCTATATCTATCTCATGTGTTGAGAATTACCCACACTAGTCTAGGTGGTTCTAAGGATACATTGGTAGATTGTGATGAAAATAGAAGATAAGTTCAGTTTCTTGATAATACTCTGCGACAGAGAGGATACAAGAGTTAGAGAAACTGAAGGAAGGACTGTTTCATTCCGCTGCGTATACTGTAAGTATTCTATTTTTTGTTTCTCTTTGAATTCAATTTTAGAAACATGTTTTAGGCGATCTCGTATTAATTTGTTTAATATTAGATATACATGAAAATAAATAAAGATCCTGTATAAGTTTTCCCAACATTATGTTCTTTCATCCCCATCTCTATTTTGTTATCTTTATTTACTTGTGCTAATAGTATATAGGATTAGTCATGCTCTTTCTATGTGCTTCTAATTAGTAAAAGTAATATTGATACATAATTTTATGTCTAATCTTCTATTGCATTATTGCCCTTGGATATTTTGTCATTTTTAGATTTTTCATAAGATTAACATTGTGCTCCTAAAGTAAAGAACTTTATAACTCAAATGAACTTTTGTTAGAAAAGAATATGGACTTTAATGTTAGATTTTCCAAGTAAATGTTGGGATGTGAACTATTTACTTGTGTATTTTTGTAAATCAAGTAACTAAGTAACCAAACAAGCATATGGATGATTCTTAAAACCTTTCTATTTCTCAAACTCTTGATTACACATTACTTTTATTTCACTTATCTCACTTTATCATTTCATCAAAAAGACAATACCAAAATCTCAAATCTCTTTTCATTTCCATTTTTTATTTATTTCATGTTACTAACTATTTGTGTTATTTTCTGCTAATCTTTTAGTTTTAGGTTACCTCCTTGTGGACCAACCGCCCGATTTTACTACAACTACCGTTTAGTGGTAGTCACATTTTGGGCGTTAAACATTTTCTTAGTTTTGTTGTTAGTGCCAAAGAAATTGAGGTGGGTGAAGAAAATATGAGTACAATTCGAGACTGGCTGAGACCTACACGTGTGGGTAACGTTAGAAGTTTCCATGGGTTGGCTAGTTTTTATTGAAGATTTGTGAAAGATTTTAGTAGCTTAGACACACCTTTGACTGGAGTTATTAATAATAATGTTGGTTTTAAGTGGGGTGATGACCGAGAGAAGGCATTCAATTTAATTAAAGAAAAATTGACTAATGTGCTTTTGCTTGCTTTACCTAACTTCACTAAAACTTTTGAGATTGAGTGTGATGCTTCAGGAATAGGTATTGGAGCTGTTCTAATGCATGAGAGTCATCCTATTGCATACTTTAGTGAAGAGTTAAGTGGAACAGCCTTAAACTATCCTACTTATGACAAGGAGATGTATGCATTGGTTAGGGCACTGGAAACTTGGCAGCACTACCTTTGGCCAAAAGATTTTGTGATTCACACTGATCATGAATCTTTAAAGCATTTGAAGAATCAACAAAAGATAAATAAACGACATGGCAAATGAGTTGAGTTCATTGAAACATTTTCTTATGTCATCAAGTACATGCAAGGTAAGGAAAACATAGTGACTGATACTTTATCTCGCATGTATGTTTTACTCTCTACATTAGATGCAAAATTTCTTGGTTTTGAATACATTAATGAGTTGTATGTTGATGATTATGACTTTTCTAATGTATTCAATGCATTTGAAAAATAAGCTTTTGGAAAATTCTTTAGGCAGGATGAGTTTTTGTTTAGAGAAAATAACTTATGTGTGCCTAAAAGTTCATTGCTTGACTTGCTTGTCAAAGAATCTCATGGGGATGGTTTGATGGGGAATTTTGGTGTATCTAAGACATTAGACATTTTGCATGAACATTTTTTTTTGGCCTCGTATGAAAAAAGATGTTGAACGAGTTTATGAGAAGTGTATTACATGTAGAAAAGTTATGTCTCAGGTTAAGCGATATGGTTTGTATACTCCTTTGTCCATTCCTAGTGAACCTTGAATTGACTTATCTATGGACTTTGTTTTGGGTTTATCTAGGTCTAGAAATTATGTATGGTTTTAATCCATTAATTCCTTTGGATTTAACTCCTTTGCTTTTGACTGAGCGTGTTAACTTAGATGGCAAAAAGAAAGTTGATTTTGTTAAACAGATTCATGAGAAAGTTTGAAAAGACATTGAGAGGAGGACTAAACAATATGCAGCCCAAGCCAACAAGGGGTGACAGAAAGCTGTATTTGAACTTGGTGATTGGGTTTGGGTGCATATGAGAAAATAACAGTTTCCTATTCAAAGACGATCTAAACTTCTTCCAAGGGGTGATGGACCATTTCAAGTGCTTGAAAGGATCAATGACAATGCCTATAAGTTAGACCTTACAGGTGAGTATAATGTGAGTGCAAGTTTTAATGTTTCTGGTTTGTCTCCTTTTGATGTAGAGGAAGATTTGAGGACAAATCATTTTCAAGAGGGAGGGAATGATTAGAATAAAAGAGCAACACTAAAAGATCCATTGCAAGATCCGATTGGGTCAATTACATAAGCAAGAGCTCGAAGGTTCAAAGAAGCACTTAATGGACTAATCCATGAAATATGGGTGATTATGAAAAGATAAAGTCCAAGTTGGTCAAAAAGGAGATCAATGCCTATTCAATGTTATTGAGGCAATTTAAAATGGTTATTTAACTTCCAAAAATGTGGCCTTTGAGTTTAGAGGATTTATGGGCATATATTTATGTTTTATTTAAGACATTTAATTATATTAAGATTGGTTAAAGTTAGACCTTTTGTATTAAGCCATTTAGCTACTTTCTATAAGACTAATTGTCTAGAATTGAAGGGTTTTGGTCTATATTGATGCATGTATTAATTTAATGCTTTAAATGAGACTTTTCTTATTCTTGGAGGGATGTTCCAAGTATAAATAGGGGGAGATATGAGATTGCAAAGTAGATTATTGGAATCAATATATTTTAGAGAGTGTTTTCTCTTTTCTTCTTCAAAGAACTTCTTAGAACTTATCAAGATATTTCTTGTGTCGTTCGTTTCTTGACTTATCACTCACAATCCTTCTTATTTCTTGAGCGTGGTGTCTAATATCATTCTTATACCTTTGGTTCTTATCTCTTTATAGATAACAAGTCAAGGTTCTTTGTTATTTTTTTTAGAATATCATATTAGAACGATCCAAGGCATCATTGTTCTAAATTTATTTTTGGATCTCATTATTTTATTGGGGTTCAAATAATTTAGAATCACATGAGCCTATCCCCACAGCGAGTCTTTGCGCTCCAGCTCGTCCCAGGCGTCCTCGACCCCACCATCCCCAACCTCAACCTACATACACACACACCATTATTGTGAAAAGGCAAGCACAATAAAACCCAAACAAATAGGCATACAAACTCATGAATGTATCTACTCCTGCCTCCTTTAGCCCACGACCACCCCAACCCCAAAATTCCAGACCACTGCTAGCCCTCTGCCAAAGATTGTTTAGACCCCTCTGTTCTCAGATTTCAAATCGAGCCTACCGTGCTGTACATCCTCAGATCTAGTCATCTCCTTCATTGCTGAGCTCTTTGTACTTCCTATCTCGTTGTATATCCCTAGTTTTGGCAAGTTGAAGGTCCTCGACACCAATTATGCTTGAGAAAAGAAAATGAGAAAGAAAGAGAAGAGGAGGAAGAATAGGGTTTGATTTTTTTCTTTTTCTTTCAAATCAATTTTTTTATCAGGTTTTATAAATGGATTTATTTTTTTACAAAAGAAAAAATGCTTTACTTATTTGGTTTAGTTTTAAGTTTTAATTTTTTTGTATTTTGATTAAGATTTAAATTAAATTTTTTAATTTTTAATTGAATTTTAAATATGTTTTAAGATTTATATTAATTTTTTAAATTATTTATTATTTTAAATTACACATGTGGCGCTGACGTGACCAGCACACATCAACAAGTATTGAGCCATGTCAGCATTCTGTTAGTCACATGGGGTGAAACTTAACAAAAGTCTCACTTTACAACACTGTGAATAGTTCGGGGGTAATTATTAATGGCTCAAGAAAATCAGAAAGCATAATAATATATAGGTCATAGTTCGGGGGGCAAAAAAAATCCTAAATAGCCTAAAAAATAAAACAAAAACTAGGATTATTTTTAACAAATTTACAAAACACTGATCTAAAAAATATTTTTCAAATGAGAGTATATACAAGTATTTAGTTAAAACATGGAGCCCAATAATATTATCTCAAATATATATATACATATATATACCACAAGAACTATTGTATTGTATAAGAAGATTTCTTATTCAACATTCATGTTGAAAGACCATATAGAAGAACATTGAGAGTTGTTTTGAAAGATATATGACTCTGACAATCAAAAAAAAAAAAACCAAATAATATCAAGAAAATGAAGACCAGAAAACTAAACCTATCATATTCTCTCTCTCTCTCTCTCTCTCTCTCTCTCTCTCTCCCTCTCATTCTCTTGTAAGAGTCGCCATATTTAAGAGTTCTTAGAACTTAAGTGCTTCAGCAGGAGCTCTACCTGAGTGCTTCGACGCGTTGGTCGGCCTCTAGCTTGAGATTTTTTAGTACAACATCTTCTCTTGATGCTAAGTGGATTTACGAAAGCAACAATGGAAATTTTGAGGCGGGTGCATTAGATCTTGAGCCAACATATTCCCTGTCTTCTCTTCTTCTTGTTTCTTCAATGTCGAATTCTGTTGATGACGCTTCGAAGGTGCATGGAGGGGATCTCTCTGAGGGGCTCATAGGTTTCTTAGTGGGTTTGTCATCTTCTCCAATTTTGTCATATGTGGGAGGCTTCTCGACGACTCACAATGTGGGTTTCATGGCCTTGCCCGAAGGGAGAATCGCAGCGGCGATGGTGATGGGTATCTCGGTCGGAGGTGTTAGAGAAATATAACAATGGAAATGATTACAATCAAAATTAACACAAAAAAAATATATTATTAACTAATAATATTAAATAAGTGAAGGAAAAATATGAGAAGAGATTACATAACTTACGTAAATAATCATAAGGATAGGAAGTAGAAGATGATCCCAAGGCTTAAACAAGGTTCAAAACTTTTATCCTAAAAGTTATTACGTCCCTCATAAGAACACTTTGGGGATACTCTCTAGAAATGATTGTAAGGATTTATCAAGCATTCTCTCATACTCAACATAGTGTTCTAAAGAAGAACATGTCATCACAAGTGTGTTTCAAGTGAACAAAATAGTCTCTATTTATAGAGTTTGAATCACCAATTGATTTTGAAATTCCACCAACCCTCTTGGGTGTTATCAATGATAAATTGAGTATTTATGGAATTAAAGAGATGATTTGGGGTCACTTGGGGTGTTACAATATTCAAAGCATAAAAAAGATGCTTCAAAATCGAAATTGTCAGGTTACTAATTTGTAACCCCAAGTAACAACTTTGGTTACAAGCTGCCAAAACATCTCAATTATTCTCCCATGCAATTTTGTAACATCCAAACACTTATTGGCTGTCAAAATAACGTCCCTAATAGCTATAAAACATTATATCACATAAAAATCAAATCAAGAATATGCAACTTCTTTTACATATTGATTATAATGATATTTGGGGAGTTATATACTAGTAACCAGATTTGTAACTCCCCTTTGTTACAAATTGACAAAATGACATTTTGTCACACCCCATTTTATTTGTCACACTCATTTAATTAATATTATATTATTTATATAAAATAATTTAAAAGAGGTGGGAGGGTGGGTTTGTTGATGTTCGGTGTGTGCTCCACCTTGATGATGCATTCTTGTCTTTAGTTTTGCTTGTGGCTTTTTTTTTTGTAGTTCTATTGTGCTGCCATGGATTTTGTTGTTTGTTTTGTCATGGAATTTTTTCTTTTGTTTTGTTTCCTTGTGTGGATTGGTAGTATGTATCCTTGATGTATTTCATTATCCAACCATCTTTGATAGTTTGGGTTTGTTTGACAACATGACTTTGGCGTGGATGTCGTATAATGATGGTCTAGTGGCCTTTGTTGCCATTTGCTCGTCCTTTGGGGTATTGAGTTAACATTATGGCTTATCGAGAGCTGTTGTATTGGACACAGTCCTTGTTTCTTTCATGAATGAAATTCTTGAGTCTTGACTTAAAAAAAAGACCAAAAACTAATATTATATAAAATTAAACAAGCATTTTAATCGCTGAAAATAGAAACCACTAAAACAGACATAAAACAACTTATTATTAATATCTCTGAATAATAACATCTAATTTTTTTCACCAATAAAATTAAAAACAAAAATTATGCATTGCTTCCTCTATTGAAAACAAAGCTAAACGCAAGGTTATTTCGAATCACAAGTCCAATAATGAGGATTTCAAATTCTACCACCATAACAATAAGAATGCAAAAATTAAACATCGAAGACAACAGATAAATCAATTTAGAAGCAATTATATACAAACCTACTTTATTAAAGTGAGTTCCATATAAAAATTAATCCACCAATCAACATATCATATACATCACCTAAACAAGGATATTAGTCCTTTAAAAAAATACAAGGACATTAGTCTAGAGATTAGTTGTACCACATTAACATATCAAATTTCTTCAACTCCCTCAATTAGTAAGATAGGTAATATAAGTGCTTCTATGAACTAAACTAGGCTGCAAAAATAAATGAGGTGATATAAATATTTATGGAAATTTAAGAAATAATAACAGTGTTAGAGAATATTATATATTCTAATGGAAATATGAAATCAAGCTACAACTCTAGGCAAGAAATTACAATTGTAAAATGTGATGTATAAATAAAGTCACATCTCTAATGCAAAAGATACAAATAAAATAGATATATGAAGATGTAGAAGAGAAGGAGATTACAAACTCTATACAATAAAAATACAAATAAAATAAGAACAAAGAAGAACAACAGAATAACATAAGAACAACAGAAGAATACGAAGAACACTCTTACACTCACAAGACCTTCAATGAGGAGTAGCGAGGATCACTACTGTAACACACTGGTTAGCTAAGACCGTTACACTGTGTATTTTAAATAGTGCTAAACTCGTTAAACGAGTCATTTGGCCATAAACATGCAACGAAATGTGATTAACGGTCCAGGGTTAAAAATTTCAGTCAAAAGGGATAGATATTTCATTAAAACATTAAATTGTACATGGGATCCCATAAGAAACATTTACAAAGTTGTTTATAGTTCCAAAAGGGTAATTACAACTCAAAAGTTACAACCGCCGACCTAAGCGACAAAAATAAGGTTTAACCCTAGTTCCTGTGAGAAACATTGGCCGTGGTGGTCAAGCGGCCGCATATGTACACATCGCCACCTAAGCTCTCCAATTCATGGCTGGTCTAGCTTTCCTTTCCCCTTACCTGCACCACATAGCACCCGTGAGCCAAGGTCCAGCAAGAAAACTTAAACATGCTCATAAGCAGTTAATAACACATTACCAAATCATAATAAGCATGTCTAGCAGTAATAACATTTCTCATGCATACATACTATTCATATAAATGAATATAGTGTCATATGGGGCCAGATGCCCTAATGAAATGTTTACCTAAATCATATCGGGGCCTGTTTCCCATAACACATGATTAATGAATCATACTGAGGCCCAACGCCCTAGGATATGAGACTAATAAGTTACCCTAGGGCCCATTGCCTTATCCTCTATATAACTAGCCTTGGAGCTAGCTCATCGTACCTGACACTTAATTTTCCACGACCATTGGGTTGGACAAGCGTATGATGTGCTCCTGATTAGATCTTACCAAAACGACCAGCGCTCAATGCGCTATTGTCGCCCTTGACTCATAAGTCAATGCTTTTCGACCAGTGCTCAACATTATTGCTGTCTTTGACTCATAAGTCAAGCCTTTCTCAATCGGATAATGCGAACATGTATTCATTATATAACAAATATCCAGATACAGAGCATTCAATATGCTTAGTCAATAATTACAGGCATAATTATATTCATGCACATTTACAAGGGTTCGAGCCCTAAACAAATCTATTTTCAACCTTCAGACCATACCCTAATCATGTACATCACATATTGGGTGCAGTTTTCCTACCTTTGGTCCGAGCACAAGTTATTTATAAACGATACTTAAGCATGATCCTGTCCCGAGCCCTAGTGGTAACCTAGTCACAACCATAAATAATAATATCATTAGGATTCAATCCCTAAAAACAAACTCCGGGACCACTCCCAAGCTCTCGGGACTTTCAATCCCACCCAATAGGGTGATGGAACCATCCCTCGAGCCCTTAAGTCCTCCCAAGCCCTAAAAATGGGCTTTGCTGAAACAGGTATACCACTGGGGCACCCAAAGTGGCGATGGGGCGCCAACCAAGTCAGAGAGCACCCCTTTGACCTCCCCTGCCTAGCGCTGGGGCGCCAAGCTACGAACCCAGAATCCCCTGGTTTTCCCTTGCGTTTCCCTTGAATTCAAGTCATCAAAACCTCATTAATACACTAACCTCAACAAAACCCAAGTTTACACTTGATCAAAAACCCACAAAAACACAAAATCCATACTTGAACTTTGAAGCTCAAGAACACCCTTAAACCTAGGAAAAAAAAACCTGAATCAAAGCAGTGTTAGAGCTTACCTCAGTGATGGAATCCAATCTTTAAGTTCTCCTAACCAAGTCCCCAGCTTAAGCCTCAAACTTCTGAGCTTTCTTCCTCAAAACTCAATAAATCCTCAAAGGTAAGAGAGAGAGAGAGAGAGAGAGAGAGAGAGAGAGAGAGAGAGAAACGTGATGCACAGCTGAGAGAGAGAAGGTTGTATTTGGCATACTCTATTTTGAGGTTTCCTTCAGCTGAAGAAATCAATGACCTAAGCCACTACTTTTGGCTCCAAAAGACCACTATGCCCCTTAACCTTGCCTGCTTATGCCCCCAAGGGCAAATTTGTCTTTTGTCTCATACCCCGTTAATTATAATCAACACCTTGTAATTCCCGTTACATCTAGTTTCCTCAAATAATTACCAAATAATTTCCCCATTACCCGATCTCGGTAATGTACTAAATTGCCAAATTACCCTTAGGCTCAGACTACTGATGGTCGACCATCCCGCTTCTGAGGCCCAATCAGCCCGATGAAACCTTTGGGTGTCTTCACCCCTATCTTTAATGATGATGGATCGAGTCAGATAGATCCATAACCATCGGTAAGGAACTATCAAACTCCACCTACTATTCCTAACATACAGAATTGTACTGTCAATGCAGGTGAACAGGTAACCATGGATGAACATGGACATTCATCTGCACTCGAACAACAACATACTCCAGAAGTTAACCTGCCAACCTCGGCAGTTGGGTAGCAACAGGTTCCAAGAGCCAGTCAGCCATTCTCTAGACTCGGACAACAACAGATCCCTAGAGCTAGTAAACTAGCCTCTGTTGTTGGACAATAATAGGTTCTAGGAGCCAGTCAACCTAACACTGAAGCCATCCAAACCTTCACTGGAACTGGTCAAAATATGTTGGAGCAGCAGATGATCAAACCAAATCAACCAGCCATAAGTAAGCCAACCCACCATGCCGACATCAACTCACTTTCGATCAAAGATCCCAAGTTTGCTCGTAAATTGGCCGAGATGGAAGCACTTATCCAACGGATTCCTCGAATGTTGGCTCCAATTAAAAAGAGTGCAAAAAGATGCTATGATGACTCCCCTTTCGTTGATGACATAGCCATGGTTGAGATGCCTAATAAGTTTAGATTCCCCCACATGAAGATGCTTGATGGAACGTATGACCTCGATGACCATATCACTCAGTACAAGCAGAGAATGTTAACAGTTGCCATCCCATGCGACATGAGGGACGCGTGCATGTGTAAGGGGTTTGATTCTAGTCTGATTGGACCAGCGCTCCAGTGGTATACTAATTTACCTAATAATTTTATTTATACTTTTGCACAGTTAACTGACACTTTTGTTAAGCAGTTTTCCAACAGCAGGAACCTTGAAAAATTTGTGGAAGACCTATACAACATAGTTCAACGATGGAGTGAGCCTTTGTGAGATTATGTAGGCCGCTTCAACAAAGAGAAAATGTCTATAACCAATTACAATAGGAACACAACCATCCCATACTTCCACAAAGGACTCCGCTACGACTTGGACCTATATAAAGAACTTACTAAGTACCCTTGCAAGAGAATGGAAGACGTCTTCGCCAAGGCTTGGGCACAAATCAAATGGGAGGAAGATGAAGCCAACTATTATCACTCCTCCCAACAGAAGGACACTCGAAGACACTCGAGGGTGGATAGTCGACAAGGTAATAGACGTCTCCAAGGTAATAGCAGGTCACAGAATAGAAGGAGGGAGTACACCTGGTCGTCTAAGACACGTCTCCGAGATGGACCAAAGATACTAGAGTATAATCTTTCAATCCCATCAGCTGAAGCTGTTGGCATACTAAAGGGACTCGGGGATAGAGTAAAATGTTCTGAAAAGATGAGAACGTCAGCTGACCAGTGAAACAGAACAAAATGGTGTGAATTCCACAATGACCATGGTCACCAGCAGATGAGTACATTGCCTTGAGACTTGAAGTATCCAATCTGTTGAAGCACGGTCACCTGAATGACCTGATTATAAAGAAAGGCAAGTGAACATTTCAACTGGAGAGAGATAGACCAGCTGGCCGAGATAAGTTGTAAAGTCCCAATTTCCCCAATAAGACTTAATGCCTTGATTCAAGGGGGGGGGGGGGGGGGGGGGGCAGGAGGACAATAAATGATTTAATTGCATTATTATGTGATGATATGCATGCCTATATGAATTATGTGAGTTATATTATAATATGACTATATTGGCATATTCAAGTGTATTAAGCATGCATGTGGGCCCGTTTCTTATTAGAAGGGCATTTTTGTAATTTGGCCCGTTGAAGGAATATTTGTATATATATGTGCATAGTGGTTGAGACCACATTATTATGTGGATATATTTGGGTTATTCGACATGAGACAATCCTAGGGAGCAATTTAGTGGTTTAGTCGCAACAAGGAGTAATACTCGGCTCGATGCGAGCCAAAGGGTATTTTGGGAAATCTGGAGAGTCACCAGGACTCATTGTAGTGTGAGTTTTATTTTGGGAGAAATAGCAATATTCTGGCTTTGGCAGAATTATTTGGGGAGATTTGGGTGTAGAGCGGGATTGGAGTGTGAAAATGACATTTTCGCCCTTATAGGGTGTTGAGAGAGAAGCAGGTTGAGTGGGGGTATTTCGGCCATTTGGGACCATTCGAATATAAGGTTAAGGCTAAGTTTATTAACTTATAAAAACACATAAATCTCTCTCGTTCTCTCTCCTGTTCTCTCATTACGCCCGTTAGCGTTTTCGAAGGAAACTTGAGGTTTAGAGCTCGGATTCAAGCGAGGTTTTAGAAGCTTGATAACCTGGGGATTTAGATAAAAATGACTTAATGAGAGGTAATTTAATCTTTAAGTTCCTCAATTATTTTTTCCTTAAGTTTCTTAAGCTTTGAGTGGATTTTATGGTTTTGATGAGTTTTTGATCCGTTTGTAAGTTGAGTTTTGCTGCCTGGGATATACCGATAACGTTTTGGGGTTGAATCATGGGGTTGGTACTATTTTGGGGTGAGTTTTGAAGGAACTATCTTGGAGGAAATGTTTGCAAAATTGGGTTTGCGAGGTCGTGCCACGACCCTCATGAACCCAGGATCCTGGGCGGTTCTCTAAACCGATATCGCCTCGCGACGCTTGTAGAGTTGCGTCGTGGCCTATGTCCAGCAAAAAGAGAGGTTGGGCTCTCTGAATGGAGGGGTGCTATGACTCTAATTAAGGGTGCTACAACTAAAAATGGGAATTTTGGCCAAGTTAGGTTTTGGGTGGCAGGAACTTAAACCTAAGGGCTCGAAGAGGATTCTACTACCCGGTATAGTAGAATTCGAGGTCCCGGAGACTAGGACTCGGTCCGAAAGACTTTATTTACTCGATGCTGATGGATATCGCTTATTATGTTTATGACTAGGGTACCGCTAGGGTTCGGGACACGATCATGCTTGGGGGGTTGTGGTTAACTAACATGTGCTTGGGCCAGAGGTAAGAAAACTACACCCAATACATGGTGTCTGTGATTAGAGCTTGGCCTAATTGTTAAATGTAGATTTGTTTAGGGGTTGGGCCCCTGTGAATGAGCATGATTACAATTATGCCTGTGATTGTTTGATTAAGCATGTCAAATGCTCTGTATCTGAATAGTTGTTATATAATGTATGCCTGTTTGCATTATTTGCTTGAGAAAGACATGACTTATGAGTCAAGGACGACACTAGTGCACTGAGCGCTGGCCGATATGGTTAGGTATAATCAGGAGTGCATCATACGCTTTTCCAACCCAAGGGTCGTGGATAGGGCTAGCTTCAAGGCTGGTTATACAGAGGATAGGGCTACGGGCCCCGAGGTGACTAATTTGTCCCATATCCTAGGGCATGGCCCTGGTATGACTCATTAATCATTTATTTAGGGCACCGGGCCCCGTTATGACATGGTAGTCACTTATCTACGTAGAATGCATGCATGGGTAAGGCTATTAGTGCTGGGCATGCTAGATATGCATCTGGAATCTGTATTTACTGTTCATGCACTTGTTTAAGTTTTCTTGCCGAGCCTTGGCTCACAGATGCTATGTGGTGCAGGTAAGGGGAAAGGGAAGCTCGACCAGCCATGAGTTGGAGAGCTTTGGTGGCGACGTGTACATATGCAGCTATTTGACCACCACGGCCGGGGGTTTCTCAGAGGAACTAAGGTTAAACCCTATTTTTCCACTTCAGTGTGTTGGTTGTAACTTTTGGAATTGTAAACGACCTTGTAAATGTTTATTTTGGGATCCCATGTACGCTCTTAACATTTTAATAAAAATACTATGCCTTTTGTCCAAAAATTTTAACCCTAAGTTGTTAATCACATTTAGTTTCACGTTTATGGCCAAATGGCTTGATTAGTGAGTCTAGTACTATTTAAAGTACACAGTGTAATGGTCTTGGCTATCCAGGGCATACAACTTGGTATCAGAGCGAGCCAAGGCTAGGGGTTTCTGAAGACTGGCTAGGCATGTACACTTGCCACTAAAGACAAGCTTGACTCAGGGTTTGGTAACTATTTATGTGGTTATGTGTTTAACTGCTTAAATAGGATATACATGCCTTATCTACTTGCCTTAGTAGGAAGCATGGGATATTTTGATAGGGCCTGACCCTTGACTATTGGTATGATTATGTGCTTGCCTGCTTAGTTGATAAATAAATGCTTTACCTGCATGCTAGAGTTTAGAGCATGATATTTATGTTGGAAAGAGCAGGGCTTATTAATTAATGCATGAGTTTTATGGGCATGTATTTTAGTACTACTGTTGTATGTGAATGCGGTGTTGTTTGGTTTTTCCTCGTGGGAAGGATTTTGGATGTGATCATCGTGCCTAATGGGTCAAGTCATTAACTATAGAAGAACTTAGAGGTTATGTACCCAAGATAGTCAATGGGACCCGGTGGTTTTTTTATTGAGCCCGAAAATTATAGCCAGGGTCAGAGCCCTCCGCTTGCACCTCAGAATTGGCAGCAGGTGTTTACAGACATGCAAGCAAGATTGTAGAGGCAAGAGGAAGAGATGAGGTGGTTGAAGCAGCAGGTTCTTCCAGAGAACACTTCTTCCTTTGTTATCCTAGGAGTGGCACCAGTTTTGGCTCAGCCTAGGGTTGAGAACATGTGGGAATCAATATATGAGAGATTTCATTAACATTACCCTCCAGTTTTTGAGGGAGGCCTGGATCCATTTAGAGTGGAACAATGGATGGCCATGATCAGCTCCATCCTCGACTTTATGGGGGTGGTAGGCCGCGATAGGGTGATCTGTGCTATGTATGTGTTACAGGAGGATGCCCGGGCATGGTGGGAAGTGGTATTCCAGACGTGAGATACAACTATGATGAACTGGGAAGAATTTAGGCAGTTGTTTAATGAGAGATATTATAGTGACTCAGTTAAGACTGCAAAACGAGTTTCTGAATCTGGTTCAGGGAAACATGACAGTAAAAGGGTATGTTAACAAATTTGATGGGTTGGCCAAGTTTGCTTTTGATATGGTACCCACGGACGTGGCTTGGAAAGGGAAATTTATCCGAGGATTGAATTCTAGGATAGCTCAGGGCGTTAGTGTAACGCCCTACTACTCAGGGACCGTTACACTGTGTATTTTAAATAGTGCTAAACTCACTAAATGAGTTATTTGGCCATAACCATGTAACTAAATGTGATTAACGGTTTAGGGTTAAGTTTTTTTGTCAAAGATACAAACCTTTCACTAAAACGTTTACTTTATACATGGGATCCCAAAATACATTTAAAAGGTTAATTACAATGCAAAGTTACAACTTGCCGACCTAAGCAGAAAAATAGGGTTTGACCCTAGTTCCTCTTTAAACCCTCGACCATGGTGGTCGAGCTGCCGCATATGTACACATCGTCACCTAAGCTTTCCAACTCAAGGATGGTCCATCTTTCTTTTTCCTTTACCTGCACCATATAGCACCCGTGAGCCAAGGCTCAACAAGAAAACTTAAACATGCTCATAAGCAGTTAATAACATATTATCAAATCATAATAAGCATGCCTAGTATTAATAACCCTACTCATGCATGCCTACCATCCATATAAATGACTACAACGTCATATGGGCCAATAGCTCAAGATAAATGATCAATTAATCATATCGGGGTCCAATGCCCAAAATACATGATTATGGAATCATACTGGGACTCAGCGTGCAAAGACATGATTAATAAATCATACTGGGTCAGCGCCCTAGGATATGTGACTAATGAGTCACCTCGGGGCCCTTTGTTCTGTCCTCTGTATAACCAACCTTGGAGCTGGCCCAGCGTACCTGGCGCTGAGTTTTCCCTAACCGATAGGTCGGTCAAGCGTATGATGCGCTTCTGGTTAGACATAACCACATCAACCAGCGCTCAGCGCGCTATTGTCGTCCTTGACTCATAAGTCAATGCTTTTCGACCAACACACAACGTGCTAAGGCCGTCCTTGACTAATAAGTCAATGCTTTACAACCATTACTCAACGTGCTAAGGTCGTCCTTGACTAATGAGCCAATGTTGGGGCCCAGCCCTAGGATATGGGGCTAATATGTCACCTTGGGGCCCATCGCCCTATCCTCTGTATAACCAGCCTTGGAGCTGGCCCAACGTACCTTGTGCTCTAGTTTTCTTACGACCAATAGGTTGGTCAAGCGTATAATGTGTTCCTGGTTAAGCATAACCACATCAACCAGTGCTCAGCGCGCTATTGCCGCCCTTGACTAATAAGTCAATGCTTCGCGACCAACGCTTAGCATTATTGCCGTCCTTGACTCATAAGTCAAGCCTTTCTCAAAAAGATAATGCAAACATGCATATATCATATGTCAAATATCCAAATATAAAGCATTCAACATGATTAATAAAAAATCACAAGCATAATTATAATCATGCACATTTTCAGGCGTTCATGCCCTATTGACATTCCTGTTCAATAATTCGGGCCAATCCCTAATCTCATGTACCACATACTGGGTGCAGTTTTCTTACCATTAATCCAAGCCCAGGTTACCAATAAACGGCCCTCGAGCATGATCCTAATTCCGAGCCCCTAGCGATAACCTAGTCATAACCATAATATAGAACCCCATCAATAATGAGCGAATAAAGGCTTTTAGACCGAGTCCTAGCCTCCGGGACGTCGAACTCTACTAAATCGGGTAATATGATCAATCCCGAGCCCTTAGGTTTGAATTCCCATTACTAAAAACCCATTTTGGCCAAATTTTCCCAGATGCATACCGCGACTTGCCCTTAAGGGTCGCGACATGCCCCCCAGACAGAAACTCCCCGGTCTGAAATTCAAGACATGGGCCATGACATGCCTCCCAGACAGAACCGCCTCTATGCCTTGGGTTCACACGGGCCACGACGCACAAGAATAGAGCCACAAAATGACCTCGTAAACCCAGAAATCATTATTTTTCCTCAGCCAAAACTTTTCCAAAAACCATCCCAATCAATTCCCAAAACCATAATTCAAATCCCCAAACATTAACACCATTAAAATTGAAGTTTAACTCACTTAAAATCCTCCACCAAATCACTAATCCAAGACCTTGAGCTTCAAGCTCAAGAACACCATAAATACATGAAGAATTACAGATGAACACAAAGAATTCTGACCTTTAATCTATCAAGCTGCCAACCCCAAGCTGCCTATGCCCAAGTTCTAGCTTTAATCCTCTAAGTTTTGAGTCTTTCCTCCTTAAAATTCTAAAAATCACTAAGGGCTAAGAGAGAAATCATATAGAGGGAGAGAGAAGGAGCAGTGTTTAATGTACTATGTTTTTGAGGTTTCCTTCAACTGAAGAAACCGTTAACTTAAGTCTCTATCTTGGCACAAAATGACCTAAATGCCCCTATGGCCAAATTCCTCTCTCACAGCCCCTCAAGGGTAAACTTGTCATTTGCCACTTATTCCGTTAATCATAATTAACGTCTCACAATTCTCATTATTTCTTATATCCTCAAATAATTACCAAATAATTTCCCCATTACCCGATCCCAGTAATGTACTAAGTACCCAATATACCTCTTGACTCACCCCGAGTCAAGTATTGGTATCGTTGTGACTTTCCCACTAGCTTGCTCCCTAGGATCGCCTCGTGCCGAGTAACCAAATATATCCACATAATGATGTGGTCTCACACATATATTACATATATGCCAAATATACCCATAACGGACCAAATTACAAAAATTGCCCTTTTAATCAGAAGGGACCCACATGCATATTTAATACACCTAAACATGCATATCAAGTCATATTATAATATAACTCATATAATCATATAATGATACACATGTATATCACATAATTTCCGTAATTTTCCATCCTGGTCCCCTAATCAAGGCCCTAAGCCTTATTAGGTAATTTGGGACGTTACAGTTAGGATCACCTCAGTACATGAGATCTCTACCTATGCTCAAGTGGTAAGGAAAGCCTTTCTTGTTGAGGGCATAAAAAATGAGATATGGAGGGAAAGCGACGGAGAGCGCGAAGCTCAGGTAGTGATACCTCCGTTTATTGGGTCAGGCATGGGCGGAGGCCCCAGTGATCAGAAAGGAAAGGTTACCGATATATTCAGTACCCCTGAGCTAGGAGAGGGGTTCCAAAATGCTCAGATAGGCTAGCAGGGCGAGGGCGAGGATTGGAAACTCTACCCGGAATGCGCTTTGTGCAGAAGGCGCCATCTAGGAGAATGTCAAGCAAGGACATGTTTCTTATGCGGGATGGTTGGGAACCAAAGGAGGCAAAAAGCTTAACTCCAGCTCGAGTGTTCACTCTGACGCCATTAGAGGCTGAGGATGGTCCCTCAGTAGTGATAAGTCAGACTCCTAGTTCTGATTCTTATATTATGGTGATTGGTTCTGGTGCCATGTTTTCTTTGTTTTGTTGCATCTAGTATAAGCATAGACTTGGTATGTAGATTACGTGATTATGTTGTGATGAGAATTAGGAACCCTATCGCCTACTGAGGAACTGGTAACTTTTTAAGAGATGGGTTAGATTATTGTGGGAAAAGATTCATCAGTTGACTTGATAGAGTTGGTTATGACCGAATTTGATATGATCTTGGGTATGGATTGGTTAACCAAGTATGGTGCAATGATAGATTGCCAGAAGAAGATTATAACCTTTTAGCCTGAGCGTGAGGATCCCTTTATATTTGTTGGCAATGTGCATGGACCTCATATACCAATGATATCCGTACTTAGAGTTGAAGCCCTATTGCAGGGGGGATGCATAGGATTCTTAGCTAGTGTGGTGGATACCACTCATGTCATGCCAGTGGGACCAGGGCATACTAGATTGGTGTGTGAGTTTCTGGATGTGTTTCCAAAGATTTACTAGGATTGCCGCCACACAGAGAGATAGAGTTTGTTATTGAACTGTCACCAGGGATGAAACCAGTGTCTAGGGTACCATACAAAATGGCCCCAAAAGAGTTAAAAGAACTAAAAGTATAGTTGTAGGAGCTGTTAGACTTGGGTTTTATCAAACCTAGTTTCTTGCCATGGGGCGCACCAGTTCTATTTGTGAAGAAAAAAGACGATTCTCTGAGGATGTGTATTTAATACAGGGAACTGAACAAGTTAACTATTAAAAACAAGTATCCTCTGCCGAGGATAAATGACCTGTATGATCAGTTGCAGGGTAAGACAGTATTCTCAAATATAGATCTTCGATCTAGTTATCACCATCGAAGGATCAAGGAGGGGCATATACTATGTTAGGAAAATATGTATTTGCCTCAATGGAAATGGTAAGAAATTACAACTCTATGCAATATATTACAAATAATAATGATTGATTTAAAAAGATTTACAACTCTATAACTGAAAATTACAAATAAAAGGAGAAGGAGATGTAAGATGATAGAAATAGAAAATACAACTCTATTACAAAAGATACAAATAAACTATAAGTGTTTGAACAAAAGAAAATAAAAGGATTACAACTCTTACACAAAAGTACAAGTAAATAGAACAAGAAGAAATAGTAGAAAAGCAAATAAAAGAAAATAAGAACAAGAACAAAAATAATAAACTCTCACTCACACAACCAAAGTGAAGAGTATTGGGGATCACCAACTTGAACAAGGTTTGAAACCTTTGTCCAAAAGCTTATTTCCCCCTAACTCAAGCACTAAGGGATCTCTCACAGATTATAGGAAATGCTTTCTGAAATTATCAAGCCTCAAGGTGTTTCTAGCCAAGTGCTCTAATTGATAGAAATGTTGTTTCTTACAAGTGAGCTATAGGCTCCTATTTATAGAGTTTAGAGACACCCTTTGAATTTCAAATTCTACCAACCCCCATGGCTGTTACCAATGTTTAATATGGAATTAAAAATGAGATTTGAGAGTTATTTGGGTTTTTTGAGCCATTCAACAAAGATTGAAAAAACTCAAAAAATGGTCAGTTTTTAGCCTGTGGCCGCGGCCAGAGACATTAGTGGCCGCAGCCACCGACCATTTTCAGCACTAAAAAATGTGTTGTTTTTCCAAACGGTTCCAAACCCTCTCAAATGACTTTGTAACTCCCAAAACACATTATTGGGGTTAAAATCATATCTCTAACAGCCATATCCCATATGGCTTTATGAAATTCATCTCAATATTGTGTAACAACAAATTTACACAATAAAGGGTAATATTTGGAAGTTAAAAATTTGTAACACCAAATATGTTACATTATTTGGATATATCTCATATATCTAAATATTGTAACTCTCTATTATATGTTACAATATGTGACACTCTTTGTCACATTTATTTAATCTAAAACATTATAATATAAAATAATATAATATAATATTACATTATATTATAAAATAATATAACATACTAAAGATTGCGTTTCGTACCAGATACGTGCAATATGAGTTCTTAGTCATGTCGTTTTGATTGACTAATGCCCCAGCTGCTTTTATGGATCTGATGAACAGGGTGTTCAAAGATTATCTGGATCGATTTATGATCGTCTTCATCGATGATATTCTAGTTTATTCTCAGTCAGAGGCAGAACATGAACAACATCTCAGGTTGGTTCCATAGAGGTTGAGGGAACAAAGACTATATGCGAAGCTTAAGAAATGTGAGTTTTGGTTACCACGAGTGACTTTTCTTTGTCACATTATCAGTAAAGATGGGATCAAGGTGGACCCATCCAAGATTGAGGCAGTCAAACATTGGCCAAGGCCAAGGAACGCCTTAGAGATCAGGAGTTTCCTTGGATTGGCAGGTTATTACATGTGTTTTGTGGAAGGGTTCTCAAGGATTGCTACCCCATTGAGAGAACTAACACACAAGAATCAGAAGTTTGCGTGGTCAGATAAATTTGAGAACAACTTCAAGGAATTGACGTGGCGGTTGATTATAGCTCCAGTTTTGAGTTTTCCAATAGATCAAGAGAAGTTTATAGTGTACTGTGACGCCTCAAAATAGGGTTTGGGTTGTGTTCTTATGCAGCCGGAAAGGTGATTGCCTATGCATCACGTCAGTTGAAGGAATATGAGCAAATGTACCCCACTCATGATCTAGAGGTAACAGCGGTGGTCTTTGCATTAAAGGTATGTAGACACTACCTTTATGGGGAGAAGTGTGAGATATACACTAACCATAAGAGCCTGAAGTACTTCTTCACACAGAAGGATTTGAATATGAGATAGAGGCGTTGCCTGAAGTTGGTGAAGGATTGTGACTGTGAAATCCTGTATCACCAGGGAAAAGCCAACATAGTGGCAGATGCCTTAAGCCGGAAAGGTCCGAGACAGTTATATAGTGTGAGATAGATATCTAAGGAGTTAGCAGAGGATATGACCAGCACTGGAATAAAGTTGTTGGAGGGCTAGTTGGCCAACATCACACTATAGTCTACATTGTTGGAGAGGATAAAGGAAACTCAGTTGGATGATCCACAGCTAACAAGGATCAGATGGGATGTCCTAGCTAAAATGGCTAGGGACTATACAATGTCAAATATAGGCTTGTTGAGATACAAGGGTCAGATCTGTATTTTAATGAGCACAATTATCAGACAGGAGATTCTAGATGAATCTCATACTATCCCTTACTCTTTGCATTAAAGCACCACAAAGATGTATCAGGAATCAGATCGCTATATTGGTGGCCTGGGATGAAGAAGGATGTGATATGTTGCTAAGTATATGACATGTCACTAGGTCAAGGTTGAACATCAGAGACCAGCAGGGCTATTACAGCCTATGGATATCCCAGAGTGGAAATGGGATGATATCACAATGAATATCGTGGTTGGGTTACCCAGGACCATGGGTCAACATGAATTGGTGTGGGTTATCGTGGATCGATACACCAAATCAACTCACTTTTTACCAGTAAGGACGACATATGCAATTGACCAGTACGCAGATCTTTACGTGAGAGAGATAATGCGCCTTCATGGGGCTTCGAGTTCGATCGTGTCATATCGAGACCTCACATTTACTTTCATGTTTTGGGGAAGTTTGCATAAGGCTATGGGTTCACAATTAAAATTCAGTACAACTCATCATCCTTTGACAGATGGACAATATGAGAGAACAATACAGATATTAGAGGACATGTTGCGAGCATGTGTGTTGGACTTTGAAGGGTCTTGGAGTAAATATTTGCCTTTAATAGAGTTTTCCTACAACAACAACTATTAGTTAAACATTGGGGTGGCCCCTTATGAGATGTTGTATGGTAGGAAATGCAGATCACCCATTAATTGGGATGAGACAGGAGAAAGGAAATACATGGGTCGTAAGGCAGTTCAGAGGACCAATGAGGCTATTGGGAAGATCAGAGCTCGGATGCTCACTTCTCAAAGTAGGCAGAAAAGCTACGCAGACCCAAAGCGCAGAAACGTGGAGTTCCAGGTGGGATACTATGCCTTCCTTAGAATCTCACCATGAAAAGGATGAGGAGATTTTGGAAGAGAGGTAAGTTAAGCCTTAGATTTGTAGGACCGTTTGAGATCCTGGAGAGGATCGGTCATATAACGTCCCAAATTTCCTAATAAGGCTTACGACCTTGATTAGGGGGCCAGGATGGAAAATTATAGAATTATGTGTGATTATATGATATTTATGTGTATTATTATGTGATTATGTGAGTAATATTGTAATATGACTTGATATGCATGTGTTTGGTGTATTAATATGCATGTGGGCTTATTTATAAATAATTGGGTAGTTTTCATAATTTGGCCCGTTATTGGCATATTTGGCATATATGTGGTATGTGTGTGGTACTTCATTACTATATGGATATGTTTGGGTTACTTGGCATGAGACGATCCTAGGGAGCAAGCTAGTGGGAAAGTCACAACAGGATCCATATTTGACCCGAAGTAAGTCAAGGGGTAATTTGGTATATTAGCAGATTACCGAGATCGGGTAATCGGGAAATTATTTGGTAATTATTTGAGGATATGGGAATTAATGGGAATTGTGAGACGTTAATTATGATTAACGGGATAAGTGGCAAATGAAAAAACTGCCCTTGAGGGCTTAAGAGGGCAAAGCTTAGTCTAAGGGGAAATATGGTCATTTTGTGCCAAATCAGTGACTTAGTCGCCCTTACCCTCAACAGAAGGAAACCCCAAAACAAAACAAAAAAAACATAGCATCATTCAACCTTTTCCTTTCTCTCTCTTGTTACTCTTCTCACCCTTTGGTGTGCCTTCAAGTACTTGGAATTTTAAGGAGAGTTGGCTAGGATTTGGAGGCTTGAAGCTGAGTTTTAGTCAAGGAAAGCTTAAGGCCTGAACTTCACCATTGAGGTAAGCCATAAACCATGTTTTAATTCAGAGTTGTTTTGAGTTTAAAGGTGTTCTTGAGCTTCAAGGCTCAAGTATGGATTTTTGTGTGTTTATGGGTTTTTGATCAAGTGGGAACTTGGGTTTTGATGAGGTTTTGAGGCTAAATTATAAGTTTGGATGGTGTTTAGATGAGGTTGTAGTGATTGGAACTCAGGGGAAAACCAGAGAATTCTGGGCTATAAAGTTGGTGCCCCAGTGCCACTTTTGGGCGCCCTAGTGCTAGGCAGGGGAGGGAAATCGGGTGCTCTCTAACTTAGGGTAGTGCCCCAGCGCTATCCATGGCGCCCCAACGCTAGTCCAGTTTCAGCAAAGCCCATTTTTAGGGCTTGGGAGGACTTTGAGGGTTCGGGGGATGGTTCCATCACCCCGTTGGTTGGATTGGAAGTCCCAAGAGTATGGGAGTGGTCCTGGAATTTGTTTTTAAGGATGGAATCTTATGAGATTATTATTTTATGGTTGTCACTAGGTGATCGATAAGGGTTCAGAATCAGGGTCGTGCTCAAGGGTCGTTTATTGGTAACCTGTGCTTGGACCAAAGGTAAGAAAACTGCACCCAGTATGTGATGCATGTGATACATGTGATTATGGCATGTCATGAATGTTGAATATGGAATTGATCAGAGCTTGAGTCTATGTAAATGTGCATGATCATAATTATGCTGGTGATTGTTGATGAAGCATGTCGAGTACTCTATATTTGGATATTTTTTGCATTGTGAATGCTGAAACACATTGTTTATCTGAGAGACGCACTGACTTATTAGTCAGAAATGGCAATGGTGTTTAGTGTTGGTCGTGAAACTCTGACTTATTAGTCATGATCAACAATAGTACTGAGTGTTGGTCGTATGGAATTGACTTATGAGTCAAGAGCGGCAATAGCGCATTGAACACTGGTCGATATGATTAAATCTAATCAACAATAGCATTATATGCTCGACCGACCTATTGGTCGAAGAAAACTAAAGCGCTTGGCTAGTCTAAGGCTAGTTACTCAGAGCCAGGGCTAAAAGGCTCAGGTGACTGGAGCGTCACATGGCTTAGGGCGCAGGGCCCCAGAGTGACTTAATAGTCATCTATTCAGGGCGCAGGACCCCAAAGTGACTTAATAGTTATCTATTCAAGGCGCAGGACCCCAGATTGACTTAATAGTCATCTATTCATGGCGCAAGACCCCATATTGACTTAACAGTCATCTACTCAGGGTGCAGGACCCCATAATCATTTATTTGTACTTGCCTGCATGCATGAATTGGGTTATTACTGCTAGACATGCTTATTATGATTTGTGACACATTATTAACAGGTTATGAGCATGTTTAAGTTTTCTTGCTGAGCCTCGGCTCATGGGTTCTATGTGGTGCATGTAAAGGTAAAAGAAAACTGGACCATCATTGAGTTGGAGAGCTTAGGTGATGATGTGTACATATTGTTAGGAAAATAGGTATTGCCTCAATGGAAATGGTAAGAAAATATTATAACTCTATGCAAAATATTACAATAGACAAGGATTGATTAAATAAAGTGTTACAACTCTATAACTAAAAAATACAAATAAAAGGAGAAGGAGATGTAAGATGATAGAAATAGAAAGTACAACTCTATTACAAAAAGATACAAGTAAACTAGAAGTGTTTGAACAAAGGAAATAAAAGGATTACAACTTTTAAACAAAAGAACAAGTAAATAGAATAAGAAGAAAAGAAGAAAGAGCAATAGAAGAAAATAAGAACAAGAACCAAAACAATAAACTCTCACTCACACAACCAAAGTGAAGAGTGTTGGGGATCACTAACTTGAACAAGGTTTGAAACATTTGTCCAAAAGCTTATTTCCCCCTAACTCAAGCACTAAGGGATCTCTCACAGATTATAGGAAATGCTTTCAGGAATAATCAAGCGTCAAGGTGTTTTTAGCCAAGTTCTCTAGTGGATAGAAAAGTTGTGTGTTACAAGTGAGCATTAGGCTCCTATTTATAGAGTTTAGAGACACCCTTTGAATTTCAAATTCCACCAACCCCCATGGCTGTTACCAATGATTAATTGGGTGTTTTATGGAATTAAAATAGAGATTTGGGAGTTACTTGGTTGTTGGAATCGTTCAAACTTGGATAAAAACCGAAATTGTATGAAGCTGTCAGCCACTAGGGCCGCGACGCCTGTTCCAGGCGCCGTGGCCCTCAGTCAAGTTCAGCAACAAAATTTTCAGTTTTTTCCAAAACGTTCCAATTTTTTCCCACTTGATTTTGTAACTGCCATACACAATATGGGAGTTAAAATCACATCTCTATCAACCATTTCTCATATGGCTTTAAGAAATTCATCTCCATATTGTGTAACAACAAATCTACACAATAATGGGTGATATTTAGGAGTTACAAATTTGTGATGAATTTGTAACACCAAATATGTTACATGTTTTGATATTTCACATATATCCAAATAATGTAACTCTCTATTATATGTTACAATATGTGACACTCTATGTCACATTTATTTAATCTAAAACATTATATTATAAAATAATATAACACATATGCGGTTGCTCGACCACCATGACCGAGGGTTTAAAGAGGAACTAGGGTCAAACTCTATTTTGTCACTTAGGTCGACTGGTTGTAAATATTTTATTATAATTAATATTTTAAATGTATTTTGGGATCCCAATGTATACAGTATATGTTTTAGTGAAACGTTTGTATCCTTGATCAAAAATTTTAACCGTAAATCGTTAATCACATTTAGTTACACGATTATGGCCAAATGACTCATTTAACGACTTTAACACTATTTAAAATACACAGTGTAATGGACCCTAGGTAGTAGGGTGTTACATGTCAAGTGGCCTATAGATTGGCCTTACCTCCGGCACTGTCGACCATACACAATATGTTTCATATTTTGACACTTTGAAAGTATGTGTCAGACATGACTCATGTGTTGAGTTACGAAGATCTGGAGCTGTAGGTAGATCTCTCCTATGAAGAATAGCCAGTCCAGATACTAGACAGGAAGGACAAGGTCCTAAGGCAAAACCATACCTTTGGTTAAGGTATTATGGAGGAACAACAAGGTCGAGGAAGATACTTCGGAGTTAGAATCCAACATCTGGGATCAACATCCCGAGCTATTCAGGTAAAATTTCGAGGATGAAATTCATGTAAGGAGGGGATAATTGTAACATCCCGATTTCCCTAATAAGGCTTAGTGCCTTGATTAGGGGGGGGGGGGGGGCAGGAGGGCAATAAGTGATTTAATTGCATTGTTATGTGATGATATGCATGCTTATATGAATTATGTGAGTTATATTATAATATGACTATATTGGCATGTTCTGGTGTATTAAGCACGCATGTGGGCCTGTTCCTTATTAGAGTGGCATTTTCGTAATTTGGCCTGTTGAGGGCATATTTGTATATATATGTGCATATTGGTTGAGACCACATTATTATGTGGATATATTTGGGTTATTCGGTACGAGATGATCCTAGGGAGCAAGTTAGTGGTTTAGTCGCAACAGGGAGTAATACCCGACTCGGGGCGAGCCAAGTGATATTTTGGGTAATCTGGAGAGTCACCAGGACTCATTGTAGTGTGAGTTGAATTTTGGGAGAAATACCAATATTCCATGTTTGGTGGAATTATTTGGGGAGATTTGGGTATAGAGCGGGATTAGAGTGTGAAAATGACATTTTTGCCTTTATGGGGTGTTGAGAGAGAAACAGGTTGAGTGGGGAATTTTGGTCATTTGGGACCGTTCGAATATAAGGTAAGGCTGAGTTTATTAACTCAGAAAAACACAAAAATCTCTCTCATTACGCCCGATAGCATTTTCCAAGGAAACTTGAGTTTTAGAGCTCGGATTCAAGCGAGGTTAGAGTCATAGCGAGTCTAAGGAAGATTAGAAGCTTGATAACCTAAGGAGTTAGCTGAAAAACAACTTAATCAAAGGTAATTCAAGCTTTAAGTTTCTGAGTTTTGTTTTCCTTAAGTTTCTTAAGCTTTGAGTGGATTTTATGGTTTTGGTGAGTTTCTGATCCGTTTGTAAGTTGGGTTTTGCTGCCTGGGATGTATTGATTGTAACGCCCTACTACCCAGGGGCCATTACGGTGTGCATTTTAAACAGTGAAAACTCGCTAACCAAGTCGTTTGGCCAGAATCGTGTAACTAAGTATGATTAGCGGTTTAGGATTAAAATTTTTGGTTAAGTTATAATGTTTTACTAAAACGTTTACTGTATACATTGGGATCCCAAAAATATAATTTAAAGGTTAATTACAACAAAATATTTACAACCAACCTACCTAAGAGACAAAATAGGGGTTAACCCTAGTTCCTCTTTCAACCCTCGGCCGTGGCGGTCGACCAGCCGCATATGTACACACTGTCACCTAAGCTCTCCAACTCAAGTATGGTCCAGCTTTCTTTTGCCTTTACCTGCACCACATAGCACCCGTGAGCTGAAGCTCAGCAAGAAAACTCAATATGCTCATGAACAGTAATAACATGTGACAAAATTCATGCATGCAAATAAGTTCAAATAATGATGGGGGATCCTGCCCTCTTGAATGGATGACTATCAAGTCAATCCTAATCAGATGAGTGATTTAACACTTTGAGGTTTTGTTAACCATGATGGGGCGTGTAGCCCTAATTAGATAAGCGATTTAACACTTGAGGTTTTGATAACCATGATGGGGCGTATAGCCCTAATCAGATGAGTGATTTAACACTTGAGGTTCTGATAACCATGATGGGGCGTGTAGCCCTAATCAAATGATTGACTGATGAATGAGTCACTAACATGGGCTCAGCATCCATAGCCATGTGATGATGCAGTCACCTAGGCCTTCTGGCCCTAGCTTTAAGTGACTAGCCATTAGGCTAGACAAGCGCTTTTAGTTTTCATTGAACTTGAGGTCGGTCCGGCATTAATGCTCATGTTGAGTCATTCAATTCTTATGTTGATTAGATCTAATCATTTTGGCTTGTTTTGAACACATCAGTGCCGTTCCTGACTCTTAAGCCAACGGCCCGTGCCAATTTCTGACTCATGGGTCAGTGCCACACACAAGTATGCAATGCAACCAGGGATATATCATATGTCAAATATCCAAATGTAGAGCATTCGACATGCATACTTAACAGTCACTAGCATAATTATGATCATGCAGAAATGCAGAGACTCAAGCTCTGATCAAACTCATATTTGACATTCATGGCATGCCCTAATCACATGTTTCTCATGCATCATATACTGGGTGCAGTTTTCTAACCTCTGGTTCGAGCGAGAAATAACAATCGAATGACCCTTGAGAACGATCGATCCTTTAATCCCTTAGCGGTCACCTAGTCATAACCAAATATGAGATTCCATCAGTAAAATAATTCATAAAAGGTTCATGATCTAAACCTCACTTCCAGGACCTTGGATCTTACTAACACAGTTAGTAAATTTGATCCCGAGCCTTAAGAATTGAAACCCCAAGCCTAAAACCCTCAAAAGTGCCTAAAATAGGAATCTGGGTATTGAGGGTTATTGGCAGAGTGAAAAGGCCCCTGGCGCTCATAGCTGAGCGCTGTAGCACTACAACTAGGGTTTTCAACCCTGGTTTTTCCCTCCTTCGACTCCTCCATTTCCAATCTTCAAAACCAGCTTCCAAACCTCATTTAAACTCCCAAATGAACCCAAAAACCATATACACAAGTCCTAAGCATCATAACCCAAGCAAACTTTTCCAAAAACCCCATTGAATTCTCGATATCCAACCTAGAAATCCAAGCTGAAATCCAATAGAAAAATATAGCAAAACCAGAGTTTTAATGGCTAGAAACTCACCTTAATCTCAGTATCACACCCTCTTCAATGGTTGAACATAAACCTAGATCATCAAGACTTGGTTCCCTAGCTTGGTTCCTCAAATGGAGCTTCAAAATTCAAAGAGAAAAGATGAGAAGAAGATGATCGAGAGAGGAAGATGAAGTGCTCTGTTTTCTACAGGCTTCTAAGCTTCTAATGGCTGATATATATCCCTTAGGGTGAAAAGACTAAAATACCCTTAGGTCATTTAAAATCCTCTTAAGGCCACCAAGGGTAAAACCGTCCTTTGCCGCCTTTCTCGTTAATCATAATTAACACCCTCCAATTCCTGTTATTCCCAATATTCTCAAATGCTAATATATCATATCCCATTACCCTTTAATTCCCGGCAATGTTCTAATCCTCAAATTACCCCGAGACTCACCTCGAGCCCCGAAATTAACTCCGTTATGACCAGACCGATAATTTGCACTCAAAGATCGTGTCATGCCGAATGGCTCAAAAAAATCCACATATAATGTGGTCTTACTCATAATTCACCAACATGCATGAAAATATACAACTACGCCCTCAACGGGCCAAATTACCAAAATGCCCTTATAATTAAAAGTGGACCTAAATGCATGTATTTATCATGATATAATAATATAATTCACATAACACATGCATATAATCATTTAATGGCATAATAAATCAATTATGGCCATCCCGCCCTCCTAATCAAGGTCCTACACCTTATTAGGAAATTTGGTTCATTACATTGATGATGTTTTGGGATTGAATCATGGGTTTGGTACTGTTTTGAGGTGAGTTTTTGAGGAATTGGCTCGGAGGAAACGTTTGAAAATTGGGTTTGGAGGTCGCGCCGCGGCCTTGTTCTTCAGGCGCTGCGACCCTCATGAACCCAAGAGTCTGGGCGGTTCTCTAAACCATTATCGCGTAGCGGCACTTATGGAGCTACGCTACGGCCCGTGTCTAGAGAAAAGAGAGGCTGGGCTCTCTGACTGGAGGGGTGTCGTGACTCTGATTGAAGGGGCATCTCGACTTTAATTAAGAGTGTCGCGACTCAAAATAGGAATTTTGGCAAAGTTAGGTTTTGAAACCTAAGGGATCGGGGAGGATTCTACTACCTGGTTTAGTAGAATTTGAGGTCCCAGAGACTAGGATTCGGTCCAAAAGTCTTTATTTACTCGATATTGATGAATATCACTTATTATGGTTGTGACTAGGGTACCGCTAGGGCTCGGGACAGGATCGTGCTCAGGGGGTTGTGGTTAACTAACTTGTGCTTAGACCAGAGGTAAGAAAACTACACCCAATACGTGGTGTATGTGATTAGGGCTTGGCCCAATTGTTAAATGTAGATTTGTTTAGGGCTTGGGCCCCTGTGAATGAGCATGATTACGATTATGTTTGTGATTGTTTGATTAAGCATGTTGAATGCTCTATATCTGAATAGTTGTTATATAATGTATACTTGTTTGCATTATCTGATTGAGAAAGGCTTGACTTATGAGTTAAGGATGACAATAGCACGCTGAGCGCTGGCCGATATGGTTAGGCCTAATCAGGAGCGCATCATATGCTTGTCTGACCCAATGGTCATGGAAAATTAAAGCGCTAGGTACGATGGGCCATCTCCAAGGCTGGTTATATAGAGGACAGAGTAACAGGCCCCGCAGTGACTCATTAGTCCCATATCCTAGGGCATAGCCCTGGTATGACTCATTAATCATTTATTTAGGGCAGCGGGCCCTATTATGACATGGTAGTCACTTATATGGATAGAATGCATGCATGAGTTGGGTTATTACTGCTGGGCATGCTAGATATGCATCTGGAATATGTATTTGTTGGGAATTGTGCCCTGAAAGCATATGTAGTAGACATTGTTTTATGAAATAAATAAATGAATTGAATTTGTTATGCATATATTTTATGGACTATATTATTCTGTGATAATATTAAGTAAATATCAGGAAAATTCCTAAGTTCATATATGTAATCTCAAACACGTATTGGTATGAGAGGATTGTATTTGAGATAAATGAACTTGAATAGTTCGTAGTAAAATAAAGTTAAGGAATCTTTAGATTAATTACTGCAAGTACGGTCCACTAGTATTATGAATACATGTGATCTAGATCCGGATCACTAGTGTCGTAGGACACTTTAGTGGAGGTGCTTTATATATTAGAGAATATATAGAACTGGACCAGATATGTTTATTAATACTTAGTTAAATACCGTTTCGAAGTATTAATTAAATATATCAACTGATGATCATATACAAATAGATCTTAATCCTGAAGTTACTATGAACTCCTATTTATGTTATATGAGTTCTTTGATTCACTTGTTAGGGTCTGTCAGAATGATCAGGCTAGAAACTTTTGTTTTGGGAACTCATTAATGTAGATGGCTAGGGACATAGTATATAGATATGGAATCTATGCCTTCTCGCAAGAGATTGAATGATGGTTCTCTTAAGGGTTGACTTTTGGGTCTGAAAGGTTATTGAGCTCAAATTCATAATTTAGTTATGAATTAACCTTCACTAGTAAATTCAATGGTACTTAAGGAAACAAGAGATAATTAAAAGGGTAAAACGGTAATTTTATTCCCGATTAATTATGAACCATTATTAGAGGGTCAAGTTGTATGCAATGATTACATCAATGGACACTTTATAATTATAAAGTACTCAGTAAATGAAATGTCTATAATTACAAGAGTGCAGTCCATATTTATAGTGGAATAATCATGAGATTAATAAATTAAGATTATTTAATTAAAGAGTTTAATTAATAATCTCAAATTTATTGGAGCTTTGAATTATAGGTCCATAGGTCCCCATAGCGACTCTATCAACACTCTTCAAGGTAAGAGTTAATATGAAGGGAAAAATAGTTTAAAGACATATTTAAGACGAAATTTGTTCTTGAGGCCAAATATGTAATTATATGATAATAGTGATTAATTAATTAATTACAAATTAGTTGTAGTTAATAAAATTAATTAATATTTAATTATTGTATAATTTTCGAAATTATATTAAATAATTAAATTAATTTCGAAATTTAATTAAATAAATAATTAATTATAATAATTAAATATTTATTTTTGAAAATATTGGATATAATTAATTGGTATAATTAATTAAATATCTTTATTTAAGTGGGAGATAATAATCTCATAAGTTCAAATTGGATTTGAATTTAAAAGATTAATATTTATTCAAATAATTAATTATATTTGATAATTAGTTAAAAAGATAATTGATTTAAATTTGAATTCAAATTTGAATTAGTTATCAGGTTGTTAGATCTTAGCCGACAAAGTAATTTGAATAAATAATTAAATAAAAATTGAAAAAACCAACATCCTTAAAAATAGGGATGCTACACGTGCACACACAATGTGTAGGGCTATTTTTAGGGATAAGATTTTCATTTTTATTTATTTATTTAAATAATTAATTGATGGATAATTCAAAAATTAGTTTTTGGATTTTTTCATTAATAGAATAATTAATTAATTAAAAAGTAAATTGTAAGTTGGTTACAGATTTATTTTTTAAATTTGAATATTTTCTTTTAAGTATGACTAATCAAAAAATATTCAGATATCTGAGACAACTCAGTCTATTCGCTCTGTGAAAAATAGAACGATAGTTTTCTCTCCCTGAAAAATAAAGAACCAATTCTCAAGCGTATTCTCTTGATCTCATGTGTTGAGTACATCAAGTAGAATCACAAATAAACTATCATTCATTCTCCAAGTGCCCACACACTTCTTGAGGTGTAGAGAACGCTTTGGAAGATCTTGGTGTGAGTGCTAAGGAGCAGCTTGGATAGGAAGATTATTCTAAATACGAAAAGATAGCAAGGACACTTGATAGGCTTCAAGAGGTATAATTTATATTATTATCTTGCTTATGATTAATGTATATTTATTAATGGATCCGCATATTTAAAGATAGTTTAAATATGTTACAAAAATTTTGTTGTACACTGGGCCAACTCCACCACCATTCCGCTGCGTTTTAGGAAACTCGTTCCTAACAGTATTTACTATTCATGCACTTGTTTAAGTTTTCTTGCTGAGTCTTGGCTCACAGGTGCTATGTGGTATAGGTAAGGGGAAAGGGGAAAGGGAAGCTAGACCAGCCATGAGTTGGAGAGTTTTGGTGGCGACATGTACATATACGGCTGCTCGACCACCACGACTGGGGGTTTCTCAGAGGAACTAGGGTTAAACTCTATTTTGCCGCTTAGGTCGGCTGGTTGTAACTTTTGGAACTGTAAACGACCTTGTAAACGTTTATTTTGGGATCCCATGTACGCACGTTTATATAAAAAAAACTATGCCTTTCGTCCAAATTTTTTAACCATAAGTTGTTAAACATGTTTAGTTGCACGTTTATGGACAAATGGCTCGATTAGTGAGTCTATCACTATTTAAAGTACAAAATGTAGTAGTCTTGGCTATCCATGGTGTTACAAAAGTAACCTCGCCAAAACCACATACTCATGAACGGACAGTGAATGTAATAACATGTGGCTCTAAAGTAAGCGGAGTCACCCATTCAGCAGCCAAAACACATACCAGGCACACCAGTTGGATCAACGACGAATCCAATGGGATGAAAAAAAAAAAAAACCATCAACCTGCCAGCCCAAACCATTAGTTTCTCTACAACAGAGTCATCCAGACTCCTCATGTAATGTCCCAAATTTCCTAATAAGGCTTAGGGCCTTGATTAGGGGGTCAGGATGGCAAATTATTGAATTATGTGATTATGTGATATTTATGTGCATCATTATGTGAATAATATTACAATATGACTTGATATGCATGTTTAGGTGTATTAAATATGCATGTCAACCCATTTCTATTCAATTGGGAAATTTTCATAATTTGGTCGTTTTGGGTATATTTGGCATATATGCGGTATGGGTGTGGTACTGCATTATTATATGGTTATGTTTGGGTTACTCGACACAAGACGATCTTAGGGAGCAAGCTAGTGGGAAAGTCACAACGGAACCCATACTTGACACGGAGTGAGTCAAGGGGTATTTAGCACAATACCGGGATATTGGGTAATGGGAATAAATATTTGATGATAAACTGGGAGTTAGTGAGATCAAGGGGAAATTTTGAGAATTTTGATTATTTTACCCACGGGGCGTTTTAGGGACCTCGAGCATTAGGATTTGCTTGAGGTTACTTAAGCTCGAAGTAACCTGTCATAAATAAAAGAACGTTAAAAATGTTCTCTCTCTCTCTCTCCCATTCGATACCCGTTCACATTTTCGAAGGAAACTCGAGTTTTAGGACTCAGATTCAAGCAAGGATTGAGGCATAACGATTCTAGGGAAGATTAGAAGCTTATTAGCCGGAGGATTTAGTTGGGAAACGACTCAATCGGAGGAAATCCAAGTTTTAAGTTTTCAAGTTTTTAAGCTTTGATTGGATTTTATGTTTTGATGAGTTTTTGCATGGTTTGAGACTTAGGCATTATTGGTTTGATGAGTTTTTCGATGGTCAAGTTGCGACCTTGTTCTAGCAAGTTGTGACCTGGATGAACAAGGAGATAGGAGGGATCTGCCTGGGGGGCGTGCCGCGACCCAAGAGAGGCCAAGTCGCGACCCGCACCTTGAAGCCCAGGCAATGGCTCCCTTTCTTGGGGTTAAGTCGCGACCCTCAGGGCCAAGTCGCGACTGGCTTATGCATTTTTGCCCAGATTTGGTTTTTAATCATGGGATCCTAACTCTAAGGGTTTGTGTAATGCTCTGGTTACTCCAAGACTGTTACTGTGAACTTTGAATCGTGCTTAACTCGCTAATCGAGTTCTGTGGTTATAAACGTGCATCTTGGTGTTATTAATAGGTTAAGGTGAAAAACCAATAAAAAAGGAAAGGATATATTTTATTTAAAACATAAAACTATACATGGGCCCATAAAAGCGTTTACAAGTTATTTACAATCCAAAATGGTCATTACAGTACAAAAGTTACAACCCGCCGACCTAAGCGTCAAAAATAGGGTTAACCCCCTAGTTCCTCTAAGAAACTCCTTGGTCGTGGTGGTCAAGCAGCTGTATATGTACACATCACCACCTAAGCTCTACACTCAAGGCTGGGTGAGATTTTCTTTTCCTTTACCTGCACCACATAGCACCCATGGGCCAAAGCCCAACAAGAAAACTCATTACTACATGTAAATAATATCAAATGATGATCATGATAATCATACAGAGCTTATAGCCCTGAACAGATGAGTGAATATCACTTTGAGGTTCTATTTAACCATGATGTAGCCCTAATCAGATGAGTGATTTAACTCTTGAGGTTCTGTTAACCATAATGGAGCGTATAGCTCTAATCAGATGAGTGATTTAACACTTGAGGTTCTGTTTAACCATGATGGGGCTTATAGCCCTAATCAGATGAGTGACTGACGAGCAAGTCACAAATGTAAACCAGATGAGTGACTTATGAGTGAGTCACTACGGGCTTAGCACCCATAGCCATGTGACAATGTAGTCACCTGGGCCTTCTAACCCTGGCTCTAAGTGACTAGCCATAGGCTAGACAAGCGCTTTTAGCTTTCATCGAACTTGAGGTCGGTCCGGCATTAATGCTCACTATGAGTCATTCAATGCAGATGTCGATTAGATCTAATCTTTTTTGGCTTGCGTTAAACACACTAAGACCGTTCTTAACTTATTAGTCAATACCATGTGACCAGTGTTTAGTACTACTACCGAACTTGACTAGTGAGTCACAGCTTCACAGTTAATACTGACACCATTGCCAATTCTAACTAATTAGTCAGTGCCATGCACAAGTGAGCGAGATTTGCTAAGCATTTGATATGCAATCAATGTCCACATATATATCACTCAACATGCCTCATGAATAACCATGCATGTCACATATGGGGTGCAGTTTTCTTACCTCTGGTTCGAGGGAGAAATAGTAACAGAACGACCCTTGAGAATGATCAACCTTTTCATTCCTTAGTGGTTACCTAGTCATAACCAATTATAACCTCCATTAATGAAAATCAATAATAAAAGGGTCTTGACCTAAACCTCACTCTCGGGACCCCGAATTGTACCTAACCGGTGAGTAGATTCGATCCCGAGTCTTAGGAGTAGAAACCCCGAGCCAAAAACCCTTAAAAATGCCCAAAACAGGATTCTGGAAAAGCAGGGTAGCACTGTAGCGCTACCCCCTAGCACCCCAACGCCCTTGGCAGAGAAGGATTGCCCTTGGCCAGTGCTGTAGCTCCTAGTGATGGTGTTGTAGCGCTACAACTAGGCATATTTTCCCTGGTTCTTTCCCCCTTCGACACCACCATTTCCAACCTGAACCAAAAGCTTCCAAACCTCATTTTAAGTCCTAAATGAACCCAAAAACCATCTACACATGTCCTAGGCATCATAACTGTAACGCCCCAACTTCAGGGACCGCTACAGTGCACATTGCAAACAGTGCTAAACTCGCTAATTGAGTCGTTTGGCCATAAACGTGTAACTAAGTGTGATTAGCTGCTTAGGGATTAAAAATCTTGGTTAAGATATAAAGTTTCACTAGAACGTTTAATATATACATAGGGATCCCAAAAATATAATTTCAGAGTCTATTACAAGAAAATATTTACAACAGGCCGTTCTAAGCGGCAAAACAGGGTTTAACCCTAGTTCCACTTTCAAACCTCGCCCAAGTATTGGTCGAGCAGCTGCATATGTACACGTCATCACCTAAGCTCTTCAACTCAAGGATGGTCCATCTTCGTTTTACCTTTACCTACACCACAAAGCACCCGTGAGCCGAATCCCAGCAAGAAAACTCATATGCTCATAAACAGTCAAACCACGATATCAAATCATATCTGGCATGCCTAGCAAACATAGCTTTACTCAGCATGCAAATGAGTCAAACGATGCTGGGGTATCCAAGATAAGAAATCCTGCTCTTCTGATCGGAGGACTATCAAGTCAATCCTAATCAGATGAGTGACTGCCAAACAAGTCACTAATTCAAATGGAAGAGTGGCTACTAGGTAAGCCACTAGCCCTCAAGCGCTTACTAATCAAATGAGTGTCGCAACACTTGAGGTTCCGATAAACCATGCTGAGTGACCAACAAGCAAGTCACAAATTCAAGTGGAAGAGTGGTTGTTGGGTATGCCACGAGCCTTCAAAAGGTTCTGGTAAACCATACTGAGTGACTGACAAGCAAGTCACTAATTCAAGTGGAAGAGTGGTTGTTGGGTATGCCACTAGCCTTCAACAGGTTCTGGTAAACCATACTGAGTGACTGACAAGCAAGTCACTAATTCAGATGGAAGAGTGGCTACTAGGTAAGCCACTAGCCTTCAACAGGTTCTGGTAAACCATACTGAGTGACTGACAAGAAAGTCACTAATTCAGATGGAAGAGTGGCTGCTAGGTAAGCCACTAGCCTTCAAGCGCTTATAATATTCATCGAACTTGAGGTCGGTCCTGCATTAATGCTCTTTGAGTCATTCAATGCAGAAAGTCGATTTGATATAATCGACATGGCTTGCGTGGAATACGCTAAGGCCGTTTTGACTAATGAGTCAGCGCTATGTGACCAGTGCCTAGTACCACTGCCGAACCTGACTAATAAGTCACAGCTTCACAGTTGATACTAACACCTTTGCCAATTCTGACTGATGAGTCAGTGCCATGCACAAGTAAGCATTGCTACCAAACATATATCATATGTCACACTTCTAAAGATGCAGCATTCAACATGCTTACTTAACAACTGCGAGCATAATAATGATCATGCGCAAACACAGAGACTCAAGCTCTGACCAATCTCATATTCATCATTCATGGCATGCCCTAATAACATGTTTCTCATGCATTACATGCATCACATTTAACCAACCAGCATGCCTCAATAATAATCATATGCAAATGGGAAAAATTGCCAAGCATTCATTATGCTATCAATGTTTACATTTAAACATCCAACATGCATCAATCATAACCATGCATGTCACACATGGGGTGCAGTTTTCTTACCTCGGGTTCGAGCAAGAATTAGTAAAAGAACGACCCTTGAGAACGATCAATCCTTTGGTCCTTTAGCGGTCACCTAGTCATAACCAAATGTGGAATCCCATCAATAAAATAAATCATAAAAAGGTTTATAATCTAAAACCACACTCCCGGGATCCATCCCGCACTCTCGGGAATCTTAATATACTCAAACGGGGCAAAGGAACCAAACCCCAATCCTTAAAAGTCATTCCGAGCCCTAAAATAGGCTTGCTGAAAAATGGACCAGCGCTGCAGCCCTATTAAATGGCGCTGCATCCCTATTAAATGGCGCTGCAGCCCTATTTCCAAGTCAGAGAGCCCAGCTCTCTGCCCTGCCTAGCGCTGCTGCACCCTGAATGGCGCTGCTGCGCCAATTACAGACCAAAAACTTTCTGGTTCTTCTTCCTTGCGATTTCTCTTGAAACCAACCCTCCAAACATCCAATTCAACCCCAAATCATTATCTATATCACACCCTCATCAAAACCCACTCAAACTTACACAAAATTTCCATGAATTCCCACCACTAACACCTCAAATTCTCAACTGAAAAACCATAAGGAAAAACTGAGTATTGCTTATATTCTAGAATGAAATCTTACCTCAAGTTGGTTTTGAGTCCTCTTCAATGGACGAACTAAGTTCCTAAGCTCCCACCTTTGATTTCCTAGCTTGGTTCTTCAATTTGAGGTCAAAAATCAGAAAAGGAAAAGAAGAGAAGGAGAGGTACGGGAGAGAAAGAGATGAGGATGATGATGCTCTGTTTTTTCGGTTTTCTACAGCCATCTAAATGATACATATCCTTTGCCAAATGACCTAAATTCCCCTAGGTCACTTAAGGTTTCTAAAGTCATCCCAAGGGTAAAAACGTCATTTCCCGCCTATCTCGTTAATTATAATTAACACCCTCCATTTCGCGCTACTCTCAATATTCTCAAATACCAATAATTCATATCTCGTTACCCTTTAATTCCCGGCAACGTTCTAATCACCAAATTATCCCGAGACTCACTCCGAGCCCCGAACTTAAACCCGTTATGACTAGACCAAAAACTTGCATTTCCATGATCGTCTCATGCCGAATGGCTCGAACCAATCCACATATAATGTGGTATTATTTATAATTCACCCCCATGCATAAAAATACACAATCGCGCCCTCAACGGCCAAATTACCAAAATGCCCTTTGCAATTAAAATATGAACCCATATGCATACATTCACCATCATATAATAATATAATCCACATAAACATGCATATAATCATTACATATCATAATAAATCAATTATGGCCCTCTCGGCCTCTTAATCAAGGTCCTAAACCTTATTAGGAAATTTGGGGCATTACAATAACCCAAATAACCCTAGCCAAAAACTCCCATCAATTCCCAATACCCAATACCCAACCTAGAAATCCAAGCTGAAATCCAAAACAAAGTCAGAGCAAAGCTAGAGTTAGAAACTTACCTCAAGCTAAGTTTAGGGTCCTCTTCAATGGTGGAACACAATCCTAAGCCCTCAAGATCCACTTCCCTAGCTTGAATCCTCAAAAGAAGCTCAAAAATCCAAAGGAAAAAGGAGAAGAAAATGATCTACGGGAGGAAGTTTTGATACTCTATTATTAGCAAGCTTCTACAGCCTTTAATGGCTTAAATGTAACTTCAGGTGAAAAGACCTTTTTGCCCCTAGGTCATTTAAAGTCTTCTAAAGGCTCCCAAGGGTAAAACTGTCATTTCCCGCCTGTTTCGTTTATCATAATTAACACCCTCTAATTCTCGTTATTCCCAAAATTCTGAAATACCAATAATTCATATCCCGTTACCCTTTAATTCTCAGCAACGCTCTAATCACCTAATTACCCCGAGACTCACCCTGAGCCCCGAACTTAATCCTGTTATGACCAAACCACTAACTTGTCACTCAAAGATTGTCTCATGCTGAATGGTTCAAACAAATCCACATTATTATGTGGCCTCAACAATGATTCACCAACATGCATACAAATATACAATTACGCCCTCAAAGGGCCAAATTACCAAAATGCCCATATGAGGAAATGTGGACCTACATGCATGAATTTAGCATCATATTATAATATAATTCACATAAAAATGCATATAATAATTTAATGTCATAATAAATCAATTATGGCCCTCCCGGCCTCCAAATCCAACCATTAAACCGCATTAGGGATTTTAGGGGATTACAGTCTGGGATCAATCCTACTACCTAGTTGAGTAGGATTCGACGTCCCGAAGGCTAGGATTGGGTCTGGAAGTATTTATTTACTCATTTTTATGAGGTTTTATATTATGGTTGTGACTAGGTTATCGCTAGGGGCTTGGAAACAAGATTGTGCTTGAGGGTCGTTTATTGGTAACTTGTGCTTGGACCAAAGGTAAGAAAACTGCACCCAGTATGTGATGCATATGATGCATGCGATACAAGTGATTAGGGCATGACATGAGTATTGAATATGGAATTGGTCAGAGCTTGAGTCTCTGTAAACATGCATGATCATAATTATTCTAGTGATTGTTGAGTAAGCATGTTAAATGCCCTATATTTGGATATTTGACATATGATATATGCCTGGTTGCATTGCTTACTTGTGAGTGGCACTAACTCATTAGTTAGAAACGAAAATGGTGTTAGTACTGGTCGTGAAGTCTTGACTTATCAGTCATGAACAACAATAGTACTAAGCGTTGGTCATATGGAATATGAGTCAAGAGTGGCATTAGCGTATTGAACGTGGATCCAAAATGATTAGATCTAATCAACATGAGCATTAAATGCTTGACCAACCTCAAGGTCGAAGAAAACTAAAAGCACTTGTCTAATCTAAAAGCTAGTTACTTATAGCCAGGGCCAAAAGGCTCAGGTGACTAAAACGTCACATGGCTTAGGGAGCGGATCCCCATAGATGGACTCATTAGTTATCTATTCAGGGAGCAGATCCCCAGAGATGGAATCATTAGTCATCTATTCAGGGAGTGAATCCCCAGAAATAGACTCATTAGTCATCTATTCAAGGAGTGGATCCCTAGAGATGGACTCATTAGTCATCTATTCAGGGAGCAGATCCCCAGAGATGAACTCATTGGTCATCTATTCAGGGATCGGATCCCCAGAGATAGACTCATTAGTCATCTATTATGGGAGCAGATCCCCAGATTGACTTGACAGTCATTAGTCATCTATTCAAGGAGCAGATCCCTAGATTGACTTGACATTCATCTACTCAGGGCGCAGGGCCCCATAATCATTTATTTGTACTTGCCTGCATGCATGAGTAGGGCTATTACTGCTAGGCATGCTTATTATGATTTAGTGACATGTTATTATTTGTTTATGAGCATGTTGAGTTTTCTTGTTGAGCCTCGTCTCACAGGTGCTATGTTGTACATGTAAAGGCAAAATAAAGCTAGACAATCCTTGAGTTGGAGAGTTTAGGTGACGATGTGTATATATGCGGCTGCTCGACCACCACGGCCGAGGGTTTGAAGAGGAACTAGGGTTAAACCCTATTTTGTCGCTCAGGTCGGCTGGTTGTAACACTTTTATTGTAACTACCCTTTAAAATATATTTTGGGATCCCATTGTATATAGTAAACGGTATAGTGAAACGTTGTATCTTTAACCAAAATTTTTAACCCTAACCCATTAATCATACCTAGTTACACGATTATGGCCAAATGACTCAGTTAGCGAGTTTAGCACTGTTTAAAATGCACAGCGTAACGGTCCCTAGGTAGTAGGGCGCTACACCTCAACCAACATTACGATGCTCTTATTATTGCATTTTACATTGAGAATGGAAGTTTAACTAACGTTTTGTTTCCAAGTGCTCTTAGAGAAATGGGGATAGGCGAGGAAAATATCATATAAAAGACTACCGTCCTCATCAACTTCAGTGGAGAGAAAAAGAACATTGTAGGAGAGATTGAGCTACATGTCTATGCTGAAGAAGTCAACCTGTGCATAAGGTTCCTAGTGGTAGACTCACCCTCAGCCAACAACGTCATATTAGGCAGACCATGGATACACGAGATGGAGGTCGTGTCATCGACCTACCACCAAGTGCTAAGGTTTCCAACCAAGTGGGGAGTGACGGAAATTAGAGGACAATAGAATGACTCAACTGCATGCTACCAGACCACAATGAAAGCCAAACCTGTCCAGTTATAGCAACTACAATAGGAAAGACTGACTGACTCCCAATTAGACCAACTAGACATGGAGGAGTTAGACGATGTTCAAATTCATCCAGACTTCCTAGAACACAAATTCCAAATTGGATCACGATTGGACCCTGACATTAGAGCTAAACTCATTGATTTTCCCTTTGCAAAATATGATTTCTTTGCTTGGTCCTATGCAGACATGATTGGAATTGACCCCAAGATTATTGTTCATAAACTGCAGGTTGCCCAGACTACCCACCAAGGAAACAAAAAAGAAGAAAATTCAACCCTGAGAGGTAAGAGGCAAGCGATGAAGAAGTCTAGAAGCTCATTGATAACAGATTCGTGAGGAAGTTGCACTACCCCGATTGGCTAGCCAACATGGTCGTTGTGAAGAAGAATGGAAAATGGCGAGTCTGCATCGACTTCACAGACCTCAACAAGGCGTGTCCTAAGGATTCGTTCCCATTAGCACATATAGACATGCTAGTAGATGCCACAGCTGGTCATGAACTCCTTAGCTTCATGGACACGTACTCAGGATACAACGAGATCCTAATACACCCAGACGACAAAGAGAAGACACCTTCATGACCAAACTAGGCATATTCTGCTACAAGGTCATGTTGTTCGAACTAAAAAATGCAAGGGCGACTTACCAACAATTAGTGAACAAAATGTTTGCTGACTTGCTGGGGAAGACGATGGAAGTCTACATCGACGACATGCTCATCAAATCCCTCATTGCAGAGAACTACATCAGTCATTTAAAACAATCATTTGCTATTCTTAGAAAATATAACATGAAATTGAATCCAACTAAATGCTCTTTTGGTGTGACTGCAGAAAGTTCCTTGGATACGTGGTAACTCATAGGGAAATCGAGGCTAACCCGACACAAATAGAATCAATCCAAAGGATCCCATTTCCAGTGTGCATAAAAGACATACATAATTTAACTGGACGGATCACTGCACTTAGCCAATTCATCTCGAAGTCTTAAAAACGATGTCACCTCTTTGTTAACACATTTAGGAAATCCAAAATCTTTGAGTGGACAGAAGAATGTGAAGAAGTGCTAACCAAATTGAAGCAACACTTAACCAATCCACCTCTATTATCCAAACCAAAAGATCATGAGCTGTTGTTAGTCTATTTGGCAATTCTGATCAGAGAGAACGAAGGTAAACAACTCCCAATTTATTATGTAAGTAAATCTTTGCTTGAAGCATAAACACGATACAGTCAGCTAGAAAAGCTAGCACTGGCACTCGTCAACGTAGCAAGAAAGCTACGCTCCTACTTTCAGTGCCACCTGATAATAGTACTGACTACATTCCCTCTCAAGACCATTTTTCACAAGCTGGAGCTATTGATTAGTGCTCAAAAATGTCAATTTGTTAGTTTTAAAGTGTAAAATAAATTAAGTTTTAATTAATATTTTCATGAATATATTGTAATATATTTTATAATTGAAAATATTAATTTTAATTTAATTTGTGTTTAATTTTCAAGAAATAAATTTCATTTGGACACTAATAAAAAAATAAGAAGGAAAGATATAAAATTGAAGAGAAGAGGAAAAATTGGCAATTTTGCAACTTGAAGCCTAGAAATTCAGCCCAAAGCAGCCCCATGCCCGTTGATTCTCCCTCTCCCCACCGCGCCACTTGGTACAACCCATGCTTGCCACCTGTCTGCGTCCTCCCCAGCCCAGCCGCTTGGAGCCCCACGTGACTCATGTCCCACTCGCACCTTCCCACCTGCCTGACCCATGCGGCCCGCACCCCACCCAACTGACCTAGCCTGCCTGCCCTTCTCCTTTTCCCTTGCCCTGCTGTGCCACATGGCATGCTCCCATTGGTTGCAGTTGGGTCAATATCGCCAGTTGCCACCAACCCACTTTGAGTGCACTTTGGGTCTTAGACCTTTCCATTTTGAGCTTTAAAGCATATATTTTGTATTAATTTAGAAAAATGTGTATGATGATCATTCACTAAAATAGTTAGGTTAATATTAATAAGAAGATTTGATTTTTCAAAATTATATTTTATTATTAATGTTTCAAATTTATTTTGTAAACCTCATTTGTAGTTTAATCTCATTTGTAGTTTAATTTCTTTTTAGTCATTTTCTTCTTTTATAAATAGGGACTCTTCTTTCAAATTTGGAATGTAATTTTGAGAATAAAGAAACTATAGCAAAATTTCTACTCACTTTCTTCTTAGAATTCTGTGAGAATGATGAGCATAATGGCCTAATATTCCTAAGAAGGTTAGGGATGGTTCCATATGCTAGTGATGTTATTTTGCTACTTTGATTTACTATGTTCTTAATATAATGCATTTGAGTTGTTTATGTTCTTTTATTCTCATCTTTATTTTGTCATCTTTATTTTCTTGTGCTAATAATATATAGGATTAGTCATGCTCTTTCTATGTGTTTCTAATTAGTAAAAGTAATATTGATACATAATTTTATGTCTAATCTTCTATTGCATTATTGCCCTTGGGTATTTTGTCATTTTTAGATTTTTCATAAGATTAACATTGTGCTCCTAAAGTAAAAAACTTTATAACTCAAATGGATTTTTGTTAGAAAAGAATATGGACTTTAATGTTAGATTTTCCAAGTAAATGTTGGGATGTGAACTATTTACTTGTGTAGTTTTGTAAATCAAGTAACTAAACAAGCATATGGATGATTCTTGAAACCTTTCTACTTTTCAATGATTACATCTTATTTTTATTTCACTTAACTTGTCTTATTTTATCATTTCACCAAATAGACAACAAAAAATCTCAAATCTATTTTCATTTCTATTTCTATTTATTTCATGTTACTAACTTTTTGTGTTAGTTTTTTACTAATCTTTTGGTTTTAGGTTACCTCCTTGTGGTCGACCGCCCGACTTTTACTACAACTACTGCTTAGTGGTTGTCACAATTTGGGCATTAAACAACTATCAGGCAGACTAACCAAGTGGGCAATAGAGCTCAGCAAATATGACATATCTTACAGACCACAAACCTCATTGAAGTCTCAGATATTAGCTGATTTCATTGCCGATTTGACACCTATCAATCACATGCAGGCATAAAAAGAGCTCTACTGCCTAACCAAGGGACAGTCAGCCAACATTTGGAAACTCCATGTAGACGAATCAAGTAACATAAGAGGAAGCGGACTCTGACTTGTCTCGACCTCCTCTCGGGGCGAATCAAACGAGCAGGTAGTCTAATGCAGATTCAAAAATACTAATAATGAAGTAGAGTACGAAGTGATGATTGTTAGACTCGGGCTAGCCAAAGCAATTGGATTTAGACGAATCAATGTATTTAACAACTCAAAGCTAGTAGTCAACCAGATGCAAGGTAGCTACCAAGCTCGAGATGACAACATACCTCAACAAAACTAAGGAGCTGCGATCAAGCTTAGACGAGTTCACCATCAACCAAGTACCAAGGGGGGAGAATAGTCATGCAGATGCACTAGCCAACCTTGGATCATCCATCTAGACAACCAACCCCAAGGCAATACCAGTAGTGTATCTTCAATGGCCAGCCATTTGGAAGGACAAAAAAGAGCTAGTCAGTGACATATCAACTGATCGAACACAGATGACTTCAATAATAGAGTACCTGGATCGAGACATATTGCCTGAAGAGAAGAATGAGGCACGCCGAGTTAAGGCTCAATCAGCCTGCTGCTCCATCATACAAGGTAAACTCTATAAATGATCATTTTCTGGTCTTTATTTAAGATGTATTAACAGTGCATAAGCAAAGTACATACTAGCTGAGCTGCATGAGGGGGAATGTGGAAACCATTCCGGGGGACGAAGCTTGGCACACCGAGCCCTGACATAAAGGTACCACTGACCAACCATGAGAGTTGGCTCCTCCGACTATGCAAGACACTTTGATAAGTGTCAAAGGTTCGCTCAAGTGTCTCATCAGCCTCCAGAATGCTTAGTGGCAATCACTTTCCCATGCCCATTCATGAAATGGGAATTGGACATAGTTGGCAAGCTCCTAATTGCACCAGGACAAAAAGTCTAGATGTTCGCTGTGACAGACTACTTTAGTAAATGGATCAAGGTAGAAGCCTACCATCAAGTCAGGGATAAAGAGGTCAAGAAATTCATTTGGAAAAAAAATGTTATATGCCTTCAGGGTACCTAAAGAGATCGTGGCAGACAGGGGATCTCAATTCATTAGCTTTGATTTCTAAGACTTCTATAGATTTTGGAACATCAAGCTCAGCTTCTCGACACCAAGGTATCACCAAGCAAATGAATAAGTAGAGTCATACAATAAGATAATCATGAACACTATCAAGAAGCGCCTTGAGAAAGCTAAGGGAAGGTGGGAAGATGAGCTACTGGAATTCTTATGGTCTTATCAAACCACAACCAGGACTTCAACAGGAGAAACACCATTTTCACTGGCCTACAAGATGGAAGCAGCCATCCCCACCAAGAGCAAGATACGAGATAACAACCGACATAGAAAATTGGGAGAACATGTGCCATGAACTAGACACCATCGACGAGAAAAGAGAAAAATCACTCTTAAGAGTCTCGACCTACCAACAAAACATAACCAGACATTATAACAAGAACAACTACACACGATCATTCAAAGTGGGAGACTGGGTGTTGCGGAGAGTGTTCTAGAACACTATGGAAGCAGGAGCAGTTAAGCTCACCCCAACCTAGGCAGGTCCCTATCTGATCACTAAGGTAGTCGAACATGGAGCATTGTTGAGTCTAATTTTGTGTTGTGTTTTGGGTAGTTTTTATTAAGTTTCTCTATTGTTTAGTGCGGTATTATGCTTGTTTGTGTTTGTTTTCAGGATTTAGCATATAAATAAAGGAAAAGAACAGTTTGAGCAAAGTGGCAGAAAGATGATTTTAAATTGGATTTTTGGTGTTAATTCCGTGAAAAGATGAATCCTCAAGCAATTTTATGGCTTCGGTGAATTTTTGGGACCAAAAGCACAAAAATTTAAGAAGTTGTTAAGGGCCGCAACACTACAATGCTGAGCCGCAGCCAGGTCCAAAAATTTGACACGGGCTACGGCGCAGGAACAGAGGGCTGCAGTGCTGAAGGCTTTGTCTGCCCAGAAAATTTACACGGGCCGCGGAGCTAAAGAGGTTGGGTCGCAGTGCGCCTAACGTCCACACGATACCTAAATTGGCACAGGCCGCGACGTTTGAAATGTTGGGTCGTGGTCCGCATTCCTTTTGAAGAAAAAAATTAGGTTTTAAACCTAATTTTGAGAGAGAGGGAGGACAAACACTAAAGGAGAAAACACATCGTGGAGCATCTCCATTCGCTCTCTACAGTTCTTTTTCTATTGCCTTTTAATTCTATGTTATTTTTAATTGTTGTTTATGTTTAGAATGACAATGTTGAACTAATTTCTTTATTAGGGTTTTTAATGGATTCTCTTGAACTCATTTAATGATCTAATATAATATTAGTATTTTTCTTCTTCGTCTATTAAGCTTGTCTTAATCTATTTTAATGCATGAAATGTGATTGGCTATCTTATTTCATTGCTTATTTGTGTTTGAATTGAAATTCTGAAAAGTGAAATTTAAACAAGCTTGGATTGAAACAGCATAGATTTAATCTAGAACGAAAGTATCTAGTTATTTTTGTAGCATCTAGGTTGTGAATTCATTGCCTCCTAATTGTTGAATTTATCATAGAAATATAGAAAGTTCGCAATTAGGTTGAGTTTTATAATTCCTAATCCGATTAAAAAATACCTTGACAACTAGTTAGTTTAATGAGAAGAAAAGTTTTAATATTGTGTTAGTGATTGATAGGAGGGATTGTAGATGAAATTAAAACTCTTAATTGTTTAAATCTTTGAAATTTTATTCTTGTTTATGTTCTTACAATCTTGCAGTATTTTAGTAGTTTTATTGTTTTTAATCATCAAAATACAAAACCAATTTTCATTAACCAAATAGAAACTAAGAACTAATTATCTGGTAATTGATAATTTAGTCATTGTGGGATGATACTTGGTCTTACCAAGAAATTATTACAAATTGCGACTGTGTGCACTTGCATAGCTTTAATTTTCGCAACAAGCATACAAGCTACAGACTCAAGATGGATGAGATATCAATAAAAGCTGGAACGTTGTCCACCTAAAACAATATCACCCATAACTCTACTTAGTCTTTTATCATCTACTTCGATCATGATCTTACGAGATCTTAATCCAAGATACATACTGACACTATCATGTAGAGATTCAGAACTACATTTGGGCTTGATCCCTACAAAGGGTATGTAGGCAGCTCTACGGAGCACAACACCCTATCACAACCATTTTTTTCTTCCGAAAACACTACAAGCAGAAAAATAACAAATCTAAGTATAAATAGCTTGAATGAATTCATACTTAGATTGGAGGGAATAAGGTACTAATATCACTTCACAAATCAAGTAGTAAGACTACATCCGATACAAAAGCTAAATGTTTTTTAAACACAAATGCAAACTACAACTAGACAGCTTACAACAAGACATAGGAAAAGTCATAAGCTTACAAGAGAACATAAGAAAAATCATAAGTTCATACAACAACTAGAAGCACATAAATAAAAGTCAAAACAATCATCCCCAAAAAAAGAAAGTGAACTAAAGAGGAATCAGTCATCCTGTAACAATCTAAATAACCAAGGTTGTTACACTGTGTGATTATAAAGGTGCAAAACTTGCTAATCAAGTCATATAGTTGAAAACGTGACCCTAAAGTCATAATCAGGTAAGGGTTAAAAGATTTTGGTCATAAACAGGAAATTTCTCATTAAAATAAATATTTAATACATGGGATCCCAAAACAGGTTTTAAAGGACAGTTTACAAAATTTCAAAGTTTATGTACAATCACAAGCCACTCTAATGGAAAAATAGGCACTTTAGGTTCTCCTGTCCCTATACCATCCCTCGGTCATGGCGGCCGAGGAGCTGACCACGTACATTTTTCCCCAAAGCTCTCCAACTCAGGACTAGTCCACCTTGCCCTTGCCTTTACCTGCACCACGTAGCACCCTTGAGCCAAGGCCCAGCAAGAAAACCATAATGCAGAGCATAAACGATACAGATAGACAAATAGTCCACGAGGTTGTTAACCAGGTAATCAGCATGCCATAACAGTCATTTACTCAGAGAGGTCAAACAATTATTCAAAAACCAATCATCCCAATATTAAGCAAGTTATAACTCAAATATTCAAAAACCAATCATCCCAAACATCTAACCCAAACCTCAACCAAACTCAAAATTAAACCTATAACTCACTATATCTCACCCAAAACCACCTAACAACATCGAAAACTTATCTAATAACATCATCAAACATAGAAGACCAAAATTGAGCTTGAAGCTCAAGAACTTCATCTGAAAACCAGAAAACCCAGATAATCAAGATAAGAAATTGTTACCTCAGCTAAGTGAATCCGATCCTAGGTTGCCTTCAATGCCCTTCCAAACTTTAGTTCCTCCAATCCCCAAGCTTAGGTCCTTAAATTCCCATTCAAAATCCAAATTCAGAGATCAACCTCAACAAAACTCAGAAACCTCAAAAAAAAACCTTAAACCTTGCCTTAATTTGGAAGCTAATTCCAGCTGAACTCCTTAGCTACTCTAAGGATCAAAGTCCCAAGACCTAGCCCAGACTTTCTCTGAGTTCTCAGCTTCAAAATCCACAAGAGAATGTGAGAGAGAGAACAAATCGTGAGGGAGAGAAAGAGGTAAGTTGAGTGATCTTTTTTCCTTCTTTTTGCTTCACAACTTCTAACACTTCTACCACTTTCCACTAAAGTCTAAATGAATAGAGTATATCAGTTATCCCTAATAATCAAAAGACCTTATTACCCTCCCAACTAAAACTAAACCTTTTAATCAATCCAAGGGTATTTTGGTCATTTGCTCCCAATTCCTGCTAATTCCTCGAGTATCCCTATTATTTATCACTTCAATCTCGTCATCCAATTAATCACCAATCATTTTCCCCAATGTATAATAATCTCCAATATATCTCTCATATTCCCAGAAATACCCCCAGGCTAGCCGGGTATAAACCCCCGCCGTGACTATTTCGCTAAACCGCTCACTAGGATCGTCTTGAGCCATGTGCTGCAAATATATCCACATAGTAATGTGTTCTCAACAATTAACCACAAATAAACACATTTATGCCCTTAACGGGCCAAAATTACAAATATGCCCTTATAAGCTAAACAGGGCCCACATGCTTATTAATACTCATAAACGTGCATTTCATACATCCATATAATCATATAAGCATGTTTATCACATAATCATGCATTTAATCATTTAAATCACACATAAACCAATTATGCCCTCCCGACACACTAATCAAGGCCCTTATGTCTTATTAGTGATTTTGGGTCGTTACACATCCAAAAGAGGGTCATAAGTAGTCATGCCGCCAAAGGAAGTAGCCAACCCTTCAGCCTGGGTCGTCTCCTCGGCTCTCATCTTCTCCAACTCTTTAAGGTCCATGATATACTTAGGGACATCCCAGTTCTCGGCCTTTCCAACTTGCTACTCAATAGCCAACTGACCAGGGCACAAGATCTTAGCTTCCAGCCCATTCATCAACATCCGGTTCTCCAATATAGTTACCTTAGCATTCAGCTCATCAAGCTCTCCGAGAGTTGACTTTAGCTTGTTGGCATCAACCACCCCTTATATAGAAAATGACCACCATCAGATGGGTGCTGAGTGTTGACCATCAGAAGGTCTTACCAAGGGGTAATTGATTTCCTAAAAAGCACCCAAACTTCTCACAAAAAACAAATGAACGCTAGGTAGGCCACTCGGCCACCTGGTGGACCACTCGACATTCTACACGGCCCCCTCGACGGTCTACTCGACATCCTCGGCATTCCACTCGGCCACCCTGACGTTGCACCCGGTCCACTCGGCATACCGCCCAACTACCTCGGCAATCGACCCTTAGGGATGATTACTCGTTCCACGTGGCCTCTAGTTGGACCAACAAGGACACTAGGTCACGCACGAATGGCTACTCGACCACCAAGGCAGCGCGTGGCCACTCAGCCGCAGACCAGGCCCCATAGTCGGGCCACTCGACCATCAGGGCCGCTCACGCGCATGGACACTCGGCCACAGGCTAGGCCCCATATGTAGGCCACTCGGCTTCCTCAGCCAGACAGGCCACTTGGCCGTCGTACCCAGTCCACTCGACCTCCTCGGCAAGGCCCTATAGGCGGGCCACTCGGTCACCTTAACAAGACCACTCAGCCGCCTCAGCCAGGCCACTCTGCCACCTCGACGAGCCACTTGGCCGCCTCGACCATATAACTTTGCCCCATCGGTAGGCCACTGAGCTTCCTCGACAGGCCACTCAGCCATAAGGAAAAGCCTGCGATCATTCGACCAACTAAGGAAAGCCCTTAGATCGCTCGACACGCCATTTGGTCCATGTGAACTGTAACGCCCCAACTCCAGGGACCGCTACAGTGCACGTTGAAAACAGTGCTAAACTCGCTAATTGAGTCGTTTGGCCATAAACGTGTAGCTAAGTATGATTGGCGGTTTAGGGATTAAACATTTTGGTTAAGATATAACGTTTCATTAGAACGTTTACTGTATACATTGGGATCCCAAAAAAAAAAATTCAGAGTCTATTACAAGAGAATATTACAACAGGCCGTTCTAAGCAGCAAAACAGGGTTTAACCCTAGTTCCTCTTTCAAACCTCGCCCAAGTACTGGTCGAGCAGCTGCATATGTACACGTCATCACCTAAGCTCTCCAACTCAAGGATGGTCCAGCTTCCTTTTGCCTTTACCTGCACCACAAAGCACCCGTGAGCCGAAGCCCAGCAAGAAAACTCATATGCTCATGAACAGTCATATCTGGCATGCCTAGCAAACATAGCTTTACTCAAGCATGCAAATGAATTCAAACCAATGATGGGGTATCCAGGATAAGAAGTCCTGCCCTTCTGATTAGAGGACTATCTAGTCAATCCTAATCAGATGAGTGTCGCAACACTTGAGGTTCTGGTAAACCATGCTGAGTGACTGCCAAACAATTCACTAGGGGCTCAGATAAGAAATCCTGCCCTTCTGATTGGATGATCATCAAGTTAATCCTAATCAGATGAGTGTCTCAACACTTGAGGTTCTGGTAAACCATGTTGAGTGACCAACAAGCAAGTCACTAGGGCCTCAGTTCCCAAAGCCATGCATATGATGATCAAAATGATCATATAGAGCTCATAGCTCTGATCAGGTGAGTGAATATCACTTTGAGGTCCTGTTAAACCATACTGAGTGACCGACAAACAAGTCACTAGGGGCCCAGTGCCCATAGCCATGTAACGACACCGTTACCTAGGCTTTTCTGCAATGGCTCTTATCAAATGAGTGACTGACAAGCATGTCACTGAGGGCTGGTGCCCATAGCCATGTGACCTAACAGTCACGGGGCTCGCTAGCCCTGGCTCTAAATGACTAGCCTTTGGCTAGATAAGCGCTTGTTTATATTCATCGAACTTGAGGTCAGTCCTGCATTAATGCTCTTTGAGTCATTCAATGCAGAAGGTCGATTTGATCTGATCGACATGGCTTGCGTGGAACACGCTAAGGCCGTCCTGACTATTGAGTCAGCCCAATGTGACCAGTGCCTAGTACCACTGCCGAACCTGACTAATAAGTCACAGCTTTACAGTTGATACTAACACCTTTGCCAATTCTGACTAGTTAGTCAGAGCCATGCACAAGTAAGCAATGCTATCAAACATATATCATATGTCACACATCCAAAGATGAGGCATTCAACATGCTTACTTAACAATTGTGAGCATAATAATGATCATGCACAAACACAGAGACTCAAGCTCTGACCACTCTCATATTCATCATTCATGGCATGCCCTAATCACATGTTTCTCGTGCATCACACTTAATCATCCAGCATGCCTCAGTAATAATCATATGCAAATGGGCAAAGTTGCCAAGCATTCATTATGCTATCAATGTTTACATTTAAACATCCAACATGCATCATAAATAGCCATGCATGTCACACATGGGGTGCAGTTTTCTTACCTTGGGTCCAAGCACAGGTTACCAACAAATGAGCCACAAGCACGATCCCAAATCCAAGCCTCTAGTGACAACCTAGTCACAACCATAATATAAAACCTCATCAAAATGAGTAAATAAATATTTCCAAGCCCAACCCAAGCCTCTGGGACAACAAATCCCACTCAGATAGGTAGTGGGATCGATCCCAGGCCCTTAGAGTTAAGTTCCCATGCTCAAAACATTAATTTTTCCAAAAATGACAACAAGCGTTGCAGCCCTCCCGGAAAGCGTCGCGGCCCTTAGGCAAAACAGAACCTCCACCTGTTTCTTCAAGCCTGGGCCGCGGCGCCCAAGAACAGGGCCGCGGCCCTACCTCAAACCAGCCATTTTTCCTCGTTTTCAACCTATTAAAACCTCCCAAAAGCATATCCAAACATCTCCAAATCATCAAATCAAAGTTCTCAAACTCCCCAATGGTCCAAAATCACCAAAACTCAAGGCTCAAACGAACTAAAAACTCAACGATTCACAAAGTCCAATTCAAGCTTAAAAGCTTTTAAAAACTTAAAACTTAAACTTGAATTACCTCCGATTGAGTTGTTTCCAACTAAATCCTCCGGCTAATAAGCTTCTAATTCTCCTTAGGATTTCTATGCCTCGATCCTCGCTTGAATTCGAGTCCTAGAACTCAAGTTATCGTTGAAAATGCGATCGGGAGACGAAAAGGAAACTTTAGGGAGAGAGAACGTACAGAACGTTCTTTTTATTTTCTTAAAAGGTTACTTCAAGCTTAAGTAGCTTCCAATAAAACCTAATGCTCGGGGTCCCGAAAACACCCCCGAGGATATTATAGTCAAAACTTCCAGAATTTCCCCCTGGTCTTACTAACTCCCAATTTATCACCAAATATTAATTCCCATTACCCAATAACCCAATAATGCTCTAAATACCCCTTGACTTACTCCAAGTCAAGTTTAAATCCCGTTGTGACTTTCCCACTAGCTTACCTCCTAGGATTGTCTTGTGCTAGGTAACCCTGGCATAACCAAACAATAACAAAGCACCACGCCCATTTCACATATATGCCAAAAATGCCCGAAATGGCCAAAATATGAAAATCACCCAATTAATCACAAATGGGTTCACATGCATATTTAATACACCTAAACATGCATATTATCATTAAATAGCATAATAAAGTAATTATCGCCCTCCCGGCCTCCTAATCAAGGTCTTAAACCTTATTAGGAAATTTGGGGAATTACATGAACACTTCACAAGCACCCTTTGTCTAATAGATGAGCTCAAAACAAATGATCAACTATTCTGGCATGCTAAAATCTCTAGCTAGAATATAATCTAGACTAGAGAGTGAGGGAAAAACTTTAGTGGGCAAAATTTGTCTACATGTTAAAAAAGTCCATGAAGATAGTCGGACTAGCCAACCAGGCCCAACAAGCCAGCCAGACTAGCTAGTAAGGCCCAACCCAATGTAAATGGACTCACATATGCCGAATGAACAATCCAATTGACCAATTGATACCCAGACCCGAATCCGGATACGTTCAGTCAGCCAGAGACCTTGAAAAAATCAAGGTATATGCAACCCCTCCCATGAAAATCGAAGGAGAACGACTCAGAGCGAGTCAGATGGATCAGGTAGGCGGAACTACAATGGTAGGGAAAACAACTATAAGGAGGACCCTCATGGGCCAATAGCGGATTATCTGATAACGAATACTCTGATTATTCTCTCTGGCTAGCACTCAAAGCGATCCAGTCAAACGAGTCGAATCAGTCAGCCTGACCAGACCTAACTGGACCTGACCTAATTGACAAGTTCCGCCGTCACCGTCGCTGTCACCTCGACCATTCTTCTATTCATCCATTCATCATTATTTACATTATTATTTTACTATTTTTGATTAACTGTTACTACAATAAGACTTACTTGAGCGTCAGAGTCCCTTTGGCTAACACCCCACTGGTGCTCCCAATTGAACTCTTGTCTCTCTCTTTGTTCTTGACAGGTTGCTGGTGCCCATTTAATCAATTGTAGGAAATCACTTCTACAGCATAACCCTCCAACGTTAACAACCAACACTAATCATCACATATGGGACTTACAAATTCTTAGTGTTGACGCTATTCACTTATCATTGAATTGTTCTTACCTATTGAACCTAACACTAGTTAACATAGATTACCATTAATGGTAAATATGTATTTGAAATTTATTCTCATCCCTCTAGATGTTCATACTAAATCTTTTGTAAAGATCTAGTGATCTGTCAAATTTTCACTTACCTATCAAAATTGATTCCAAATTGAATTATTTTATTTTCACATGCATGCGAATCACACTCTTTTATTTCATTCAAATTTTGTGCTAGCTATAATATGAATAAAACATTTACACATTTGTATCAAAATAGTGAGTTTGACCCAAGTCAACACCTCCACTATTTTCACAATTTAATATCCAAGATAATACATTTTATCTTGATTTTGAATATAGAAACCTCTTTGTTTCTATAACTCCCTTTATTTCTTAAATTGATTATTTCTTGAACCAAATATCTCACAAACAAGACCTTTAGACATCAAACATGTCTAGAATATTCATATTATACACATATAGCTAAAATGAATTGGATTGTAGAATTACAAATCACATAACTTGTATGTGTATATTTTAATAAGATGACTAAACTAATCAATCATTTCTCAACAAAATAGATAGACTAATGTTGGAGCATTACCCCTACATTTCTCATATAAAATGATATTATCATTTTAAAATAAAAATATATTTATTTCTATAAAGTCCTTTACATTTTATCCTCCAATATAATATTAGACTTATAATTCCCAAATTTCATCACGAGTCCTTAAACCACATGACAATTTCACAATAGATCAAAATAAAGAAAACCTCAATGTTAGTTTATTTTGACTCATTTACCCAAAAGCAAGACACACATTTGAAAGGAACATTCACTTGGTTTGTTTTCTTTTTATATTTCACAAAATGAAATATGTAGACACAAATAAAATGTGAAAAAATCTCAACCAAATAATCACAAACATAGAATAATAGGATAATACTTTAATCAATTATTCATATTTTGTTAACTACTTAATGTTAACATTTCACACAATACACACTCTCTTGATACTTAAATTAAAATACCAAGATTAATAATATTTCTTCATTTTATTATGTGTTAGATGTTATTCTCAAAATAACTTGCACTCATGATAACAACTAAGTTACTAATTTTACTTTAGTTGCCTAAATAATCTCAAAATTACTTAAACAACTTTTGTGCATCTTCTAATTTTTTTTTTAAAATCCCTTGAAAATATCATTTTGACACACATTGATTTTCTCATCAAAACCAATCAAGTGATGTCAATTTTATAAACGCTAAAATCAAAGAAAAATAAATCCTCATTGATTTATTTAAGTACTTTGGTTTCTCATGATTTAAAATTATCCCCTAATCAAGATTAATTTAATCATAACCCTTTTATTTTCTTGAACCAGGGAACAATTTATTCACTACTTTGACTTTTAGAAATTGCTACTCCAATTTTGTAGTGGCTCTTCATAGAGGCACATATTATTGAAGTAAACTGAAAGTTTTACACGTTGTCGCAGTAAAATAAAAAAGAATGTTTCAATTGGAAATAAAAGAAAAGTAATGTGCATATGGTGGAATAAAAGAGGGCAGGAAATTTTGGCAAATCGATTCTCATTTTTTATGTGTAGACTGTGTAGTATATATAATAGATGGTAGTGTGTAGACGTGACTTACATGTGCGTAAATAAAATGTAATTGATTATTTCGAAAAATATTAACATATATAAGAATTAATTCCTATAAAAATGCTTAAATGAGTAGTATATTTCATAAAAAAAATATGCTAAATCATTTTTTTCTTCATATTACTGTATCTTGAGCAAAGTTGAAATTTCATATTTATTAAACAATTCCAAAAAAATCCCACAAATATGAAAAAATATCTTACATACTTTATATATATTTATATATGTATATAGATACGATGAATTTTAATTTTAAAATTTAATATTTTTTTCTACTTTTTTTTAGAAAAAATACTTATGAATTTTGATATAATAAAATATTAAAAAATTCTAAACTAAGACTATGAATTTAAAAATTTTATTTGATCAAATTTTAATTATTTAATTTTAAAAAAAATAAAACTAACAAAAAGTAATATATATTATTTAATTAATGGTTAGAGCAATTAAAATAAGTAATTTCTAATTAAAAAAATAACCTGCAAATTAAAACAAATTTGCATATCTATGTCTTATTTCACTATTTTTTTTAAATGTAATATTTCATTACAAAAGACTATGAATCAACCAAAACAAAATTAACAACAATACTATGGAATTCAGGCCAACAAATATGTTCGCTATCCAAAGAAAGAGCTAAGGAGGCCAAAGCATGAGCTACCACATTAGCCTCCCTAGGACAAAAACTAAAAATGACATCCAAAAACTCGTTACAAATTACTATGATATCATTCACCACTATACCGTCCATGGAAGCATTAGAAACTCTGTTCTTGAGAAGATTGATAGCCCCCAAACAATACGATTCAATGATCACCTTTGTGTACCCCAATATGCGCCCCACTTTCACACCAAATAATAAAGCTTTCAGCTCAGCAATTTTGGGCTCAAAGGTTGCAACAATGGGACAATTGGATGATGCAATGACAGTCCCACTACTATTCTGAAGAACCATACCAAACTCAACAGTGCCATTCCTGTTATTAATAGCGGCATCAATGTTCAATTTGATGTAATCATTAGGCGGTGGAGATCAGGTGTAATGTAACGTCCCAAATTCGCTAATAAGGCTTAGCGCCTCGATTAGTGTGCCAAGATGGCATAAATGGATTAATATGTGAACTCTTTTCCCCCAGAATCCTGATCCCTAGTTTTCTTTCTCATTGTCTTTATTCACAGGCTTGCCCTTTTTTCTCATGCTTTAATTTCAAACTGGTTGGCAGGAAACTGACCAGAGCCCTAAAGCACTGGTTGCAAGTTACTCCACCAAGAGAAGATAGAACCTGCCAAGGGCATTCCCAGCAGCATTAGCTAGTTATATGCAAATGACAGCCAAGGAAGGAATCGGGTCGGGAAAGAAGACTGGAACCGATGTTCCAGATCCTTGACCTGGGCTCTCGATGCTTATATCCTTGTGGTATAGTTCAGTTCGTACTCGCATCAAGCTGTGGTCTCCGTCCCCTTCGATTATTAGTAGGGGCTCGTGCCTTCGTTCCGTCGGTATAGGTATACCGTCAAATACCTGCCTCGAAGTCCCGTCAATTGAGTGCTGTCTGTCAGTGTTCTCAAATCCCAGATCCCCATAGTCTTCGGCGAGTGGAGGACGAAGGACGCTTCCGCTTTTCTGTCAAAAGAGCTCATGTAGCATGCCAAGGTAAAGTTGACGATGTGTGGTGACGTTTAGCCTTTCTCCAGATCTTCATCTTGTCCTATGAGCTCATGCAGTGAGTGTCGATGTTCAGGATCCCTTAGTTCTGATCGAGGGCTTGACCCATTGAGGAGGGAATATTCTTCTGCATTTCTCTTGTCGGATCGCCCATGATGGGATTCCCCGTGCAGAAGCTTATGTTCAATGTTAAGAAAGGTGGGTGGCGGGTGTGTGGCTAGTTAGCTCAAACTGTCTGTCTGCCAACAATAAGTCAAAAAGGTGTTCACCTCCTCCGCACGTATAAGAGAAAGGCGCTGGTACATAGTTGTTGTTCTAACGACTACAAGTATAGTCCAGCATTATAGGGAGGGGCGCGAAAGCACAAAAAGGAAGTGATGTCCCTAGTCAATTTTGGGCTTAAGCAGTTCCAACTGTCGTATATTTTTTGAACCGAATACCTTCCTCTGTCATCTCTGGTCTGTCTCTTTTTGAGAGAAGATTTTCTACCCCGCCTGAATAGGAAGAGCTTCGAGTCTATCGGAAGAGGATGTGGTAGTAACCTCCGCAGCTTCGTCTAGAGCCGGGCGTCCAGCCGTGTAGGAAGACTCACCCTAGCCACTATAGCGACCCCACCCCCAACTCTAGCGGAGAATCCCCCTCCATCCACTTCCCCTTTTCCGTGTGCCCAAAAGCCCTATAGCCCGGTTTATGAGCCCGGTCGACGTTTCGGCAAAGTTTGTCTGTCGACAGCTGAATCTTTCGATCTAGTTTGATTCATGGTCGCATCTGCAAACGTTTTCCCGTGGGCCGACGCCCCCCCCCCCCCCCCAAGTCCTGGCATTGATCTATATCACTTCACCTTCTCCTTGGTGAGTCGAAGTGGGGTTCCGTCCTCCCTTGCCTTGCGACCTAGGTATTCCTTTTCTGGTTTCCCAGACTTTTTGTAAAAAGGCCCCAGTCTTCCTTTTTTCAACTTTTAAAAAACTCCTGCTCGAGCTACTCGGCTAACTCTGGTTTTTTCGAAGAGGACCTTGATTTGAAAAGAGAAATCAACACCTTGCTTGATCTAAGCCAAAGGCTTTCCTTTAGAGTTCGATCTGGTTTTCATCATTGTCGACAGAAAAGAAAGAAGGGAGTGTTTTAATTTCCTTTGTTTGTTGACCAAATCCCATCTTTCTCAGTTACATGCCGATATTTTGCCTTTGTTTCAGCTTTTAATTAGTCTAAAAGTTCAAGAGTGGGCCCGAACCACTCCCCCTTTCCATTTAATCACTGACAAAACCTACCTTTCAATTCGACTTAACGAAACGACTTCGACTTTAGAACAATCAATCGAATGGGTAAAGCCAAGGTAAGGGCCTGTTCATAATCCCTATTCAAATTGCTTGCTTGACTGATGTTGGTGGCTTTCTCCTGTTGTTCCAGTCACTGAATTGAATATATGTGTGATTATGTAAAATATATGAGTTGTATGATAATATGACTATTTATGCATGTTTATGTGCATTAAATGTGATTGTGGGCCCGTTTTGGTGAAAAATGGCAAATTCGTAATTTTGACCCATTGAGGGTATAATTAATTATATGTGCTTTGTGAGTGGGACCACATTATTATGTGGATATATTTGAGATGTGTGACACGAGGCGATCCTTGTGACCAATTTGGCAGAAAAGTCATAACGGGGAGTTATACTCGGCTCGGGGTGAGCCTAGAGATATTTTAGTAATTTGGTGAATTGCTAGGGATATTAGAGTATGAGTTATAATTGGGGGAAAATACTACTGTTTGGAAGACTAGCAGGATTAATTAGGAATTTGTAGTGTTATTTGAGGTTTAGTGGGAAATGATGGCAAATGACGATTTTGCCCTTGAGGACATTATAGAACCAAGGCAAAGATTAAGGGTATTTTGGTCTTTTCCCTAGCCTTGGATTACCTTAACCCACAAGAAGCCTTTAGAAAAACATAACACTTATTCTCTCTCTCTATCTCTCTCTCTCTCTCTGTTGGGGCCTTGGAAAGTTGAAGGAAAAACGATGATTCATTGAGTTTTGGGCAAGGCTTGCTTGGGAATTGAAGCTTAGTTAGGGCTGGGAGATTCAAAGCTTGAGGGGGCAGCTAGGAAATGAATTGATCAGAGATAATTTGAAGTTTTAAGTTCTGAGTTTTTTTTAAAGCTTTGGAGTTCTAGAAGTTCTTTATGAATTCTTAGTTTCCATGAGGTGTTGATTGAGTTTTAAGGTTCCTTTGTATATTTTTGGGTTGCTGGGACCATTGGCATGGTCAATTATGAGTAAAATCGAGTGCTGGGATGATTTTGGGAGGTTGGGCGATTCTTAAAATCGCAAGTTTTTTAGGTTCGCAGGCTTGCACCGCAGCTCTGTTCTTGGAGCGTCGCAGCCTGCATGAACCCAAAGGCCAGGGCGGTTCCCTAAATCGCGTTGGCACCGCAGCGTGTGTGTCCAGAGAGATAGCTTGGGGGCTCTATGACTTGTTGAGCGCCGCGACCCTTAGTGAGGGTCATCGCGACTCAAATGGGGAAAATTGGCCAAATAGGGCTTTTGAGTGCAGGAACTCAAACCTAAGGGTTTGGGAAGGATCCTACTACCTTATTTAGTAGAATTCGAAGTTTCGAGGGTTAGGACTTGGTTCAAGAACCTTAATTTACTCGATATTGATGGATATTCTTTATTATGGTTGTGACTAGGGTACCGCTAGGGCTAGGAAGGGGATTGTGCTTGAGGGTCATTTCTATTTATCCACTGCTTGGACCTGAGGTAAGAAAACCGGTATATGCACATAGAGATATTGGTTGGTATGCTTATTAGCCTTGACTTACCTGTGAATGTATGGTATGACTAATAATTGGCCATCGCATTGAGCATGGAGCTGATCAGCAAAGTGTGTGGAACGCTGGTCGTGAAGGCAAGTTTAAATTGGGGTTGCGGCCCCTACTTGCCCGGCATGAACTGTGAGCTGAGTGCCTGCATACGCACCTCACTCAATTGAGTCGCTCAACCGGGCTATTTTTCCTAGGCCGCTTAATTGATTATATGACTAAGATGGGTGTTCTTTTGTAAATTGTAGAATGTGTTTACAAATTATATGATTGGAATGATTGCATTTGTTATTTATGAAACATGTGCTTACTGCTTTGAATGTTTGTATTATTGTTATACTTTGTGCGGTTTTCTTGCTGAGCCTTGGCTCACGAATGCTCTATGGTGCAGGTAAGGGCAATAGTAATCTGGACCAGCCATGAGTTTGAGAGCTTTAGAGGCGGTGTGTACATATGCAGCTTGCTCGACCGCCACTGCCGGGATTGCTTGGGAGGAACTAGGGTTGAACCCTATTTTGCCACTTAGGACGGCTAGTTTGTATTTTATTTGTCTTTTATGAGTCTGTAAACACTTTTTGGGATCCCGTGTATAAAATAAACACTTTTAATGGAAAATGATTACTTCGTTGACCAAAATTTTTAATATCTAACCTTTGTTTAGTTTGAATTACACATTTAAGTCCAAATGACTCGCTTAGCGGGCTAAGCACCATTTCAAACACAAAGTGTAACGGTCTTGGCTAACTAAGGCATTACATGTGACGTCCCAAAATTCCTAATAAGGCTTAATGCCTTAATTAGGGGTCCAGGAGAGAAATATTGTAATATTATGTGTTTATATGTGAATTAATTGGATATTTATGTGATTATATGAATTGCATGAGTTATATTATTATATGACTGATTAGGCATGTTTAAGTGTATTATATGTGCAAAAAAGGCCATTTTTTTATTTAAAGGAGAATATTTATAATTTTAACCCATTGAAGGTATAATTATGATTATCTGATATTATATAATTGAGACCACATTATTATGTGGATATATTTCAGATATTCGACAGGAGTCAGTCCTTTTGAGCAAGATAGTGATTTAGTCACAACGGAGGATTTATATCCAGCTCGAGGTGAGCCAAGGGGTATTTCGGTAATTCGATGAATTACCGGGACTCACTAGAGCATGAGTCGTATTTTGGGAAAAATAGTGTTATTTCGAGTTTGGTGGAACTAATTGGAAATTTTAAGTGTAATGTGAGATGGGAGAGTAAAATGATGAATTTGTCCTTAGTGGGCCTTGAGAGGGAAGTTTTGCCTTAGGGGAATTATGGTCATTTGGACCATTTGAATATATATGTTTAATTGACTGAGTTTATTAACTCATAAGATTTGTGAAGCTCTCTCTCTCTCTCACGTTCTCTCTCTCTCTCTCTCTCTCTCTCTCTAAGTTTTGTGACTTTGGAAGAGAGGTTGATACCAAGGCTTGGAAGCAAGCTTGCTAGAGGATTGGAATTTGTTGAAGCTTAGGAACCAGCTAGCGAAAATCATTTAACAAAGGTAATTCGAGTTTATCTAATTTTAGTTTTTAGTTTTCTATGGTTTTTGTTTTTGAGGCTTTATTGGAATTTTAAATTTAAGAGATTCTGATTGAGTTTTAAAATTGGTTTTGTTGTTTTTGAGTTGCTGGGACCATTATTATGGTCGAAATTGGTTAAAAGCGTGTTTTGGGACAATTTTGGATAGGTTTGCGATTCCTAAAAATGCTGGTTTTCTGGGTTTGCAGATTACGTCGCAACCCTGTTCTTGGAGTGTTGCGACCCTTATGAACACAAAGGGGTAAGGAGGTGCCTCAAACCACCTTGGCGCTGCGACGCTAGGTGGGTTGCGTTGCGCCGTGTACCCTGTGGTTTTGGGCTCGGGGCTCTCTGAATTTTTGCGTTGTGACCCTTATTTGGGGGGAGCCACGAATCTAGTTGGGGAAAAATTAGAATTCAGGTTTTGGGTTATAGGAACCCAAACCTAAGGGCTCGAGAATGGTTCTACTACCCGGGTTAGTAGAATTCAGGGTCCTGGAGGCTAGGACTCGGTCTGGAATCCTTTATTAGTTTGTTTCGTGATAGTTATTCCTTGATATGGTTGTGACTAGGCTGAACCATTAGGCTGGAGAGGAAAGGACCGTACTAGGGGTCGTCATACACTATTTACTCAGAACCTGAGGTAAGAAAACTGCACCCAGTCTGCGTTTAGGGCTTGGGCCGGCTATTGAACATGGTTATAACCATGATGATGGTGTTTTATTAAACATGTTGATTGTATTGTGCTTACCTATGTTAAGTAATAACTGCTTATTTGTATGCTTGATTGAAAAGCTCGACTTATAAGTCGAGGGTTATCTGTTATATCTTACTAAAAGGCTTGACTTATAAGTCGAGGGTTATCTATTATATTTGACTGAAAAGTTTGGCTTATAAGTCGAGGATTTATCCATTGTATCTATTTGAAAGCTTGGCTTATAAGCCAAGGACTTGTATATGGTATCTGATTAAAATCTCAGCTCATTAGTCGAGGGTATATCTGGTTAAAAGACTCAGCTTATAAGTCGAGGTTTTGCAAGGCTCGGCTTATAGGTCGATGGTTTAAAGGCTAGACTCATGAGTCGAGGGCGGAAATAGCATGTTGAACGTTGGCTGATGTGGTTAAGCTAACCCGGAAGCGTGATATACTCTTGAACGACCCTATGGCCACCTGGAATAATAAGCGCCAAGTATGCTTGGCCAGCCCCAAGGTTGGTTATACAAGGAATTGGGCAATGGGCAAGGGCATGACTTTATAGTCACTTATCTGGATTGATAGCATGCACGAGTATGGTTATTACTGCTAGGCATGCTAATTATGATTCTATGATATGATGATTTACTGCTTATGAGCATGATTATGTTTTCTTGCTGAGCCTTGGCTCACAGGTGCTAAATGGTGCAGGTAAAGGAAAAGAAAATTTGGACCAACCATGAGTTGGAGAGCTTCAGGGGTAGGGTGTACATATGCAGCCTGCTCGACCGCCACGGCCGAGGGTATTAGTTGGAACTAGGGATGGACCCTGATTTTTCCGCTTAGGTTAGCTTTTGTATTCATTTTGAGTTTGAAACAATTTTAAAATCTGTTGGGATCCCATGTATTGCACTCAAACTTTTTTAATGAAATGGTTGCTTTTGACCAAAAATTTTAGTACCTAAACATGTGGTTAGTTTCAATTACACGTTTTAAGTTCAAACGACTCGTTTAGAGAGTTAAGCACTATTTAATTACACAGTGTAACGGTCCTAGATTAAGAGGACGTTACACCAGGCATGTCGATGTCCCTAAGAAGGCCTCCTATGAGTAGGTGATTCGTTCACCATCTATTATTTAGCTAGATAATCATTGGCCCATTCCACCACTAGCTCGCCTGAGATGGTGATAGAGTCATGAAAGAGCTTATTTCAACGATACCCAAAACTCCAATTATTAGCTTTAGGTAGCATTTCTATATTATCAAGAAAAATTCCAACCAATTAGAAGTCGCTGGTCAGATCCTCGTTGTAACACCCCAACTTCCCTAATATGGCTTAGTGCCTTGATTAGGGGGCTAGGAGAGCAATAATTGAGTTATTTATGTATTTATGTGTTATGAGCATGTTGTTATGTGGATTATGTGAATGGTATAATGATATAACTATGCTTGCATGTTTAAGTTTATTAAATATGCATGTGGGCCCATTTCTTATTAGAATGACATTTTTGTAATTTTGACCCGCTGAGGGTATAATTGTTGTTTACCGAGATTTTCGGAAACTACACTAATGAATATTAGTTAAGACTAATGATATGGAAGGTAGAAGATTAACACATGATTTTTACGTGGTTGGGGCGTTAATAAGCCTTAGTCCACGAGTCAGTTGTATTAGAGCTTGGAAAGTCTTTTACAATGGAATTTCTCTCTATTTTTTTACAGAGTAACTGTGTGTAAGTCGAAGAGAGATCCTTTTTTCAGTGCTCTATCGCCTGTATTTATAGGCTCATAGGAACACTGGATCTGGGCCGGGCATGACCTGGGCCCATCAAAGATGTGAATACTCTTGGCTTCTCTGATGGAAGCCCAATATAAAAGATAAAACATACATAGGTCCAGGACTAATTAAGGCCCAATAGGGCGGCCCAAGAACTATATTTCGCCCGACAAAATGGTGTTTTTGGTCTGGGCACTTCGAGTTACGAGGCAGATTCAGGGGACAAAACCAGTCAGAGTACTTGGCAATGCAGGTCTGAAACAGCAGCGTGCAATCCCGAGGCGGCCTTTTCAGCAGGTGAAAAGAGGGGACAACCCCCACGCGTCATGGGGCGGCTTCGGGGTCATGGATGCTTTTCCTTTCCAAACCGGGAGGACCTGATCCGGGTTCGTTTACCTTTGTCCCTCTTCATTTACCACAGGCCCGGACCGTTTACCAGGCTCCGGGATTGTTTACGTATACTTCAACTGTAATCTGAACTATCAGTACTTCTCCCGGACGACTGTCCTGGATCACCATCCCGGACACCATCCGGGTCCAGAATCGTACTTGGGTCGTAGCCTTTGGTTATTCCTGTACCAAGCGGGCTTGGGCTGGGCCCACATCCGAACGCCCAGCCCATGGGCTTGGACCATCGTCCCTGGCCCACGACAGGAAATGGGGATAACATTTACCCCCCAAGCCTTCGCCTGGGGCCGCCAGGTGGAGGGTTACCTTGTTCCCAGACAATCCACGATTGCCTTCCCAGTTCCTGCTTGGAATCGTGGGTCCATGACAAAGGGCAATGGCGCTAACCGTATGCTGGGCCCGGACCATTTACCACTGTCCGGGTACGTTTACCTAAGTCCTGCTTCGTGGCAGGGGTACACATGTCGCCAGGCGACTGCTGGATGGATGGATCTTGACCTCGAAAGGTCACCTAGCCACCTCAAGGATCGCTAGGCCTAGGCTAGTGCATCAGCACAAATCCCGAAGCGTCCCATCCACACGGGGGTCCTTCATTAATACTTCTGGGTTGATGTGGACCGTAGGATGGGGCGGCCTTTGGCATCCGCCCCTCCTGGGCCGTTAGATCTGAGATGGCGAGGATCCAACCTGAGAGGGCTCATAAATGTCCCTGCACGATTCTGAATCGTTCGATGGGGAGATACCTATCCGTTGGATCGGAGGCCAGGATTTGGGCCTTTATAAATACCCCACAGACACTCATTTGACATTTTTACACTCTCGAGCCATTTCAAGAACTAATAAGCTTTGCCTAAGCTTTGCATGTCTGATATCGCCGACGACATCCACCATCGTCTGCTAACTCTACGCCGTCGTCTGTTTCCGACAGTCCCAGCGTCTACCCATCCTCCTGAGAGCACGTCCTGGGTCTGCCCTATCGACGAGTTGCTGAACCGGCTTCACCATTTCAAGAACGAAGTTTTGCCGTTCTTACCGTCGAACAACCACCATCCTCTACACCCAACAACTCACAGTAAGTCCTTCTGGCCTTCTTGATGAATATACGAACTTACGCTGTTCTATTAATTCTTATGCTTAGGCTGCTAGAATCTGATTACACAAAGGAACTGTTAGGAAGGCCGCCTGGTTCGGGTCACTCCGGGTCCGGAAGCTTCCCGGACAGATGGTGGAGCATTAGTAGCCCTTTTTCCATTCCCGATCTGGGTCTCTTGGTACCTTGGTGATCCCGGACCTAATCCGGAGGGGACTCCAAGCAGTCCTTAGGAGACCCCCGTACCTTAACCGAATTTCTTGGGTTTAGGTACTGACTGCTTGGCTTTCTTTCTTTGTTCCCAGATCATCAACTATGGCAACAGGCGTCACCCTTCACTCCGAGGAAGAAGTCAATAGGGCCCCCGTCGTCCTCTCCGGGTCCCGGACCCCCAAGGGCAACAGATGGGAGATGGACGTGGTGCCCAACCTGTTCCGCAACTACCGGATGATGTACCTCCTGGAGAAGCGCCTGGGCATTGAGTCCACTCCCGGACTCCTCCACAACCGCATGACCAGGATCGAGGAACGGGCGCACACGTCCGTAGAAGGATTCGGGGCCTGGAGCGCTGGCCACATCAGTGTGGGAGCCACACTCCTGCTCCATGATTACTTCGTGCGGTTCTTGACGTATGTGGGGATCGCGCCGTTCCAGCTCCTGCAGCAAGCGTACCGGCTACTCGCGGGATGGCGAGTGTTCTGCATCGTGAAGGAGATCGCGGAGCCGACCCCTGCGGAAATCTTGTATTTCTACAAGATGGAGCCGCAGGTCAATGCCAAGGACAGGACCTTGGACGGCTTCTACAGACTGAAGCCGCGAGGTAGCTATCCCGCTCCCACCAGCTCCTGAAAGCATCCCCCGGACGTCCGTCGTTACTGGTTTATGACGTCCGGGTTCCTCGTGGAGAAGAACCCTACGCTACTGCTGGATTTCCAGTGAGTGGGTAAGTGCTTCCCCGAACCTTGTCCCCTTTTTGTTTTATTTTTTCTTTCTTTTTCTTCGTTTCTCATTATCTTCCTCCGGGTGGCAGGACCTTTCGCTCAAACTCCCCTCACCCCATTCATCATGGAACGGAGGAAGTTCTATGTCAGGCTAAGCGCGAAGGACCTGGACGTAGGAGGCTACGTCACCATGGACAACCTCCGACTGGTCGGGATGCTCGCGGCCACCCAAACTATTGTCATCCCGAACCTTCGGGGCATCTAGTGCGAGAAGAACGTCACCATCCGGGAACAACTGGCTCCAACAGCCAGGGCCAACGTGGCTGATAGTTTATTTTGGAACCTTGTTCTCCCTTTATCAGTTGTAGGCCACGGCTTTGCCCTGGGGCATACCAGATGCTTCTCTCTCCCGGACATCACTCGTCCGGAGCGGGACCAGCCTTGGGCTCGGTCCTTTTAACTTATACCCCTGGACATCGCTCGTCCGGGGTGGGACCAGCCTTGGGCTTGGTCCTTTCTAATGTATACCCCTGGACATCGTTCGTCCGGGGTGGGACCGGCCTTAGGCTTGGTCCCTTTAATTTATACCCCCCGAGCATCACTCGTCCAGGGTGGGACCAGCCTTAGGCTCGGTCCTTTTAACTTTATACCCCCGGACGTCGTTCGTCTGGGGCGGGACCAGCCTTGGGCTTGGTCCTCTTTAGTTTATACCCCCGGACATCGCTTGTCCAGGGTGGGACCGGCCTTAGGCTCGCTCCTTTTAACTTTATACCCCTGGACATCGTTCATCCGGGGCGGGACCAGCCTTGGGCTTGGTCCTCTTTAATTTATACCCCCGGACATCGCTCGTCCGGGGTGGGATCGGCCTTAGGCTCGGTCCTTTTAACTTTATACCCTCGGACGTCGTTCGTTCGGGGCAGGACCAACCTTGGGCATGGTCCTCTTTAGTTTATACCCCCGGACATCGCTTGTCCAGGGTGGGACCGGCCTTAGGCTCGATCCTTTTAACTTTATACCCCCGGACATCGCTCGTCCGGGGTAGGACCAGCCTTGGGCTTGGTCCTCTTTAATTTATACCCCCTGACATCGCTCGTCCGAGGTGGGACCGGCCTTAGGCTCGGTCCTTTTAACTTTATACCCCCGGACATCGTTTGTTCGGGGTGGGACCAGCCTTGGGCTTGGTCTCACGGGGTTTGTATCACCCGGACATCATTGGTCCGAGCCGGGACTAGCCTGAGCTTGCGCCCCGCCGGGTATTTTCTTATACCCGGGATACCCCCTGCAAGTGAGCGGAGACTGGTCTGGGGTCACTTGAGAAAGATTCTCATTGTTTGACAATATTTCTTTATGATGTTTTGTACACGCCATTTTTATTATTCGAATGGGGTCGCCCTGAGGCGTACATCGGTTACAATGAAAATACTAACTTGGAACACGCTCTCCCGACTACTGATAGTATTTACGGAGATGTTCCACATTCCAGGCTCGCGGGACTTCCGAGCCGCTTTAAACGGTATGTCCCGGGGCACACTTCATGTTGGATCTCATATGACCCCTCCCAATTCGGGCCCAGAACCCCCACTCCCGGATCTTGAGTAGCAGGGAAGACTCTTCGCAAGACTAAGTCGCCGCTTCCAAACTTTCAGCTCTTGACTTTCGAGTTGAAATGTCATGCTATCTTGCCTTGGTACATCTTCAGCTGCACCTGCGATTCCTCCCGGATCTCCTCGATGAGATCTAGTGATTCTTGGAGTAGGGCGTGGTTCTGGGCTGGGTCATACGTGTCTCTTCGGTGAGACGGGATGGTCGTTTCGATGGGGATGACGGCTTCGCATCCATAGACCATGGAGTAAGGAGTGTGGCCGGTTGATGTCCTCTCGGTCGTCCGGTAAGCCCACAGCACGCGGGGCAGCTCCTCGGGCCATTTGCTCTTGCAGGCCTGGAGCTTTTTCTTCAGCGTCCCTTTTAGGATTTTGTTCATGGCTTCTTCTTGCCCGTTTGCTTGGGGCCTGGCGACCGCGGAGAAGCTATTGACGATACCATATCTCTCGCAAAAATCTGTGAAATGGGCGCTATCGAACTGCTTCCCGTTATCAGATACAATTTTGTAGGGGAGGTCGTACTAACACACTATGTTGTTGATGACAAAATCCAATGCCTTCTTCGAAGTGATTGTGTTCATGGGCTCCGCCTCAACCCACTTGGTGTAGTAGTCCACGGCCACGATGGCATACTTCACCTCTCCCTTCCCAGTTGGGAGCGATCCTACCAGATCGATCCCCCACACCACGAAGGGCCAGGGCTAGTCATCAAGGTTATTTCTGTCGGGGGGGCCCGCGGAACCTTTGCGTACCTCTGGCATTGTTTGCACTTGCGGACGTAATCGATACAATCTTTCTTCATGGTCGGCCAGAAGTATCCTTGGCGCAGGATCTTTTTGGATAGACTAGGTCTGACTATATGATCTCCGCAGAAGCCTTCGTGCACTTCATGCATGATGGTGCTTAGCTCTGTCCTAGACACACACCTGAGGTAAGGCATGGACAACCCCTGACAATAGAGTTTTCCGTCCATCATGACATATCGGTGGATTTGGTACTGAAGCTTCCTGGCTACGGCTCTGTCGGCTGGTACCTCCCCGGCTGTCAGATAGCAGATAAGCGGTCCCATCCAAGACGTGGAGTGATCGACGGTGTGGACAGCGGGGGCCCTGATGCTCAGGACAGGGAGGTGGTTGACGGGGACTGGCCTGGCCAGTTCTGCTTCGGTGTCGGTGGCAAGCTTTGCTAGTGTGTCCGCGAAGACATTTTGCTCTCTGGGGATCTGGCGGATGGAGTGCTTTGTGAATGCCTGCAGCATCTCTCTCATCTAGGTCACATAAGCCTCCATTCTCTCTCCTTTAGTTTGATATTCCCCCGAGATTTTCCGGACAACCAGCTGGGAATCGCTGTAGATTTCCAAGTTCGCTGCCCCTACTTCCCGGGCCAAACGCAGCCCGGCTAGGACAGCTTCGTGCTTCGCTTCATTATTCGATGCCTTGAACTGGAAACGAAGGGCATTTTGTAACTGGTGTCCCTGCGGTGACACCAAGATGATCCTAGCCCCAGCCCCGTTCTCATTCAAGGCCCCGTCCACGAAGACCTTCCATACGGGCACCGCGGGGACCTTGGGATCATTGTCTTCCTGAGATACCCCGGAACATTCAACGATGAAATCGGCCAGGGCTTTCCCCTTGATGGACACTCTAGGGACGTAGGATATATTGAACTGACTTAGTTCCATGGCCCACTTTAGGAGTCTTTCTGATGGTTCGGGCTTCTGTAACACTTGCCGCAGGGGGTAGTTGGTCAGGACCTTTATGGCGTTGGCCTGGAAGTAAGGTCGGAGCTTCCGGGATGCAATCAGCAGGCAAAAGGTCAGCTTCTCGATTAATGGATACCGAGACTCAGCGTCCAACAATCGCTTACTTACGTAGTACACCGGGAGATACGTCCTTTCCTCCTCCCGTACCAGAGCGGCACTGATCGCGTGCTCGGTCACTGCCAGATAGAGGTACAGAGGTTCCTCATCCACCAGTTTCGCCAAGATCGGAGCTTGGGCCAGGTGTTCTTTCAGTTTCCGAAAGGATTCTTCGCACTCGACTGACCATTCGAACTGCTGGCTTCCCCGAAGGACGTTAAAGAACGGGATGCACTTGTCCGTGGCTTTGGAAACGAAACGGCTTAAGGCAGCTATTCGCCCGGTCAGGCTTTGCACGTCCTTATGTCTTCGGGGAGAGGGCATATCAATCAGTGCCTTTATTTTATCCGGATTGGCCTCTATTCCCCGGAAACTTACTATGAAGCCTAGGAACTTCCCGGAGACCACGCCAAAAGTGCACTTCTTGGGATTCAGCTTCATCCCATACTTCCGAATGACTGCGAAAGCTTCAGCCAAGTCGTCTGAATGCTTCCGGGACTTCTTGGACTTCACCAGCATGTCATCGATGTAGACTTCCATGTTTTTCCCTAGCTGGGCCCGGAACATTCGATTGACGAGCCTTTGGTAGGTTGCCCCGGCGTTTTTCAGTCCGAAGGGCATGACTATGTAGCAGTATATCCCTCTGTCGGTTTGGAAACTAGTGTGCTCCTGATCTGCCACATGCATAGGGATCTGGTTGTAGCCGGTGTAAGCGTCCGTGAAGCTTAAGATCTCATACCCGGACGTAGCATCCACCATTTGGTTGATCCTGGGCAGTGGGAAACAATCCTTTGAACAAGCTTTGTTGAGATCCTTGAAGTCGATACACGTTCTCCATGTCCCGTTTGGTTTCGGCACCAGGACGGGATTGGCCAGCCACACAGGGTACACAGCCTCGCGTATGAAGTTGATTGAAGACAGCTTCTCAACTTCCAGCTTAAGGGCCTCGGCCCTCTCCGTCCCCAAAGGCCTGCATTTCTGGCGAACCGGGGTCGCGTTTGGGTCAATACTCAACCCGTGGCAGATGATGTTGCGGTCGATCCCCATCATGTCTGAGTGAGACCAGGCCAGGATATCCTAGTTCTCCTTAACTTGGGCGATGATGGCGGCCCGAACATCCGCCAGCAAAATTTTCCCGACTTGGATGACCCAGGTCGGATCGGTTTCGCTGATGCACACCTCCTCTATCTCGTCCATCGGCTCTAGGACGCAGTCTTCCCCTATCCTCGGGTCCAGGTCATCTTCTCCCCGGATCACCCTCTCAGCAGGTGGGGGAGGGACCGGGTCGATGAAGTCTGCAACGGGCTCATCCCGGACAATATATATTGGTCGGGCTGACACGTGTCTGATCCCCCCGGACAGTCCCCACCCCTCCGTTGTCACAAGGGAACTTCATGCAAAGATGACAGATGGAGGTGATGGCCCCGAATTCTACTAGTGCGGGCAACTGGATCTTCCCCATGGGGAGTAGTGTGTCTCCGTTGAAGCCGTAAATCTGGGCCGGGCACGATGCTAGATCTGCTGCGGTCAAGCCAATGGTGGTGAAGGCGGGCTTGAACAAGAGGTTAACGGAGCTCCCGTCATCCACCAACACACGGGACACCAGCTTGTTGGCGATTTGCGCATCTATGACCAGCGGGTCATGGTGCGGGAAATGGACGTTGCAAGCATCGTCCTCCGTGAAGGTGATGGGGAGGTTCATCAACTTCGGGCGCTGAGCCAGGGTCTGGACAAGGGAAAATACCTCCTGATCATGGTCCAGTTCGCTCAGATAGCGCTTTTGGTCGTTCCTAGACGCTCCTCCCAGGTGAGGTCCGCCCGAGATGGTGGCCACATGCTCATCCACTCGAGGGGGTGCGACCTCGGATGGGTAAGGCATTCCAAGGCCGGGAGCTTGCGCGATGGGGGCCCCTTGAGGGGCTTGCGCCGTCGGTCCCTGCGCATACCCTCCCTGAGGCAGGTATGCCCTGGGCGCTCCCGAGACTGTGGGTTGTCCGGGGCCTGCTGACAGTCCCGGGACTCCCACGGGCATCCTGACCCACTGGTGGAGATGCCCCAACTTGATGAGATTTTCGATCTCGTCCTTGAGCTGCCGGCATTCTTCGGTAGTGTGGCCTACATCCTTATGATAGGTGCACCTCTTGCTGGTATCCCTCGGATTCCTTCCCCCCTTAAACATGGGGCTAGGCTTCCAGTATTGAACTGCCCTTTCTGTGGCCAAGTAGATGTTCTCCCTGGTGTCCACCAGATTGGTGTATTCTGAATATTGGGGCTCGTAGCCCCTTTTTCCCTTCTTGACCGGCTCTGTTCGGTTCTGGCCTTTGCCAGATCGCTTCCCCCGGGAGGGGTTCACGCTCGCCTCTGTCACTCCCGCCTGTGATTGCTGGGCCCCGACGGGGGCGACGCTGTGACCCACCGACACGGCCCCATACATGAAGAAGTGGGTGGATTGGGCCGGGGTATATCCCGAAGAGGCAGGACCGTACACCGTAGGGGTGTAGGTGATTCCAGGCGTAACGGCCGGTCCCGGGGCGATCGGGGGCGCAACATAGGACTGCACCAGGAAATGTACCCCGTACCCCAGGAACGCTTGGGCGCTGGGCTGTGGTGCCAGAGGCCACTCGAAAGCCTGGATCTGGGCCTCTTCCCAATTGATAAATCCTTGAGCTCTCCTGATGAACTCTTCCAGGGTAGCTGCCTTGTTACGCTGCATGTCGTCCCAGAGAGGGGACCCGGCTCGGATTCCGGACTACAATGCTACCAGGCGCTGTCCATCGTCCACCTTTGTCTGGAGGCTTCTTCAGTGAAGCGCTGGATGTAGGCCCTCAGTGTCTCCGTGGGGAGCTATTTGATATTTGCGAGGGTGCTGATCTGCATGTCCATCCTCATGGCGGCCACGAACTGCTTGCGAAATGCAGACTGCAGTCCAGACCAGGATTGGATGGATCCCGGCTTAAGTCTTTTCCACCACTCCTCGGCGGGACCACCTAGAGTGATCGAGAAACAGAGGCACTTGCCGTCGTAACTGACGTGGGCCACCGTCATGAGCCGGTTATATCGGGACAGATGGTCCCTGGGGTCGGTGTTTCCAATATAGGCGGTGAGGCTTGGCATCTTGAACCCCTTGGGGAGTACAGCGTCCAGGATGTGCCTCGCGCAGGGCTCTTTATCCTCTTCATCGGAGTCGGTATCCGCTCCTTCCTGCTTGCGGACCAAATGGCCCGTGACCTTTTTCAAAGTGGCCAGCTGCTCCATGAGCTGCTTGGTCGTGCCGTCCTCCAGGGGGATTCTTTCGTTCCTTCTGTTGTTGATGTTGTTCCTAAGGTTGCCACCTCGGGGGAGAATCTTTTCCTTACGGGCCCGCTCTTTCCGAGCGTTCAGTCCATCGCGTAGGTCTATCCGGGACGTGTCGTCCCCTGAACTAAGGGCATGACGCTCCTCGCTGCGCGGTCGCTCCTGACGGTTTTTGTTTACCGAGGCGCTTGGGTGCAAAGACCTTTCCCGTTCGTCTCACCCTGGGGCGTGCCGGAGCCGTGCGTTTCGCAGCCGCATCCCCTACGGATCGATCGAGTGGCCTCGTCCTAGGATGGGGCCCACCTTCTCTTTCCTAGGGAGCGGCTGGGAACGAGTCCCAGCTTTCGTGATGGGGGTGTTCTTTTCTCGGGTCTTTCCACCGACCTTCTTTTTCTCCCTGTCCGGGTTTCCTGGGGCTGGCTCAGGAAACTGCTCTGGGGGAGGGGCCAGCCTTGCTTCTTCGGGGATCCTGGCTCGGGCTTGCAGAGCGGGCTGTTGCGCTCCCGGAAGTGGGCCAGCTGTAGGATTGGTCGCCGGACCCTGTGCGGTTATCAATGCCTGTAGGGCTTGGAGAGACTCTTGCATCCGCCGATGCGCCTCCTCTTGCTTAGCGATCCTGGCCTCCTGCTCCAGGATTTACTACCTCAGTCTAGTCACCTCCAGGTCCTGCTGGTTGGGCTCTCCTTCGGGGATCTCGGGATCCGCAGCTTCGTCGTGGTACTCCCCCTCATTTTCCTCTTCATAATATTCCTCCTCGTTCTCCTCTTCATACTCTGTCCCACCCTCATAGTCTTGTGACTCGTCATGGTGAGACGTTTGAGGAGGCACGTTCTCGGGCAGATTCTGAGGAAGATGCTGAGAAGGCAACAAATCTCCATTGCCCTGCTCTGGATTACTAGGGTCGAAAGTTGTGTGTCGTGTGTTCACCATTGTAGTAAAGTCTTGGTGTTAGCACTAGCTTTCTTCAGCTCTCAATGAAAGCACCAAAATGTTTACCGAGATTTTTGGAAACTACACTAATGATATGGAAGGTAGAAGATTAACACAGGATTTTTACGTGGTTGGGGTGTTAATAAGCCTTAGTCCACGAGCCAGTTGTATTAGAGCTTGGAAAGTCTTTTACAATGGAGTTTCTCTCTATTTTTTGACAGAGTAACTGTGTGTAAGTCGAAGAGAGATCCTTTTTTCAGTGCTCTATTGCCTGTATTTATAGGCTCATAGGAACACTGGATCTGGGTCGGCCATGACCCGGGCCCATCAAAGATGTGAATACTCTTGGCTTCTCTAATGGAAGCCCAATATAAAAGATAAAACATACATAGGTCCAGGACTAATTAAGGCCCAATAGGGCGGCCCAAGAACTATATTTCGCCCGACAAAATGGTGCTTTTGGTCTGGGCACTTCGAGTTACGAGGCAGATTCAGGGGACAAAACCAGTCAGAGTACTTGGTAATGCAGGTCTGAAACAGCAGCGTGCAATCCCGAGGCGGCCTTTTCAGCAGGTGAAAAGAGGGGACAACCCCCACGCGTCAGGGGGCGGCTTCAAGGTCATGGATGCTTTTCCTTGCCAAACCGGGAGGACCTGATCCGGGTTCGTTTACCTTTGTCCCTCTTCGTTTACCACAGGCCCGGACCGTTTACCAGGCTCCGGGATTGTTTACGTATACTTCAACTGTAATCTGAACTGTCAGTACGTCTCCCGGACGACTGTCCTGGATCACCATCCCGGACACCATCCGGGTCCAGAATCGCACTTGGGCCGTAGCCTTTGGTTATTCCTGTACCAAGCAGGCTTGGGCTGGGCCCACATCCGAACGCCCAGCCCATGGGCCTGGACCATCATCCAGGGCCCACGATAGGAAATGGGGATAACAATTGTAAATATATGTGATTTATGATTTGCGACCACATTATTATGTGGATATATTTGAGTTACCTAGCACGAGGCGATCCTAATGAGCAAGTTAGCGGAAAAGTTACAATGGGGTAAATACCCAGCTGGGTGAGCTTAGGGGTATTTTGGTAATTTGGTAAATTACCAGGATTTATTGGGTAACGGGAATTAATTGGTGAATATTTGGTTTGATATATTTATTTTGGGAATATATGGGGTAATATGAGATTAACGGAAATTATGCCAAAAGACTAAGTTTCCCTTGGGGTAAACTTTGAGATTGAGTGGGGCAAGGGGCAATGTGGTCATTTGACCACATTAGCTAGTTAAGTGGCCAGCAGCCTTTGTAGAGTGGCACTCACGCTCCAAGCTCTCTAATTCTCTTCTCTTTGGTAACTCTCAAAAGCTCCAAGAACTTCAAGGCACAAAGGCAATTTCATTGAGAGGAAGTTTGGAGGAAGTGGTGGCAGGCAAGGGAGAGAGCACCTACAAGGGATTCGTTTTGGTGTAGAAGATTGTGAATCACGAATCAGAGGTAAGCTTCCTTGGTAAATTTTCTAATTATGAGGTTAAGTTTAGAGTTTAAGATTTTAAATTTGCAATCATGAGTTTTAAGGGGATTTTGATGTGTTTTTATAATGATTTGATGCTATTATTGTAACGCCTTAGTTCCTTAAAGTCGTTACTATGTGAGTTAAAAATGTGCCATTAGCTCGCTAATCGAGGTTTTTGGTAAAAGTGTGACTAAACTTAAGTGAAACTTGTTTAATAACAAAAATTATAAAATTTGGACATTCATTGAAATTATAGAAAGTTATACAGTTGGGATCCCAAAAATATTGTTTAGAAAATTGTATTACAACTCAAAATATACACACGGTCAACCTAGACGACAAAACATTACAGTACATTTTCCCAAAAAAATAACCCTGGCCGTGGCAGCCAAGTAGGCCGAACATGTACCCGTCGCTCCCGCTCTCCGTACTCATGGTTGGTCTGCCTTTCCTTTGCCCTTACCTGCACCATAGAGCACTCGTGAGCTAAAGCCCAGCAAGAAAAATAAACATATAACATATAACATAACATTCAACAGTATATAGCAAAGCAGCCAACGGGCTAAACACATAGTGGCCTACGCCATCCCAGGCGCTTTACCAGGCCCTAGGTCGTGGTCTTCACCGTGTGGGTGGATGCAGCACCCTAAAAGGGTCTCGCCCTAGCGGCCTGCACTCAACGTGCTTAAGACGACTTTGGCCCCTTGCCGTACTCAGCTTCTTGCCATTCTCGGCCTTCGCTGTTTTTGGCCCTCGTCGTTCATTCATAAACATACATAATATTCACAAATATATACACACATATTAAACATAAACATTAGGGTCGCGCCCTGCAATACAAATAATAGGGCCATGCCCTGCTCTACGGGTATAACAGTTTTCTTACCTGTGTTCCGAGCTATCTGAATATTGCGATCCTGAGCACAGTTCTCTAACCCGAACCTCGTTGAAAACCTAGTCACAACGCATTCATAATAACCATCCATCAAGTTTTAAACCAATAAATAACTTCAGAATATTAATCTAGCCTCGAGGACCTTGAATTCCACTAATCCGGGTAGTAGGATCCTTCCCGGGCCTTAACTTTTGAATGCCCAAGCTTAAAACCTTAATTCCCACTTTCTTTCTATTTAGGGTTGCGACATGCCCTATAGGGTCGCGACCTGCTACTTGCTCAGAGGCGAGGCCCTCCCTGCTGGAGGACACGGGCCGCGGCATGCTCCTCAAGGGTCGCGGCGCCTGGGCGAACCAGAGGCTTCTCCAGCCTCTTCGGGCACGCGGGTCGTTGCGCCTGGAGAACAGGCCCGAGCCCCCAAACCCAAAAATTCTAGTTATTTTTTGTGTCTTTCCTCAAGCCTAAACCCCAAATTCATACCCTAAACACCATTTAAACTCATAATTAAGCCTAGAATCCTTTTTCACTCGACCTAAACATCACAACAAATTCATAAACAACTCCATACACTCATCAACATTCAAAATCAAACTTAGAGTTTAACTCTCATGCAACCTTCAATTCACAGCAGAATTCAGTGAAAACAAGTTAGATTTAGCCCTTACCTCTATGGTATCTCCTCCCTTGAATTGTTTCCCTTAAGCTCAGAAAGTCCAATCCACCAGTTCTTTAGCCTAAAATCCTCAAGGTTTCACCAAAATCTTCAAGCACCATAGAGAGGGAGAAAGCCGAATGAGAAAAAGAGAGCTGAGAGTTCTTGTTGTTTATTTTCCTTCTGTTTCTTCTAAGTCCCTCTAGAGTCTCAGCTTCCTAAACCATGTATATCCCTTTGCCAAAAGTCTAAAATTCCCTTAAGCTTATCTTAATCCTCAAGTGCCACCAAGGGCGATTTCATCATATGCCACTTCCTGCTAAATCCTCGAGTATTCCTATACATCCCCATTTAATCCTGACATAATCATATAATTGCTAAATTACTACCCTTACCTGGTAATTCCCGAACACATGTTATATTCCCAAAATACCCCTAGGCTTCTCCCGAGCCAGGTATTCAACTCCGTTGTGACTATTTAACTAGACTACTCCCTAGGACCGTCTTAGATCGTGCATCACAAGTATATCATCATTCAGTCGTGGTCTCAATCACAACACACACATATATCACATTTATGCCATCAACGGACTAAAATTACAAATATGCTCCTAATAACCAGATGGGGCCCGCATGAATATTTAATTCGCCTAAACATGCATTTCTAATCACATAAACATTAAATTCACATATTAACATAATTAAATCAATTATTTTCCTCCTGACATGCTAATCAAGGCCCTAAGTCTTATTAGCAAATTTGGGACGCTACAATTATTAGTTTACCTAGGTTGTATGGAGTGTTTTATTGTCTGAATCTTGAGGGAAATACCGTTTTGGGTTGAACTTCTTGGTTTGGAATCATAGAAATCGCAGGGGTACGAATTGGGGAAGAACACTTGCATAACCCAAGACATTGGGTATTTTTTTATGGTATTTATTTTGAAGGTATTATTTCTCATAATACCTTCAAAATACATACCATCATAAATAAATACCATAAAAAAATACCCAATGTCTTGGGTTCTTTCTGGCAACCGCACTAGGTTGTAGCGCGACCGCGCTAGTGTCCCAGAAATAGTGGAATTGAAATTCCATTTTGGTCTCGAGTTGAGGGGCGCGACCGTGCCAGGTGTTGGAGCGACCGCGCCAATGCCCTGGAAAGCCCAATTTTTCTGTGGGCATGACCGCGCTAGGTGCCCCTAAAGGCTGTTTTGTTGAATTTTAAGGGTAAGGCCTAGGGGCTCGGGAATCCGATTTGGGAGCCCACTTGGGAGCTTGGGATCTGAGGTTGATTCCTGATGAATGTATACTTGTTTTGTGACTAGGGTTTCTGCAAGGCTCAGGTCAGGGATAGCGTTCAGGATCGTTTCTTTATTCGCACAAAGCTCTAGGTAAGAAAATTGCACCCGATACCTGAGATATGTGATTAGGGCTTGGCCTGGTTGTTAAATGTAGATATGATTAGGGCTCGGGCCCCTATTAGTGAGCATGATTATAATTATGCCTGTGAATATTTTATTAAGCATACTGGAATGTGTTGCATTTGTTTCTATGATGAATATATTATATGCATGATTATCCCCAATTGGAAAGCTCGACTTATAAGTCGTGGTCGGCACTGTGCGTGCAGAATGCAGGCCGCTATGGCTAGGCCACCCTGGGAGTGTAATATGCACTTGTCTGGCTCGGATGCCACTTGAATAAATAGAAGTGCGATACGCACTTGTGTGACTCTGTGGTTGCATACTTGTATAATGTGTCTGCTTGGTTACAATTATTACTACTAAGCATGTTGTTTATATTCTGTTCACTATCTGAATCTGTTCAAGTAAGTTTTCTTGTTGAGTCTTGGCTCACGAGTACTATGTGGTACAGGTAAGGGTAAGGAGAAGCTTGGCCAACCATGAGTTGGAGAGCATTAGGGTTGTACATATGCAGTCTTCTCGACCGCCATGGCCGAGATATCACAGAGGAACTAGGGTTGGGCCCTATTTGCCGCTTAGGTTGGCTTATTTTGTAATCCTTAAGTTGTAAACGACTTTTAAACTTCTATTTTTATGATCCCATGTAAAGACTAAAGCTTTTAATGGAAATTTTTATTCCTTTGACCAATTTTTTTAATACCTGAGCTATTAGTTAATTAATCACATGTTTTAGTCCAAATGACTTGTTTAGCGAGTCCAACACTATTTTAAACACATGTCGTAAAGGTCCCTGATTAGTAGGGCATTACACTCGTGATATTGGGGAACCATCTTCTTGAAGCTGCTTGAGGGTAGGGCATCCCCAAATAGCATGGAATGTGGATTCATCAGCTGAATTACAAAGCAGACACACTTTATCAATTTGCATACCATGAATAGCAAGACTTTGGTGGCAAGGAAGCCAGTTCCACGAAGCTTTCCAGCCAAAGAGTTTAATCTTTAAGGGCACATTGAGTTACCATAAGAACTACCACCACTTTAATTGACCTGATGAATATGAAGACTGACCAAAGCTCGTTGTCCTCGTAACAGACCAATATCCACTCTTCACATAATACCAACTAGAATTGTTGTGGTGCCACACCAATCTATCTGTCAAAGCATTTTTCAAGATAGGTATGGATAATATAACATTGGCTTCTTCTGATGAAAATGATTGATGAATTAGAGTCATATTTCAATTCCCATTTGTCGTCATAAGAGTATCAACTAAAGAATAGGAAGGTAGAACTCGAGTTGAAGAAGCACATAACCCATCCCCATGTTGGATCCATTTATTGAAATAAATAGATGGGTTATGTCCCTACAATAAGCTTGCAGAAAGGAAGAGCACGTAAAATAGAGGCCACAAAGGACACGAGTTGCCATCGAATTGGGGGTAGTTATAGACTCTCCAAGCTTGCTTGGCTAACATCGATTGGTTAAACAAAGATAAGTTCCTGAACCCCAATCCACCATCTTTTTTGTGCCAACAGAGTTTCTCCCAATGACACCAGTGCATCTTCCGTTTTTCATCATCCCCTTCCTACCAAAACCGAGCATAAATCCTATGAATCTCACAAATTAAAGAGCACAAAATTTTAAATAAATTCATGGAATAAATGGGCATTGCGTGGATGACACTCTTAAGAAACACCTCCTTGCCACCCATAGAATAAAATTTAGTCTTCCAACTAAACAACTTCTTCCACACATGGTCCTGAATCCCTTGAAATAGACCTTTGCGGTCCCTTCCCGCAAAGTAAGGAAGATCCATATACTTTTTATGCCAAGGTACTATACCCACCCCCAAAGAAGTCGCCAGTCTCTCCTTGGAAGTAGCACTCACATTCTGACTAAAACAAACAACAGATTTAGAAAAGTTAACTTTCTGTCCTGAAGCTTTTTCATACCAATTCAGAACTTTCATGAAACAAGAAACTGCCTCATGTGTAGCATCCAAAAAGAACAAATTGTCATCGACAAAGAAAAAGTGAGAAATGGCAATGCCCATACACCCAAAAGCAAGCCCTTTTAACGGTCCTTCAACACTCTCTTTACGAATAAGAGATGACAATCCTCCAACACAAATGAGATCCCCCTGACGGAGACCAAAAGAGGGAATAATTGAGTATCGTGCCTCACCATTAATGAGCAAAGAATGTCTCATTGAAGAGATGCATCTATACACCTTTCGAACCCAATCATCATGGAAGCCTGATCGCGACATCATGTGGTACAAAAAAGACCACTCTACTCTATCATAGGCTTTATCCATATTAAGTTTAATAGCCAAGTTGCCCAATGTCCTCTAATTCACCTTTTAAGGGTGTTCATACACTCAAAGTCTATCACAGAATTATTAGTAATTAGGTGGCCTGAAAGGAAAGCACTCGACTCTTCAGAAATCACATCTCCTTCATCAAATTCATCATAACCTTCGTAATTATTTTATAAATAACCTTACAAAGGCTTTTGAGACGAAAATTCGTAGGCCTCAGAGGATAGTCCGTCTTTGGGATCAAAACTATGATGGTTTCATTGATTTGATCCAAAACAAAATCGCCATTCAAAAACTCTAAACAAACTGCGGTCACATCCTTCCCAACTATCTCCCAATATTTTTTATAAAAACCAGCTTTCATACCATCGCTTCCATGACTCTTATTTGGATGTTCACTATTCCATATATGTTTGATAAACAAAATACGTTAAATGATAAAATAAATAATTAACAAAAGAGATAAAATAATAAATTTAAGCACATAAATATTTTTTTTGTTATAGTTTTAAAAATATAATAGATAGAATAATTTACATAGAAATTATTATGGTTCATTTATTATTATTTTTTCAATTAACTTATCTTATTTATATAACTTTGATCTTCATAAAATTTTAATATTATTTGTTTATATTAGTGTGTGGTAATATTCTATAGTAATCCTCAATTTACTAATCTACATGTTTGGAAATTTTGTCTCAACATAAAACCTAATAGAAAATGAAGACACTACACTTCGCTTTTAAGAAAAGTCACAATCAATTAGAGAATAATGTTTTGAATTCTTATTCTCAGTTATATCTACTCTCTTACTAAACAATTGTAACTCTTTCAAAAACTACTCCAACAATTATTTAACAAAAGAAAACAAAATGGTTAATTTGCTTGCATTATTCTAATTTTGTCCTTTCCCTAGACATTAGACATTTTCTCTATTATTGCCATGAAATAAAAGGCAGCTCAATAATTGAATTTACACATTAAAATCGTTAGGAAACAATTTGAAAGTTGGTAATATTTATGATTATTACTATATATGCTTTTATTATTTTAACAAATTAAAATATATGTTGTTACCACCACTGGTAACAGTAATCCACAACTTTTAAAAAAATAATAATAAACAAATAAAATACCTTTTAAAAAAAGTGAAAAGAGAGAAAATATACCTCCACAACCATAATAGATATGAAGAAAAAGTGAACAGAATGAGGAATCCTTACACAATCTCATGAAAATTAAATTTTGAAGGGATTTGAATTGGGTGGATGATCACAGGTGTCTTTGTTTGACAGTGATGGTCATAATATAATATACAAAAATATATAATTAAAATGGGGAGAAGCTTTGGATTGTTACCGAACATGATTATTTTATACTAATCTAAGGGGGAAACCCCATAATTATATTATGGTGTGGTGAGATTTCTACTTTCTACCTTTTGTTCTTGATTAATCAAAGATTCATTGCACACAGATATGACTTGTCCAAACATGTCTAAAATGTGTCAAAGGTTAAACAAATATTATTGAACCAAATTACATGTTTTTCCAAATAGTTCATATGCCTTTCTTTTTCTTTAATTATGTTCTTATATGAAAAAAAGGGGGGAATTTTTCAACTTCGGTGATTTCTTACTTTACTTTTACTTTTTGTTTATTTGAATTCCCTCTTTCCCTTTGGCTTTAAATTTTACTTTTACATCTCTCAAACTTCTACTAAACAAAATTGAAGAAGTGGCTTCAAATTTGGGGCAAGTACTTAGATTGCACACTTATTTTCCCTTAAAGAAATCTCAAGCACTGTGAGTATGATATTAGACACTCACTATATGAGATTGAAATGAATCAATTTAAACATGTTTAGCATAAGTGATATAAAGAGGTTCATCACATAAAAAAAATTAGAGGCTATCAATTCTTTCTTTTTTATCCATTAAAAGCCAAGTCATCCTCAGAAAAAAGCAACCTCAAAAGCTTCAAATTTTCACAAAAGTTGACAAAGAAAAGTTAATATATTATGATGGAGAAGCAATCTTTTGGTTTGGTTGTTAGATTAAAAGTAAATATAGGCATATGAATAATCTTATATACATGTAGGCGAAATTAATATATAGAATGAACATATACAAAAAAATGATCGAATATTGTATACCTCCAGTCATTACAATTGATAACCTCGATCTAGTTTTAGATCTACAAAAGAAAAGAAACTGAAGTTAGAACGAGTACACGGGCTTCCAAGCTCTCACTAACTCTTTTAGATGGAGTTACTGAAAGTCAGAATGAGCAGTAAGCTTGGGGACCGGTACTCTATATTTATAGAGTGAGACCTACCATCAGAGTCTCTGCCACAGATTGAGATATTTTCTCAATCAGTTGGGATATGAAAAATCGAGTAACAACAAAATCAGGTAACAAATAATGTTGACCATTAATTAGAATATTTTGTCAATAAATTAAATATTGACTTTAATATATTAAATCAATTAGTTGTAACAAATTAATTTTATATACCAAATAAATAAATATTCTAACATTCTCCCACTTGGTCAGCATTTAAATTAATGTATTACTTAAGCCTGACGATCATCCCTGTTAGATAATAAACACATGAATCATGGCGATAGGTCCTCTTTTTATGACGAGTATTATCTTCCATGTATTACAATATATTTATTACATAACAATGTAATTTATGTGGCTATGTACTTAAACGAATAAACCTTATGTTTATTCAGGTCCTATGAAGATAAAATTTTCTCAAATAAAATTAAGATGCGCATAAATATGAGAAAACATCAAAATAAAAATTTCATTAATAATAACTTCAGTTTGTACAATAAATTTACATAAGGGAACCAAGTCCCATGTTCACTACATGATCCTTGAATTTATGAGGTGGCAAGTCTTTCGTCATAGGATCAGCAATCATCAATTCAGTGCTAATGTGTTGAATGACCACTTTATTTTCTTTAATACGTTCTCTCACGGCTAAGTACTTGATGTCAATGTGCTTGCTTCGACTACCACTCTTGTTGTTCTTAGCCATGAATACAGCAGCTAAATTGTCGCTGAACATTCTCAATGGCCTGGATATAGAATCTACAACTCTAAGGCCTGAAATGAAACTCTTTAGCCATACACCATGCGATGTAGCCTCAAAACACGAAACGAACTCGGCTTCCATAGTAGAAGTAGCAGTCAAGGTCTGTTTGTTACTCCTCCATGATATAGCTCCACCAACAAACATAAACACGTAACCAGAAGTTGATTTACGTGAATCAGTACAACCAACAAAGTCTGAATCTGAGTAGCCAACTACTTCTAGGTTGTCGGTTCGTCTGAACATGAGTTTGTAATCCTTAGTACCCTGAAGATACCTCATAACTTTCTTTGCAGCTTTCCAGTGGTCTAATCCCGAGTTACTCTGAAATCTTCCTAGCATTTTGATGGCAAAGGCAATGTCGGGTCGTGTGCACACCTGAGCATACATCAAGCTTCCAACAGCAGAAGCATATGGGATGTTCTTCATTTCTTCCTTTTCAAAATCATTCTTTGGACACTGGCTCAAATTTAATTTATCACCCTTAACGATAGGAGCAACACTTGGTGAACAATCTTTCATCTGAAATCTCTCTAAAACTTTGTTAATGTAGGTTTCTTGAGATAGACCTAAGATACCTTTGAATCTATCTCGATGGATCTTAATGCCAATGACATAAGACGCATCACCCATATCCTTCATCTCAAAGTTCTTTGAGAGAAATTGCTTCACCTCATGTAGCATGCCCTTATCATTGGTTGCAAAAAGAATATCATTCACATATAAAACAAGAAAACAAATCTTACTCCCACTGACCTTCTGGTATATACATTGATCCATGACATTCTCTTCAAATCCAAAAGAAGAGATGACATCATGAAATTTTAAATACCATTGGCAGGACGCTTGTTTTAAACCATAGATGGACTTCTTAAGCTTGCACACCAAATGCTCACCATCACTAGAGAAGAATCATTCTGGTTGTTTCATCTATACCTCCTCCTCTAGGTCACCATTTAGGAAGGCAGTTTTTACATCCATCTGCTACAGCTCTAAATCAAAATGAGCAACTAATGCCAGGATAACTCTGAGGGAATCTTTCTTAGATACCGGAGAAAAGGTTTCTGTGTAGTCAATTCCTTCTTTTTGAGTGAACCCCTTAGCAACGAGTCTCGCTTTGTGTCTCTCAATGTTGCCTAATGAGTCTTTCTTTGTTTTGAAGACCCATTTACACCCAATAGCCCTCGCCCCATTAGGCAACTCAACAAGATCCCAGACTCCGTTGCTCTTCATAGAATTCATTTCTTCATTCATGGCATTGTACCACAGTTCCGATTCTTTGCTATTCATAGCTTGTGAAAACGTTTCTGGATCATTTTCGGCTCCAATATTGTAGTCAGATTCTTGCAAATACACAATGTAGTCACTAGGTATCGCCGATTTTGTCGTCCTAGTGGATCTTCTTAAGGCTACACCAGCAGGCTCTTGGGGAGTGGGTGGTTCAGCTTGTTGTTCAACAATTATAGGCAACTCCTGAACAACTTGATCCATTTGAACTTCAACATTGACTTGTGGATCTTCAACAATTGGCTGTGGTGGTTCAACATTCATTTGGACTGCAGGGGTGTTATCAACCACAATCAATCTTGCTCTTGAGGTGGAGGATTCTGAAGGACCTTTCTCAGAACCTAAGTCCTTGGATTGATCACTCCCACTAATCAAGGAATTTTTAAGAAATTTTGCATTCCTTGATTTCACAACCCTAGTGCTATTAGATGGACAATAAAACTTGTAACCTTTAGACCTTTCAGCGTATCCAATAAAGTATCCACTTATGGTCCTTGGGTCCAATTTCTTTTCTTGTGGATTGTATACCCTAACTTCAGATGGTCATCCCCAAATGCGCACATGTTGCAAACTCGGTTTCCAACCTTTCCATAATTCGAAATGAGTTTTTGAGACTGCCTTGGTTGAAACTCGATTTAATATGTACACGGATGTCTTTAGAGCTTCAATCCACAAGGATTTAGGAAGTTTAGGGTTGCTTCTAAGCATATTTCGCACCATGTCCATCAATGTTTGGTTTCTCCTTTCTGTAACACCATTTTGCTCGGGTGTACCGGGCATGGTATATTGGGCAACAATCCCATTTTCTTGAAGAAACTTTGCAAAAGGACTAGGTGCTTTTCCATCTTCAGTGTATCTACCATAATATTATCCACCTCTATCTGATCTCACTATCTTAATTTGCTTGTTGCATTGTTTCTCTACTTCAGCTTTAAATATCTTAAAGACATCTAACACTTCGCTTTTGTTATGAAGTAAGTAGATATACATGTAGCGTGAGTAATCATCTATGAAAGAGATGAAGTATTTCTGACCATATGAGTCCATGTCTAGACTACATATATCAGTATGTATGATTTCTAATAGGTCAGAACTCCTATGGACACCACTTTTCTTAGACTTGGAGGTATGCTTTCCCTTAATGCAATCCACACAAGTATCAAAATCAGTAAAATCTAAGGTATTGAGTACCCCATCTTTTACTAACCTTCTAATTCTATCAATGGAGATATGTCCCAATCTCCGGTGCCATAATCATAATGTAGAGGAATTATCATTCATAACACATCTTTTATTGCCAGCGTGAACGTGCACAGTATTATAAGCGGTATTGTTTTGTAAATTAAGGCAGTAAAGACCATCAGACAAAATACTATTTCCAACACATTCAGATTTATCATATAAATTAAAAGATTTGTCTGAAAATGTAAAGGAAAAACCAAAAGGTACAAGTCTTGAAACGGAAATCAAGTTTTTAGAGAAACTTGGTACATAAAATGTCTTTTCTAACTTTATAACAAAACCGCTACTTAAAACTAAATGGCACGTTCCAATAGCCTCCACATGTGAGCCCATCTTGTTTCCGGATAAGATGCTTTGCTCACTTCCCACTGGCTTCCTTAGGTTTTATAAACCCTACAAGGAATTTGAAATGTGAATTGTTGATCCAGAATCAATCCACCATGTGTTAATATTAACATTATCCATATTAGATTCATAACATACGAATGAAATTGGATTACCTTTGTCATCCATCCATTACTTGAACTTGGCGCATTCCTTTTTCGCATGTCCCTTCTTTTTGCAGAAGAAACACTTGATGGAATCCTTCTTTATATCGCCTTGGGGAGGCATTTTATTTTTCCCCTTGTCCTTCTTGGATGGTTTACGTTTCTTGCCTTGGGTGGCCATGTGAGCACTTTCACCTTGTTCCTGCAGGAGCCTTGCTTCTTCTTGAGCACACATGGTTATCAGTTCATTGATACTCCATTTGTCCTTATGTGTGTTGTAGGAAATTTTGAAAGGCCTGTATTGAGGTGGAAGATGGTTAAGGATGTAGCGGACCAGGAAGGTTTCAGGAATGACTACATCGAGTTTCTTCAGTTGAGCAGAAATGTCCCTCATCTTTGAAATATGTTCTCTAACTCCTTTGACACTAGTGAGTTTTGTGGATGAGAACTGGTAGATGAGGTTGTTGTAAAGTGGTTTGTCTGAAGTGTCGAACTGCTCATCGATCAGTTTGATTAAGTCTTTGACTTTCTCAGGTTGCTCCACCGATCCACGCATTCCCAGAGGGATCTTGGACATGATGCTGAGGCGATTGGACCGCTCCCATTTTTCATATAGTGCGATCTGAGCAGCAGTGCTAGTCGCAGTGATTGCAGCAGGTTCGTCCTTCCCTATTGCGTAGTCCATGTCGGCGCAGCCTAAATGAAGAAGAACTCGTTCCTTCCAGATTTTGAAATTATCACCCCTAAGCTCAGGAATTTCGGTAAAGATTTCAGCGAAACTAGAGGATAATGAAGAAGTTGCATGAATAGGATTACAAAATTAGATTTTGAAGATTGTGGCATAATGAAGTCATGTTTTACCAATGTATAACATGCTGAATGATGAAACTTTATTAAACAAAAATTGCCTGTGGGCTAAATTTTTAATTTAATAAAATTGGATGTAAAGAATGATAGATTATTCAAACGAATTATTTAGGCTAAATTAAGGTTTGATACTTCTATCTTTATTAAACTTTATGATAAAACTATTAAATTAATTATCATAACTCCTGTGGGTAAATTAAGAAAATTAATTTAATATATTATCCTAATTAATTATATAAATATAATAAAATCCCTGTGGGGTAAAATTATTATATCTATTTAATTAATCACAATTTATATCCATTATGTGATCCTTTCAAAATAATATATAATTTTATATAATTAAAGATGATGTGGCTACTCCTTAATCATGTAAAATTATATGGTTCACTAGACATTATGTTTTAGGCTCTAGGAAAACCTAAGAACAATTTCGTGATAACATAATAGGCAATCACAGAGAGTAGTGCTCCTAGTGTGGTCGTCCGAAGATCATTAAAAACCGTTCTAGATTGAGCATTTGTCTCAGTTTCATGCGTTCTTATGTCAACCACAAAATTGTTTATGAATTATTCATAATTTTATTCACCCTAAATGTTTTATGAATATTTTATGAATAAATTATGAATATTAATATGCTAAATATTATTCAACCTATCTTAATGTTTGAATATAATCTAAATATATCTAGCAAAATTATGGAATATACAACGTATTTAAAATTATAAAGTCATACAGATAAAATTAAAGATAATTATACTAAGAATAAATTTTGCATGAAGAACAACAGAATAATCATACAAATTAGTATAATTAAATATATGTACGAAAATAAATATAATAATTCCATATATATACTTAATGGCAGAAAAAATCATGCTAAATAAGACAATAAATTATTTACTGATTTGGTGAATTAATAAAATAATTGCACAAACTTAATTGTAAAATAAAATGTAATTACATTCTTAAAATAGCACAATTATTTAATATTACATGAATAATGAAATTATATCACCAAAATGATATGTTTAATTAAATTGGCAAAAGAATTAAAAAAATAAAAGTTATTGTCTAAATAAGTATTAAAATGAAGAAAACAACAAAATTCCAAAATAAATCAAAATTTTAATTTTCGTAATTTTCTTCAATTTTTCTTAATTTTTTTTTAAAAAAAAATTTGCCATGGGAAAAACGACATGTCGTTTTCCCCTTATTATTGTCGTATGACGCGTCAAACGACGAGTCATTTTTCTGCAGCAGGGGGAAACGACATGTCGTTTTCCCTGTCTTCTTCCTCCAGCCGGGTCGAAATCGACCCGGTTTCTGCGTGCGGGTCCTACGGACCGGCTTCAAAACCCAGTCAGAAAACTGCATTCCGACGACCAAAATACCGGTTTCAAAGCCTAGAATTCATGGAAAGGAATAGATAAAAAGATTCATGGCTTTATATTGATTAAAAAACAGCTAAAATCGGGGTTTTAATTACAAAAAAAAATTGGCCATAAGCGGGTCCAAATGAAAACAACGTTTTTTACATCCAAATTCATATATATTCGCCCATAATGAATCTAAAACAATGTCTAAAGAGATTCATGACGTTTTATTGCTTAAAAAATAAATAGAAACCGAACTTTAATATCAAAGAAAACTTTTGGCCATTATCGGGTACATGAAGGTTTCAAAACTGATTTTGGATTCTCAAAACTTGATTTGGAAACATAGATCATTAGAAAAAAATAATCTGAAGGATTTCTAATGGTACTTATGTGGAAAATTAGTTTTGAAACAAAAAATCAAAAATTATGAGTCATTAAAACTCTCGATCAAAATAAAAAAAAAAGTTATGAATATGGCCCTAAAACAATATATATATATATATATGAAGATGAATATGAATATAAAGGCATATATAAAGCAAATAAATATATATGCAGATAAAATTAGCAAGGCAGAGATGTAGATTAGGCGACTGATACCAAATGTTAGATTAAAAATAAATATAGGCATATGAATAATCCTATATACATGTAGGCGAAATTAATATATAGAATGAACATATACAAAAAGATGATCGAATATTGTATACCTCCAGTCATTATAATTGATAACCTCGATCTAGCTTTAGATCTACAAAAGAAAAGAAACAGAAGTTAGAACGAGTACACGGGCTTCCAAGCTCTCACTAACTCTTTTAGATGGAGTTACTGAAAGTCAGAATGAGCAGTGAGCTTGGGGACCTGTACTCTATATTTATAAAGTGAGTCCTACCATCAGAGTCTGATTGAGATATTTTCTCAATCAGTTGGATATGAAAAATCAGATAACAACAAAATCAGGTAACAAATAATGTTGACCATTAATTAGAATATTTTGTCAATAAATTAAATATTAATTTTAATATATTAAATCAATTAATTGTAACAAATTGATTTTATATACCAAATAAATAAATATTCTAACATTGGTTTGATTTGCTATGATCTTTACTTGGTGAGCAACAAACCACATGAAGAACACACCAAAAATTTCATAACACAAGTGGGGGGAAATAAATGAAAGATCAGAAATTTAATGAACAAAAAGAAAAAGTGAGAAAAAGATTGGAGTTGAAAACTACAAAAAGGAACAAAACACATGCCAAAACTTTCATGGTTGAGAGTACATGAAGAAACTCTACCATATGGAATACACCTATCATTTATTATTTTTGGGTCATTTTCATTAGGATGATCGAAACGTTTTGGTATCACCTTGCTTTGAATTTGAATTAAGCTTTTGGATCCAACTTCAACCACATGAATTTTGCTTGGTGCAAAATGACAAGGATATAAGTTTCTAAAATTAAAGCTCCACCCCCATTAATACATCTTTTTTCAAATGGTTGATACACTAATTAGCATCGTTTGTTGATATAAAATTTCTAATTTTTTTTTAAATATCTAATAAATATAACATTAAAAAAATATATTCTTATAACGAAGTAAAAAAAAATTAAGATTTAAATATTTTGTATTATTTAATTGCAATTATTTTTTACTTATATTATTGTATTTATTTATTTTGAATAATTTATATAATAAATATGTAAATATATAAAATAATTATAGATTCTTTTATAAACTAATATCGGGAGGTTTCATATTCTATTTTTAACTTTTGTTTAAATTCTTAATAAATTGGTTTTTTTTTACCAGAGTTGTATTGTAGAATTTTTTCAAAAAAAAAAAAAAAGAGATTTCAACCTTTCTAAAAGTTATACCAGACTTTCCTTTAAAAAAAAAATTATACCAAACTCGAGTTGTGATAGAGAAAGGCTAATGTGCATCAAAATCTTACAAAACATGTTAATTTATCATTATAATTATTTAAAATGGGAGGTCTCGTATCATTTCGTACTCTAATAAAAGCTACTTAAATTTGCATTTTGATATATTTTGACTTGAAATTTTCTTGGTCAGTTGGTGGGTGAGATTCTATTTATCAATTTTTATCAATATTATGTGCATGTGTTTTGCCTCAAATTGTAATATTATAGGCATATTAAAGCTATATATATTATACATACATGAGTAGAAAGAAAAAGACCCATTAAAGTTTGACCAAATTCTAAGCCACCCATTTGACCATTTCATTCAAAAAAAGAAGAATGAGCCAGTAAATTTTGACAAATTTCTAAGCTACGCACGTACCCATTTAGGTATTTCATCCCAACCCAAAAAAAATACAAAACAGCTCGACTTTTCTCTCTCTTTCATGTATTATACGTATATATATATATATATAGAGAGAGAGAGAGAGAGAGTAGTGGTAGGCAATGAAAGAGGCAGAGGATGTAGAAGAAAATGCCAAAAACTTAGGCAGCAGTCTGAGTTGGATATGAGTCAGCACACATGACATCTGCCCTTACGTGGCGCCACGTGTCAGGCCAATCCAAATCTCCACTCTCCACTCCAATCATTGAAGCTCTGAACAGAATTACATATAATATACATTAGAGGGTCCTACGCCTCCGTTGCTTTGAGGTGTCCTACTGGCTTTCCACGTCGCCAGGTCAACTCTCTCTCCTATATCCACACCACAAATTAAAAAAAAACACTAATTTTCTCCAATAATAATGTTTGACCTAGTCATTTCCACTTGGGTTTCAAATCTATCATCATAGTACAAAATCATCAAATGGTTTATTATTATGGTCTAATAATATCTCAAATATGGATCAACACAAGGTCAGATCGGAGTGTCACAGTTTCCTAGCTAGTTGTTGTGGTTTGATATAGTTAATGTATATATATATATATATTTATATTATTCATTTGATCATGACTAGATATTGTAAGTATATATATGATTAATATACATGTATTGTTGTTGTTGAGTGTGGTAAAACACAAGTGAGACACCTTGAAAATAATTGAGTCACTCTATAGACTACTCTTTATTAATTGATTAATAATACTCTTTATTAACTCCTTACCAAAATGATGAAATGTTAGAACAATAATTAGCCACTTATAATCTTCATCTCTTCTACATTAACTTATAAGCTATCTTTTTCCATATTGGTATTTAACTTTTGAGTATTGCCCATCAACGTATATGTTTTTTTTTCTAAACTAATTAATGTATATAATTTGGAAATAACTTTTTAATTCAAAACATTAAATATGTAGAATTACATACTTTGAGAAATGCTGAGAGCTCAAATTAAAAAATGCTGTAAAGATTGAATTTGTTTTGAAAACATACCATTTTAATATTAAATAAAATTTTAAATTTCAAATTAATATCTTAAAGTTATTGTTTTTAAATTTGGTTAACTCAAAAATCCAAATTTTAAATTAACACTTGAAAACTAATTAGTTAATAAAGTAATGAAAATTTTATATCTTTCATGATTTTTTATATATATAATATATATTTTATGATTATATAGTGTTTGGTAAAATTTTTGTTTTTGAATTTTTTAAATACAAAAATAGAAATATTATTTTATTTTTGTTTTTTTTATTTTTAAAAAATAAAAATATGTTTAGTAACTATTTTTGTTTTTTGTTTTTAAAAACAAAAAATAATAAATTCGTTTGATAGCTTTTATTTTTATTTTTATTTTTTGTTTAACAATATAAGGTGTTGATTTGAAGAAATGAAGAAAAAAAAAAAGGAAAAATTGAAAACTGTTTAAAAAAAATTTGAAAGTGAAAAAATTTTATTTTCAAAATTTTAATTAAAATTTAAAAAAAATAGAAAATACAATTAATATTACCGAACATGATTTTGGATTTTGTTTTCATATTTTGAATTAAATAAATAGAAAATTGTTTTATTAATTGTTATCGAACGCTACTATAGTAACACACTACCACACTTATTAAGTTTGTATCACTTAAATATCTCTAAGTTATTTTTTATAAAGCAAAAATATCATGTGTTCATATTTTGGTATAGTTTAATGTAGTTGTTTATTTACATCGTTAAATCCATATGCGACACATAGGTAAAAGTAACTAATAAATGAAATATTTACAGTAAAAGTACTTAATTAAATGGATATTTGTAGCAAAAGTATCCAATTTATAAATATATTTGATGCTCCGTAAGTAAATTTAGATGCACCAAAATATGAATAGAAAGTATTTTCGCTGCAAAAAAAACAATTTTAATATTAAAGCATTATAAACGTAATAATTTAAGCACTTTCATCATAAAAATTCCTATTTTTATTTATGTTTCATGTAAAAAAAAATTGCAGCATATGTATCAAGTATGTTTAAATATATAAAAGTTACACTTTTATATTAATTTATTTTTAAAAAAAATTAATTTTTTAAATAAAAACTTTCTTAAATCCCTAAAGTAATTGTATAGACTGATTTATTAGATAGTCATAAATTTGATGATTAAGATTATGGATGAATAAATATTAAAAAAAGACCAAAATGAGACTATTAAGTCCACATTTAAGATTTTATTTTCTCTTAAAAGTTATATTACTTTTATAAACATGTATATTTGTATAGTATAACACTTTTGATTAATATAACAGAAAAAATTATTCATACATGTTATCTTGGATTCTTGATCACAGGGGCAAGAACACAGATTATTAAAAGTCAAATAATTCAGAATCCAAAGGATTCAAATTTATAATTTTATAATTTTATAATATATACATATATATATATATACCACTAACCCCGTTATATAAATTTATAATATAGTTATAAATAGGACAATTCAATTATTTATTTTATTGGCATTTAACACGTATACACTTACACAATCAATCACATGGCCCAAACTTTTTTTATTTTTAAATAATAAAAAAATATCTAATCCAGTTTTGGATAAAATTGAACTGAAACTTATCTTTTCCATTAATATCATCACAAAAAAAAAAATTAAATTCCAGTTAAAAATGACAATATATGCATCTCAACTTGGTGTCCTTAGATGAATGACACGTGGCCAATTCTGATTAGTCCTTTTTAAAAACAGTAAAAACAATGTGAAAATCCAATGGTCCCGGAAAAAAAGCGCGTCTCAGGACCTCAGATAATTATTTATCTATTTTAAATTACTTTTATTTTCTATATATATATAGCCATGGGGCCTCGGTTTATCTGGGCTCAAAAAAATATTAAGATCAAAAAAATTCTCTCCTGTTTTCTTCGTTTTCGTCTCAATTTTTCGTGAATTAATATATTTTTTTTCCCAGAAAACAAAAATCATCATACTCTTTATTAAGTTGTTTGTTTTCTGGGAAATTTTTTGGAGGTGATTTAGATCCAAATCTGATTTCGGTTTGCGAAAAATAAAATTTTGATTTTAGAAGGAAAAGTAAGAAAATTTTTGTAAAAAAAATGGAGGTTTCTGTGATTGGTAGTTCGCAGGCGAAGAGTGAAGCGACAGAATTGGCTTACAGAGAGCTTGGGTTTTGTAGCTCGAAAGGTCAGAGTCTTAACGTTGTTGGTTTGAGGAGCAGGGTATGTTTCGATCAGGTTGGAAGGTGGAAGAACAACACCAGGCTTCGATTTACTCCTAAGGCTGTACAGTCGGAACCTGTACGGTCTAAGGAAGTTTCTGGGCGAACCCGAAAGTCTAAATCGGTGAGTGATCATTAATTGTTTTGGCCTGTGAGAAATTGGAGATGAGGGTTTTTTTTCTTTATTTAGAAAAAATAGAGTATTATATATATATAATTATCTATATTGTTTGACATATTTATTTTCTTGCGAACCAAACAAGAAAAAAAAAATTGTAAAATAAGTAGTACAAAAACAGAGCCTTGTATTTGAATTTCGTTATTGTTGTTATTATTAATTATATTTGTTTGTGGTTTGCCAAATTATTAATTTTATATTAAATTTCCTTCGATAAACATTTGATTTAATTTCAGTACATTTCAAAATAATAATAATAATAATAATAATAATGATATCAGAAGCAACTTTCTTTCTTTAAGTAGAAAATTATACTCTTTTTGCTTTGTGTGCTGTTCTTTATGTTTTCTATTTGGGAACTGGGGGATTATTGACTGCAAAATTGGTTATGGAGAAAGGCCCAAATTATTTATATAATGATATTCATTTTTATTGTTATTATTATTTTAAAATTAGAGATTTGATAACGATAAGAAGTTTGAGCTTAATAATTTTTAGAGACTTTTTTTTTTCTAAGAACTTAAAACATCTGGCTGACTTTTTATCTCTTATAGGGATAGGAATTGCCTTATAGAGGAAATTTTATATAGTTACTCAAAATTGGTGCTGAATTTTTTATAGCTTCAAAATCCTACCGATCGATGCCCTTTTTACTATAAATGGGTCTAGTTTATAATTTACTGAGTGTCTGTTGTGTACTTTGCAGCTTAATGGCATAAAGTTATATGTTGGGTTGCCCTTGGATATAGTTTCAGACTGCAATACTGTGAACCATGCAAGAGCCATCACTGCTGGACTAAAGGCTCTGAAGCTTTTAGGCGTTGAGGGTGTTGAGCTCCCTGTTTGGTGGGGGATTGTTGAGCAAGAAGCTATGGGAAAGTATGAGTGGTCGGGGTACCTGGCTGTTGCAGAGATGGTTCGGAATGCAGGTCTCAAGCTCCATGTCTCACTCTGTTTCCATGCCTCTAAACAACCAAAGATCCCACTCCCAGCCTGGGTGTCTCAGATTGGTGAATCCGAGCCAAGCATCTTCTTCACAGATCGATCAGGGAAGTGTTACAAAGAATGCTTATCACTGGCTGTAGATGAACTTCCTGTTCTCAATGGAAAAACCCCAGTTCAAGTTTACAATGACTTTTGTGAAAGCTTCAAGTCTTCATTCTTGTCTTCCATGGGTTCCACAATCCAGGTAAGAATAAGAATATAGATATTGGGATATTTTAAAGAATTTATATTGTTTTGATATGTGTTCTGACATTGTATATGGCTTTTGTTTTTGCCAATTTCAGGGTATTTCCATTGGCTTAGGACCTGATGGTGAGCTTCGCTATCCTTCTCATCATCAGAAAGCAAAAGGCAGTAAAATCCCTGGTGTTGGAGAGTTCCAGTGCTATGACAAGAACATGCTTGGCAATCTGAAGCAGCATGCTGAAGCAACTGGGAACCCTTGTTGGGGACTTGGCGGTCCTCATGACGCTCCCACTTGTGATCAGATACCAACAACAAACGCTTTCTTCAAGGACAATGGTGGATCATGGGAATCGCCCTATGGCGACTTCTTCCTCTCTTGGTATTCAAACCAGCTCATAAATCATGGGGATCGGCTTCTTTCTATGGCTTCTTCTGTTTTTGAGGACACTGAAGTGGAAATTTCTGGTAAAGTCCCACTTGTGCACTCATGGAACAGAACCAGGTCTCACCCTTCTGAGCTGACTTCTGGGTTTTACAACACATGCCTTAGAGATGGATATGAAGAAGTTGCACAGGTGTTTGTAAGGAATTCCAGCACAATGATATTGCCAGGAATGGACTTATCAGATGAACACCAACTCCGTGGTTCACTTTCAAGTCCTGAGTTATTACTAAAACAGATTAAGAAAGCTTGCAGAAGGCATGGGGTTGAGATTTCTGGACAGAATTCATCAGTTTCAGGTGCTCCCGGGGGATTTGAACAGATCAAAGGGAACTTATTGAGTGAGAATATGGTGAACCTGTTCACTTATCAGAGAATGGGCGCTTATTTCTTCTCACCTGAGCATTTTCCTTCATTCACAATGTTTGTCCGTAGTCTCAATCAACCACAGCTACATTCAGATGACTTGCGTAGGGAGGAGGAGGAGGAGGAAGAAGCTGTTGAGGCCATTCCTATGTCTTCAGATTCAAGCATCAACATGCAAGCCGCTTAAGTAAGAATTAAAAGAACTTATATATTTATAGTCATGTAAATATTGAACGTATTACATCTTATATCATTGTAATGAAGAGCTTTTATTAGACAAAAACTTGACAAGGGGTTAGCCAAATAGCTAAGCACTTTCTAGTTTTTCTTTGGAAAAAAAAAATCATATTATGTAATATACACTTGTGTGTATATGAACCATTATAAGCCTGTCCATTTTTATAAGGATGACGTTTATATACTTGTTTATGGTGTGGGACTTCATCTTCATTAACTTTATTTTATTTGTTGTTAATCAATTTTCAAAGTTGGATTGAAGTTTTGCTTTTCGGATTGGAATATATTGCCACTTGCAACTATTATTTCTTACAACTTTTCCCATGGTCCCGACCCAATTATGATCCTTAGCTTTGGCCAATTAACACATCAATATTTTCTGTAAAGTTTTCTTTATTGCTTTAAATTTGTCTAGACTCGTGAATACATTTGTGAGGAATGAATATGACAATGTTTGTACTAGCCTAGAATTTATGCGTCACACAAATCACAAGCAAAGCCAAATTTCTTTATATTGAAATATAGAGTTACTATGTACAAAAAAAACAAAAGCTAAAAATGTACAACAGATGATATAGATGATTATGTTCCCTAGTTTCTCGAATCCACTTTCGTTCCATGCAACTCTTCCCATGTAATGTAGACAACATCAAGTTTAATTTGGCCAGGTACAGCCCAGAAATAAGCTAACAGCCTCTTTCTCATGACCACCAAATCTTTGCTGATCCTGACAAGAAAATAAGAAAAATAAGGAAAATCTTCAGACAAGTCCATGAAAAGATACCAGTCATAAATTAATAACGAGTTCAAAGCAGTTCTTACTTGCATGTTTCATTCACAAGCTATCTTGGTGTCAAAGCTGCTGAGGCAGATAGCAAATGCTTGAAAAGCTGATATTGGGTATCGGTAATCCATGGTAAACAAGTCTTTCTCAACTTTTCCAAACTGGAGGATGATCTTCTCATGTTCCGGCCCAGGAGTTCCGTTCTCTGGAGAGGCCACCAACTGAAAGTTTTTCACTGAAGCAACTGTTACTCGCCCATGAAAGTTCAAGCACCAACACTGGAGCTGCTCGTGCCACCTAGGAGACTTATTTTTTAATACCATTACTCCATCTTTTTGACTGGCCATAGGCCCTGATGCGGAATTTTCTACGTGGTTGGATTTTGAACGGAAAAATGAGAGTGAAGGAAAGGAATCTGGACTGCTAACGGAAAAATCCCTTTGCGTGGGGGCGACACCACCAGGCTCAATTGCAGAGGAAGGAATGGCATTCATGATACACTGCATTCTCCTTGGACCCCTGTTTGTAATTGACAGAAAAGCTAGTTTAACATCTGGTTAATGATAGTATTACAGAAATAAATTGGTAGATGCTAACAGAACAGAAATTCTATATATTGTTGCAGAACATTAACTCTTACCTGGAACCCAACACATTTAACTCATATGATATGTGAGCCACAGGGTAGTTGCCTGCAGGAACTCGAGGTGACACTTGTTTCAAATTCACCAGCCTAGTAGAGCGACTCTTCGAAATCTTAGCTCCTGCATGAGGAGGCTGTCCATCAAAGATTGTGAACTTCGTCCCCAGAAAATTTGACCTATAGAAACGCAAATGAGAAAATATCAAATAAAAGCTGCAACAGTACTATGAATCAGGAAGACTGATATATCCATGCTTATTGCACACCTTAGTTTCCCAATGTATGCGCTGCTTCCCTTTGACATGTCATCACCATGCAACGAGATGACATAATCTGTGCAAGTGGCACGCCTACACTTGCGCGCGGCAAGAAGGAATTTTCCATCGTCAGCTAGCGCTGCCATGAAGGCAAGGCAAAAAAGAAGTTAATATCTTCATGGCTCAAACAAACAAAACCAACTATATGACAAAATAGTACATTCAATTCCATAGTCTATACACTCAAAACTCAGCAATTAAGGTAGCAAATGATCACCATTAGTCAAACTGAGAAAAAGGAGATAAGTTTGGGTAGAACGGATTCGTTTTATAAAGCATTTGAGAAGGCAATCCCTTGGGCCAGGCTGCGAGTGGAAAAGAAAAGAAAAACACTTGATCAGAGAAAATGAAAAAAGAAATGATGATTCTATAACAAACAATGGTTGACAAATGCCAAGATAAGACCAGAAGTAATTAACACAAGTGAGCTATTTCCCACAATGCATCATATGCCAACAAAAATAAATAAATAACTAAGTCACTGATTAGACAGGTGGAGGAAGCTAATAAGAACAAGTTCTCCACTTTAAAAGTAAAAAACTATTCATTATAGGCTCAAGCACTAGTGACATTGGCAGTGGTCCCCAAATGAACTTGCATAAACAATAAATGGAAATTGCTTTGTAATTTCCCAAATGAAATACAAAGATTAGGTCAGTGCCAAAATTCATCCGGAAATCACTAAGATTTTTAATTACTAACAAGTCTGCCAAGCTTCGCTAATAGACAAATTACTTGGATGGATGGATTCAATGTAAAATTCATTCTGCTGCAACAAAAGCAGGAAATTTCCACTCAAAGCCATCATTTGATGCTAGTGCAACAGAGATATTCCACAACCACTTTCTTAATGGTGGAAATTGGAGGTACAATGTGGCAAAATAAGCAGACATTCCTATGATTAGTGTTTCCATTTTTAAGAGCCCATAATTTCTCAAAGGGAGCTAAGAAAATGATCTGTCATGTCTCAATCTCAAGCACTAAATGAAAAACATAACAAATAAAAGAGAAAAAGGGGCTCTAGAGTTGAATCCATTTTTTTCACACTCCTGATCCTATTTTATAGTTTTATTAAAAATAGAAAGAAAAAAAAGACCAATTCAAAAATGATAACGCATATGATAAAATAGAAAATTTTCAGCAAATGGGAAAAACAAATTACATCATTTCCCCCTAATAAAGTTATTTTCATTAAAACCTGTACTAGCATATTATTGTTCATAACCATATTCAAATCCAGCCCCTAAATCAATAGCTTGTTTTTTTTCTTCTTTATTTCACAGAATACTTTACAAACCCAAAACAAATTCAATCCAAATCCAAATCCAAATGCACATGAAATTAATAACAAAATGATAAGAAAAAAACAACAAAAACTGAAATCATGAAGTCAAGATCAGATTTTCTTTTTCTATTTTTAGGGAGGAAAAACAAAAAACAAAGAAACAAACCTGTTTGACTGAGATGGGAAAGGTCAAGCTTCCAGAGAGTTCAGGAGTCTTAACGATCTCCTTAGTAATCAGTCTCCAGCTCCGGCAAACTCCGGCGCAGGCGACGACGCTCTTTCTCGGCGGCCAGGAAGTCTCCGAGGCTTCAATTCTCATAAGCACCTCTCTAAGTAGCTCCTGAGGCATGTTCGCCCAACAACTCTGGCTCAACCCATCCACCACCGCCGCCGCCCCGGCCGCCGCAGATGATGATGCGTCCTGCACTACCCTCTGCGACCTTGACATCCTCATGTCTTGTATTATACTCCTAATCGACATTTTTCTTCTTCTTCTTCTTCTTCTTCAACTTTTGTTCGCAGAAAAAACCCACATCCAATATGTGCAGGATCACTTTTTTATTCTATAATCGTCTTCCATCTTGTTTCCCGGAAAAACCCATATCCACTATCTATCTATACAAACAGAGACACACACACATATTATATATATATATATATATATATATATGTTAATCAATATATCGATATGTTTTGCTTGTTTTAGGTGGAAAATTTGTTTTGGTGGGGTGAGAGAGGTGAGGTGGGATAGGGAAATTGAGAGTTGCTTTTGAGATAGGGAATGGAAGATACAAATAATGATAACGAATGAATGAAATGTATGTTATAATGTTATGTTATGTTTGGTTCTTCAAAAATATGATTTTTCTTTTATTTATTTATATTTTTTACATTAAAAATCAAATTTTTAGTAATGGTAATACTGTATTTTTTTTATTTTTAGTTGGGTGAGAAAAAAAAAGTTATATTGGGTCTTTATTGGAGTGCGGTTGGTTTCTGATTTTGTTGCTTTCTAATTCGATCTACAACATTAACACGTGTCCAAAATACCAATGGAGCATAATTATGATGTTGAATTGAGTTTGTATAAACTTCATTAACCAAAAATTAATATTTTAAGCTATTACTACCTCAATCATATCATTGGATAAGTGTTAAAATAGTAATTTGAGGAATTAAGTGGTTAAATTTTTAATATTTAAAATTATTTATTAAAAAAATTTCACTCAATAAATTTGGAGATTTTTTTTATATAAATGGCATTAATTATTAATATTAGACTAAATGAAAACAAGTGTTATAGATTTGTTATTGGCAAGAATCACGATGCTGCATCTAAAAATCAATTAGTGATTAGTAAAGTTATACATGTTTTTATTAATGACTCAATATTTTCACATATTATATGTGGGACATCATACTCCTATATCCCCTCAAGATGTTGGTGATTTTTTGCTCACCAATCTTGAATCACCTGATCACAAGTGACCTTTTTCAGCTTGCTTATTTTTTTTGGATCTCAAGTGTGTTTTTTACACTATGCAAATCTCGTGCAGCTTAGCTAACTATTTTGATCCCAAAGTGTCTTATTGCATTATGCGGAACTCAAGCATTTTTAAAGTTGGCTTACTCTTTGGATCGGTGTGGATCGAATGCCCGCTAGGGAATTGACATTTTATATTACCTTTTAAAAAAGTTTGAGGGAGTAACTTGTAAATAAATATGAAATCTTTCTTTTTCGAGGAAACAAAATTTATGAAATCTTCTTTACACATAAAATAATACCTTAAAATATACATATTTATATGTAAAATGAAAAAAGGTCTCTCCTAGATACAACAACATGGTTTTATTTCCTTCTCTTGTGAAACCCGGAGACATTTTCAGTATTATTTTATAAATATTATTAAAATAATACTAATAATTTATTATTAAAAAAAACTAGCCATTAGAAATGTGAAAGAGTGAACCAAGATATTTAATGGGAAACTTGAAACTCTTTTCAAGTTTGGCCAAACAAACCGTATTTCAATTAATTTACATTAATTTTGGGGTTCAACTAGAAATTGAAAGAGAGAGACAGTGGTAGGTGACAATGAGATAGTGCCCCACCTATCAATTATGAAAAAGCTTGAACTTTTTTTAATTTCTCCTTCTTCTTCTTGTTATTATTATAATAATAATTATTATTATTTATTTATTTATTTAATTACTTGTTTTTCTTTAATTGAATCTGGGATGGGGTGGGTGCCACTGCCAATGCCCCTCAAGCCTTTCTTAATTAAATATCATTAAGTTTTTTTTTTTTTTTTTTTGATGAAAAAATATCATTAAGTTAAAAATCAGGGGTCTCAAACGATGGGCGAAGGTTTCTAAAACGCATTGCCACATACATAAAACGACAACCTCCTTTTTTTAAGTAAAAAACGACAACCTCCTTTATGTTAAGTAGGAAAAAGGTAGAATAAGATGGATAGAGAATTTAAGAAGAATGAGGAGTAGGATGGAAGTTGTTTGGTATTAGGGATAAAGTTGGAAGGATAGAGATGAAATTAACTATTAAAATTATCGTTTTATATTTTTAATATAAATATTTATTATTTTTTAAAATAACATATATATCATTTATGTTGACCCTCAAATTAGCCAACGACACAGAGTCAAGTATACGATAAGAAATTAGTACGATGCTTGAGAAAACAATCTAATGGAAAGTAAAGAACGCCAAGAATTATAGTGATTCGGCCCCAGTGATTGGTAATGACCTACATCCACTTGATACTATTATTAATGTTGAGCTTCAAAGGTGTGATCAAAGAACTAGGGTTCCTGAGTTTCACAGACCTTAGAAGGAGAAACAATACAAACGATGGATAATAGCAATACAATTCGGAAAAAGATCAAAAGATCCCCCCTTGAGCTATTTCTTGTATATTTACAGGCTCAAGGAGGGTTACATGAGTCAATTAATCATATATTTCCTTAATAAACGAATATTCTGATTATAATGAATAGATATTCTCGGATATTATTACAACTATACAAATTTACACATAAATAAACGGAGTATACGACCAGGCTGGTCGTATATAAAACTTGACATCCGCATATGGAAGTATCCCTGGTCGATAGGCGAGCAGCATCCCTGCCACGTGTCGGCCATGTGTTGAAAATTCTTGCCACGTCATCCACATCTGTGTTTTTTTTTATAAACATTTGCCCCCCAAGTTTATTTATTGCGACCAGCAATAAGTAAACTTAGGAAACTAACATTTCGTATGTCCCGCGAAATCTGTCAGAGTCACTCGTGCTTCCTCGAAAAAGGTGACATAATCACGTCCAATCATGCCTTTTCGGTTTCCAAGTAATCCTTCTGACGGCTATTACACTCCCTCATGCCTTGAAAAAGGCAACTCATGACTACCCATTTTTATCATATCTCAGCCATTATAAATAATCCCCAAATTTACTTTTTCACTTTTTACTCACCATTTTCTTGCCAAGAACCCTCAAGAACTTCATCTCAGAGCTCAGAAACTCTGAAGATCATCCGTCGCTTGTTCTGAAGATCCTCTGTTCGCACGTCCAAAGTTGCTTTATTTTAAAACCTCCGATCTTCATCTAGGTAAATTTCTTCAACTTTGAAGCTCTTTGACATGCCATGCATGCTGCTATACGCATGTTTTGAGTTCTGAAATTTTTCGTGTTCTTGGGTAGAAACGCATGAGGCTTGTGTGTATACCAATTGATGCTTGATAGGGTAGCGTAGTTTTGCTTTGTAGGAGTTAGGAGCCAGTTTGATAGTCAAGATCGTAAGTTTAGGACGTAAAATCGAAGTAAAAATTCGATTTTTAGGCTAGTTGAAAAACTGGGTTTTTCCCGCCTCTTCGGAGTCGAAAAAGTTTTTTTTCCAAAAAACTTTTTATTTCCATTTTTTAATCTGTTTTTCAAACTGCTCGCATAGAACTTAGTGCTTCTGTTAGAATGTTGCTGGTCATAGACGCGAGCAATGTTATTCCAACTTTCAACATAAGCTCTGATGTTGTGCGTCTTATCTCCTCCTTTCTCTGTTCGCAGCTTACATGCAAGATCCGTGGGGAGGAGAAAGACCTATCGACGACGATTTACTGGCTCAACTGCTTGAGGACGAAGAGCAACCATTGTCACTGATTCCTGACATCCCATTTTCTCGTGTCACTCCAAACACTTCACCTGTCCTTGCTCAAAATATGGCTCGAACTAAAACCAAAGCCCAGAAAAAGAAAACCCCCAATCCTTCACATCAGCCTGCTCCTTGGGCTGAAACTCCCTCAACCAGTGGTCGAGGAGAAAATGTTCCTGACCCCAATATCCAAAGACACGCTCAGCCCCGACATGCCACTCAGCCAGATGTTGAGTGGCATTTAGTACCTGAGAGCAAAGTGACGATCAGGATGATCGCCAACTACATCAGGAAGTATGGTCTCACGGGGGTGACCTTAGTCCGACCTAACCAAGACCAACGGGCGAACCTGCCCGGAGGCACCTTCAGCGCCTGGTCGAGGTTCCACATTGAGGCAGGAGCTACCTTGTCTCTTCATTCATTTTTCCATGGGCTGGCCAACTATTTCAGAGTTGCCCCTTTTCAAATAACTCCAAATAGATATAGAATGCTTGCGGCACTCTATATCCTGTACAGCCACAAAAAGTGGCCCGTGCCAACTCCTCATGAGGTTAACTACTTGTTTGACCTCAAGTCTAACCCCAACCAAGAAGGCACGGGATTTTTTCATTTCTGTCATCAGGAAACTGGGCGCACCTTCCTGACTGACACCACCCATATCTCGAATGTGGGGAGGTACTACCAGGAGTACTTCCTCACGACCAACATGATCGCGGACAACCTGGCCTTTGCTCAAGCAGGTAAAAACTTTATATCATTGGATGTTACTCTTTATTTAGTGTTCTTCTCCACATTCTCTTAAACTTTTAATGCCTTTCAGGCCCATGGCTGCGACCAGACCCAACTCCAGACATGGAGTTGAGATCAGCCCTCTTGGCCAGCATGACTGACGTAGAAAAAAGCGTCAAACATCTGGTCATAGAGGCTAACCTTAGGCTAGTTGGCCTCTTGGCCCCTCATCAGGACATGAGGGAGTCAATAGCAGGGAGTGCCACAGCCGAGGAAGAACCTGAGCAGCAACCACCAGTGTCGCCTCCTCGAAGGAGACCAACCGGGGTCACGATTAGGGAACCTGTTGGCGCACCACCAGCAGAGAGGCCCTCTGCCCCCTTGGGGAAGGGGAAAAAGAAGGCCACCGAGCCTGTCGAACACTTGGACAAGTCTTCAAACAAGAATGGTACAGCTATTTCGCTTTTAGATAGCTTTCCAATTCCCCATCACCTATTCGATGGGGTTGGCAATTTTAAATATGCTCCAAATTTAGGTCCAGACTTCTTCGTGTTAGAGAGTGAGTATAAGACTATTAGAGTCTATAGTATAGCGACCAGTAATAATAGCTCGGGTATTTGACTTTGCAATCTTTCTTTATTTCTTTTCCTGATGTAGTATACTTAGTCATTTATGCTATCTCACTGTTCGACATTTTGCTTCTTTTCCAGACACGGACTTCGTGAATGTGTTCGACATTTACAGCACTCCCGAGACTCCCGCGGCTCCCTCGAGCAAAAAGAAGGCAAGCAAGAGGCACCTTGGGGAAAGCAGCAAAGCGCCTCAAGCTAAGAAGCCTCGCAATGCAGGCCCCACGGAGGACGGGCCCTCAACCAATGCAACTCCACCTTCTCCTCGCGAGCAGCAGACTCCCCCTGCTCCAGCCGGATCGACTCCACCTCCAGCGGCCCCAACCGACCAGACTTAGTAGGTCGGTCCTGCTTCGACTAGGGGCAACATAACTAGTAGCGCCTTCAAATTGGTCAAGGACAGGGTCGCAAAAATTGTAAAGCACGACCGCTGCCGGGAGGCGATGGCTGCGACAGAGGCGATGGACGTCGACCTAATCTTAAACCGCGCCTTGAACAAGTTTACCAGTGTAAGTCATCTTTTTCTGCGAAGATAGCCCTTCTACACTCTATAGTTAGTCTAACTTCTGCTCTGACCGCAGGCAATGCTGACCCTTACTGTCAGCCGTCTCCGCTCAGGTGCTATTACCGAGCAGGCCAAATCTTTGGAGCAATGGCACGCTGATGAACTCAAATCTGCCACAGAGAAATATGCTAAACAACTTGCAGTGGTGCTTGAGGAGAAGAATAAACTGGCTGAGGAGTTGAAGAAGAAGCAAAAGTCTCTGGACAAAGCCATCGATCAGAGGGAGCAGTTCAAGGAGTCTAACCGCGTCAATTACCGTGCGACTAAACATCTCGAGGAGGACTTGGCTGCGAGCAAACAGGAGAATACAACCTTGGAGGGTCGGATTGAGGAGCTTGAGAAAGCCAATGCTAGCAACTTAGAAAGGTACAAGAATGCCACTCTTCAATGCTTCTACGATTTCTAGAAGCACAACCAAGGTGCCAACTTCGATTACCTTCCTGAGAATGCAAGAAACGCCGAGCTCGCTCGCTGTGCTGCTCGACTGGCAGAGGAAGAAAGAGCAAGGATTCCTGCTTCCCCTGAGATCTCGCTGGCCACTGGGATAGACGGGGCAGACAATGAGGCTGCAGACGTCGTCGATCAGGGCCTTCCTCAAGATCCTCCGGCTCCTCAAGATCCTCCGGCTCCTTAGTCTTTTTCTGCTTTTATCTTTTTAACTACACGACCTACGGGTCGTGATGTAAAGACAATATATATTTTTTATTGCTGCATGGACAGCTTTTACTTTTATTTGAACAATTACATCCGAGCAGCGACTGCTCGCGGTGTAAAAGGATACATTTTGATATTATAATATATTTGCATTTTATTATAATATCTGTTCGCATGATTGAACTTAGCATAGCACTTTGGTTTGATTTAACAAAATAAAAAAAATTTGAAAAATATTCTAAGTACCCTAGCATGCTTTCACTTATTTTGCTCATGTGTTTACATACCTTTTAATGATATGCTTTGCTTACTTGTACCTTATATGCCCCCAAGTGATCGAGGAGATTTAGGTCCTTGGTCACTTGCCTTGACCAGAACCTGTTTGAACATTACTGCTCGTAGCAATATGATTAGCCTTATAATATAGCAAAACAACACACGTAATGAGCAAATACTTGTAATAAATACAATAATTGGCAAGAAATGACTGGCTGTGCACAGTCCCTTTTATTTCTCGTAATAAATGGACTAAACATGTATGTACGAGTGATTAATAAGATCTTACACTTATAAGCGATCAGTCACATAAAATGACCAACCCTTTTTCAAAACTTGTAAAAAGTAAAATTAATACAAGCCAATTCTTTAAGAAGAATTGTTCATTGGTAATACTTGCGCAGGTGTTCTCCATTCCAATAGCGAGGAACGAGATCTCCGTTTAAGCGTGCAAGTTTATAAGTGCCTGGGTGAAGGACCTCATCGATCTGGTATGGCCCTTCCCAATTAGGCCCGAGTACTCCAGCAGCTTGGTCACGGGTGTTTAGAAAAACTCTTCGGAGTACAAGATCTCCAACATTGAATTTTCTTTCTCGCACTTTAGAGTTGAAATACCGAGCGACCTTCTACTGGTACGCAGCTACTCGGAGCTGGGCTTGTTCACGCTTCTCATCGATCGAGTCCAGGGATTCCATCAATAGCTGGCTATTAGAGTCTTGGTCGTATGTTAATCTGCGGTGCGATGGGGGATCCAACTCGACATGCACATAGCTTCATACTAGGGGTGGCAATTCGTGTTATCGTGTCATAATCGTGTCGACACGATTATGACACGACACGATTAGAGTAAACCCGTACACGACACGTTTATTATTCGTGTCAGAAATCCAAACCCTTACACGACACGATTATCTTAGCGGGTCACACGTGTCGACACGATAACACGTTTAATAAATTTGTCATTTGACACAAATATAAAACTGACACGATTAATACACAATTAAACGTGTAATGACACGACACGAAATTGACACGAAATTGACACGATTAACATAATATAAATAAATTAAAATGTTATATAATCTTAAACGTGTCTTAAGCGTGTCATTTTCGGGTTAAGCGGGTTGACCCGAAAATGACACGTTTAATAAACGTGTTAAACGTGTCGACACGATTATGACACAAAAATTAAATGTGTCACCCAAACCCATTTATTTCGTGTCGTTTTCGAGTCGTGTCATCGTGTCGTATCGAAAATTGCCAGCCCTACTTCATACTCGTATGACAAGGAAAACGGGGTATGACCTGTTACTATTCGGTGGGAAGTTCTATACAACCAGAGCACTTCAGGCAATTGTTCCGGCCACACTCCCTTAGCTTCTTCAAGCCTCTTCTTCAGTGTATCCTTCAGCGTTTTATTAATTGCTTCGACCTGCCCATTCGCTTGGGGATGAGCGACTGAAGAAAAGCTTTTGATAATACCATGTCGTTTGCAGAAGTCCGTGAATAGATCACTGTCAAATTGGGTGTCGTTATCCTAGACGATTTTTCTTGGCAATCCATATCGACAAACGATTTTTTTGACTATGAAGTCAAGCACTTTCTTGGTCGTTATGGTTGCGAGTGGCTCAACCTCGGCCCATTTGGTGAAGTAATCGACGGCAACCACTGCATACTTTACACCACCTTTTCCTGTAGGCAAAGATCCGATTAGATCTATTCCCCAAACTGCGAAGGGCCATAGACTCTGCATTTGCTTTAACTTGTTGGGGGCTGCTCGTGGGATTTTGGAAAATCTTTGACACTTGTCACATCTCCGGACGAACTCCATTGAGTCTTCATTCATGGTTGGCCAGAAATATCCTTGCCTTAGGATCTTTTTTGACAAACTTTGCCCCCCAGCGTGGTCCCTGCAAAAACCTTCGTGTACCTCTTTCATCAACTCTTTGGCTTTCTCCTTTGTAATACATATGAGGAGTGGCAATGAGTATCCCCTTCGGTACAGGATTCCATCGACCAGGATATACCTAGCAGCTTGTCACTGAAGGGTCCTGGCTTTTTTTCTGTCCACTGGTAGCACGCCACTTGCCAGATACTCTACATATGGTGCCATCCGCCATTTGGATTACCAGAGTGGTTTCTGCTGCTTGGATGCTTGGTATTGATAGTCGTTCGATTGGAACTATGTTCAGAGTATCAGCATCCTTCGTACTTGCCAACTTTGCCAAAGCGTCCGCATTGGAATTCTGATCGCGAGGTACCTACTAGAGAGTGTATCTGTCGAACTGGGCTAACAGATCCTTCGTTTTGTTCAGATAGGCAACCATCATCAAACCTCGTGCCTGGTACTCTCCCAGGACCTGATTCACCACCAGCTGAGAATCACTATAGATGTCAAGCACTTTTATGTTCATATCCTTGGCTAACCGCAATCCAGCGAGTAGTGATTCATATTCGGCCTCATTGTTAGAAGCAGTGAAGTCATATCTGATTGCACAGTGAAATTGATGCCCTTCCGGCGTTATCAATATCACTCATGCTCCTGCGTGGAATTCGTTGGATGAACCATCTGTGAACAACTTCCACGAGGGTGCTTGTATTTGACACTCAGGCTCGCTGGGCTCTTCAATCTGCTCGCCGCCCGCGAGCTCTGTGAATTCGGCTATGAAGTCAGCCAAGGCTTGTCCTTTTATCGCTGCTCGCGGCAAGTAAGATATGTCGAACTGCCCGAGTTCGACTGCCCACTTTAGCAATCTACCTGCAGCCTCTACCTTTTGTAGGACTTGTCGAAGAGGCTGGTCGGTCAAGACCGTAATTGGATGAGCTTAGAAGTAAGGCCGCAGCTTCCTCGAGGCCAAAACCAGGCAATAGGCTAGTTTCTCGATGGGCGGGTACCGCTGTTCTGCTCCAATCAGCCTTTTGCTCACGTAGTAGACAACCTTCTTCTTCTCTTACTAGAACAGCACTAGCAGCGTATTCCGTGATTGCCAGGTAGATGAACAAAGTTTCTTTATCGACCGGCTTTGACAGGATGGGTGGTTGCGCCATATGTGTTTTTAGTGCTTGAAAGGCTTGTTTGCACTCATCTGTCCATTCAAATTTCTTATTGCCTTTAAGTAGATTGAAAAACGGGACACACTTGTCTGTCGATTTCGAAATGAATCTACTGAGGGCAGCAATCCTCCTGGTCAGGCTTTGGACATCTTTAATCTTTACTGGAGATTTCATATCGATCAGGGCTTTTATTTTCTCGGGATTGGCTTCAATTCCTCTTGAGTTAACTATAAATCCCAAGAACTTCCCTGATCCTACTCCGAAGGAGCATTTAAGGGGATTTAACTTCATCCGATATTTATTCAGGACGTTGAAGCATTCCTGCAAATCCCTTATATGTCCTTCTGCTTTCTTTGACTTGACTAGCATGTCGTCGACATAGACCTCCATGTTTGAGCCGATCAACTCCTTGAACATGTGGTTGACGAGTCTCTGGTAAGTCGCACCAACATTTTTCAAACCGAAGGGCATCACCTTGTAACAGTAGAGCCCTGTATCAGTCCGAAAGCTAGTGTGATCCTCTTCAGGGGGATGCATACTAATTTGATTATACTTGGAGTATGCATCCATGAATGAGAGGATCTCATGCCCTGCAGTGGCATCGACCAGCTGGTCGATCCTTGGGAGTAGGAAACAGTCTTTGGGGCAGGCTTTATTTAGGTCTGTAAAATCCACGCACGTACGCCACTTGCCATTCAACTTGGGCACTAGTACGGGATTAGAGACCCACGATGGATAAAATGCCACCCTGATGAACCCATTCTCCTTCAGCTTCTCGACTTCCTCTTTCAAGGCCTTTGATCTATCTTTGTCGAGTAACCTTCTTTTTTGTTGCATTGGTGGAAAGCTTTTGTCGATGTTTAGGACATGGCTGATGACTGCAGGATCTATCCCGACCATGTCTTTGTGCGACCAGGCAAAGACCTCCTGGTTCCTCCTTAAGAACTCCACCAGTGCTTGTTTTGTTGTTGTTTCTAAGTTTTTACCGACTTTCACAACTCTGGTCGGATTTTCCTCATCGAGTTGGACCTCTTCAAGGTCCTCGATGGGTCCCACTTCTTATTCAAAATCCCCAAAGCGAGGATCTAAGTCCTTATCCTCACTTTGGGCAACGCCCTATTTGGTGAGATTATCACCTGAGTGGGCCTGAACATCAGTCGCCATATGCAACTCCTTTCCAATGGCATCTCTCGATACACCCTTCTTTGCCTTGGTGATCGAGGCGTTATAGCACTCCCTCGCTTCCCTCTGGTTTCCCAACACGCATCCTATCCCTGCGTCCGTTGGGAATTTCATAGAGAGGTGCCATATAGAGGTAACGGCTCGTAGGTCGAACTGGTCTCCCTATCACAGCGTTGTACGCCGAAGGACAATCAACTACTATAAAAGTAGTGAGTAATGTCCTATTAGCAGGTGCAGTGCCTGCTGTGACTGGGAGTCTAATCGACTCTGTTGGGGCGAGCCCTTCTCCAGAAAAACCATAAATGGTTTGGTTACATGGCTCCAGGTCTTTCATAGACAACTTCATCCTTTCCAGCGAAGACTTGTATAGGATGTTGACCGAACTTCCTGTATCGACCAACACCCTTTTCACCATCATGTTTGCGATCTATACGTCCACGACCAGCGGATCGGAGTGTGGGAATCGCACGTGTTGGGCGTCGTCATCAGAGAAGTGATCAGTTCCTCCTCTGTTCGAGCATTTTTTGGTGCTCAAACCTCAACACTCATCATCTCGATGTCCTGGTCGTGGCGCAGGGTTCGAGCATATCGTTCCCTTGCTTTTCCACTGTATCCTGCAAGATGTGGGCCTCCGCAGATGGTGAGTAGGGTACCTGCCACAGGAGCTAGCTGTAAAGGTGGCGAGCGTTGGCGTGCAGGCGCCGACTCGTTGCCACCTTGAGCCTCTCGCTGAGAACCTCCCGCGGCTCGTACATATCTTCTTAAATGTCTCTGCCTTATCAGGAACTCAATTTCGTCCTTCAGCTGGTTGCATTCATTAGTGTCGTGCCCGTAGTCGTTGTGAAAATGACAGAAATTTGTTGCATATCTCTTGGAGATATATTTTCTTATAGGTGCGGGTCGTTTGTAGGGCACGCTTGAGCTGGTCGCTTGGTAGACCTCGGCTCGGCTTTCAACATGGGCAGTGTAGTTGATGAATCTCGGTTCATAACGATTACCTTTTGGGCGCTTACTCTCGGAGGTCGAGGGTTCGTTGCTCGCCCGCTTTCCACCATTCTTACCATTGCCATTCCCGTTGCCTTTTCCGTTGCCATTGGGCCCGACCCGTTGGCGGCTTTGGCAGGTTCTTCCTTGGGCCCCTTGTCTTTTGCTGGTGATTTCCCTTCGTTGGCAATCGTGTCCTCGAGCTTAATGTACCGATCAACTTGATCTAAGAACTCCTGGGTACTTTTAACCCCATGCTTTCTGAGGCTACTCCAGAGGGGTGAATGGTGCCTAACCCCAACAGTTAGGGCCATCATCTTACCTTCATCGCCCACAGTCTTGGCTCCAGTGGAAGCTCGCATGAAGCATTGAACGTATTCCTTCAAGGGCTCCCCCACTTTCTAGCATATCTCGACCAGTTGGTTCGCCTCAGTGGGGTGCATACGACCCGCATAGAACTGTCCGTAAAACTCTTTCACGAATATTTCCCAGGATACTATACTCGCAGGAGGGAACTTAAAGAACCACTCCTGGGCGGCTTCAGAAAGTGTTGCTGGGAAGATCCTGCGGCGAGCGTCTTCAAAGACTTTTTGAATATCCATTTGTATCTCAAACTTGTTGACATGAGATACTGGATCTCCATACCCGTCGAAATTTGGCAGTGTTGGCATCTTGAACTTACTGGGGGTTTCAGCCACAACAATCCTCTGTACGAAGGGGGTGTCTCTCCTCCGATCGTACTCAATGTGGGATGTTCGCCCCCCGACCAGCTGCTGCACAGCCTGGTTCAGGGCATCAATTTGAGCCTGAACAGCTTCTGGGATAGCTGGGGCCTCTGGTGCCGGGGGAATGTACTCATCGTGCCTTTCTCGACGGTCGTTAAGTACATCCCTCAAATCATCGTCTCTTCGCCGCTGCTCGCTGGCTCCGAGCCGACTAAAGACGTTATTATGCCTGGGCTGCCCCCCAATGTTACGACCTGCATGTCGGTCTTCTCTAGGTGAGGGGCTCCTGCCTCCACCTCTCTCTTCGTTCCTCCGACCAGCATTTCCTCTGCCAGAGTCGGCTTCATTGTAGTCGTGGCCATCTCTGAATCATGGCTGGCTATGGTGCGATCGACTATTCCCTTTGTTGCCCCCTTGGGCTGGCATTTCCTGAGCGTTAGGGGGAGGCCTGCGCTGATCGGTGGGTCCCCGTTCATTGTTATGCCGTGGGGGGCCCCTGATCGCAGAGCCTGTCTCTGAGTTCCTCATGTTGGCATAAGGACGTTGCCCCCTGCTTGGTGGATGCGGCTCTTCATCCCCTGGACGTCTAGGGCTGCGAGGCGGTTGCTCGGCCCTATTCTGCCTCGGGCGCGGGGGATTGCCTCGACCAGCCTAAGATGGAGGCTGCTGCTCAGGATCCCTAGGTGGGACATCATCCTGATGCATAGGTGGCTGCTCTGGCCTCTGAGGGCTTACTGGCTGAAGCGGGGGACTAGGATTGGGGCCCCTTTGAGGTGGGTCGTTTGGTGGCTGGTCTGGCTGGGAGGCTGGTGCAACCTTATTCCTAGCCAGCTGGATGGATGCTTCAAGGGCAGCCATGGCATCCCTCTGTCGACGGTCCATCTCAGCCTGCCGCTCGCTCAGCTCCTGACGCTGGCGTTCTATTTCCCTTTGCTGCGACGCCATTATCTCGGCAACATTCTCTTGATTGGCTCTCAGATTGGCCAACTCATCTTGCAACACCCCTAGCGTCGCCTTCAAGGTTTCAGAATCTAACTCCTCCTCATCAAACTCCAAATGAGGTTCGTCTTCAGCCACATTTGGGGGAGGAGGCTGGGATGATGCAGCGGCAGCAGCCTGTCTGGACTTCTTGGAAGTTTTTGCCATTAGATTCTTTCACAAGCTCTCAATGAAAGCACCAGAATGTTGACCCTCAAATTAGCCAACGACGCGGAGTCAAGTATACGACAGGAAATTAGTACGATGCTTGAGAAAACAATCTAATGGAAAGTAAAGAACGCCAAGAATTATAGTGGTTCGGCCCCAGTGATTGGTAATGACCTACGTCCACTCGATACTATTATTAATGTTGAGCTTCAAAGGTGTGATCAAAGAACTAGGGTTCCTGAATTTCACAGACCTTAGAAGGAGAAACAATACAGACAATGGATAATAGCAATACAATTCGGAAAAAGATCAAAAGATCCCCCCTTGAGCTATTTCTTGTATATTTATAGGCTCAAGGAGGGTTACATTAGTCAATTAATCATATTTTTCCTTAATAAACGGATATTCAGGTTATAATGAAGAGATATTCTCGGATATCATTACAACTATACAAATTTACACATAAATAAACGAAGTATACGACCAGGCTGGTTGTATATAAAACTTGACCTCCGCATATGGAAGTATCCCTGGTCGATAGGCGAGCAGCATCTCTGCCACGTGTCGGCCACATGTTGAAAATTCTTGCTACATCATCCACATCTGTTTTTTGGATAAACAATTTACATAGTATTTTTTGTCTTTTTCTTGGATCCCTCCATTTTTTGAGATATTGAATTTTGAAGCTTTGGAAAGAGAATGTCTCTCTCCATCTCTCCTCTCATTTCCTCTTTGGCAAGGGATTCAACATCTCCTCCCACTACTCTTTGCACCCCTTTCCATCCACCCTACCAAACATAGTGTTAATCTCATTAGTTATGTGATTTAATTAATTTATCGACAAATTAAGCCTCCAAGTTTAGGTTAGGACCATTTAAATAAATTATTCAGGCTAGGACCCCAAATTTCACACTTTTATTGTCCATGCCGTGTATTAAAGATAATTTGACTTAGAATATACATACTTTTAGAAAAATATCATTACTCTATTATTATTAATATCATTAATTATCAAGATGTGATATCTTAAAGTAGGCATATATAAGAAATAAAAATTACATTACATTTGATTTTTTGTTATAATTCATGTACCTTTTAAAACTTTGGTAGTAAAATTTCTTCACTAGAACAATGCTAATACATAATCTAAATAAGTTGTATGATAGTAAAGTCTCATGTGAGATATACACTTTTATTAATTATACTAATAAACATTTTATATTACTAGTACTTTCCTACTACAAGTATGATAGGTGACGAAATAACACAATATTTATTTAAATGTTATATAATATTTCAATCAAATCACTGTGATAAAAGCAATTTGAACTCTTTTTTTCTCCAAATCAAAAAAATCAATTTGAACTTTAAAAGCTGATCTGGATGACATGGCACTCAATCTATTTACATGTCTGATCCTTTTCTTTTCTTTTCTTTTAGTAAAGAGAGATCTATGTACGGAGTCTTGTGTGTACTTTTAACACTAACACGTAAGGTGCAAAACTTGTCAGTCTTCCATAAATTATCTCACACTTTATTATTCCAACTTATTACAAATACTAAGAGTAATTTTAATTCTAATAATAATACATTTGTTTATACATGTTACTCAATTTTATTTACTTTATTAGTATTTTTATCGATTATACAATAGTCCAGTTTAGTGAATTTATAAGAAAAGTTAAAAACTACTTAAAATAAATAAATAAGCAAATAACATCTAATTAAATAATTTATTAAAAACTAAAATCTAAAAATGACACAATCCAACAATAAATTCTACCTTATAAGAATATTTAACATTTTTTTTATTGAAAAAAGAGATTTCATTATGGTAAACATAGCCAATTAAACATACAAAAGAAGACAAGAATTAAGGCCAGAGACAAAGAGGCAGGTCCGCCCACCAAACTTTGGACGCCTCCATAAAGAGGGCCAACAGAGCTAGAGAATGAGCACTATTTGTTTACCGAGTTTTTTGGAAATTATAAATATATAATAAAATAAGAGCTAGAAATAAAAGATAAGAGATGAACAATCAGGATTTTTACGTAATTTGAGCGTTAATGAATCTTAGTCCATGAGTCACTAGTATTAGGTTTTAGAGAGTTTGACAATGAAGATTTTCTGCAAGTTTATCAGCGTTTTGCTTACAAGAGAAAATATGATATTCTCGCTACAATGCACAACTTATCCTATTTATAGGCAGTCAAGTAGCTTGGGCCGGACTAATCTAGACCCAATAAGGATGTAATTACAATTTGCTCGCTAACGGAGCCATAATACAAAGAATGTAACATAATTATATGTGGTTAATTTGGGCCCATTAGGTCAGCTTAGGCGTGGTCAAGCCTTACAACTTCCCTTTGTACATTAGCACGAACTAATTTGTGTGGGCTACTAAGGGGATTCTGGGGACAAGATCTGTCAAAGTAGTGACAGTGTTGTTTCCTAAGAACAGTGTACGATCCGTGTGTACCCCATTTTGCAGGTTAGTTAGGGAGACCAGCTTCTGGATTTCTCGGGGACACATCAGCATCAGGGAAGACTAGGCTTGTACTATCCGGACATATGGTCCGAGTTCATTTACCAATATCCAGGATCGTTCACCTAAGTCATGGGTCGTTTACCATAACCCAGATTCATTTACCAAGGCGGATGTCTTATTGGCGACATCTTCTCCTGGATCCCGCTTGATGGGATTCATCTCCTTGAGTGAATTGTCCGCCATCACAATTTACATCCCGGATGATGTAGGTTGATAATGGTCAAGGAGATGATGTGGGCCTGTGCCTTGGTTCCGGCCCCCTCACTATGCTTATGCTACTTGCTCGTCATCGGGTTTAGTATGGTCTGGGCCGTCAGGGTTTTCTTATTCATTGTTCACTGGGCCTGGATCTCTTTCTAAGGGCCCATGGATCCGTTTGGCCCTGCCACGTATCATAAGTAGAAAATATGAATAACATTTATTTGAGCGATTATAATGCTTTAATGACACAATACTAAGCTTATTTAATATATTTATTTGATTATAACATTAAATTATTTGATTATGACATTAATAATTTAAAATAAAATATATAATTTCAAATTTAAAAATTAAACTTATATTTATTTATTATATATTCTAAAAAATTTACTAGTTTTAATAATTTTATATACACAATATTTTGATTGTATATTTTATTAAATATTATAATTTTTTTTAATTTATAACACTTAAATTATAATTTATTAATGACACGATAATTTCATATTTCAACAATTTTTTTATCAAAACATAATTAAAGTTGTTGCATTTACTACGACTTACCAGAATCACTATATATTACAAATAAATATCATTTCACATTTTATAATTGGTTAAATTAATGTCTGACATAATCTAATTTAATATATTGGTATCGTGTGTTTTTACAAAGTATTATCTCGGTACCTTGTATTTATAAATAATGCTTATTTGATACCTTGCATTTTGAAATTGTACATATTTGGTACTCTGCATTTTAAAATCGTACATATTTGGTACCATGTATTTTAAAATTATACATATTTAGTAGCCTAAACTCAAATTTAATTAATAAAATTTTACCAATTTAATCAAATTACTCTCAATCATACGAGCTACAAATTATATATAATTGCTGATAGTTTGGTCATATTGACAAAATTTTATCAATTAGGATACAAAATATCTATGTTTTCAATATACAATATACCATATAAGCATTATTGAAAATAGATAGTACCAGAATGATACTTTGCAAAAATAAAATGTATCAAAAAAGTATATTCCCTTCAAATTATTAAATTTTACCACACACAATTTCACATCAAGTGCAAGTGGTATTAGACAACTTATAATGCCCCTAGCAATTCTTATTACAAATATTTTATACCTTACCATTCGAGTATAACATGTGTTATTCTAGCAATACTGTTTTTTTTTATCCAAATTGAAATGGAATCAAATGATTACCAAGATTAGCAAAAATTGGGTGGGCCCGCCACTCCAAAACATCTTATTCTCTTCATCACACTTCCGGGCAAGGTAACGTGAAAAAGGTTGAGAAGAAAAATAAAAAAGTAAATAAAACCAAAATACTAAAAAGGAAATTTACTTCATTGGGTACCTCTTATGCTTTTGTAAATTATCATTTTTGTATTTTTTTTTTAATAATTCTCATATGATACTCAGTATTTTAAAATCATACATATTTAGTACCATAAATTCAGATTTGATAAATAAAATTTTATCAATATGGCAAAATTACCATTAGTTATATGTAATTAAGTAATTAAATTTAAATTTGGAACTCGTAAAATTAAAAACAGTTTGATTAAATTGGCAAAATTTTATCAAATAAATTTGAGTTTAGGGTATCAAATATGTACGATTTCAAAATATATGGTATCAAATAGACATTATTGTAAACACATAGCACCCAAACGATAATTTACAAAAACACAGAATACCAAATAGTTACCTACCCTACTAAAATGATGTGTTTTGTAAAATAAAATCGAAAAATACGAGTGAAAAGATGTGATATGTAAATAAAGAAGGGAATATAAAGGAGTTTTAGGAAAAGGGCTTTGTCTGTCGGTTGTTAATCTCTATGAGTCTTTGTCAAAATCAAAACTCCCCTAGAAAATACTTTTGGATAAGATCTATAATTCCTAAGCTACTAATAACTTGTACCAATTTATCTCGCCATTTTTATTACTCTCCATATATCATTAAGCAAAAGAAATTGCCTATATACTATGTATATGAATATTTTAATTGTGTTGTAAAAGTTGAAAACAAGCATTTCCTTTTTACATTTAACAACTGCAAGGTGGAAAGAAAAAATAAAAAATGAAAAGATAAAGAAGCTATTCCTCCAATATTGAATACATATATATATATATATGCTTTGGTTTATAATAGTACGGGATAGAATTATTCTATTTGCTTGAATAATGGAAAAGATAGAGGAATGATATCACAGAACCATTCTCTTGGCATTAAGCTTGTATATAAATCTAAAAAATTCCCAATAAAATTAATGATACCAAACGTACTCAGTCCTAAAGAAGAAAGCAAGGAATATGTTTTCTCTACATGATATTTTTTTGAGGGATTATGTTTCCCAGCGAAAAACAGACTTGGATTATTACTACGTGATCATTTGTAAATGTCGATAATACCTAACAAAACATTCCATCGTTAGTTTCTGTCGCCTAAAAAACATGCTAAATATTCTGATTAATATATCCAAGTGCCCAACAAACACTTTAATTATCGTGAATGCTGCCAAGTTTCAATTATTTATTTATTTATTTCACATTAACCATATGGAAATACCAAAGATAAATAAACAAAAAATTTGTGACTGCACAACTTTTAAATCAAACATTAGGGTGTGAAATTGTGAATACAGTAATATAGATAAAATCATATACCAATGCAAATGAAAAATTGAAATACGGTCTTGCTGACATTATGTTTCCATCAGAGAGATGAACATGCAGCTATAACATGATCAGCTACCACATAATTCATATTTTATTAGCATCACTAGGAAAGAAAATAAACAACACAGATCAATAAATATCTAAACCATCTCACAGCTTCTACTAAAATTTTGTTATAATGTAAGTGAACCTTTCCCACGTTACAAAGTGGAGGATATAATGATACACACGTACACAACACAGTTGTCACAATTTTCCTCCCCTTGCGTATTTTATTTAATTATTTTTCCTTTAAAAGAAAATCATTTATATTATGGTAGAATAAACATATGCCAAAACGATGATCGTATTGGTAAAGACAAGACAAAACAAAACAATCCACGATTGTATGAAGTCACATCATCAAGAATAGAAAATATTATAATCACAACTAGCACAAACAAAATGCTTATTAAAAAAAAAAAAAAAAAACGTTAAGTTCTAGATATAAATAAATTCTCATAGCACAAAGTTAAGAGGCCGTCCTAATCTATTGCTGTCACACGTTAGTCTCATTGGCACTGCATTGTCATAATTGCAAGGGCAACTTACCAGGTCCCGCCTGCTGAAAACTCCCCCACTTGGGTTGTCATTGAATTGGAGCAACAAGGCCTCCATCCCCACCTAACCCTCAATTACCACAGCAAAAGGAGACATATTTGAGTGCCGTTAACCTCATTGCCCTTCCTTCTAGGGTTCTTGATAATCAATCACTACTAAAAGATAAAAGGATAAATTCAATAATCTTTAAACCAACATACCTAAAATGATTCATTTTTCTATACCTTTTTTTCACTATACACACCTTAGGCTCACCTTTTCCCTGCACTGAAAACTAATTGTTATATTATATATGCGCATAGTTGGAGTATTGCCTAATACAACCTTGCCTGTTCATATAGAAGAATAGACTGTGAGAACACGGGTCCCACATCTCCACCAATATGGGTACGGAGCAAAGCTCTACCAAGGCCCTGTTCTTCCTCCCTGGAAAGATGTTATCCATTCTAAACTGATCTAAAGTCAAGAAAAATAAAGTTATGTTACCATAAAAAGTAACATGTTGGGTCAGGGATGGCAACTTGAGAAGTTCTGCAGTCTGAGATCAGGCATAACAAAGAAAAAGAGAGTAAAGCAAGCTCATAAAAGGGAATGAAAGAAAAATGCAGTTGATTAAGGGTAAAACTTATATTTACAGAAGCCAGATATACAACTGTACGAACTACAAATTTACCCTCCCAGCAATCAAAAGATTTTTCCTTCGTTTTTGATTCTTGAATGACTATAAACACTAGCTGGTACTCACTCAGCTATAAAGGCAGAATGAACAATTTTGATGAATTTCTTGGTTGGTATCAAAAAGGGTTCCTAGGACCTAACCTCAAGTATTTGGTTAATTACATCTTCCTCCAGCAATACAAAAATATGTTCCATTGAAGTCTTATAAAACAGGAACACTGCCGTTTTGCTGCTGCACTGGCCGAAGAGGTTGTCCTACAAAACCAAAGACAACTGATTATTTCCATCTTGAAGGTATTTAACAATGTGAGTGGGTAACGAAAACAAGTAAATAGATATATAAATGCAGCCAGAAAAAATTTAAACTGCTGGATTATATTTTGTCAATGATAAATTGGTATAAAAAACAAGTCATGTTTTTACACAGCCAAGTAAAATCAAACAATAAAACTGTAGAAATTCTATGGAAAAACACTTACAAATGCTCTCTTCAATTTTTTTTAACAAAGCTAAACCATACATAAACATTAATGCTACCTGATTTCTCATCAATTAAACAATTAGAAGAATAGGCACCCTTATTGATAATAAATTAGGTAGTGAAGTTTTACACACAGGTGACATATCTGACATTATTCAAACAGAAACAGCCCCCACAACATTATTTCTTCGGACCTCCATAGAAAAAGATAACAGCATATGATTGGTGAGGTGATTGCAGTAGAACAAACACCGCACTTCATAATACAAGATAAAAGAAAAATTGTATGAACACTAACGGCATAATGTAGTGATCTCATTCAGAGACACGTTGACCTTTACTGACAACAAGCTACCAGTATCACATGACCTTCAAGTTTATAAATAGCCTTATATAAACTTAACTCCATTTTAAAAATGTGAACTCACAAATGAAACTGTGGATTTATTTCAGTAATTAGGAAGTTGACCATAGCTATATATAGGAATCAATTTGGTATTAATACCAAATATTTTGTATATTTATTCTTTCGAAAATTAGGGGATTTTAATGGTGTACTTTCTAGAATTAGCTATTTATATTTATTAGGTCAGATTCTAGGTTGTATATATATTCCCTCTCTTTGAGATAATAATACATAGAAAAATATTCAAATTTTCACATGGTATCAGAGCAAGGTTCCGCTGCCTAGCTCTCCAAAATTTTTTTATTTTTTTTTCCTTTTCTCTGTGTGTCCATCTTTGTCCTTTTCTGACTACCATGGCTGCCGAAAAAGACAGCTCCATCTCAGAGGTAACCTCCAAGACCTCCTCACCAGATCAGCCCCTCTCTACTCCAACTCCCTCTCACAGCAATCCTCCACTCCGTTGACTGCCACTCATGGTACTAAAATGTTGGCAGAACGAGGTAATAAATCAGTAGCTTATTTTGTCAATAAAAGAACTACTAAATCTTGGATTCTTGATTCTGGGGCTTCAGATCACATGACAGGAGATGCATCAAATTTTTCTGAGTTTCACATGAGTACAGGAAATCATACTGTCAAAATTGCTGATGGTACACTCTCTAAAGTTGAGGGTTTGGGTTCAGTCATCATTAATAAGGACCTAACCCTCACTTCTGTACTCTATGTACCGAAATTGGATTGTAATTTACTTTCTATTAGTAAATTTACTCGTGACCACCATTGTGTGACTAAATTTTTCTCAAATCTTTGTGTGTTTCAGGACTTGGATTCGGGGAAGAGGATTGGCAGTACTGAGATGTGTTCTGGTCTTTATGTTCTAAGGAATGAAACTCAATCTACTAGCACAACCCAAAAGTTTAGTTTGCTTTATTTGAATAATCAATCCATTTCTTGTTCTAATAACGATAGTGATATTATGCTATGGCACTATCGTCTTGGTCATCCAAATTTTTTGTATTTGTCAAAAATGTTTCCCTCTTTATTTATTAATAAAAATCCAAACTCTTTTTGCTGTGAAATTTGTCAGTTTGCAAAACACACTCGCAATAGTTATTCTAGATCAACATATAAACCATCCAAACCTTTTTTCATTAATTCATAGTGATGTTTGGAGGCCTTCGCGGGTCAACACTATATTGGGAAAAAGATTGTTTGTATCTTTTATAGATGATCACACGAGATTAACTTAGGTGTTTCTCATGAAAAATAAAACAAAAGTGAGTGAAATATTTCAGCGCTTTCATTCTATGATTCAAACACAATTTCACACAAAGATTCAAATTCTCAAAACTGACAATGCCAAAGACTTCTTTAATTCTGTTCTTGGTCCTTATTTGATACAACAAGGCATCATTCACCTAAGTTCTTGTGTTGATACTCCTCAGCAAAATGGAATTGCTGAACGCAAAAATCGACATCTCCTTGATGTTGCTCGGTCTCTCATGTTTGGGACTCATGTTCCCAAATTCTTCTGGGGTGATGCCATTCTTACTGCTGCATACCTCATCAATCGGATGCCATCCAAGGTGCTAAAATTTCAAACTCCTTGTCAAACTCTTTTGCAACTATTCCCTCATACTCGGTTCATTAGCTTTGTTGACCCTAAAATCTTTGGATGCACTGTTTTTGTCCATCTCTATTCACAACATCGTAGTAAGTTAGATCCTAAGTCTATCAAATGTATCTTTATTGGTTATTCCTCCCATCAAAAGGGTTATAAGTATTATTCTCCTACTACTCGAAAAACTTATAACTCTATGGATGTAACCTTTTTTGAAAAACATGCTTACTACAAATCTGAGATTCAGGGGGAGAATGTAAATGAATCTCATCTTTGGGAGAGTATTCCAGGTACCCATACTGACATTATTCTGGGTACTCATACTCATACTCCGCCTCTCGATCAATTTTCCAATCCAGTCAAGGACATTTCTTCGACTTCTTCAGTCATGGAAAATCAAGGTCCATCTAGTTCTTCCCAAGTCATAGAAAATCAAGATCCACCTATGACTATTGAGCCTCAACAACAAGAACCTAAAGAGATCCGTGTCTACCAAAGAAGGAAAAATTCTGACAAAGAATTAAAAGATTGAGCACATCTTGAGTGCCACCATGAATCAGAACTGGATCCACATCCTCCAGAAATACATTCAGGTTTGAGTAATCCTAGTCATGATAATGTTATTCATATAAATGATGATCTGCCTATTGCTTTAAGAAAAGGTGTTCGAGCTTGTACTCAACATCCTATTGGCAACTTTGTGTCCTACAAAATCTTATCTCCATCCTATCAGGCATTTGTTTCTACTCTTGACAGTGTACAGATTCCCCATACAATTCAAGAGGCGGCGCTGATTGATCCTAGTTGGAAAAAGGCTGTACAAGATGAGATCAACACCCTGGTGAAGAATGGTACTTGAGAAATCACAAAATTGCCAACTGGGAAGAGACCCGTGGGATGCAAGTGGGTATTCACTATTAAGCATAAAGCAGATGGTAGCATTGAGAGGTTTAAAGCTCGCTTGGTTGCCAAGGGTTTCACTCAGTCTTATGGGATAGATTATCAAGAGACCTTTGCACCCGTTGCTAAACTCAACACCATTCGTGTTCTTCTCTCTCTTGCTGCAAACCAGGACTGGCCATTGCACCAACTAGATGTTAAGAATGCTTTCTTGAATGGAGATCTTGAAGAAGAAGTCTATATGGATATTCCACCTGGTTTTGAGAATTCATCCAACCAGGATAAAGTATGTAGACTCAAAAAATCTCTATATGGCCTTAAGCAATCTCCACGAGCATGGTTTGGAAAATTCACTAAGTCAATCATTCAGAATGGCTATGGCTATACTCAATGTCAGGCAAATCACACATTGTTTGTCAAAATCAACTCAGATGAAAGGATAGCTATCCTAATTGTTTATGTTGATGATATAATATTAACAGGCGATTACAAGGAGGAACTAGTAAGGTTGAAAAGTTTCTTATCAAAGGAGTTTGAGATTAAAGATCTAGGGTATCTCAGATATTTTCTTGGCATGGAAATTGCACGATCAAGACATGGCATTTTTGTTTCTCAACGTAAGTATGTTCTAGACTTACTCAAAGAAACAGGAATGCTTGGGTGTAAACCAGCCTCAACTCCAATGGAGTCGAACAAGAAAATTGGCTCGGGGACAAATCAGACCCCTGTGGACAGGGGGAGATATCAAAGGCTAGTTGGACGCCTTATTTATTTATCTCACACTAGACCTGACATTGGTTTTCCTGTTAGTGTGGTGAGTCAATACATGAATAATCCAACAGAGGAACACATGGAAGCGGTTACAAGAATCCTAAGATACCTCAAGATGACTCCAGGAAAAGGTCTGCTATTCAAGAAGAGTGAAAATAAGGAAATCAGAGTGTACACTGATGCAGACTGGGCAGGAGATATAACAGACAGAAAGAGTACTTCAGGTTACTGTTCTTATGTTTGGGGTAATCTAGTAACATGGAGAAGTAAGAAACAGACAGTTGTTTCCAGAAGCTCAGCTGAAGCTGAGTTTAGAGCTCTAGCTCTCGGTATTTGTGAGAGAATTTGGCTGAAAAAGTTACTTGGTGAACTGGGAGTATTTACAGAAGAGTCTATCCAAATGCTTTGTGACAATCAAGCTGCCATCAGTATAGCAAAAAATCCTGTTCATCATGACAGGACTAAACATATTGAGATAGATAGACACTTCATCACTGAGAAGATTGAGAATGCTATTGTTCAAGCTATTTATACTCCATCAAGATTTCAAACAACCGACATCCTCACTAAAGCTCTCCCAAGAACCAATTTTGAAGATTTAATTTGCAAGCTTGGGATGTTTGATATACACAACCCAGCTTGAAGGGGAGTGTGGATTTATTTCAGTAATTAGGAAGTTGACCACAGCTGTATATAGGAATCAATTTGGTATTAATACCAAATCGAAAATTAGGGGATTTTAATGGTGTACTTTCTAGAATTAGCTATTTATATTTATTAGGTCAGATTCTAGGTTGTATATATATTCCCTCTCTTTGAGATAATAATACATAGAAAAATATTCAAATTTTCACAGAAACTACCATATAGTGTCCTGAAGAAATACCTGAATTTCCCGGATATGAGAAAGGCTTTGAAAGGTATTTGTTTCTTGCTAAACCAACAGGAGCAACCAGAGACCTTGAAACATTATCAACAGGAAACTGCATTGAGAAGTCGCTCATAGGCGAACAAACTCCAGATGAACCCAAGCACATTTCTGAGCTTTGTGCAAGGAATTGGTCAGGATTTTGCAGAGAAGGCAGAGAAAGTGAGTCCTTCTGTTTCAATGGAACAATGATAACTTCAAATCAGCTATCCCCAAGTAATTCAACAGAAACATAAAATATTCACATGCACTTGATCTTTAGCATAACCTTTGGCAAACACACAACCTTAACTAGCCACAGTGCCTATAATCGTAGAGAAAATGAAATATTGGCTCGGAGTGAATGCCACTGTAAGAAACTTATTGGAGAGACACATGATAACATGAAGGTTTACAACATCAACATAGGAAAGACAAATGAAAATTATGGTACAATCCTTACTTATTAAGATCAGAGAAACACCACTCTACAACAAAACCTAGATGAGAGCATTTTTTTTTTTTGAAAGAAAGCTAGATGAGAGCATTAAGCAACCAATAATGAGTAGGAAGAAATTGTAAACAGCAAACCTTGCTGTTTAACTCTGTATTTGTTTGTTTCAATGATTTGTCTTTCTGAGATGAAGCCTGTGATTGGTACACATTATCATTTGTTAATTTCTTGTTCACAGTGTCACTGCAAACCTCCTCAGTCAATCCCACTGTCTCATAGTAAAGATGACAAAGTGCAGAGCGGAGACGATTGCTTCTTTGAGAGTAATATATTTTGGTTGCAAGGGGAGCTGGCACATCTGCTTTAATGGATCAAGATAGGCAATCTTAATTACTGTAAAACCAATACACAAACTTTCATAAACTGTTGATCAATGGACTTTTTACCCACTTCAATAAAGAAAATATATTGAAAATTTCACATTTAACAGATCGTCAAGGTTTATCATATATGTGCAGAGATTAAGCAATCTACACAACTGTAAAATACCTTTAATTGGCAGGCAGCATCCATTGACTTGATCAGGCTTCTTGTTTCCAAAAAAAGAATCATTAGGGCCTCCACTCTCAGCAATAGTTTGTTTGGGAGAGATGCAACCTAAAGACATGCATTAAGCACAAGTCTACATTAATAATTCATTATTTAACAGCAGTACTATATAATAATAAAATGCCCTTTTTAGTTTTTAATTTACTTGATAAATAATATATTTTTCAGATTGGTCCTTTTCTTTCTACAAAACTACTTATCTAATGTTAATTAAGACATTGAGAACTAGGCTGAATTCTTAGCCAGGAAATAACATCAATTAGTAACCCCAACCTCAACTTCACTTGTCTCTACCTCTCAATTCAGATTCATTGAGGTGGTGACATCAAGACTAAAGCTGTTAGAATAGTTCCTGTTTAAACAGGAACAGGAACTTTTCTAACAGCTTTAGTCTTGATGTCAGTACATCAACATGAATACTCATTCCATTTGTTTTTTCATCAACTAATCTAGATAAAAGAGAGCTTATTGTCATCTATGACACAGGGTTTCCCTCAATAACATTCATCATAGTGCAAAACAAAAATTTGACTCCCTTTCAAAGGTAGAATTTTTGTCAAAACTGAAGGATTATTCACTTCAAAGTTTAGGTTGTGAATAAATTTGAGAAAACAATTGTAATCTCCGGTTCCATTGTACTATGATTTTCACACAAGTCTATCCATAAGCTAAATGCTGCCAACATTCTATGTACAGAGTTATCAGAAAACAAAACAATATTAAATAAATCTAAACTTAACTCAGGTCTCACAGACATAGTCATCCTGTGTACTTAAGAAATAAGATATTTGAAACAACAGAGGCATCAGACAATGGCAGCCACTCACCTGTTATCCTACAAGACAGAAAAAAGATTTGCATCATATAATAGAAACCCGTGACAAAATCTGGCAACGGTATTTATAACAACTACTCTAAAAAGTTGGACAGATTGTGTTTCAATAAATGGGTATATTAACATCAGCAGTGCATAAAATCTGGAAATTTTTCTAGTTAGCTACTTTTCACTTAAGGCATTTAACAGGCTTCTACCACACTCTTCAAGATAGGAAGCCATGCGATATATATATGGAGGGAGTAGGGACAAGTGATGATAGATCCATCCACATTAATCAAATGCCTAAAACTATGTTATACCAAGATTTTTCAACCTTATGAAGTAGGAAATTTCATTTCATTTCAATATCCACAACTATATGAAAATTCTCCCTAAATTACTACATCTGCAACCCAAAGTTATTTTATAAAAAAGCTCCAAAATGAAAGTAGAGTAATATATCTGATTGGGGTGGACATAAAAACAAAGGCAACAAATATAGCAATTGCAATAAAAAAATATTAAAGGGCCGGGTACAAATAGTAAAAAACCCAATGTGTAATTGAAATAGAGATGTGCAAGAAATCAACGTTCTCAAATCAATGTAAGGTGAAAATTCGAGGGAAAACATACAATTTAGATCGCTTTAGTGTACAAGGCATTACACCAACTGAGTTGTCAGCATCTCCGGGACTAACTGCTGAACCATGCATCAAATTTTCAGCATCTACATAGGCTGAATTTCCTACAAGAGAGAGCAAGACAATCAAGCTAGCTGGATAAATATTAATACAATATTTTGTCGTAATGGCAGCCTCACAAAATCAATTGGGAAAGGCTATCACTGTATGGTATTTAAAGCTCCATGAGGTTAATTAGATATAAATGCACTTGAACTTGAAACAGAATCTCTTGCAGTAGACAACTTTAGCACAGACCACAGAGTAACAAGTGTAGGCACATAAGAGATTCACTATATATGTAAGTTTCACATAGGCCAAGTTACTTTAACAATTATATGGGTAATTTACAATTGTACAATAGCAATTGGGGGAATCAGAAAACAATTCCACCCTAATATATCACTCTTCATCCTGCCTAAAACAACCATATATAAGTGATGAAAACTTTTTCAAAGAAGCAATGCATCTTTTCATTACCAACAGATTTTACAGGTTGAAACCATGATAAATCAAATTATCATATTACAAGAAATTATACAAAATAACGAACTAAAGGCACGATGAAATTACTTTTTCGGTCAATAGAGAAGGACGAATTCGTCCCAGGTTTCCCATTCAGCTGAGATTCTGCAATAGCAGTATCACCTACTGTGATAGATTCAGACCTTTCCACTTCACGAACTAAAATAGCCTGGTCTAAAACAGGTTATGGACAAAAAAAAAAAGACTTCATAACACATATATAAGAACAGACTGCTTCCATAATTCTTTTAAAGATTTTCTATTTTTTCATAAGAGACAACTGCAGGAACCTAAACCCAGCACCAGAACACACACTCACCCACCCAAGCGCTGAAGCTAGCCTTGGCTTTTACAGATATGTTGTAAGTCATGAAGAAAATGAAAAAGAAAAAGGATACGAGCATAAGCATTGAGTGGCTTCCTCTTCTCTTTTCTCACGGCTTTTCTATGCCCCACACTTCCATTAACATCCAGCATGGATTCTTCTGTCGAGCTTACCATTCTACAAAGTTCTGCAGAGATCCGTAAGGGAGGAAAAAAAAAACTATTTCAGCAGAAGCATGAGCAGACAAAGAAAACATAGAAGTGGAATGACCAACACATAGGACAAGTCACTGGGAATTAAAGTCAGGCCTTATAATAGGGCATGATATCTTGGAGAAAAGTCAGGCCTTATGATAGGCATGATACCTTGAATTAAAGTCAGGCCCTATAAGAGGCATGCCATCTTGGATTAAAGCCAGGCCCTATAATAGGCATTATATACTGATGTATGAGAACATAAATTGTCACGGAAGTTTATATGAATTCAAATTTGAAGCTAGGGAAAAATCCTATATATGATAAACTCTAAATGCTTCTTCATTGTGTGTGCGTGTGTCAGTGTGTGTTTATGAGAAACACACTTCTTCATTGTATTTTGAATTTTAAAGGGAGTACATATCACATTCTTGGATGTATATTATGTATTATGACTTGATAAAATCACACAAACTAGAAATAATAACTAAAGATCCCCTTCAAACCTGCATGAGCTACGTATTGACTAGCCTGGACTGGTTTCTTACAAGTATTGCAGCATACCTTCAAATCAATATTAAGCAATCAGAGACTGAAAGCGATGATTAGTCCATGCATACAAATGAAAGCATATTAAGAAAATAGAATATTAGAATTATTAAATTTCATTGAGAAAACAGAAAAATCTTCTAGTAAAGACAAATTCCTAATACATGGTAATTTGGTAAGTTATAAACTATAGACTTACCAAATGCAAAGGATCAGACATGGGCATCAAACCAAAGATGTGCATATCTGCAAACCAGCCAAAAATCAATGAAAGTCTAAAGCACCCAAAAAGAGCAGGGAAAGAAACTTTAAGTAACACAAAGATAAAAAATCACAATTTTCCAATAATTAAATAGAACAAAACTTAGAAATCGCAACTTAATTATTGTCTTGCATTTTGTGAAGCCAAATAATTTTAGTAACATATATTCTACTTAGCTCATGACCACACCATCTAATTTTATCAAATTATTGTGGCAGTTTAGCTTTCTAGTAAAGAATCTAGCTAATGAAATAAATAGGGGGCAAAGGTAAAGAAATAAACAAATCACCTTCTTCATCAAGCAAATTTGGCTCATCTGCCTCTCTTAATTCTTTGCATGCCAACTTAGCAGCTAATTTCTGATTTCCAACTTCCTCTGTCAAAACAATGAAATATGACTTAGCAAAGGAATCATGACAAGCATGATTGTACACAAATATTATAATTTAGAAGTGCCGACTATAAAATGCTCACTTCCCATCTCTTTCAACAGTTAAATAGTTCTACAATAAGCCCACACAAGTGACAAAACAGTAATACATATATGCCAAATGTACCTGCTACACTTAGTGAAAAACTTCTTGCTGCCAAAAGCCTTGCCATCACCGCCATCCTCCCACTTCCAAGTGAGCATACCATTGAAGGTCGTATATCTGTTAAGCTGATACCAGCAAAATTAGATTCTATGGTCATAAAATTACACTATCATACTGTTGGGATAAAAAAAAAGGCCTCAGCGCTATAAATTAAGTTACATTTAAGCAACAATTTGCACAAATTTGAAAATTCAACTATGAAATAACAAATAAAAATCGTTAAACAAAACAGAAAGGTTGAGCGAAGTTAGTAGGGCAATGTTGCCTCTTCTAACATAAATTTGGTTTAGAATTTATGGAACAAAAGTGAAAACTCGAGGACAATATCATCATCTCAATAAAATTATAGCCTACTGGCATCACTTTCACTAACTGAATAAATAGACATTCTCCATGAAATTCCAATAAAAGCTTACACCAATGCAATTCGATAAACAAGCACATTCTTCTCTACTGTCCAAACTCTATTGTAAAAAATGTAAGAAAACAATAAAAACTCGTTAATTTGTGCCTAACACAATCCACACAATGCGTCTTCATATATTATAAACCCATCCTTTCTAACAAAAAGAGAAGCATGTACATACAAAAACACACAATGCGAACCTCAACCAAATCACGCAATAAAAATCAAAATCAGCAGAAGAGAGTCTGACCTCAATATCTACGAAACCTGAAAGTGGAATCGGAGAAAAGCGAATAGAAAGGAAGAAATTGGAGAAGAATCTTGGGAGCAATGGCCGTAGTAGAAGAAGAAGACCGAGAAAGAAAGTGCAGCAATGGAGAAAACTGAAACCCTAGAGAGAGGAAGGTGGTGTAATCTTGATAATATCTGTTTGCGAGCTTGGTTTCTCTCTCTCTCTCTCCTCCGAGAGAAAAGAGAAAACAGCTAAAATGGTAAGAAGAAGAAGAAGAAGAAGAGGAACGGTTCTCCTTCCTTGTTCGGTTTCTCTTCTTTTGATTCTGAATTTGACTTTTTGGCCGCGCCTTGTAGCCATATATATACTGTACTATATTAAATTGCGTTTCCATTGTCGTGTCTGCAATTTTCCACGTGAGGGGCACGTGACCCCTCCAATCACCTTGCTCCAAAGTAACGACCTTTTCAACTCGTGTTCAATAGCATTGTTACAGCTCGTATAAGATAACGCTGAGAGGACTCAAAATTTGTAAAATGTGTTATTGTTTATATAATATAGTGAAAAAATAGTTAAGTAGTCTTTTAATGATATCCTCCCTTTCGCCCAAGAAAGATTGATTGAATTATCAAAAATTTAGAGCGTGAAATGCAATGAAGTGCACTTAAATATATTTTTTAGGAGGGTATACAAATTAATATTAGCAATTCAAATAATTTATGGTTGGCTTGATTCGACCAATAAAATGAAGTATCCAGACTCCGTTTAGAAACAAAACAATTGGTAATATATCTAGGATTTCTACTTAGATGATCATATTTAATGATGATATAAAATTATATTTTTTTACCTAAATGAATATTATTTCTCTATATGTAGTAAAATACTATTAATCAAGCTATAAATATTTTTTTATTTTTTTATAAACTTTTGTATATATATATATGAGTACGATACTATTATATTTAATTATTTTATTTTTTAAAATAAATAAAATATTTTAAAAAATATAATATATAAATGATGTAGAAAAAAAATAGAGAAGCAGATGTATGATATAATGTAAAAGTTTGAGGTATATTATAAAAATATATATTTTGGTGATATATTTTGTAATACACTTTCTCTATAATATTTAGCTAAAACTCATAAAAATATTTTCTATCAGCTCCTTTATACATATATTTATAATAATTATGCACAAACTCCAATTAATCCATATTTACATTTACATAACATTTATATAATATTTTAATATTATTATTTTTTTATAAGCTTTCTTTCTCCATTTAGTATATATTTATTATTTCTTTTTTATTTTTCAATTATTTTATTTTACTTTAAGTAATAAAATATGTTTAAAGATATAATATTTAAATGATGTAGAGAAATATATAAATAAATTGATGTATTGTATAATATAAAATTTAGAGGTAAAATAGAAAAAAAATGTGTTTTGATGAGGTATTTTAAAAAATGGAGTAAAATAGCCGTTGGGAGTGCTCTTAGATTGTGTTGTTAGAGAACTAATTTTACATTACCAAAACTCTATTTTTATATTTTACTTGTTACTATCATACATCAATTTCTCTTATTTACATCACTAAAATTCAACTTTAATATTTTTTCATTTATTTCAAATATTTTTCACACTTCTAATAATTAGTTTTATTTATAAAATTTATTAATTATTTTTATTAAATTTATATTAATGTTATATAAATTTTAAAATAAAAATCATATTTTAATTAAATAATTTATTTACTTTTGTTTAAGTTTATATTTGTTGTAGATTTTGAATTTGAGAGTGATAACAAGAGATTATATATTATATATTTAATGTAATATTAAATATTATACGTGGATTTTAAATTTAAGTTTCTTGCTAGTTTTAAAAAAAAATTGTTCTAATTCATAGTAGATTATATTATATGTTTAATATAATATTGTTGACCCTCGATTTGGCCAACGACACGAAGTCAAGAATACGACAAGAAATGAGATAATAGCCAATGGTTTAATATAATGGTAAAGAATAAACACAGACGATTTATAGTGGTTCGGCCTCAATGAATGGTAATGACCTACATCCACTTAGTGTTATTATTAATATTGAATCTCAATGCTGTGATCAAAGAGCTAGGGTTCTTGAATTTCACAAACCTTGGGAGAATTACAACAAGATGATTGATAATCGCACTATATGCTCTTTCTCTCAGTATTCAGGAAAAAGATAAAAAAAAAAAAAGAAGCCAAAAGTCCCCTCCTTGAACTATTTCATGCATATTTATAGACTCAAGGGGGGTTACATGGGTTAATGAACTTTAACTATCCTTAATATCTGTGTATCATGGCAATAAAGAGGAAATAATCAACGTAGTTATTACAAGATTATAATCTTTTAAGGAAATAAACCGAATTATACGACCAAACTGGTTGTATCTAATAGTCAGGCATGACGAAGCAATGTGTAGCTGGTCGATAATCGAACAACATCGCCTTATTTTGACTCTGCCACGTGTCAACCACGTGTGAGAAATCCTTGTCACGTCATCAGCATCCGTTTTTGGGTAAACATTTGCCCCCCCAAGTTTACTTTACTGCGACCAGCTTAAAGTAAACTTAGGAAACTGACCCTTCGCTTACCCCACCAGATCTGTCAGAGCCGCCCATGCCTTCTCGAAAAAAGTAACCAATCATGTCTGTAGTGGACAAAATTCGTATACTTGAAAAATAATAGTCCAACAAGCAGTCAGTCAGCCCAATAAGCTATCTAACTAGCCAAGAAGGCCCAAAGCCCATGTAAAATAGGCTCGCATATACAAAGTACCATCCAATTACCCAAAACCATACCCGGACCCGAATTCGGATACACTCAGTCAGCCAGGGACCTTGAAACAGTCAAGGCTCCCATCACGTTCGCCAAGAATCTCGGAATAAAACCACTTGGAGCGAGTCAAGCGAAGGAGAAAGACGGAGGAGGACGGAACGAGAAGGAGGACAATAAATAAGACCATCAGAGGTTGAGAAAAGGCATCAAATAATCACTGAACTTTCTTTACTCTCTAATTGAAACGAAGGCTACTCTATTTCTGAGCAATCCAGTCAAGCAAGACTAATTAGTCAGTCTGATTGGACCTGACCTAGTCGCTTGACTCCTCCGTCATCGCCACCGTCACTCTGACCATTTTACGACTCCTTCATCCATCATCATTTCGACTATTTATATCTTAATTTTATTACTTTCTATTAGCTCTCGTTACAACCCGACTGACTTGAGCGTCGGAGTCCCTTTGGCTGACACCCCACCGGTGCTCCCAATTGAACTCTCGTCTCTCTTCTTTTTGTTATTGACAGGTTGCTGGTGCCCATCTAATCAATTGTAGGAAATCACCTCTACAATGTCCAATCAAGTCTTTTTGGTTTCCCAAAATATTGTCTGACGGCCATTACACTTCCCCATACTTTGAAAAAAGTAATTCATGATCACCTCTTTTATGGCGTCACGATCACTATAAATAATACCCCAAAATCACATTTTCACTTTTTACTTTTTACTTTTCGTCTATCTTCTCTTTTCTTCTTCAAGAACTCTGAAGAACTGAGCCAAACAACCCAGAAGCTTTCGTTGCTGATCTAAGGGACTTTCGCTCAGACGCTCAAAACTTTCGTGTTCATACTCCACCTTTTATCTAAGTAAGTTTTCCGAACCTTTCAGTCGTTTGAGTTGCCATGAAAAATCATTTTTTATCTGTTTCGTATCTGAGCTCTTGAATGTTCTTGACCGAAACTGTCTTGGGGTAAACGGGCATATTGATCGATGTTTGATAGGATAGTGAAATAACGTTTCATAGGAGTTAGGAGTCAGTTTGGTAGTCGAGATTGTAGATTTAGGGCGTAAAATCGAAGTAAAAATTTGATTTTTAAGCTAGCTGAAAAACTGGGTTTTTTCCGCTCTCTCGGAGTCGAAACTTTTTACTTCCACTTTTTAATCTGTTTCACAAACTGCTCGTAAGAAACTTAGTGTTTTTGCTAGAATGCTGCTAGCCGTATAAAAGCTTAATTTCTATACGCGAGCAACATTATTCCCACTTTCAACACAAGTTTTTAGGCTCCAAGTTCTCATCTCCCATTTTCTGTTCGCAGATTTTCATGCAAGATCCGTGGGGAGGTGAGAGACCAATTGACGATGACCTGCTCGCTCAACTGCTCGTGGACGAAGAACAGCCGTCATTGCTCATTCCGGACATCCCTTTTTCTCGAATTCCACCTAACAGACCTCATTCAAACCCTTCAGTCATGGGTAGAGTAAAATCCTCTGCCCAGAAAAAGAAACCATCAAAACCTTCTGAAAACCAGCCTGCCCCTCATGCGGAAATTCCCTCGACCAACGGTAGAGTTGAGAGTACTCCCGAGCCAGGAATCCAAGCTCAAGCCCAACTCAGAAACGTCATTCGACCAGATGCCGAATGGTACATCGCCCCTCCTAGTCGAGTAACGATTGGGATGATTGCCAATTATATCAAGAAGTATGGGCTTCCTGGGGTGACCCTAGTCCAAACCACCAGAGACCAACGGGCGAATCTGCCTGGAGGTGCGTGTAGCGCCTGGTTGAGGTACCACATCGAGGCAGGAGCGATCCTACCTCTCCATCCTTTCTTCCAAGGAGTGGCCAATTATTTTGGGGTCGCTCCTTTCCAAATAACCCCAAATGGATATAGAATGCTCTCTGCACTATATATCCTTTATAGTCATAAGAAGTGGTCGGTCCCCACGCCACATGAGGTCAACTACCTGTTCGACCTAAAATCCAACCCCAACTAAGAAAACACGGGGTTCTTCCATTTCTGCCACCAGGAAACGACGCGCACTTTCCTGAGTGATACTACTTTCATATCCAACGTGGGGAAGTACCATCTGGAGTACTTTCTAACTACCGACATGGTCGCCAACAAACCAACATGGTCGCCAACAACCTGGCCTTCACCCAAGGAGGTAATATCTTTGCACCCCTGATCGTTTATTATTTTCCTTTGATTCTTCCTGCATTTCCCTTAGAGATTTAGTGTATTTCAGGGCCATGGCTGCGACTAGTTCCTACTACAGACATGGAAGTCTGATTAGCCCTTTTGGTCAGCATGACTGTCGTAGAGAAAAGCGTCAAACAGCTGGTCATAGAGGCCAATTTGAGGCTGGACGGCCTTCTGGCACCTCACTAGGATGTGAGGGAATCTACCGCGGGGAGTGCCACCGGCACTGAAGTCCCTGAACAATAACAAGACATGTCACAACCTCCACCGAGGAGGGCAACAGGGGTGACCATCAATGAACCAACCGATGCCCCGCGACCTGCTGCTGCACCGGCCCCTCCAGGGAAGGGCAAGAAGAAGGCCTCTAAGCCTATTCTTGAGTCGTCGGACGAGAACGGTACTGATTTTTTACTTTTAGATAGTCTTTCGACGGGGATGGCTGTTGGGGTTTTATGCCCTAATTAAAACCCAAATTCTTTGTAATCTCATTTTATTATCAATAAAAGAATAGAAATCATTTTTTGACTTGGTTAATTACTTTGCTCACATGTTTTATTTTCATGATTATTTGTTTAATATAAACTTCTATTAAATCCCGAGTGTTATCCAAAAAAGTGGCATAGATGACGTGGCAAGTGATTCCTGGACACGTGGTTGACACTTGGAGGAACTCTGCTAGGATATCGACCAGAAGACACATTATGAGCAGTAGGCGGCCTAGTCTTACCTGCGACCAGTCTGGTCGATGGTTCCGCATGCAACATGAAGTTTCCATAAAGATCTTTGTAAATCTCGAAATTGACTCCTACAATCTCCTAAATATCCGATTATTTAGGAGAGAATATCTGTAACAAATTCATGTAATCCCCCTTGAGCCTATAAATAGAGAAAGATAGCTCAAGGAAGGGACTTTTGGCTTTCGAATTATTTGAGACTAGAGTAATTCTATCTGAGATATTGTATTGTTCTTTAGAGGTCACTGAAACTCATTGAACCCTAGTTCTTTGATCACTCCTGTAACGCCCCAAACTCCAGGGACCGTTACAGTGTGCCTTGTAAACAGTGCTAAACTCGCTAACCGAGTCATTTGGCCAAAATCGTGAACTAAGTATGATTAGCGGTTTAGGGATTAAAAACTTTGGTTAAGATGTAACGTCTCACTAGAACGTTTAATATATACATTGGGATCCCGAAAATATAATTTCAGAGTTTATTACAGAAAATATTTACAACAAGCCGTTCTAAGCGGCAAAACAGGGTTTAACCCTAGTTCTACTTTAAACCTCGGCCGTGGCGGACGAGCAGCTGCATATGTACATGTCATCATCTAAGCTCTCCAACTCAAGGATGGTCCAGCTTCCTCTTGCCTTTACCTGCACCACGTAGCACCCGTGAGCCGAAGCCCAGCAAGAAAACCCAATAAAGCTTGATATAATATCAACAACGATCATAATAATCATTCAGGACTATCAGTCCAAGCAAATAGGTGACAATAGCCAAAAGTCACAATAATGAGCATCGCTCCTTCTAACCATGTGACGATAGGGTCACCAGGGCTTAACTGATAAATGATCCTTTCATAAGTTCGATTAGGACAGGTGCAAGGTGATTAGTCACCAACATAACCTTCCTCACGACTCTAGAGTCGAAACTATGGAAAACGTCCCTTAGCCATGTGACAAACGGTCACCGGGGTCATATACCTTGGCTATAGTCATCTGGTCTTAGACCAGGCAAGCGCTTATAGTTCTCATTGACCTTCCGGTCGGTCCAGCATTAATACCCCATATGAGTCATTCAATGCCGGCCTTGATTAGATCTAATCTTTAATCGGCCCGGCGTTCACAACGCACTGCCACTTCTGACCCTTGGGTCGGTAAAACGCGACCAGTGCTCAGCCCGTGGTGAACTTAACTGATAAGTCACAGCTTCACAGATGGATCTGACACCATTGTCGATTCTGACTAATAAGTCAGCGCCATACACAGGTAAGCCATGCCACCAAACATATATCACATGTTCAATATCCATAAACAAGGTATTTAGCATGCTTACCAAACAGATACCAGTACAATTAGGACCATGTACAACCACAGAGGCTCAAGCTCTGAACAATATCATACCCAGTATACAAAGCATGTCCTAATCACATGTTTCCCAAGCATCATATGCAATATATCCAGCAATCTAACATGCACCAATAACAGCCATGCATGTCACGTTTATTAGTCAACCAACATGCATCAAGAATAGCCATGCATGTCATACATAATAATCAACCGACATGCATCAATAATAACCATGCATGTCATGCCCATAAATCAACCAACATGCATCATAATAGCCATGCATGTCACATATACACAGGGTGCAGTTTTCTTACCTCAAAGTCGAGCTAGAACGATTAAAAGAACGACCCTTGAGAACGATCAACTTTTAGTCCTTTAGCGGTCACCTATTCATAACCAAATATAAGATACCACCAATAAAAATGGTCAACATAAGTTCCCAAACCAATATCTAGCCTCCGGGACATCAATCCCCACTTAACCGGGTACTAGGATCAACCCTGAGGCCTTAAGCTAGCATCCCTAGGCCAAAAACCCATTTTTGGCCAAATCTGCCTTGATGGGCCGCGGCTCACCACAGCCATGCCGCGGCTCACCACAGCCATGCCGCGGCTCACCCTCCTGACAGAGCCATTTTCACCTTTAGAGCCAACACAGGCCGCGGCACACCACAGACAGGCCGCGGCTCATTTCGCAAATCAGCCAAGAAACTAGCACGCACGTTTTCCCTTAGAACCAAGCCTTCAAACTTGTCCCAAACCCCAACCTAACACCCAATTTAACCACCAAACATCCTCTACAGCTCACCTTCAACAAAACCCAAAGTAAACATCACCCAAACCTCCATTAATTCAAACTTTCCACAAGTGATTCACAAGTTAAAAACTAAAACTCAAAACAGAGTATGAACCAGAAACTAATGGTTGAAGCTTACCTCAAACACGATTTGAATCCTCTTTAATGGCTGAACTCAAGCTAAACCTCCCCAAGCTTGACTCCCTAGTTTGTTTCCTCAAGATAGGCTCTCAAAACCTAAAGAAGAGGGTGAAGGAGGACTTGTACGAGAAGGAAGGGAGAAAGAGAGGATAGGCTCTGTTTTAACTCTGTATTTTCTACAGCCTTCATGTCATATATATCCTTAGGGTCAAAAGACCATAATGCCCCTAAGCCAAATAAATCCCTCTAAAAGCTTCCGAGGGTAAAACCGTCATTTCCCGCCTATCTCGTTAATTAAAATTAACGCTCTCCAATTCCCGCTATTCTCAATATTCCCAAATACCAATAAATCATATCCCATTACCCTTTAATTCCCAGTAATGCTCTAATCATTAATTTCACCCCGAGACTCACCCCGAGCCCCGAACTTAAACCCGTTATGACCAGACCGAACACTTACATCACATGATCGTCTCATGTCGATTAGCTCAAATCAATCCACCTTATAATGTGGCTCTATTAATTAATTACAACCATGCACCCAAAATATACAATTACGCCCACAGTGGCCAAATTACCAAATTACCCTCATAATTAACATATGAGCCCATATTCATGCATTCACCATCATATAATAATATAATTAACGTAAACGTGCATATAATCATTAAATACTATAATAAATCAATTATGACCCTCCCGGCCTCCTAATCAAGGTCCTAAACCTTATTAGGAAATTTGGGGCATTACAACTCCTTTGACTCTCATATCAATAATAATCTAAGTGGATGTAGGATATTACCAGACTCTGGGGCCGAACCACTATAAAATATCGTGTTCTTATTATTTTCGCTATTACGTTCATTTCAACGCATTCACCTACGTCAAGCGTATTTTGACTCCGTGTCAGTTGACCAAAATCAGGGTCAACACCGAGCATATAGCTAATCTTATTTATAGTGACTGTTTACCCAAAAAAGGTCACTGATGACATGGCAAAGATTACTTACACATAGACTGACACGTGGCAAAATTAAAAGGCAGAGGGGTTGTTCGACTATCGACCAGAAGCGCGCCTCCTTGTCAGAGTTAATGTTTGTCACGACCAGACTGGTCGTGAAGCCCGATTTATTTCCTTTTTAAGTTGTAATCTAATATCAACTGCATTTGAATATTTCTTCATAATTATCCTTGATACGCGGTTATTAAGGATAAGATAAGACACGTTATCATATGTAACCCTCCTGAAGCCTATAAATACATAGGAAATGGCTCAAGGAAAGGACTTTTTGGATTCATTCTAGCTTTTTTGCTTAAGATTGAGAGAAAATGAGCTAAGGTGAATTGTTACCATCCGATTGTATTACGTCTAAGGTCTGTGAAACTCAAGAACCCTAGTTCTTTGATCACAACTTTAGGATTCTATAATAACAATATCACAAAGTAGACGTAGGTCATTACCAATCACTGGGGCCGAACCACTATAATTCTTGGTGTTCTTTCTTTTCCATTAGATTATCTTTTCAAGCATTGTGCTATTCCCTGTCATATTTTTGACTCCGCGTCGTTGGCTAATTTGAGGGTCAACATTCTGGTGCATTCATTGAGAGCTTGTGGAAGAATCTAATGGAAAAAACATCCAAGAAGACCGGACAGGCCGCTGGCGCTGCATCATCCCAGCCTCCTCCCCCAAATGTGGCTGAGGTCGAACCGCATTTGGAGTTTGATGAGGAGGAGTTAGATTCTGAAACCCTGAAGGCAACACTGGGAGTGTTGCAGGATGAGTTGGCCAATCTGAGGGCCAATCAAGAGAATGTTGCAAAGATAATGGCGTCGCAGCAAAGAGAAATAGAGCGCTAGCGTCAGGAGCTGAGCGAGCGGCAGGCTGAGATGGACCGTCGACAGAGGGATGCCATGGCTGCCCTTGAAGTAGCCATTCAGCTGGCTAGGAATCAGGCTGCGCCAGCCTCCCAGCCAGATCAGCCACCAAACAAGCCACCTCAAAGGGGTCCCAATCCTAGTCCTTCGCTTTAGCTAATAAGCCCTCAAAGGCTAGAGCAGCCACCTGTGGCTCAGGATGATGTCCCACCTAGGGATCCTGAGCAGCAGCCTCCATCCTAGGTTGGTCGGGGCAATCCTCCGCGCCCGAGGCAGAATAGGGCCGGGCAACCGCCCCGCAGCCCTAGACGCCCAAGGGATGAAGAGCCACATCCACCGAGCAGGGGGCAACGTCCTTCTACCAATAGTAGGAACTCAGAGTTAGGCTCTGCGGTCAAGGGCCCCCCACGGCATAACAATGTACGGGGACCCACTGACCAGCGCAAGCCTCCCCCTAACGCTCGAGAAATGCCAGCCCAAGGAGGCAACAAAGTAAATAGCCGGTCGCACCATAGTCAGCCACGATTCAGAGATGGCCACGACCACAATGAGGCCGACTCTGGCAGAAGAAATGCTGGTCGGAGGAACGAAGAAGGAGGTGGAGGTAGGAGCCCCCCACCTAGAGAAGACCGACCAGCGGGTCATAACGCTGGGGGGCAGCCCAGGCAAAATAACGTCTTTAGTCGGCTGGAAGCCAGCGAGCAGCGGTGAAGAGACGATGATTTGAGGGATGTACTTAACGACCGGCGAGAAAGGCACGATGAGTACATTCCCCCGGCACCAGAGGCCCCAGCAATCCCAAAAGTTGTTCAGGCTTAAATCGATGCCCTGAACTAGGCGGTGCAGCAGCTAGTCGGGGGGCGAACATCCCACATTGAGTACGATCGGAGGAGAGGTACCCCCTTTGTACAGAGGATTGTTGTGGCTGAAACCCCCAGTAAGTTCAAGATGCCAACACTGCCAAATTTCGACGGCTATGGAGACCTGGTATCTCACGTTAATAAATTTGAGATACAAATTGATATACAAAAGGTGTGAGAAGATGCCCACTGCTGCATCTTCTCGGCAACACTGTCTGACACTGTCCAGGAGTGGTTCTTTAAGTTCCCTCCTGCTAGTATAGTATCATGGGAAATGTTCGTAAAGGAGTTCTACGGGCAGTTCTATGCGGGTCGTGTGCATCCCACTGAGGCAAACCAATTGGTTGAGATACGCCAAAAAGAGGGAGAGCCTTTGAAAGAATATGTTCAGCACTTCATGCGAGCTACAGCTGGAGCCAAAACTGTGGGCGATGAAGGTAAGATGATGGCCCTAACTACTGGGGTTAAACGCCACTCACCCTTTTGGAGCAGCCTAAAAAAGAATGGGGTAAGGAGCACCTAAGAGTTCTTAGATTGAGCTGATCGGTACATCAAGCTTGAAGACGCGATTGCCAACGAAGGGAAATCGCCAATGAAGGACAAGGGGCCCAAGGAAGAACCCGCCAACGAAGGACAAGGGGCAAAATAACGTCATAGGCACTGCACTTGCTAATAGGACATTACTCACTACTTTTATAGTAGTCAAATACAAGCACCCTCGTGGAAGTTGTTCACAGACGGTTCATCCAACGAATCCCACGCAGGAGCAGGAGTGATATTGATAACGCCGGAAGGGCATCGATTTCACTATGCAATTAGATTTGACTTCACTGTTTCTAACAATGAGGCCGAATATGAAGCACTACTCGCTGGATTGCGGAAAGCCAAGGATATGAACATAAAAGTGCTTGACATCTATAGTGATTCTCAGCTGGTGGTGAATCAGGTCCTGGGAGAGTACTAGGCGCGAGGTTTGAAGATGGTTGCCTATCCGAACAAAACGAAGGATCTGTTAGCCCAGTTCGACAGATACAGTCTCCAGCAGGTACCTCGCGGTCAGAATTCCAACGCTGACGCTTTGGAAAAATTGGCAAGTGCGAAGGATGCTGATACTCTGAACATAGTGCCAGTCGAACGACTATCAGTACCAAGCATCCAAGCAGCAGATACCACTCTGGTTATCCAGATGGCAGATACGTGGATGGCACCATATGTAGAGTATCTAACAAGCGGCGTGCTACCAGCGGACAGAAACAAAGCCAGGACCCTTCAGCGGCAAGCTTCTAGGTATATCTTGGTCGATGGAATCTTGTACCGAAGGGGATACTCACTGCCACTCCTCAGATGTATTACAAAGGAGAAAGCCAAAGAGTTGATGAAAGAGGTGCACCAAGGTTTTTGCCGGGACCACGCTGGGGGGCAAAGTTTGTCAAAAAAGATCCTAAGGCAAGGGTATTTCTGGCCAACCATGAAGGAAGACTCAATGGAGTT